>NC_092462.1:43142330-43760901 GCF_047495875.1 Pithys albifrons albifrons | reverse complement strand
TTATAGATCTTTTAATAGTAGATAATGCTACAGTTTGAAAGTGTTCATTTGGATTTTCTGCTACTTTAATGGAAAAAAAATTTTTTTCAAGTTCTGTGGGTTTTCTCATGTCACCAGTTTTGTGCCAGACAACTGGAATACCTCTTCTGATTGAATTTTTGTAATGCTGAGACTTATCTTAAAGATTTGTTTACAAGACAAATATCTTTGTACTGTCTGACTTAAAAATTTCTAGCCAAATCTGAAGCAATTTTAACACTTAGGAATGTGTCCCTATCACCTTCTAACACATGGTAAGGCACTGCAGACTTATAAAGACAAGTAGATAACTGGATTTTTCCCTCACACTAGCTTGGACTGATAGTTTAGGAAATTAGTGACCTAGCAAATTAGTATGCTATTCAAGCTAGGTATAAAAAAGACTAATAAGGATTTTTTGCTTACTAAAAAACATTGACACTATGCAGTCAGCCTGAAATATAAAGTTGAATCGTTAGGCCAAAGCAAAGAGACTATGCATAGAGTATCAGTTGTCCCCTCTCCCAATACACACGATGCTAATTTGCAGCCTGTGTATATACTAACCAGCAAGACTGTTGAGCCTGAGAAGAATGTTAACTGTTTTTTGTTCCTGTGATGTTCAATAACTTTGAAAAGAATTCTAAAATCCAAAATTACCACATCATGGGAGGGATGAACAGTTTTGAAGTAAAATCACTTCAACCAAAAGTAGAAAAAGTTCCAGCAGACCATTAGAAACTGCAATGCTTAATATTTTGCTAGATTGCACTGAGATTTACCAAATTAACTTAATTAATTTTCTAATTTCTATGTAACAATATGAAAATATCAGATACAATCCAAATGGAAGATTAGGGAAAAGGCAAAATGAATTCCAGATCAGATATCACTTCACTCACAGAGACATAAAATGTTCAATTGTTTTTCTTTCCTCTCCTTCCTGCTAATTTGCATGAAGTAGACACAGTGAGAGCACATTCCTCAACCTCTTCTTTTTCCACCCCTCTCTCACGCACATCTTTTTCAGCTTCATCGAAGGGGAGAACTTGTCCTAGACAGGAAAAAAGAACAAAGGAGAATCAGATAAAATTGGATGCAGATATTATCTGACCAGTTCTGACAGTTTCTGCCAGTTGGTGGTTGGCTCCAGCACCACCCTCCACCTACATTCCCTAATTTGGTCAAATAATGTAACAAATACTATTTTAAAAATATGTCTATGGTTTGTGTATGGATTTGTTATTATAAATTTTATCATAATTCCCTGACTAGTTGTTCCTGTGTTGCAGCGTTGTCTCCCTTCCTTTTCACAACTTTTTCATTCATTTCCTATAATGTGGAGAGATCCTTTATAATTTAAAACATGGAAAATGTGCATGTTGGTTCCCAGGAGTTAATTTAGTTTCTAATATAATTTTCCTCTCTACACTTAATTTACCTCATATTTTATTGAAAATATTTTGGGATCATCTTGACTTTATAGTGTCTACCGACCAGTACTCACATATTCCTTTCAGAAGCAGAGGAAATTATTTGAGTGTATACTTTCTCGGACAGCTGAAGAGCCGAGAGCAGGTTTCCTCTGAAAAACTTGATTAATAAGTTCTTTGGTTCTCCGTAGGACACAGGTTCTTGGTAGCTGTCAGAAGCAGGATAACATAGCTTGGAGATTACAACTCTTACACCTCTAATCATTATGACAATATGAATCATATACCTTCTGCCTTGCAAAATGTAGGTCTGACATATATTGATGTTTTAAGCTTAATGTCTTGAATTGTTCAAAGCCAAAACTCTTCCAAAACTCTGAGGGTACCAGGTTTGTAGCTTGTAGCATATAGGGAACATTTAAAACTTTTTTGAAAGTTCTTTTGGTAACGAATGTTATTTATTACATTAGAGATATAGATCTGACTCACAGACACCTGTCTAATTGCATTATATATTTCTTATCCCTGTCATATTGAAATCTATTTTGAAGTGAAAGCTGTTTATTCCTCTTAAATGTTGCTGAGGCTGTCATAGGCATGGATAAGATGACAAGTGCTATATTTTAACCCAAAGTTAGCAAAAGCCCATGACTTAGAGGCAGCTCAGGTTGTGGCTTTAATCCAGCTTTCTCTTTTTCAGCTTTATTTGTTTATGTTTCTTTCTGCAGTACATGTACCAGCACTGAAGTACATGAGTAATTCTCTGCGCTGATACGCTGCTAGTTGTCTATTTGACTACATTAGGGATTCATTTAGGATGGCAGCCCAGGTTCAGTTAAAACAATCTGTTTTCATTCATCCTGTGATTGAGCTAGCTAGTATTTGGTTACCCTTGAGACTTTCAAAAGGTCATCTAACTTTGAAAAACTTAACTCAAGTTTCTACATTTCTGCGAAACATCCTGAGCTGGAGTATGGATCTTCTTGGGCTACATAAGATTTGTTTCAGAAGAACCTACTGAACATTTACTCACTAAGACTTCCTTCAGAAGAATTGATGGACTCATGAGTCATTTCCCAGTCTCCTGCAGTTTATAACTCAATGGTAAGCAAAAAAAAAGAGATATCGATTTCCCTTAATATTAATATACTGGAGTACAGCCAAGAGAAGTTCCGTGATACCTGTGTATCAAGTCAGCCATCGCTGCCTGCTACGGAAGCAGCAGACTCCAGAACAGAACCTGATAAACAACTTCTCCATAATCTAAGAAGCATAATGTAAATAAACAGCCAGAAATTATGTCATGTCAGACAGTTTCTTGGTTCCTTATATGTAATTGCATATGTTTTAATCATTGAAGTGGACATGTGTCCCTTCAGTCCAGCCAGTGTTATGGTGCCACCAAAGCTGCTGAAATGTAGTTATTTTTCTTCCAGCTGGTGTCTTATTGCAAATACACTTGAGCAATCTCAAGGACTTGCATAGACATATGGGGATAAAGGAAAATCAAGAATATAAACTGAAAATTAATATATATTTTGGGATCCATGGGAATATTTCCATAGCTTAAAATGCCTCTAACAGCTATATTTTCAATTGCAGAGACAAAATATTGAAGCATATGAAGTATTTGAACACATTTTAATGAGTTGTACATGAAAATATACATGAAAATGCTCTGTGAGACAAGTAGTGTATGCAAGATCTCCAAGGAAAGATCATCTGTTTAAGCCAAGGTGCTATATGAGAATGTGTGAGAAACAAAACTTCAGTGTCTAGAGAGCTGCCTTCTGTAAAATGTGAATCTCTGCTTAGACCTCTAGCAATATTTGTTTTAAAATTTATACTATAAAGAAAAAATAAAAAATTCATTTCTCATCAGAACCCCTCATGCTTTTAAGAAACTTGATTTTTTAAGATTCCTCTGTTGTTTGAGTTTTAGAAGTTTCTTAGTTTGATGTGAGATATAGTTATTTTTCTTCTTAGTAGCTGGTACAGTGTTGTGACTTGGATTTAGAATGAGACTTCTGTTGATAACAGTTGGGATAAACTGGTAAACACTGATAAACTGATGTTTGGTTGTTCCTGAGTAGCACTTACCCCAAGTCAAGCACTTTTCAATCTCTCATGCTCTGCCAGCAAGGAAGTGCACAAGAAACTGTGAGGGAGCAAGGCCAGGACAGCTGATCTGAACTGGATGAGGGATATTCCTACCACAGAATGTCATGCTCAGTATATGAACTGGGTGGAGTTGATTGGGAGCTGCCAGTGGCTGCTCAGGGTCAGGCTGGGCAATGGTCAGCACATGGTGAGCAACTGTACTGTGCATCTCTTGTCTGTCTTGGGATTTATTCCTCTCCCTCTCTTCTTTCCATTACAATTATTATTAATGTTACTATTATTACATTTTACTTTATTTCAGTTATTAAATTGTTCTTAGTACAACCCATGGGTTTTAACTTTTTTCTGACTTTTCCTTCCCATGCCATGGGGGAGGGAAAGAGTGAGTGAGCAACTGTTATTTAGTTTCCAGCTGGGGTTAAGCCACAACAATATGCTAGACTCATATAATAAAGGAGAATTAAAATTAATTCTTGACTTCATGAAAAATAGGATATAGTTTTGTGACTCTATTTAAGTCTTTTTTTAGAAGAAGCAAGCATTAGTAATCATTCATTCAATATGAATCATACTGATATTGATAGAGATATTGTCTTTCTTCATTTTCTACTGTGTTTTCTTTTAAAGGATTTTTAAAACAAATTTAATGTTCTATATTGGAACTATACATGTCTGCATATTTGCATAGATGTCTATTCATTTCCATTGTGTAAAACACACAACAGTTTGTTTCTTCACCACTGGAGAACCAGCATTGGTGTACTCACTCAGAGGTGACTGTCTACTTGTGTCGATCTGGAAAAAAATTCTGTTGCTTATTTTAATAAATATTCAGCAAAAAATCACTATGAAAAACCTCCTTTACAATTCCCAGGTCACGTTGCATTAACACATTACAAGAGACTGCCTTTATATTGCCATTGTGTGTACATCATAGAAATTAGAAGAATGACGGATTTATCTCACACTCAGGTAGCTGAAACTTTAGTAAAACATTGTACCTTGGAGAAGATCTTGAAGGACACTTTTCCCTCAGTTTGGATTATCATGCAGAAGCTCATACTGTTAAGTGCTATTCATTGAAACTTCATACACTTGGCATGGCAGACTGCTTGGTTCAGGCAGATTAATCAGACTTGTTACTCAGAATAGAATGACCCAAAAATACTTTGTATAATGAGATAAAAAATAATAATCCACAGCTGGTGCAGAGGCGTACTCACAGTGGGCCCAGAGTCACTGCATGAAGCTGCCAGATCCAGTACGATAATAGTGGTAAAGCAGAACAGGACACAGTACTCTCTAGGGAAATAAATGACATATAAAGAATGGGAATGATGTTGTCAGCAATGGATGAAAGAGGACAGAGAAGAAGCAGAATCTGTGGGGATTGGAATAGACAATGGATTTGAAGCTCCTGAAGTTTGAATGTTGAATGTTGGAATATTTTATATGATTTCCCCACCACCACCACAGTTTTTACACCCTCCATGCTCATTCCCCACCATGTGTTTTCCCTGTGTTTTTTCCTAACGAGCCACAGTGCTGTGGAGGCACCGGTGGCAATTACCCCAGGTCAGGCAGGTCCAGTCCTGCCCAGGCATGTCCCCTGCCATGGGGCCTCCCAACTTAAGCTGCCACCGTGGCCGGCTGCTGCCACCACTGTCACCCAGCAACAGTCCCATGGCCCCTTGACTGCCATCAGGGCGTACCTACACTGTGTGGGCTGTCAGCGGTCCACCAGAAATGCACCTGTTTCTTTCACCTATCCAGCCCTGACCCCTAAGCCCCTATTGGTCAGTTTTTTCACTTGACAGGTGTTTCCCCATTGGCTATTCAGATTGTCAGTTATCCATTCTGTCTCTCAGATTTCCTCCCTCTTTCCAGGACTCTGTTCTCATTGGATGTTGACGGTTACCAACACACATGTCATCCAATCCCTTTTGAGTTTCCGCCCCATTCTAAGCACCTTCCCAAATCGACACCTTATAAGTTGGCTCCTACATTAATAAAGGTTTTTAAATTTCATCTCCACATTGTGTGTGATGTGTTCTCTGAGATGCCATTCACCTTGGTTGGTTTCTGCTAATTGGCACCTGAGAACAGGGACTGGAAAGAGAATTCTTCCATGAAGAACAGCTTGCCAAAACCCACAGGTTCAAGCAGAGGAGTGTTGCAGCTCCACGTCCAGATGGTTACCCCACAGTTTAAGCAGCAAAAACATCTCAGTGACCTACATGAAAAAGGTGGGTCCACATCCATGGAATTTACATTTTCCCTATACCCTGAATTACTTTGAGCCCCACAATGGGGGCACATCTTTCAAAAAAAAAGAGCAGGAGGGCTACAGCAGGCTTAAATATCTAATCCACTGCCATGGGCACCCTCTTGATAGAGCTTCCCTTAAATCATTAGTTAAGTGCATGTCAAAAACCAACTATGTTATTCCCCGAAATATTACTTACTTCAAGTGCAACAAGCTCGGCTTTAAACTGTGGCAAGCTGCCCAGCATGGCAAACAACAGGCAGTGCAGGCAACTGTCATGTGGTGAGCTGTTCTTACCCTTCTGGCCAATGAATACCAGGAAGAGACAGTTCATAGTTGCGGTCGAAGCACAGAAACTCTGTTGGGGCAAGAAAAATTATTTTTGGCATCGCCATATGCACCCCATCTTTCCAAACAAAGCCAAGATGGCAGTTCTTGCCACAAAAGTCCATCCTCATTCAAACAAAGGAAAAATGGCAGCATTTTGTGCCGAAACTATTCACCCCCCCCATGGCACACAGTATGCAGAGACCACCAAAGCCCCACGGTATCAAGAGCCACCGCAGGGTATGAGACAGCAGTACTGGTGGTGGTTCGCATGAGGGCACTGCTCGGCTATCCGTACAGCAGTCTGCCAGCCCGAGTCCCCAGAATGGCAGAACAGCCCCACATGACCGCCCCACTTCTGGTCCCTCCCTTGAGAATGAGGGAGTATTTGATTGTGCCCAAGACTACAACCAAGATGGCAACCAGGCTACTTCTGCTTCCGTTGATGTAAGTCCCTTCCCCTGGAACAGTGGAAGTTTTGACCTGACCCCTCCCCTTCCACCGGAAACTTGGGTCAATCACAATAGACTCACTTGTAAACATCCAGTCCAAGAGTACCCTGCATCTTGTTGTGGGCTAAGGGGAACACATCGTAGATATGGATCTAAGGAACACCCCAGAATTTACTGCTATTCCAAGTTTCAACAACTTAGAAGTCTAGATTGTAAAATACTAACACTCGTAGTCTAAATTGACATAGAATAGCTTTGTTAATAATACAGATAAATTTGTCACACCAAAAACCTATTCTACTGAAAATGTATACTGGCCCTCCTGATGACCTCCTGATCTTAAGGATAAATATTTAATTTTCCAAGAAAACAGAATGTGGTGTTGGGGGTCATTGGCATTGTGATGTCTTTGCAGAGAGGATTATAATAGTCATGAAGAGAGAGTTACTTCCTCCTCTATCCCATGAGAAGCATGAGAACAATGCTGCATTTCTTTTCAAAGCTGGGTGCAAGTGTTACTATTTTCCTACATTTTCTTGAAACTCTTTCATTTCATTGCTTTCCAGGTAAAGTTTGAAAGATGCCCCTTGGCATTCCCTAGGCCCTGTTACACCAGGTGTCTGCTGTTTTTTGTACAGTGGTTCCCTGGGACTCTCAGGGCTTTACCACAGACAGTTCCCTTTGCTCAAGCTAAAACAGGTCAGGCAGAAATCACTGACTGCTAAACCAGCTCAGTCCAAGACAAGTGCTAAGACTCTGCACTGTTTTTTCACAGTAATGGTACAAATTTAATTTACTGTCCAGCCCATAGACTGTTCTCTTTACACAGAAAAAAAATGCTGCTCATTCATTTAAACACCAGTATTACTCCCCAGTTTACTGTCTTGAGCAATGCAAGGATGATTACCGGGCTCTGTGGGGTTGAGAGAGGGCACAGGGAGTCAGACTGTGGTCTCTAACTCTGCCAATAACTGGAAAAGGGATAAAAGGCCATGGGCACATCCTACAAGTTAACACCTAGCTGTGTAACTATTGTTGCAGGCAGAGTCTTGTATTTTTGAACTATATGACCCTCCAAAAACAAAGACAGTGTAAGCAGACTTGGGCAACCAATGTTCCCTTTATGCTGACCTTGAATAGCAAGTTCTGTTTCTCACGTCTCTCAAAACTTCAGTGACAGGGTATGGGGGAATGAAGTACCAAGACCAGGAGAAGAATATCAAAAGTAGTAATCACTCAAGTCAATTTGACATACTGAAGTTGACACTGGATGGGACACACCCATAATTGCTAAGGGAGGCGGACAGTGTCAGTGCGATGCCACTCCCTATTATCTTGTCTCAAGTCACAATGATCAGGAAGATTTCTTATTGCTGTGGGAAAAAATAAAACATGTCCATCATGGAGAACACACAAGGGAAGATCCAAGGAACCATAAATCTCAGACATCAGAAAAAGCAAGTTTTCTTGGGTACATACAGGAGGTCAGGAGAAGGACCCTGATGGCTTTATCAAGTGAAAAAAAAACATTCATTTTTGTAAGGATCAAAAATAATTAAAAATTAGAAAGGAGAGCATATGCCATATGTGGGGCCAGGGAGGCCGGAGGGAACATCTACAATAAAATGACCAACACATGAAGAATGTGGAGATTGATACAGAGAAAATTTTGATACACTTTTCCAGTTGATGCATTCAGAAAAACAGAGCACACAGCTGGACACATTCATTCTCCCTTTTAAAAGGCAGTTTTCCTTGACAGTGATTTGTGTGATGTATAGCACACCTCTTTTTTGACAGTAATGCTGCTATCATGGAGTTGTTACTGGTGAAAGCACAGTCAATATTTCTAAATCCCAAATAAGCCTAGTTTTGGAGTTGTCGGTCTCACTTAAGGAAGTCTCAGATGGGCAGCAACATGGCAGGCTTAGATGTCCCAAGACACAGCCAAGTTACAATCATTCAAATCCTTACCACATCCCAGTGTTGGTGTCACAGTCTGCAGAACAAAGCAGGAATCCTAGAGAGATTCAATATGCTAGTTTGTTCAACAGCAGATTATCATTTCCTATTTGTTTTCTCATTAGGATATAAAAAGGAGAGAAAATAAAACTGACATTAACCTCATGGACTGAGCTTTTCAGTTCTTGTTTCTTCCCAGAAGGAAAACTGTAGTGAACCAAATTGCAGAAGAGGATTGATTGCAGTTTATGAGGGATAAGGTTGTCTAAAGGGAGCATATCTAATTGTGTGTTTCCACCTCCCTGCTGATGATATTGCCTTCCTTTTTCTATGAATTATTAAGCTTAAATGTTTCAGAAAGGGTTATCCCTTAGTGTCATTGTTGAAGTCAGAGCAAGTCTATGTTCTTATGACTCGCAGTCCTGTTCTTTAAACAAACTTAGATCCACTGCATCACTTTATAAACATTTTTATGGCTCTGAAAATTCCTAGCCTTAAGAAAAATTTTTAAAAAGATGAATTGCATAATAATAAGGTACATATATATATATATTGTCCCTTTTTTAAATTTCACAAAACAAATACATTAAAGTGAGTTCTGGCAGGCACCCTAAGGCTTTGAAGTATCTGAATTGTTTCAGCGTGGTTCTTTTTATAAGGAACACTTATTTCCCCAGATGACTGAAGAACATGCTATAGGAAAAGAATGTGAACTATTTTACTTGCTAAGTTCAAAATAGCTGCAATCAGTGAGATATTTGTTACTTCAAATAATTTCTGAAAGGAAAAAATAAGGCTAAAACATATTTCTGCAACTACCAGAGTTAAAAATAAATTGTGGTGTGAGGAGACCCAGCTTTTGAAGACATCTGAGAAGGCATTCCTCTGTTCTTTCACTCAGGTTACATTTTAATCAAACTGAGCCTTTAGTTGTCTTTAGATAATGTATATGAAAATACATAGAAATGTCATTTATCAGATAATTATGTACATGGATTCAATTTTCTATTTGCATCTAATTTTAGCCACTTTCAGACTGTAAGATTCTGGGGATAGTGTGGGGTTTGCATTTACAGAAAACTATAGAATATCAAGAAGCAAGTTGTAGTGTTTTACTCTGTATCAAGCCTTTTCCTTCTGTAGGATTTAAATAGCAAACAATTACAGTGCCTTGTATTGAATGAGGCCAGTTATTATTATTATTACTATTATTTTTATTAGGCATTTACCATGATCAAGGCCCCAAAACGTTAATGCATACTTCTGAATTTTTATAGGATAGAAAATAAGTACAAGTTATTTAGATAGAAAATGCATTTTTACTCAAAGACAATTAAAAAGAAATTTATACAGCAAGTTCTTTTTTGAAATAAGTTTTTTAAAGCATCTAATCCACACATACATTAGCTGTTTCTTTTGTGCTCGTTTCTGTTATCAGTGCAACTGAACCTTATCAAACTATTTCCAAAATAATAAAGCATGGGGAGGTCTAGCTGGTCTATCAAGTGCAAAATTAAATTTTCCATATAACGTACCGTGGTCATACCATGAAGTGGAGGTGGCCAGAAATTATCTTCTGTAGACAGACAATACTAAATTTGAAGCTGGGAGAAAAGGTGGGAGAAAAGTAAAGAAACACAAGCTTGTGCCATCAGCTTTGAATAATATTATGGCAAACATGATAAGAGACAGCAAATCACTGAATCATGAATTGAGATTTCTGACTCTATTTCTTCATTCCCTGCAAATAGAAACCAGTATCTCTGTGATGTAGGGTCCTGTCTGACATGGAGGTAGGAATGGATCCACAATTGTTTTTTATGAATTTGTCATATACTGTCCATGTTAAAATCTTAAATGGCAAGCATTTGAAGGTGTCCAGGTTGTTCATCCCTAAAGAAGTAATTATTCTAATAATCCAGAGAATTTCCAGATGCAAAATTGATGAAAGATTTTTTGCTGTGGATACTATATTTAAAAATCTGGGGAAATCTTAATTCAACAGTAAATTATTTTTTCAAAAAAACCCACAAGATTTGTTCTGTTTTCACAACTATTGGAAAAGAAAATGTCTTTCTTTACATTTTACCAAGCAGTTAAGATTTTAAATGCTGAAGTTCATGAAGAAGAATATTAAGGTACAGTGCACCTACTTCACGTAAGCTATTTCATCATAATATAAATTTCTCAGGTAAATACTATAGAACAAAAGTACAAGCTCATTGAAACTTCATATAGTAATAGAAGTAAATATTCTTGTAGCTCTTTTATTTGTTCTATAACTAAAATTCGAAGTGAAAATTTGAAAGGTAATTTTCATAATTAAATTTCAGCAATATTTTCAAGATGACTTTGAAAAGTCTTGTTGAATGAATCTTTGAATTTTCTAAAGAGTTTGACAATCACTAATTTTCTATGAAAAAACACTAATAATCTGAGTTTACCATTTATGTTTTAACGGGGAAAAATTCCACAAAAATACAAAAAAAAACCCCAAAACACACACACACACAAAACCAACAGAAAACCCCCCATATATTGATTTGATGCCCACAAAGCGCAAAGAAGCAAATTACCTGTTTCTTTGCAATATTTTCTTTCAGAAACTGGGCAACGAGTTAAAAAAGCAACGTGCTCAACTTCATTTTTTCATAGTATGTATAGCCTTTCTTTTATTTTCCTATATTGTGCTTTTTTGCTTTGCTGTGTTTATTCATGGCTTAATGTTTATTTATGTTTCTTTATCATGTAGAAGGCAATTGTTCAGCTATAATACATCTCTTGAATATTGTCTTTACTCACTGGTTTTATCTCCTCCTGCAATAATCAGCTCCCTAGCTAGACAATAAAGCAGTGAAATGCGCTATGGCTTATGAATTCAAAACTCTCTTTCCAGAACTCCACATTGAGGACTTGGTACCAAGACTACCACTTCCTATAGTGTAAAAATGCCATCTTAGCTAGGACAGTCCATGTTCTGTGGATTGTAGAATATCACACACACAAAATTTGTAAGGTAATGAGTAGCCAAGTGAATATCAGAGTGTGTATTTTCTGTTCAGAAGCATTTCACACTTCGTATTGTTCATGTAGGCTGTTGCCTTTCAAGAAAGACCAACATTTCCATAAGGGTGTTAACACAATGAGGATTCCCTATATCTGTCATTGTAAGGACAAGCCTTTTTTGGGTTGTCACATTGGTAATTTACTGCTAATACAAAGACAAATAATAAAATCTGTAACTAACATACTATTCACCTAGTCTAAAATGATGGACTAATAGTATACTGAAGTGTCTCCCTTTCAATTGATTATAAGAAGTTTTGAATTACTAACTCAGATTTTGCAGACACCCATGACTATGTAAGGTGAATCTCCTAATCAGGTTTTATCATTTATGTAATAAAGTCTCAGCTTGGAAAACCTGCCACCGAGCCTCTATGCACTGCTAGTTAACTCAGGAATACTCTGTCAAATTGACTTTTCTTGACATGTGGTCGCAGGCTCTCGGCTCTCTATACCAAGACTAAGACCGACAAGAGTGAGAGTCACAGGCTCTTAACTCCTGTCCTTCTCCCCCCACCTAAGGCAGTCCTTCCTCTTGGTTCAGTTCAGACCTACAGCTGATCTTCAGGATTAGGTGCTGCAGATCCCAACCTTGACAGGACTCATTCTGAGTAATACACAAAGCAGTGCACATGCCCAGCCTTTTGAAAGGCATTAAATGCTAATCTAAAGGAGCTGAATTTGTGCATTAACACAGCTCACGATATTGATGTCTCTGTCTGTCACACATTTAGAAGGAGTGATTGCACAAGAATGTGACAAATCAGCCACACACAGTGTGTTTGCTCTTATCTATGCAGACAGAGGGAGAGGTTTTAGAAGTGTTTCTGCTGTGTTAAATTTCTTAAGAAATGCACATACTGTTATGTTTGCTACAGCATTTTAAATTTTATATGCAGCCTAGAGACATACTTACTAGCTCAGTTGAACTCCAGGTCTTTCCAAACATGCAGGGAATGGACCACCCTGCAGGTAGCCCTCGTATATTTGTTCTGAAACCAGCTATAAAAAGCTTTAGTTGCTGAATGTACATTTATCCTGACAGCTATACTAAGGTGTTCAAGTATGTAGATATGCTGTAATAACTGTTTCTTACAGCACATCATGTGGTAAGTAGTAATCAGCAAGTCCTTATCCTCCTTAGTCCTGATCTTGGTTATAGCAATTCACTTACAGTTTAAACTGTTACACATTCTGATTGCAATATACACCAGATGTAGCTCAGAGGTGAATCTATTTTATTTGAGATAAACCAAATACATAAAAGTTCCATGTCCTAGCATTTACTTCACCTCAGCAAAAGAAATATCCAGAATATAAAAGCCTTGCACTTTAATTGTTTTTAAAGTATAAAGGGGGAGCACTTAGACAGCGGGAGAGAGAGATTTATTGGGGCTTTTTGAGTATCTCAAAATTTCTATTAAGACCACTAGTTTTGAACATTGCAATTTTTCAGTGGTAGGAAAATAACTAAAACTCCACCCTGCAAAACTCTCTTTGCTTCCAAGATGATACTTTTATTTATTCAGCAATCATGCTCTATGGAAAACTCCTGACTGTAATTAATATATTTCAAAATTGCAAAACATCTATTGGCTGCTTGTTCCTATATGTTTTTTCTGTGAGCAGTAAGCAGAATAAGCATACTGAACCTCTTCTTTGGAGACAAAGTGTAAGTAAACAAACAGTGGAACTAAAGAGCAAGGAGAACAGCATAAGGGCAGGCTGAAGAGCTAGAAGATGACAAAATCTGACTTTATTTTTCAGGTTTTTAAAGGAAAAGCCTGCTGGACCACTAGTCAGTGTAAACGATTTTGGATAGCATTAAATGCCTTCCTCTTCTATGATAAAAGGATGTGTGTTGACTGTGGTCTTAGGAAGATCACTTGTAATGCAGGATGTTAAGGTTCTTTGCTGCTCTACATTTTTCTTATTATTTTAGCAGGAAAAGAAAATAAACCTTTGAAGTGCACTGCAGCAACTACATTGAGATATTTGGAAGCTGTCTCTAGTGTAGCTGCTCTTGTATTTACAGATGTAATTTGCTCCATATATATTAAAAAGAAGTAGGCTGCTTAACATTTAGCCTAATCAAACTTATGTACCAAATAGCTAGTGAATGCGACCAAACTCTTCAATGCACCAGTAGGCTCATAGAAAAAAAGCGATGGGAGGTTAAATTTAGTGAAATGTTCCCCAGGTCCCTTTATCTGACCACTATTTAAAATACTATTAGTCAGATAATAGTTATGGGCTGTTAGTGGCTGTGATTTGTTCAGTGTAATTTAAATGTGTGTTGTTCTATAGAGCATATATGTGGGGGGGAAATTATGTAAGTGTTTTGGGCCTTTATCCTGATGACAAAAAAAAATCAAAGGAATAGGAGAAATTTTCTATTAAGAAACTGCTGGCAAACTAGTTTATGGCAATATTATAAGATGATGAATGATTGAAGAGATTCAAATTTAAGATTTAAATCTTTTTTTGAAGATTTTTCTTTTCTCTTTTTCAACAGAACTGAAAAAATTGGATGACTGAAAATAATAACTGGTTTTATTTAAGCATAGGAGGAATCATGCTGATTTTAAAAAAGGAAAAAAAGATTTAGAAATGGACTGGAGTTAAAATATTTTTATTTTGTCATGAGCTTTCACTGAGTTAACTTCTAGAACTTTATGGTGACTTTCGTCATAGTACTCTGAAAAGCTTTATTTTGCATATTGGTTTAATATTTACTCTGCTGCATGGCAAGACTAATAAACATGGTCACTGTAATTTCCTGACATTAAAGAAGTAAAGGTCACATGGGCCAGAACCCCTGAAGCAATAGATGCAGATGGTTATTTTTTCACCACTAAGATGAAACTCAGCACATCATGCTTAGATGAAACCCATGGACTTTCTTTCCATTTGATACTCTCTATCTTGTTCCTTCTTTGGGAAATGAATGAGGTAGGTTATAAGGACTTTAAAAAAATTTCTAAATATTTGTACTGAATAAATTGGATTGCTAAATATTCATATAACATGCACTTTTCTGATACTGGTTCCCAAAAGTATTCAGATGCTGGGGCACACTTATGTAAGTATAAGATCAGCAAAATTAGGAAACACTTTAAGAAATTATTAGGGAAACCACACTTTTGTAGGGAGAGCAAAAGAAAGCAAGTGTCTGATTTACATGCATTTCCCTACATATTTCATAGGTGTATGACACAAATATAATTTTTTTCACACTTTCCACTTTCATTTAAAAACCTTCAGACACCTGAACTGAAATCCATAGCCTCTTTGAGTACCGCTTCTAATAAGGCTGGTTCAGGGGAAGAAATTCCTGGCCTGATCTGAAGTTGATATGTGTCCAAATTCAGGTCATCAAGAAGTGACCCAAAAGGAGCAGATTGCTGCCTGTCTCCAAGAAAGAAAAAAAACTTAATTCCTTCAAGAAAAAAAAAAAAGTGATTGAATTAAATACATCAAACTATATCAAGTAGGAAATTAAATTTGACATTTCTACTACTGTTATCATATCTGATATTGATTGTGGTGGCTAGACACCAGGTCCTGCAACAGATCAGAAGAAAAATTTTTGGGTGTGAAGTCTAATTTTTATAATAAAAAAATAAACTTCCATATTAAATTGGTGTATTTATCCATCATGATAAAGACCTGTTGCCAATGAAATGTTCATCATGATGTTTGCTATTGATCTCCCTGAAAATATTGTCTAGAGTTAAAAATGTGGTATTTCTGTGGAGAGAAGGAACAAATATTTGATTGGAATTAAGGGTTCCAAAACTGCATGGAAAGAGAAGAAAAGAAAACTTCCTTTAGCCTTTAAAGGAGTTGGTTAACATTGAGGAATGAGGGATTTTTCCATTCAGCTCCGTGATTCAGAAGACAGACAAAATTATCTAGGAAAATTTGTATATGATGTATTCATCCAGTACGCTTATCTTCCTCCCTGAAAAAGTAAAATATATGATCCTTTTTCTCTGTTGCTTTGCAAATAATATATCACCTATAGTCAGAGGTTTAAATCTATCCTGCCAGTATTAAATGGAAAAGCATTCAGTTCATTCCTTAATTTCCCCTTTAATAAAGATCATAGATCCTTGAAGAAAGAAAACCATTTACTATCTAAACAATGAAACATTTTTGAATCTCTTAGTGCCAAAATAGAACCAAAATTTACCCAATTTTTAGAGGGCAGGGAGAAAATTTTGTTGTTATATTTTAATATTTCAGATTGTGGGGAAGACCCAGAAAAGATTTATATATCTTGTTCTTTAAGTCACATTCAGAAGTGTAAGTTAGATATCTAAGTTCTATGCAGCAGTAATATAAAGAGTCACTTTTCTGAAAGAAAATAAAAGGGAAAAAGAAAAAGGTGATCTTCGAAATCTTAAATTTTTTCTTCTATTTATAATAACTTATCTGTGTCCCTGAGCTACGTACAAACTTGTGTTTGGGATTGAGAGACAGAAACCTCATCCTAGACTGACATCCTTAAGTCATCCATTTGGAAAAACAGTTATTTCATTATTATTTCCAGATACACTTTGCATTGTGAATCCTGCCATGGACCCATGAAATCATACAATAGTATGTGTGGGAGGTACATGAGAAAACACCACTTAAAAATCATCAGGCTGAAGTACACCCCATGTCCCAAGAAATTCCTATTGCATCATCTGTCAGTGTGTTTTTCACTGAGAGTGATCATGTCACTCTCTCTTGACTATAATTGAGATGTTCTTACTCTGTATTGAGCATAATTTGAGTACACCTACTAGACCTGGTACCTGAGAGAGTCATAAGGTTGTTTAACCTGTGAATCCTAAACTAATTCAGTGGAAAAGACTCTTCAGATCAGGGAAAAAGATAGAAATGCTGAACATACAAAAGGAAATTAGCAAGAAAATTTCCTTTGGTAAATATTCCTGTAGATTTTTTTTTAATGATACAGGACTAGTGCAACTTTAAAAATAATTTTTTCAATATAGAATCTTTTTTAGAGCTTTCTTGGGGATTCTCTTACTTCTCAGGACCTGGAATGGTAGAACCTGGTGACATGATGGGCGATCTGGCTTCTTTGCAAGAAGGCTGGTATGAAAAATAGACAGCTTGAAATCCCATGGTCTGTCTGGGGAGCTTCATTCACTTTGTGTGCACAATGTTTGAAGAGGAGGAGAAGATTAGACAAAAGCACAAGATGTAGTTACATGGCTGCATGATCACTCTCTCAACCACTTTTGCAGCATATCCACCTCAAATGTTACAGTGAAATGCAATCAGCGTGGAAATCCCACCTGCCAGGCAGGCGAAAAAATAAAAGACAGGTTTACTGGACTAGTCAGTACTAAATAGCGAATAGTTTTCTATCAGAACTTTAGCAAAATAGACTCTTGTAAAAGTAATAGAGCAGAAGGCATGATCTGTCAGACAGAATTGTTCAAATGAAAAGTTTCTGTCGAGTTTCTGGCACCTTAACTATGTAACTTAGCACCTCTTCTATGAGGAGAGGCACAGATTGCTGGGGGTGTTCATCCTTGAGAAGAGAAGGCCCCAGGGACACTTTTCTACAGCTTTCCAGTACCTACAAGGGGCCTACAGTAAAGCTGGAGACAGACTTTTTACAAGGATGTGTAGTGACAAGACAAGAGGGAATGGCTTTAAACTGAAACTGAGTAGGTGCAGATTGATATTAGGAAGAAATTCTTTACTCAGAGTTGGGTGGGACACTGGCACAAGTTGACTGGAGAAGTTGTATTCCTTGGAATACTCTGGAAACATTCAAGGCCATGTTGGACGTGGCTCTGAGCAACCTGAACTAGTGGGTGGGATACCCGCATATGGCAGCAGGGTTGGAACTAGGCTGAAGGCCCCTTCCAGCCCAAACCATTCTATGATTCTATTATGTCAGAAATGTTGCTGACCCTCAACATCCAATATATTAAATTCAAATAAGTAAAATCTTACACTGTATGTAATAGATAAATTCTATAAATTCAAGCATAGCATTCAGCTACTTTACCATATGAGTTATTTCTGTTTTATAGTCCCTCATGAGACAGAATTCTAAGCAAAAGCACCTCATTCATATTATACTTACAATGACAGAAGTTTTTTACTACTGGAAAATATACCTCACTTTACTACTTTCTTGTTAACATGATCTGGGTACTGACAGATAAGAAATAAAGATACAGAATATCAAAATAGCAGTATTAAAATATTAAAGAAAGAACCTCATCCTACACTGACAGCACTTTCTACTGCTTTTACTCTCTTTTGGCTTGTGGAGAAAAATACGGGAATATATGTAAAGCTACAAACGGAAGATTTTTTTTTATTTCTTCCAAATTTTTTGCAGTGACAAGATGAAAGAGCATGAATCACTATATCAGAAGAATTCATTTTACACAGGACTAGGCTATCACTTTCCTTCTGTTCTTAAATAAGGAGTAGCATACACCTCCTCTTTTCTCAGGACCAGTACAAGCAATAGAAGCTATCTGTTACTGCCTTGTTCCAAAAGAAGATTACTCCACTTAAGTGCCCACTTATATCAATGCAGGGATGTACAATACACTGTATTTTTCAACTCTTTTCAATTTACTACTTGCACATCTATATAGGAAAAGCAGTAATTCATTGGGAGTTTACTATTTTTTCAAAAAGAATATAAACATGGATGTGTCTTGCCTTTCCTCTGTATTCTGTATTATGTTGAGAACAAGGAAGTTCATAAAAACTCTGACAGGCTCGTTTGTGGACATTCACTCATATCTGAAGCAGATAATGAGCATGATTCAGAGAACTTAAAGTCTATGTATTTTACTTCAATGTATCATTGATGGTACATTTTGCAGAATCCTACTTTCTGTCTGATGTGGATCCCAGTCTTATAAATTGCTTTCAGCTACATGGTAAGGTCCCGGTATTAGGGACAATGTATGAGATGGAACATAATTATTCTTCATTTTGTGTTTCAGTTTAATGAATTCTTCATGAATTCTTGGTTATTTCAGTTTTAGAACAGTACAATAATTTCTCTTTAATTTAATTAGGTTCTTTTGAATAATGTATCAATACATGTGTAAGCAGATATGGTTCTACTGAGACTTACTGAAGTCACTAAGAATACTGGCCCATTTTCATCATGTTCTTTTTTTTCTCAGTTTTTTATTTCTGTTTTGCAGTCATAAGGAAGCACTTTTTTAAACGAAACTTCTTGCATTTAATTTATGCTTCATTTTTCTTATTCTTGCACATGATAGATATGATTTCATTTAAGAATGTACCAATTTCATTATAGGATATATTTTCTCCACTATGAAAGACAGCCATGTAATACAGCAATACACTTGGACTACATGTATAGAATAGTGCATAAAAGCATGTTTTCATTAAAATAATTATCCCAGATTACATAGAATATCACTTAATGCTATCAAGTTCTTTAAAAATAAAAAAGCCACTTTCTAGTTAATTTTATATTTCTGCAGAAATAATTTTATAATTTGATATTTCAGATATTAAAACTGAAAGACTTTTTCATCCTGTTTATGTAAAAAACAAATTCAACCTTGAGTAATTTCTAACTGATAAAAGAAAAACATGTTTCTTTTCACCTGTACAGAAACATATTAAATATTCACTGTAATAAAAAAATCTATGTGATTACTAGACTATTCTGAACCATAACACCAATAGAACATTATTTATCAATGTTTTCTATAAATTGCCATAAATGTTTTTATAAATTGCCATAAACTTATGAGAGAAAAATGTCTCCATTTAGACAATGGGAATATGACAGTACAGCACATATGTTATTCCTAGAAGGACATGAAGAAAGAAAAGTCAACCACCTTTCTGTACGAGAGGACATAGATTTGAATAGTCAAGTGAAAGTGCATAGACTCATGTACAATGTAGCAGAAATTATCACTGAAAAGGAGAAAGACTATCTAATTCTTTCTAATCACTGGGTTTATATTGTAAAAGTCATGAACACCTTTTCTGCATTTCTTAAGGAATTAATGACTATTAATGATTGGTATTAAAGGGCCTAATATTCACCTTGGATCATTGTTTCCACTATTTATTATCCTTCAGGAAATGCACTGAAATGCCATCCTTACTGTTTAATTGATAATATTAAAAACTCTTGTACATACAGCTCTAAATCCACAAAGTTTCCAAATCTCTTTTCTCTTGCGCAATTTACTCAGTAATCAGGGTGCAGCTACTCAGTATAATGAAACAGTTGCTTCACCAAGCTCTTGGAATAGCTTAGCAGCAGGTTTAAGGAATATTGCTTGTGTGAAACCTACTGTTGGATTAGGTTGGGACAATTGTATTGCCTATTTTTTTAGGTATATTCAGCCTTTTTATACTAGTTAAGCAGCCACACTGTAGCTGAAAATATGAAACAATTCAACAATCAGAAATTCAAAACATTTAAAAATTGAAATTCATAATAAAATCCCTGTGTTATCTTATAAAACACCAAAACAATTAGATATTCTTGTATCTTTCTGAAAAATAGTGTCAATTAAATAGAATGGTAAAGGAGATTTATTACTTTGCAGCTTAGCTACAAAAATAAAAATAACGCAAGAAAATTATAAAAGTAGAAAATTACAGTATTGTGGAGTAGAAATACCGTTAGTACTACAAAGGTGTGTTGGAGAAGTTTATGATTGTCTCTTCATTTTAGACAGCCGTCTTGAAAGTAAGTTACAAAGGTAAAAGAAAATGCAATATAGATTATGACCCTACAGAAATGAGCAAAGAAATTATGCCATTTGCTAAAAGAATGACTTCTTCCTTTTCTTGTCCCATTGAATTCTATGACAAACATGAAATTCTGTAAAGTCTAGAGCCTGGTTTAGATAACAGGTATTTAGTTCAGCAGGAATTTTCCACAAAGACAGTACTGAGTTTTTCTGTGAAAATAAGTTCTTTTTGCTCCAAGAACTTTTCAGGTTCTAAGTGCAATTGAAAAACACTTGACGTTTGTTGTGTGCTTCAATAGCAAAAAAAAAAAAAATCAAGTCTTAAAACTGTAAGTTGGTTTATAGCTGCTCTGTAACTCATGCAGTTTTACACCAGCTTTTCTTATTGGTCCTTTCCCCCTTTAGGGAAAAAAAAAAACACAAACAAACAAACAAAACACAGTAATATTGGTACTATCTTTTCTTACCTTTATAAAAACTGCATTATAAAATGTCTTAAAATTGATGATGATTGAGGGGGGAAATGGAAAGAAGTGATGAAGATAAGTATATTTAAGCAGTTCAGCATCACAGTAATAACAACTTGATCATTTCAATAGATCCCTCATCTGTATCACTGAGTGAATTCAACTCCAGATCTTTCTTCCCAGCTGACATGAAAGAAAAACTATTTTCCTGGAGGTGTCTGCAGTGGCAGCCAGAGCCAGCTGGAAGCTGAATCTTGGATCCACACTCCATGTTCCCTCCCCTGTACAGTTCCCTTTCCCCAGCTTTTTTATTGCCTGTCCGTATCAGGCTGAAGGTACAAGTTAGGCATGTCCAGTGAAGACACCACCAAAAAGCCTTTATTTGGCCTACTTTTACTGCCAGAGGGGAAAGGCATGCTGCAGGGGAAGCTTTTCCAGTTTTCAACTCCTTTTGTTCTGAGAACCAGGGTTTTTCTTTGATTTCTCAGCTTCCCCTAACACGGCTTAGTGACCTGAGTTGCAATTCTGGTGTAAAGGATGATCTCAGACATCAGTGCTGTGCTATAATTTCATATCTGAGGATTGTTCCTCTATTTAGTACCTCAATATATGTCACTGTGGTCTTACTTTGGTGCTTTCTGAGGAAAGTCCTAAACACCCATGGTAAAATATTTTGTTGTATTTTAAAATTTTTTATGATATTTCACCTTTAATTCTTCATGTTGGGCCACATATAATAATTCTATGTCTTTACATTATGAGGATACAATATCTAAAGTGCAGACCTCCCTGAACAATTCTTAAGTAGGCATGACAAATGATAATACTTTAAAAAAGTAGAACCTCCTTGTGTGTTGGTGGTTCCATTCTTTTACCTCTCTAAAGAATCTCTGTTGTAAATATCTAAATCTTACTGTGCATAGATACACTGAAATGTCACAAGGCAAGGTATTTTGATTGGGTATTTTAAGGTCTGTTAAACTCTGGATATTGTGTTTTCATGCTTCTCCAATTTTAAAAACATTCTTTTGATGGATCTTCCTGTTCTTACAATGTCACAGCATTTAAATGACTCTCAAAATCAAGTTTTGTTTAACTCCATGTTCAAAGAGCTTTTCCACAATGAGTATTGAAAATTACTTTTTTTTTCCTAAGAGCAAGGTCAGATTAAGATTTGAATAACAACCTCTTCTTCTCTTTTTCATCCCTTCCATGTGTTTAATTTGTTTGAGATATAGAAAAAATTCAAATTCGAGATTGTTTGCAAAGGAAAGTAAATTTTTTATTTTTCAGAAGATTTATCAAAACCGGAACCATTTCTTGTTTCCTAACCTGATAAACTAGAGAAGTCTATTTACTCATTCCCCATACAGAGACTTAATGTAGATAATCATATCAATCAAAATCTAAACAAGAACTTAAGTATATCTTCTGTGACCGATACATGATTATCAAACTTGTCATTATCCTCTGAGAATAATTTTGGAATGCAAACAGGAGATGAAGTATTGAAGCTTCTTCCCCTCTTTCAGTTCTTTCTCAGCCTTTGATCATTTCAAATTGAATTTTAAGGTTTGAGCTTTCCACTGGTTGATACATTTCTTCCACATCACAAAAGCCCCTATAATGGCCCTGTATCTTAATTTTAGCTTTTCTCCACCTTTTCTAAAACAAACAAGCAAACAAACAAACAGACAAGTAAACAAAGAAAGAAAAAACCCCGCAAAAACCCCCAACCTAATTAAACTAGTCAGTTCCATGGATACTTCCATTTTCATAAATTTGTAAAGTCAACATTTTAGAAATCAGTTCTTAAAAGTAATATAAGTTTGTTGGGGTTTTGTTGTTGTGTTTTTGGTTTGGGGTTTTTTATTAGTTATTTGTAACTTCAACTTTCCAAGCACAATTACTTCTGGATACAAACAATACAGCCTAACAACTAGGGTTGAAATTCAGTAGGCTTGCTGGGACTTGTTTGAAACGCTGGCACATAATAGCTTATCCTTTCAAAATGGTTGCTTGGCTGCAAGTAGTTAACTCATTCCTTTGTAAAGCACATCAAGGTATAAGAGGTGCCCTACAAAAATAAATTACAGTGCATTCTCTTCTGATCTTTACTATTTCTTTTCTACTCTATTTTAGCCTACTCCTTTGATACTAATCTGTCCAAGAAGATCTTAATAATTTCAAAGGATTTTGAGTTTTGCACCACATTCTGCAAAAATGGGAAATGTTTGTGGAAGATGTAGTGTCATAACTGAGTAAGATCTCATTCTGGAAGTGCATTAGATATTTATATTATTTTTTTCTTTGGCTGAAGCTTTATTTTCTGTCACATCAGATGTTATAAAAATGCACTCTGGGTGGGGAACAAATTCATTTCTGATACGTCAAGTGCATACAGTTCTGTGATACTGATATAAAGGCAAGATGAACTAATGCTTCTGCCAAACCAAATGTTTTAGTTATAATGCTTTAGGTTATGCTCTGTTGATTTTTTCTGAAAGGAAGATATCAATTTTATAAAATACAAATTTTCCTCTATTACTGCTCTGCTCTACTTCAAGAAAACCTATTTTTTCCTTCTGTGTGAGATTAATTTTCAAAAGCTTTAATGCATACTTTTACCAAGTGTCTATATGGTAATAGAAAGCAAAACAGTCTACAAAAAGAATACATTTGTGTATTATAATTCCAGAATATGAAAATGAGAATTGCATTAATTTAAAGGGAAATAGTTCATGTTCTGCTTCCCAGTCTTACAACTTATCCATGCCTTTTTAACATTAATGATATGTCAGCAAGAAGTTATTCAGCATTCAGCAGGAATGAAAATTCTGTTTTTTCCTGAAATACAGCAGATCAAATGAAAAGACCATGACTTCTTTCTGGCCTGAAACATTACATGACCTTAAACTTGGAGGTGTATATATAAACTGTTCGTTGTTCCAACAGTAGGAATTTGAAACAAATCAGGAATGAATGTCCAGGCATGCTACAAAGTTCAGGTTTTAATTCCTGACTGGCTTGCAATTCAGCAACACTGTTTATTGATGAGCCTAGATAGTTTAAGCTCCACAGTAATTACTAATTTATTCATAGAAGGTGGTTTTGTTTAATATGCATGATTTTTTAGAAGTAAAAAAAGAAACTATGCAAGGTTTTTTCTGACTTTTTATCTTGGCTTTTACAAATGAAATTTTAAGCTACATTAGTGGAATAATCAGCTTTTTTGTGGAGAATGTTCAGATCACAACACACCTATATTTCTTAAAGTATGAAAGACACAATTTATTTAAAATTTTTCCTAGTGTAGTTTTTATTCGCAGGTACTTCTATGGAAATCTCAGATATCTATATTTAAAAAAATGAGTAATGCATAGAAGTTACATTTCTCTTTTAATATAACCTTTACACTCACTCAGATGTGGCAGCCACACAGAATATTTTGCTTACTGCATGAATACCAAAAAAAAATGGCAGATTAAAGGATACTTTCTTTGTATCTTTTGCTTATTAATTGTGTGGAAGAGTGTGCAAATCAGTCATCTTCCATTCACTCAGATTTAAATTAATAAGATATTTAATAGTTTAATTGAATAATTGATGATTTGTACCTATAAACATGCTGTTCAGAAAGTAATGTGCTTTGCACTCTGGACACTTTATTTCAGTTTTCAACAAGAATCATTCTGGAAAATGAAAATGTGAAAACTATCCCTTTGTCAACCCAAGATGCTATGAGCTAATAAAAGCAGGCAACTATTTTATCAGGTCATGAAAGGTTGAAATTTTTATTATGAAGAATATAAGTGCTTACAAACGCCATTTTAAAAATTGAAAAGTCGCAACTGACTTACCAATAATTGGAATAACTTAAAGAGAATATTTGATATTGCTGTTGTAATGTACAGGTTGGAACTAATGAAGGCATCAATCCTGAAAATGTGAGTATGTTTCCCAAGGCCACTGTCACCAGCATTTGTCTAACTTTATTACAGCACTTGCTAGTATGTCAGTTACTATTTTTTCAACCTGATTTTTTCCTGTTTAAGGGAAAGAAGCTGATCTGCAGCAATCAAGAAAAGTGTTATTTTATGCAATCAAAGCCACAGGATTATTCGACCCTGTCTTGTGATGAACAGTACCTTATTTTATGTGGAAATGAACACTGTGAGCGGAACTCACACAAGGAACTTCAACATTCTATTTTAGTGAATTTATTAGAAGGTGGGATGGTGGTAAGTATGCTTTTAGCTAGGAGTTTTCTCTTGCCTATCAATTTTCAAGAAAATATTAGAGAAACACAGGCAGGCTCTAGAGCGTCACTCAAAACCAAATCACTCTAAATCAAAGCATCATTATTTTCTTTGTCTCAAAAGACTGGAACCTGAGAATAATGATTCTATAGATGCCTCTGTACCTGTCTCTAGTTTGAGCTTTCAAGGAATTAGAAAGAAGTAATAGTCATATATTAGGACTTCATCCATTCCAATCAGACCAATACTCCTATTGCAATAGAGCTATAAAAGACGATCTGTGCTAAAAATCAACCCCACCATAACTAAATAAAACTGCAGCAAAGAAGTAGAAAAAAGGAAGGCAAGTCATGTTAACAGCAGTAAGATAATGAAATTGTTTAGTATTTCAGTTTAGAAAATTTAGGATTTTTCAGCTGAGGCTGCGTATGGGACCTTGAGCAACAGATCAGAAGCTGCTACCATATGACCCGAAGGAGTCATATCTTCATTATTCAGAGCTTGGATATTACTATTCTTTCTATGTAGACAGTAAAAGTGATTGCCATCTACTGATTATAAATAACCTTGTTAAAATTCCACATGAGGAAACTAAAGAATAGTTGCTTGATTGTCAAAAAGATAAAATCATTAGTAAAATATCCAAAGGAACAAAAGAGAATAGAGTAATAAGTCAGAAGCCATGTATCTGTCTCTTGATCTCTGTATGTGGACTCCTTCCACTTACTCTTCTAATTGTTCATATAAGCCTTGAGAAAGGAGGTCAAACTTTGTGATACGACTACTGTCGACATAACATTTTAGGATATTGATATTCTTTTAGATCTCTTCTTCAAGAGACTAAGCTATTATTTAGAAGCTAGATAATAGAGGTTCAGTTAAGAACTTTAATGCCTTGCACATGCAGTAGCTATGTGTTCCTTATATGCAGAGAAAGTGGACAGAAATCCTTTTAGGCATTAAAATCAAAGAGAAAAAACATTCTACTCGTCAGGTCATTAGTCTGAAGAAAATCTCCAGAGTCCGGTTTACTGATCTGAAAGATCTCTTTTAGACCTAGTCATACTGCTGTCATGTAAATGTTTTGCTCATCTAGTAGAAAACTTAATTAGGCATTGGAGGAAGGGAGCTGACCAAGACAACGGTTGTTGTTTCTGATTGTCATCTATCTTAACCCTGTTATTATTATTACTATCATCATACTAATTATCACTGCAGAATCATAGAATATCCTGAGTTGAAAGGGTCCCAGAAGGATCATTGAGTCTAACTTCTGGCTCTGCCTAGGACAACCCCAAGAATCACACCATGTGCCTGAGAGCATTGTCCAAATACTTCTTGAACTCAGACAGGCTTCATGCTGTGACCACTTCCTGCAGAGCCTGTTCCAGTGCCCAACCACCCTCTGGGTGAGGAACCTTTCTTTAATATACAGCCAAACATCTCCAGATATAGGTCACCCAGTGATACAGCTGCTCCTCATATGGCTTCCCCTCTAGACCCTAATGTTTCAAAAGTAAAGAAGTTTAAGCAAAGACTACATACTATGAAAAACACCATGCTCCAAAGGAAAAAAAATAGTTTCTATGTCTATCATCAGTGAGTCTAATCTAGAAAATATTGGATGGAACAGAAAACTCGCAATGAAGTATGTAGTTGTTAATCTTTACATTGTCGTAGTCCTCAAGAGGACACAGCTGAAATATTGCTGCTGAGTGCTTATATAGTCTTTCAAATATCTGTGGTTTGAAGCATTGACTTAGACCAGTGGTTCATTCGGAACCACTTTGTTTTCAAAAGCATCCTAGCCGGAAGAGCTGAACCATGTTTCAGACCTTTATTGTTATGTTCTCTTTCCCCATCACATTTATCACTAGTGTTATCTCTCTGGAAACATCTAGCTAGGTACTGTTAGAGACATAAGTGTTCCACATGGAAAGAGAAACTGCTAGTGGGTTTACATGGTCCTCTTCTCATTTACAGAATATGCACCAAGTCTTGTTTATTTGGATATAGGATTATCAAAATATGAAGGATAGTCCTTTTGCTTACGTTTCCATTTGTCCTCAGTTTCATGTTATTAGAGTGCTTGTCAGGACCATTCAACCAGTGCTGTTCCAGGCTGCAGCTTGTGGTTGCTTACCACCTTGTCTCAGTTTCTCTTCTCTTTCCTGCTTTACTCACAAAATCAAATCTTTACCAAAAAAATAAAATAAAAATTACTATCATCAGTAATTGCCCCACCTGCTTTTGTGTTTTGGCATTAAGAGAACATTATAATTTCTTTAAAAAGTAGCAATTCCCTAAAAATCCTTTAAAGTAACTGGGTGATAATACCTTGTAGGTCAAATGACTTTTAAAGTAAATCAGTAAACAAGGTGTTAGCCATTGTTATTTTCATCACCACTTAAGTTTTACAGCTTTAATTTTTTGAAAGAAGAAAAAGATTAAGCTGAAATCTATATATAGTTTTTCTTATTAAAAAAAAATTCTGGCATATCTCATATACAAGTTTATCACGAATAAAGGAGGAGCTCATTCTTCATACTGAAGAAAAAAGAAATATATTTTCTACTCATAAGAATGCAGATCAAGAGCCTCAGCCTTCTTTAGTATATGTGACTGTATTTTCACCAAATGCCTTGTTAGTTACGAACAATAATAAAAAAACCAAAAATATCATTAGTCTGTATATTTATATATAGAAATTAAGTGAAAATCTTTCTACACAAAAAAATGCATGGAAGTTTTCTTAGAAGTTTTTATATATATAAAAAAATAAACATTCAGTTCAGGCTCTAAATCTTGTAAAAGTTGCTAACTTTTTTCATAGTAAGATTCTGCCCCATCAACAAAATAGAATTTCTTACATTTTATTTCTGAAAACTAAGACAATCTCTTTATATTCTGGTCCAAACTATGGGCCACAAAAGCTATCTTTGCTGAAAAATCTTTAAAATCCTGTATTATATCATGTCTATTAATTATAAAAATGGGGCCCAATATAATTCTTGTTTACATCTATGCCATCAGTTTGACAACACCTTCATTTTTTTAATTATTAAAAAAAAGACTATAACCCTCTGTTAAGACTGAGCAATATTAAAAGCAATTTATTTCTGGTTGTTCCTTAGCATTCATAAAAGTCAAGGAAAACTATTCTTGCTATAAGTCTTTTTCTGCAGGAATAAATATTTAAAATAAAGTCAAGACCAGATATGATTACCAGGAGTATGGGTCAACCTAAGTCTTACCATTTAATCTAACCTATAATTGAGTATCCTCTAAAAGATTTGTTCTGTCATGAATTATTTTTACAGTGAAGTTTCACTTGGCTTTTGATAATATATGACCCTCTAAATACTGTGGAAACATCATAAACAATGTGTTGTATACCCATATTGAAAATAACTGAGAAGGAACACCTACTTTATCATTCAACTCCTGAGGCATCTGGAAATTGTACAGCTTAAAGAAAAAAAGGTGAGAGTATGGAAATAAATGAATCTCTATCTGCAGTAATGTCATTTTTCATAAAGTCATTACAAATCACCTCTGCATGGAATTGTGAAGGAATTCTGCCAAATATCTGTGTGGGGTTAAGGAAAACAAATAATTAATCTTAATGAAACACCTGATGAATTTTTGAATTGCAATCAAAAAAAAAAGCACCAGTCATTTTACAAAACCATATGAAAACCTATGTGATTTAGACAACAAATTTGTTTTTTGTTATCTTTCTGCTTGAACACCACACCAGGAATTTTGAGGCCACACAAAGTTGGATAAAATGACCAAGATATTTGGATGCCTCAAGCCATAGCATGTTTCTAGAAAAATAGAAAGGCAGAAATTCAGTCCAGAATTATCTTCCGGTTGCTTGGATAGGAACAGAAATGGGAGACGATGTTGCATGCTAAGTTCAGCCTTTGCATTTCAGTAAGCATTCATATGCTACAATACACAGGTGTTCCATGTGTAAGATGAAGAAAGATAATTTGCTTTTGAGAAGCCTGTGTTCCATCTAAACCATAGACTATGATTCAAATGTTTTTGAGCTCTAACTAAACAGATTAATTGATTATAATAGTAGTTTGTTTGACTGCTTTGTTTTGAACCATTTAGCTTGTCAGTTTGAGGGACAAATATCAGATAAGCTGAGTACAGGCAGAAGAATATAGTTTAGAAAATTTTCATGAACTTTAATATGACAACTTCAGTGTAACTTTTCATGGGATTATAAAACATATTTTTCAATCTTCATTGTGTTTCCCCGATAAAATTTATGTTTTCTAATTTGATTCTTCCCTGTGAACAACTGTACTTATTCAAAATGTACCCCTTTACAAATTAATAATTTCAGAAACTTTTAGAGAATTTGGAATTTCACTGATTTTAAGGGCACAAGTACTCCATTTCTAACCTTGTTTCTGGAATTTTGTTTTATTCTTGGTAAAGATTTCTGATCACTGGTTTTGTTTTCAGACAGCCACTGAAGAGGATTTTCCACAATTATTAATATGTATTATTAACAGGCTGCAGAAATGGGATGACATTCTTATGAAGTTCAAGATTCAATGATATTTGTGAGATTTTGTTAAAGGACATGTAAAGTCCTGCACTTGGCAAAGAATAACCACAGGTGTAAACACGGTATGGGGGCCAACAATCTGGAAAGCTCTTCTGCAAAGAAAGGCCTGGGCATCCCGGTGGACAAGTTGAACGTGCATCACCAACGTGCCCTTGTGGCAAAGACCAACAGCATCCTGAGTAGCATCAGGAAGAACATCATCAGCTCGAGGTCAAGGGAAGTGATCCTCCTCCTCCTCTCCTCAACACTGGTGAGACACATCTGGAGCTCTGGGTCCTCGTCTGGGCTCTCCAATACAGGAAGGACACGGACTTATTGGAATTAGTTTAACAAAGGGCCATGAAGATAGTTAATGGATCTATCCTATGAGGACAGTCTGAAATAGCTGTTCACCGTAGAGAAGAGAAGGCTCTGGGGAGTCTTAACCTTGTTTATCTGATGAGAATCAATAAAGAAAGTAGACTTTTCTCAGCGGTATCCAGTGAAAGGGCAAAAGAAGTGGACAAAAAGTGGAATATAGGAAACTCAATCTAAATATAAGAAAGAAATTAGACTTTTTTTTGCTGTGAGTACAGCTGAACACCTGATCAGGTTGCCCAGAGAAGCTGTAAAGTCTCTATCCCTGGAGGTATTAAAAATGTAATGAGAGAAAGCCATGTGCAGCCTATTGCAGTTGATCATCCTTCAAGTACAATGTTCAACTAGATGGTCTCAAGAGATACCTTCCAAACTTGACTGTGATTTTGTGATTCATAAATGAAGAACAACTTTTGACAGTATTATAAATTATTGGTTTCTGCTGTTTTAAGTATTTATGGCTTATGAGAATACTTGATTCCATACCAAGGAATGGGCTTTATTATTTAATATTATTAGTTAAAACATTAAACACCAGAACTATGCTAGATATGACTTAATCACCCAGGCATATCACATAGCTGTTTAATACCCAATAATTAGAATTGGTTGAACAATTTTGCTAAAATTTTCTATTCCACCGAGATCAGCCATTTCTCAGAAATGCAGTTTTTGAAAAAGCATTGCTGAGGAATCTTCTTCTGTGAGGGCTACAAAAAAAGGAAACCAGGGATAAAAAGGCAAGAGGAATGATTAGACTTGCTAAAATTTTAAAAGAAAAAAAATCTGAAAGACACAGAAAGACAGACAATATAGTTAGTGGTCTGTGGATAAGATGACCGAGAGGAACAATCTGCTTTGGTATGATTTTTGAATTAAAAAATGTTCTCACACAAGCAGAAACTTTTGTCTCCACATGCAAGGTTTTTACCCATCAAACTAAAACAAATATTTGTGTTTCTCCTTTGATACTTATGTTTTCATAAAATTCCAGAAGACATTTTTGAATTCCAGTAAGAAATAAAAATGTTTCAGTACTGCAGCATTCACAATCTTGCCATATTGATCACTTTCAATTTGCCCATAATTTATGTTTGAAAGAAAGTAAAAAATAAGTTTTAAATAATAAGACTTCTATGCAATCTTTATTTACAAACTTTCATCTAAAGACACTGTGGGTCAACACCTCTAAGACATGAATACAAGCAAGTAAAGGCACGATTCCTAGGTCAGAAGACTATGCAAAAAGCAGTTTGAGGGCATATATGCCTATTTACATAATTAGATATGAGTTAAACTGAGATAACCATTCTGCAATTACACATACGGAAGAAATGTTTGCTGCAGAATAGCAAAAAGCCATCATGTATATCCAACACAGAGGCTGTTATGATAATAATTTAATGGAGTAATAGCTGTAATGTCAGGCTATTACATATCACCTTTTTTTCACTAGATATCAAAGTGACTTTACAAAACCACAGAATCACAGAATACACCCACAAGGATCGAGTCCTGCTCCTGGGCCTGCACAGGGCAATCCCCAGGAGTCACACCATGTGCCTGAGAGTATCATCCAAACACTTCTTGAACTCAGACAGGCATTATGCTGTGACCACTTCTCTGAGGAGCCTATTCCAGTGCCCACCCACCCTCTGGGTGAAGAACCTTTTTCTAATATCCCTCCTAAACCTTTCCTGACACAACGTCAGGCCATTCCCTCAGGTCCTGTCACTGATCACCACAGAGAAGAGAACAGTGCCTGCCCCTCCTCATATATTCCACATGCCATCAACCAGGACCCTCTGGTCCTCTTCTGTGGCACTGCTTTCCAGCCTCTCATTCCCCAGCCTGTTTGTACATCCGGGGTTGCCCCATCCCAGGTGCAGGATCTGGCACCTCCCATTGTTGAACTTCAAATAGTTGGTGATTGCCCAACCCTCTGAATTTGTCAAGGTCTCTCTGTAGGGCCTACCTACCTTTCAGGGAGTCAATAACCCCTCCCAGTTTTGTATCATCTGCAGACTTACAAGAAGGCGAAATTACTTTTCCTTTTCATTCAATAATACATTGCTAATGTCAAGAAAAAAATGCAAATGGATCTCTGAACCTTAACCAGATGCATGGAAATCTAGACAACTGACCAGTGATAAGGCTGTTTTCTAGTACCAGCTACTACAGCTGCATGAGATTTACTGGACTCCATGGTCTCACTGGGTATCCACCACTGCTACTCTCATGCACAGGGCAGAAGTGGATGCTCCAAGTGCAGTCTTCCATGCATTACCACTCCACAAAACTAATGCTGTCCTCTTGCTCTTATGTAATAACGAAAGAAATTTAATTCTTTCATAATGAGCTGAAAAGGTGGAGAAAACTGAAAAATTCACTGTGTCCATTAAACAAAATACAAAATGCAGAGACTTTTGCTTCTGATGATATAAAATAACTCAGTTTAGGATTTGGACCTCACCACGAGGTGATGATACACAGTTAATTAAAACCTGTTTCATCACTGTACAAATTACTTATTAGGAGAATAGTTCTCTTTCAATTTACAGGCCCAGATTTAAAGTAAATATCTCTGGATCCTAATGGTTTGGGGTTTTTCATATTTTTATGCAATAATTTATTTCCACAGTAACTTTTTGTGTGCAAAAGTATAAATGGGTTCAAAAGCCTAAGTTGATTGTTAGCTACTAAATACAGTGATCTAGAAGCAACCATTTAAGATAGCCATGCTACTGCACACTTACTGCCAGGAAACAATAAAGTAAACAAGGAGACAGTGTATTTTAGAGTTGCCCTGTCTTTTACAATCTGTTTTGGTTTGAATACTTTGGCAAAATGCCAAGTATAAACCAGAGTGACAAAGGCTCTCTTCTCCCCCCAGATGAGAAAGTGGAGAAAAAAACTGGACACAAGTTTGAAACAGAATCTGGGATATATATTTACACAAAAATGGAAAATTAAAAGTAGACTACAATATAACACACACCTACACAAGTTAGATATAACGACAATCCTCTACCTCCCACTGAAAACAAATTGCATCACTCCACATCCATAAAGCACCCCAAAAAACTAAACACTTTCTAAAGCACAATTACTGGTCTGATCCAGTACAGATGTTCTTACATGGTGTTGAAAACAAAAATGAGATTACCTGTCCTTTTGTTTTTCCTGCCTTCTTGCAGTCAGACCTCTAACTGAGTCAGTTTACCACAGGGCTTGGAAGCCAATGTTCTGGATGTAGCAGGCTATAATGTTTACTATGTTTATGCAACTCATCCTTGTTTAGCCTACACTTCACAAAGTGAATCTTAAATTTTTACAAAGTGAGGAAGACAGAATATACTATCTAATTAGAAGAGAAGGGGTTTTTTTAAATTATTCATTCCTGCCAACTCTGTTTTGTTCCTTCAATTACAAAATTTCTCCCTACTGGAGAACTGGAATTCCCCTCAGTTAGAAAGGTACTTTCAGGAACACCAAAAGCTAAAAAAAAAACTTTGCATTTGTGGTGCACAGTAGCAAATGCCAGATATAAAACTATGCATTGTCTAGTACGTGACTGATTAATGAAATGTGTCCTCAAAACTTATTAAATTAATCAAGCATAAACCTTGAAACTGGATCTTTGCATTTCAAAAGATCATAACAGAGTCTTTGAACCTAGGAGAAACAAGTAATGCAAGTGGTTTTATATCCATACTTGTGATGGTCTGGGATATAAGTTTGGAGACAAAGGTAACTTTTAGAAGATGAACTATTACAGTTGAAGAAAAATAAAACGAGCTTTCTTAAAAAAAAAAAAGGAACAAAGAAGCATTATTTGGGATATATTAGAGAAGATTTAACTGTCATGGAAAAACAGGATTTTTGGAATTGGCATTTCTAAATTAACTGTTCAAGTATGAGACTTCCTGTTGAGAGAGGGTGATGATCCCTAAAGCAGAAAAAATACAGTCTGGTTTAATATTAAAACTCATGTTTGTGTAGTATAACTTTAGAAAAATATTTTGAGAAATTTTAAAATTTAAGAAGAATTTTTGTTGTTGATGTTGGGTTTGGGGTTTTGGTTTCTTTTAATTATAGAACAGGCTTTCTGTTAACAGTTTTCTCCTTTAGGAATTACTTATTAGGATCACAGGATAAGCCACTTCAAAAGGGAGCTCAGAAGGTCTTTAATCTGTCCTCCTGATTCAAATGGGGTCAGCTATGAGATCAGAATGCTCAGGGCTTTATCCTGTCAGGCCTCAAAAACCTCCAAAGATGGAGATTGCATAACCACTCTGGGCAACCTCTTCATCTATCTGACTCTCTCATAACAAAAAAAGGTGTTCCTTACATCCAATGTGAAGTCCTTTTAAATGATCATTGTCTCTCCCTCTCCCATCCTAGAAAACTGTGAATGGAGAGCCTGACTCGGTTTTCTTGATAACCTCTGCACAGGCATGGACATGCTGCTATTAAGTTCCCCTCCAAGACCTTCTTGTCTGTGGCTGGACAAGCCATGTAACCTATGGGGGTTCTGCCTCAGATTTTTATGAATAGTGATATCACTGGACAGTTTTTTTCCTGGGAAATAAATTGGTTGCTTACCTATGCTGCCACTTAAAACATAGCCAGACTTTAGGACATTTAGATGTCAGAAATGATAAAGACCATCCAAAATTTAAGATAACCAATTAAGTAAGTTGTATCATAGTCATTCCTTGGTCCACCAGCTGAAGAAAACCTACCAGGGTTTACCTACAACTAACATTTATTTACTTTCTTATCTGCTTGTATCTGGCTCTCATGGTCCAAATGTTCTTCCGGAGACATTAGTTCTAGGAACTGCTATAATATGTACCAGTGCAGGATAGAAACTTGCAACTGTTTCACTCACTTTCACTGATAGAACTCTGAATTCCTCAGAAAATGATAATCTGGAAATTAATGTATCTCTGCCTGATTTACTTATACTGTAGGGTATAGGCAGAATTCTGAATGGTGCACTGAAGGTTAAAGAAGGTATTGTTTAAGTGAATGTGTTGGAGGAAAGAGTAATGCAATTAATTGTGTCACAAGGAGACAACAGAAGTCTAGTTTTGGCACTACAATACCTCACCTCATTGCATGCAGCATGCTGTTAGAAAACAGTCCTGTCTAGAAGACAAATTAGTTTCTTGTCCCAAAAATGAGATAAAAGGAAAAACAGAGAAGAGAGAGAAAGAAATTAATGTTGTCCTAACTTTTAGTAGATTCAAAGTATATTTTTCATCTAGATCATCATTATTATTCCCATAAAAGCAATTACAATGCATTCTATTGCAATTTCATGGCACATTGCCAAGCTCCAGCATTTTCACTACCATGGCAAATTGCCAAATACCTAGAAACAGCAATCTGAAAACTGAGGAAAGGAGACGATGAGCTATTTGTATTTCATCTGGTTAGACACATGCAAAGTGACAGCATTGTGTCTTTTGGACTTTAGAAAGTGCCCTTAGAAAAAACAATTCATTTCCATTTATGGGCATCATCTGAGTAAGTTGTATCATTATTATGTTATACTTTGAAAAAAAATCACATGATTCTATAAGATGTGTTCTCATTATTTTTTCCTCTGACCTTTTTCTTCTTGTGAAAAGAATTCCTTCTACAAAGTGCCAAATTAATGGTAATAACCTTGAACTTTACAGTATACTGTGTGTGTACCACTTCTTGCTAGATTTCACACTCATATTATTTCATCTACCATTAAACACAGATACAACTTGCTGTTCTGAATGCCAAAACCTCAAAAAGAAACAGATACGAAAAGAGCAGCAAAAATAGATTAATTTTTAATTTATGTTTTTGAAAGCTGATGTTCCAAATATTCACGTTGTCAGGGAATTTGCATGAGAAGTCATTTTGAAATTTTGAATTTTCTGTATTCTATCTTAGAAAACAAAACTTTCCTACAATCTATCCAACAGACACACAAGTTAATAAATGGTCACATTCATTCTGAGGTAAAATCTATCTCCTGAGGAAATATGCAAATTATAGAACACTTTTGAATATTAAAAAAATAATCCTACCCGTTTAGAAGAAAAAAAATCATTGTTTTTCATTCTTATGACTGATCTGATTTTCTGAAAACAATTCATGATCTCCTCAAATATATTTGCATTCAAATTGCAATTTGTGTCTTCTGTGCATATTCTATGTGAATAGGGTGTACAAATTTGATACCTGTATTTCAGGGTAAATCCCAGATTAAATTATTAACCAGGAGTACCCCTTATGATGCTATGGTTCAGAGACAATGCTTCTGAGTTCTGTTTCTGACCCTTTTAAGTAAGGACCTTAGTGATGGTGGGCTGGACTGGACCACAGTAGGAGTTCTGTATGTACTTGTCATGATTTAACCCCAGACAGCAACTAAGCACCCTGCAGTCTCTTGCTCACTTCCTCACCATCAGAACTGAGGAAGAATTGGAAGGGTAAAAGCTAGAAAGCTCATGGGTTGAGATAAAAAGAGTTTAATAGAGAAAGAAAAAGCTGCACATGCAAGCAAAGTAAAGAAAGAATTCATTCACCACTTCCCATGGGCAGGCAAGTGTTAACTGATCCCCAGATAAGCAGAGCTCCATCATGCATAACGGTGACTTGGGAAAACACCATCAAATGCCATCACTCCTAACGTTTCCTCTTCCTCCTTTTTTATGTACTGAGTATGATGTCACATGGTCAGTTAGGGTCAACTGTCCCAGTTGTGTCTCTTCCCAACTCCCTATATACCCTCAGGCTCCTCGCCAGAGAGACACTGTGAAAAGCAGAAAATGTCTTGGCTCTGCATAAGCACTTCTCAGCAAGAACAAAATCTTCTCTATGTTATCAACCTTGTGTTCAGTACAAATCCCAAACACAGCCACATATACTAGCCACTGGGAAGAAAATTAACTCTACGCTACACAAAATCAGCACAGTGATATAAACGAAACAGAACATGAAGATTCTTTCCAAAAAGCTGAAAAACAGTAGGAAAACCTGTAATAGTCTGATAATCCTTCCTATTATTTGTCATAAATACAGAAAAAACAAAGCAATTCTCTTTCTAGTCCCTGTTCCATACTACTTTTTTTTTTTTTCACATTACAATCCATGCAAATGCAGCATTTATATCTCACTCCAGACTAGCAAAATTGACAGATGCAGTGCTACAGGTACTGCACAGGGAAAACATCTGCATGAAGCAAAAACATTGTAATTCTAACTTTTTATTTCTGAAAATAATTGTCAGAATATCAACGAATTTTGTCATTTATGAAAATAAATATCTATTAAATCATACCTGGAAATAATTTTACACAAAGCTGTTTATAGAGAGCTAGGTTTAAGCTTTGGCCTCAGCATATCAAATGCATTCATTTAATACCTGTTTTTCGTTATTAATTATCATCAACAAAACAGTAAATTTGGATTAACCCAAATGACATCATTTTTCAGGAAAATATCTTAAAAATCTTGGAAATGCAATTTATTTTTATAACTCAGTAGAGACCTTCTTCATTAAAATAAGTATTGTTTAATACAATATTTGGAAGTGAAGAGGAAAGGAGTTTAGTAATGTACTGACAAGAATATAGAAGTCAGATTCACAACAAGTTTGGAAATACTAAAGGGACTCCCACTCAATAATAAATAGTCACACTCAAGGGAAATTCCATTTTGCATAAAGAACCTTAGAAGTCCTGTTAGCAGCAATGTGTCCTTGTGGCAAAGGCCAACTGCATCCCAGAAGTTGCATTAGGAAGATTATCACTTCCAGGTCAAGGGATGTGGTTCTTCCCCTCTACTCAACACTGACTAGCCACATCTGGAGTGCTAGCACACATTTTGGACTCTGTCCTGGGTTGAGCTGGCAAAACCCCGACTGTCCAGGACAGGGTGAAAAGGGTTCCTCCTCCCCCCAACCAGCCAAGGGAAAAAGAAGAGGGAGAGAGGGAAAAAAAAAACTTCCAAAGCCAGGTTTATGCTGGAACTAACTACATGTATTTATACAGAGAAGAGAAAATTAAGAAGATACTACAATATAACACACACTTACACAAGTTACATGTATATATAACAAGGCATAACTTCCCACTCCACAATTAATACAAAGCCCATTACTCTAAATTCATAAGCACTCCAAAAGACACTCAGCAAGAAAGAGAAAGTATAACAGCAAAATGTTTCTACTTCCCTGAATGCAAACAAAATGCAAGCACAGGAACAGGAGCAGGGCCTAGCATAGTAGAGGAGCTGCTAGATGTCCTCCTCTTAGTGCAGCCATGATGGAACTAACTAAGCCACTCCCACACACTGGATTTTACACCCTTTGAGATGATGTAGTATGGTATGAAATACAATATTATTGGCTGGAAGAAGTCATCTGTGAGCTAGCTCAGTCCAGCTCAAGTCAGCTGACAATTCCCAGGCCTAGCTGAACTTTTAAAACCTAAATTTAGGCCCATCTGGCCAAACCCATAACATATTCCACCCCTTATTCCATACCATATTACATCACTCATATCTTAAATCTATCTATTCCCGCGCTTAAACAGTCTTTGTTCTTTCCAGGGCTGTCTTCCACCCCTCCATATTGTAGGCAATAGTCCATTAGGATGGGGTAGGTACTTTAGGCAGGAAAAACAGTTCATCATTGGACACTAACACCAGTTCAGCTCAGGTCTTCTTCATCTGATGGTTAATGTCCTGCAACACAGAACTCGAAATGCAAGTTACCTTTTTTTTTTCTCAAGGTTAAATGTCCTTGAGGCACACATTGGGATCATCCCATCCCCTTTTCAGGGGTCACTATCCCCACACTGGGGTCTCCATCCCCTTTTCAGGGGTCACTATCCCCACACTGGGGTCACTATCCCCTTCTCAGGGGTTTCACAATAGTGGATAACCTGGGAAATAATGTCCATGGTTAAATCCACCCCTCGGCCCCGTGCCCATTTATAGGTTGCATCTTGGCCTTGTCCACCTGCAGGTGGCCTGAGGCATCCTGGGCCCATTGAGCCAGGAACAACTCTCCCTTATGCCAGTCCAGGTGTGCTGTTCCTTATTAGCTCAGCCTTTGGGCACATGAGCATCCACATGATGAATCTCTACAGATTCTACTCAAGCAGCAGTGTCCTGCCACACACCAACAGCCCACATGGGCCTCTCTATGCGTCAAATAATCTTCTTTTATCGGTCCAGCCACCCTCAGAGGGGCACTGGTTGTCATCTACAAGTCAGTGTAGAGGTACAGTCTTGGTTAGTTTTCTGGTTCAGCAATGTCCAGTAGACTTGGTCGTTCTCCTCCTTCTCTCGGCTGGAGGCAGGGCGGCTTAATTGCGGTTCTTGGCTCTGTTCTGGGATCTCTGCTTCAACATGTGGACAGCTTTTTTACTAGCTTTCTTACGTTTTGATTTCCATACTTGGACTTCAAGCACAGAAGTAGATGCACTGTCCCACCTCCTCATGCCTTTCCCCTGGTCACACAGGAAGGACAACAGTTCACCATGTGACTCACACTTGGGGTTTGCTCTCTGTTGAGGTGAGGCAGGAGAGAAAGACAGCTTGCTTTGGCTGTAAGGCTTCTCCTTGCAGTGGCTGCATTCACAGCAGGTACGAGTTGAGCTGTCTGAACTCACAAAAACAGTCAGTACAAGGAATAAAACGAGTATCCAGTAGCAAGAGGACATTGTTTATATTAGATGTACCCAAGCAATGCAGATATCAAGGAATGTTTCTATAACAAAGCTCCCGGGAACCCTGACAACCTTCTGGGACACTTGCTGGTGTCCTTCGATTCCCGGCCAACGCACCAATTATCTGTCCTGGGTTGAGCTGGCAAAACCCCGACTGTCCAGGACAGGGTGAAAAGGGTTCCTCCTCCCCCCAACCAGCCAAGGGAAAAAGAAGAGGGAGAGAGGGAAAAAAAACAACTTCCAAAGCCAGGTTTATGCTGGAACTAACTACATGTATTTATACAGAGAAGAGAAAATTAAGAAGATACTACAATATAACACACACTTACACAAGTTACATGTATATATAACAAGGCATAACTTCCCACTCCACAATTAATACAAAGCCCATTACTCTAAATTCATAAGCACTCCAAAAGACACTCAGCAAGAAAGAGAAAGTATAACAGCAAAATGTTTCTACTTCCCTGAATGCAAACAAAATGCAAGCACAGGAACAGGAGCAGGGCCTAGCATAGTAGAGGAGCTGCTAGATGTCCTCCTCTTAGTGCAGCCATGATGGAACTAACTAAGCCACTCCCACACACTGGATTTTACACCCTTTGAGATGATGTAGTATGGTATGGAATACAATATTATTGGCTGGAAGAAGTCATCTGTGAGCTAGCTCAGTCCAGCTCAAGTCAGCTGACAATTCCCAGGCCTAGCTGAACTTTTAAAACCTAAATTTAGGCCCATCTGGCCAAACCCATAACATATTCATTGGCAAAATAAAGACTTCCTGGAAAGGCCACAAAGATGATTAAGGGATAAGAGCAACTGTCATATGAAAAGAGGCTGAGAGAGATGAAACTGTTCAACTTGAAGAAAAGAAGGTTCTGAGAGGATCTTAACCATATCTCACAGGTGGCACTAAAGAAGACAAGGGTCAGCCTTTTCTCAGTGATACCCAATAAAATGGCAAGAAGTAATAAGAAAAATTGGAATACAATAAATTCATCTCTACAGTGAGAAAAACACTTTTTCTTAGTTAATTTTGGATTTTTTATACCAGAGTTTCAAATGTGTACCAGGAGAAATGGAATTTTTTCCCTTCCACTGTGGTGTAGAGAGTTTAGAAAGTCAGAGGCAAGATTTCAAACCCTTTAAAGCTGTAAAAGACATGCAATCTTTTATTTCTTAGGAAATTTCTGTAAGCATTAGATTAATAAAAAGATGGAAATTTTGCATAGAAACTTCTTAAAAAATAAAGATGGCCTTCAGTGTGACATAGACAATTTTTTGCTCAGCCATAATGAAGTCATTAGCAGCAGTCACTTAGGATCAAAAATATTTTTGCTGAATAAAAGAAATATTCCCAGAGTTTTTCAGACACAAAAAAGTGTAGAGGTTTTTACTGGACCCTTATGCAGAATACTGAATATTTGAACACTGAGTCACAATTTGAGAGATTTTTTTACTTTAGTCCAACTACTTGGTCTAACAATTTTCATCTTGCTTTGCTTTTCTTCTTTAAGAATTTTTTCCTCTTTTGGATTTTTTAGCGGGTTTAAAACTAAGGTCTTTAATATACATCCTGAATACTTTATACAAAGTTGCTGTTTGATGTGTTAAATTTCATATCTGTTCTGTGCTTATAGTAGCTGCTTTTGTCTTTGAAACATTCATCTTAATTTTAGCTTGATTTGACTTTCATCCAGCTACAGTAATCCCAACACAGTAATGCTAAAGGATTTAGAATTGTCCCACAAATATTCTGTGGTCTTAAGTGGATTTGTTTCATTTATCCTCCCTACATCCTCTTCTTTCTCAGCTTTGGATAAGACTTGGAGAACAGAGAAAAGTATATCATGTATATATGAGTAACTATGGTACCTGAACCTCAACAATCTCATTTTGCTAGCAGTTGCTCAGTAGTTTCTTTTATATGAACTTGATTAAAGAGGATCTTACACCTGGCTCTAGTCTTTCTTACTAAAACAGGAAGACTGTGAAAGGAGCACAGTATCTGCAAGACACAGAACACCAGAATTATGTTAAAATCACTGAAGAACTTCTGTCTACTTCAGCAAAATGCTCAACAAAGCCCACGCCCTCCCAAATATGCCTACTGATTTGGATCATGACAGGAACTTCAGAAAAGGCCAAAGTGGTACTATTGTCTAATTACCCTAGCAGAAGAAGGTATTCACAAGTGTGAGTTGTTGGCATGTAGTGGCTCAGATAATCAAGGTACAAGTTGATGATGTGCCAAGTAACCACACAGGTGATGAGGGTGTGCACACCCACCACCTCAGGTTACCAGCTGGGTGTTGAACAAGATGAGGAGAGAGGCAAATCCTGCAAAGTGGGGTAGTATTTCTTTGTCTTCACACAAATGACTGAGCTATGATAACTTTCCTCCAGGGAAGCACTGGGATAATTCACACATCGGTGCTGCATCCAGTTGGTGGCAGGTAATCACTGGTGTTGCCCAGGGGCCATTGTTGGACCCAGTTCTGTTTAATATCTTTATTGATGATTTGGATGAGAGGATTGAGTCCACCATAAGCAAATTTGCAGATGATACCAAGTTGGGGGGGGGGGGGGGGTGTTGATCTGCTGGAAGGCAGGAAATCACTTCAGAGGGACCTGGATAGGCTGGAGAGATGGGCTGATTTCAACGGGATGAGGTTCAACAAGGCCAAGTGCCAGGTCCTGCACATAGGTCATAATGACCCCATGGAGTGCTACAGGCTGGGGACAGAGTGGTTGAAGAGCAGTCAGGCAGAAAATGACCTGGTAGTTCTAATTGACAGGAAGCTCAACACAAACCAGCAGTGTGCCCAGATGGCCAAGAAGGTCAATGGCATCCTGGCCTGTATCAGGAATACTGCGACCAGCAGGACCAGGGAAGCGATTCTTCCCCTGTACTGAGCACTGATGAGGCTGCAACTTGAGTGTTTTGTCCAGTTCTGGGCCCCTCAATTTAGGAAGGACGCCGAGGTGCTGGAGCAGGTCCAGAGAAGGGCAACAAGGCTGGTGAAGGGACTGAAGAACAAGTCCTGTGGGGAGTGGCTGAGGCATCTGGGGTTGTTTAGCCTGGAGAGGAGGAGGCTCAGGGGAGTCTTTATCACTCTGTACAACTACCTGAAAGGAGGTTGTACCAGGCAGGGGTTGGTCTCTTCTCCCAGGCAACCAGCAGTAGGACAATACAACACAGCCTTAAGCTCTGCCAGGGGAGATTTAAGTTAGATACGAGGAAGAATTTTTTTATTAAGAGGATATTCAGGAATTGGAATAGGCTGCCCAGGGAGGTGGTTGATTCATCATCCCTGGAGGTTTTTAAGGTGAGACTGGATGTGGCACTTAGTGACATGGTCTAGTAAGCATGATAGTTGGATCAAAGGTTGGACTCTGATCTCAGAAGTCTTTTCCAACCTGGTTAATTCTATGTTTCTGTGATTCTATGACATTGTCTGAAGATATTCATCTCCACTGATGGGCCAGAATGGACCCAACTGCGCTGATGTAACAGGTAGCTGTAACATCTCAGAAGGTGTCAAAGACTCATGAAATGTTCTGTGATCCAGTATTACATCATCCATTGTAAAACTCCCTACCCAGGGAGGTTTAGGAGGAATTCCCATCTAGCCAAAGCCCAGCAAAAGGTCACACTCAGACTCCATGCATTTGGCTTTCTTCCCTCACCACTCTGGACTTTGCTCATATCATGGGCTTCTTCCCTCACCACTCCGAGCTTCCCTCAATGGATCCAGACTGCAGGCATCACTTTGACAAGACTGGGACTCTCACCACCAAGACCAGAAGAACAGGTCCAACAGGATGCTGTCAGAATCCACAGAGCAATGATATTTTTTCTTCTTAATCTGTCTCTCTGTCATTCTCTTTCCATCTCCTTTTTCTCTTTTTCTTATTTCTTTCCATCTTTCTCTTCCTCAAATTTATTGTTAAATACAAATCTGTGCTATTGACTTTGGCCTATTGTCTCATTTGCACATCAATTTAGGCATAGGCATCCCTTTAATAATTTTAAAAAACCTGATCATAACATAATCTGAAAAGGCAATAAGAGTTATTAGTAGAATGCATTGAACACTTGGTATGGAAAGCTGGATAGAAGGTAAAGGCTGATTTGAAAGAAAAAAAGCCCAACAGAAACATATCTTAATGCATGAAACTACTGTATGCACTTTTTTCAGAATAAACACAATTTTTATTTCAAATTTTTAAATTTAGTTACATGTAAAATTTTTAATGAAATATTTCAGGTTAAAAAAGTGCTGGCAACTGAATTGTTTGGTTCTAACATCTGTAAGCAATTTCTTGTCCCAATTCAGAACCAAAAATTTTATGTTGTGAAATTTTCTGTGTAATGAAAAGAAATTGCCTTTACTATGGATGCTAGTCAGTGTCTGAAAAGCTAATATTCACCTTGAGTAAATATTTAATTAATACTCACCTTGCCTCTCTTTTGTATGCTTGTTCTTATATTAGAAAAACAGGTGCAATTAATTAATTATTTTGATACTTTTTTGCTGTTTAGTTTGCATTGCAAGCTGTATTCTGTGGTAATATGTATTTTATTTTTATTTAATTCCTGGCATTCAGCTTGTTTGTGGGTCTAATTCTGAATAAAACAAGTCTTGTCTGCTTGTCATTTACTTTTTTTCTAATTCCATAGCCTATAATGAAGTTACTGCATGCCTGAGTACACCATCAGTTGTCCTCATTGCTAAGTGAAAAAGATTTTAAATCTGTCAAATGTCTAGAGAATTCAACTGTTCCATTATACTCACAAGCAGAAAAGTTAAGATTGCCAATGTAGTAAATCAAATGCACAAAAAAATAATTTAAGTGTTTTCTTGATTTCAGGTGCCAACTGTTTTTTTATCATATGAAGATGCACTTAATTTAAAATATTCGATCTGATATTTTTTTCCGACAGACATTAAATGCTGTATAAAATATTTATCAACATAGAAACATCTAATTCCTAACAAAGTATTCCTGGAATTTTCTTTAAATTACATTTTCTTTTATGTTGGAAGTTTTTCCTCTTGTTTCCAATGGAAAGTATTGACAATTTCAAATCAGCCTATACTTGACAAATACAATTTCAAGTACCTTTCAAGTATTCTACCATATTTTTTCTAAATTATTGGTAAAAATTAAGTGTGGCACTTGTGATATGGGGTTTTTTACCTTATTTTGTTATACATCAGGCATATGACAGCGAGAAATGCCACTATATAGTGTTTGTTATGTAAACTCAAGAGTTTGACATATGTGTCACCATATTATATTTCCTTAAAGAAATAATTCTTTGAAGGAAAGCCTATGATAATTTCCTATGCTAGCAGCTAGCATAAAAAAATCCTGCAGTTTTTATCAAAGATCAACTCAATCCTGCAATCTCTGACATCAAAATCCTTAGTATGCCTAAAATGTTTCCAGGGCAAATAAAAAATAACTCATTTTTTCTTTATAGAGTCATGGAATCATTGAATGGTTTGGGTTGGAAGGGTCTTGAATGCTTCCAGAAAACGGCCATCCACAGCTTTTCTCAGCAACTTGTTGCAGTGTTTTACCACCCTCACAATAAAGAATTTCTTCCTCATACCTAATCTAACCCCACCCTCTTTCAGTTCAAAGCCATTATCCCCTGTCCTATCACTACTCACCCTTGTAAATAATCCCTCTCCAGCCTTCTTGGAGGCCCCCTCTAGATACTGGAAGGTTGCTCTAAGCTCTCCTCAGAACCTTCTCTCTTACAAGCTGAACAACCCCCAATTCTCTCAGATTGTCTTCATAGTAGAGGTGCTCCATCACCCTGATCATCTTTGTGGCCCTTCTTTGGACCCATTCCAAAAGGTCCATGTCTTTCTTCTGCTGTGGACCCCAGAGCTGAACACAGGTGGGTTTCATGAGAGCAAAGCAGAGACACAGAATCATCTTCTTCAACCTGTTGGCCACACTTCTTTTGATACAGCCCAGAATACAATTGGCTTTCTGGGCTGCAAGTGCGCATTGCTGGCTCATATGATTATCTAAGTGTGTCTTAAAATAAGAAGAGAATCAGTCCCTCTGCAGATGAAGCAGATTAGCCATGCATTATTCAGTATCAAAATACATTTGACAATTGTCTTCTGTTATGAAATATACATAATTCATAAGACATCTGTTCTATGTTTTCACATTTAAGAGATACAAAGTGCAAAACTACAAACAGTGTGAAATGGATGCATAAGAATGTTTCATTTCATATCACTTTTTCTCTCACGCTGTTCAATAAGGGCAAGGGAAATAGCCATGTACCCATTTATTCTGTATGTGTATTTCTTTATTGTTTTACTATGAAAATTTACTTTCTAGTAATTCTCTTTTTGATCATAATCTCAACAGAATTAATCAAGAATGGATACCATGGGTCCTTTTAGCAGAAAACAAAATGCAAAATATCTGTCAATCATACTAGCTATAAATCCCTTATATATATAAAGTAGATGTTTTATATGTGTATTCCCAAGCACATATGTTTATGTATGTATATGTATAGATACTTTGACATCACAGTAAAAATAAGGAGCAATTTTCATTGAACATTCTTTTTTCTTTGCTAACTAGTGCTTAGAAGTACTCAATTTCTAAGTCTTCACAACCAAATGAAATCACCTGGCATTCAGAACATCCTAGCTCAGGGTGTCTTATTAAATTGCACAATAAACAAAAAGAACATTAAATCGTTTTTGATCTCATAGCTATTATTCAGTGAGAAATAGTATTCACATTCTAGGAAAGTTGATTTTTCAAATACGACCTCTGTCTTGCATAGGAGACTGAACTGAAATCTCATTACACTGGGCCATAAGTCTATCCAAATATAACACTTTTCTTCCATTATTTTAGAGCATTTTATTTAACTTTATTTCTCAAACTTAAATGACTAAGAAAAAAAGTTCAAGTTATTAAAAAAACGCTATTGAAGAAAATCACATACTGAATGCAGAAGAAAATAACAAAAATTTTGAAGATTATGAAGGACCTAGAAAACATTTCTATCCCCTCCAAAAAGAAAGCATAGCTGAATTCACCATAAGCTTAATTCAAATAAATATATACATTTTTCAGAAAAAAAATATTGATAGTTTATTACTTACACCTAGAACTGTCCCTTAAAACACAGGAAACTGAGAACAAGAAAGCAAACACAAAAATAGTTAAAGGTATATTACTTGACACAAATCAAATGTATATCATTATGTGTAGCTAAGAAAACTAATCTCAATGGATATGAAAATATAGTTTGCTATTTTCTGGATTTAGACTAAACTTATGAAGTATTCTGAAAGGTTTGAAAGATACTGATAGTCATTAGCTTGTACCTGCAACACTAGGAAAGTGTAGAAGCCTGGAGATTAACATTTTGCTGCCATCTTAGGATCAGACACAATCTTTGAAGTCCTCTCCCAGCTACTGCAAAAAAGTAACACTGTCCTGGTTGGAACCAAGTCGGACTTTTACGTGTTTCAGTGACCAAGTCTCAAGGCTGGATTTGATGAATCTGACATTGCTGTGTTCAGAGAATCTTGTTTTCCAGCTTGTTTTCCAGCTTTTCCAGCTACAATTTCTTTACTTCTTCTGAATCAAACCCACCACTTAGCTCACTTCTTTATCACTTTTTACTTCAAAGTCTAAGGTTCACATATTCCTTGAAACACAGGATGAAAAAAATTAGAGACAGTAAAATAGGTTCTTATTTTTCAAGAAACTGTTCCATAAATGCAAGGGACAATGTGGATAAGGCCACTGAGTCTGTGATCTTAACATGGAAAAACAAATCTGAAGTAATTCAGACCCATGGGCAGGAAGCCTTTCATGTTCTTAGTCAAATCTTATGGTAAAATAGACCTGCAAAATAGATCAACTTCTGTTAGAAGCAAGATCCAAACAGATCTCCAGTATGTGTGCCAAATGATGGAGACTCTTTGCTGATCCCAGTTGCCAGCCCTGGGCTGGCCTTGCTGCCTCACAGGGGTAGGGTGTGCACTCCAGCTGGTGAGACTCTTCTTTGGTGAATGTGTCACCTGGCAGCAGCCAGCCCAGCCTCGTGGCACACTGACAGAAAGTCTCATGGAGTTAGGATCAATGACGGGAGACACCTATGTGCAAGTCTGTTGTGCAAAGCAGATCATGACTTGAACAAGAAAAAGATCAGAGACCTGACTCTCAGGTTCCTACATTGCAAATTGCTATCCACTGCCATGTTCTCTTCAAAACAAACATTCCAATCTGTTTGACAGATGTGTAAAGAGCACTTCAAACTTTTCAAGCAGTAATAACAGAAGCAATTTCTTGGGTAGTTAAATCTGACTTAGTAAAAACAGAGGTTTTGGCTCATTATCTCCCATATTCTGAAAGCCTTAAATTTCTAATGGGAGCCAAACTGTTTTTAGAAATACATTCATGAAACTAAGTCCGAATAGTTCTTTTCTTATGAGAGAAGTATGTGATACTCAAAGCAGGCCCACATCTGGTTCTATCAAGCATTATTTTGATTATAAATGCCAGAAGGAATGAGGAAGCATCCCACAAATGCAGACAAAAGAGATTTCCAAGAAGAAGGAAGTTATCTTACAGCCTAAGACAAAGTGACCCATGTAACTATAGGGTTTAGTTAGACTAAGATGATAAATGGCATAACAATGAAAAAAATCTAAGTAAATCTCAATGCAGTCTAAGCTTTTTAAAAGGATTTTGAAACAGTTAAAGGAGAAAAATTCTAATTGTGTTGGGATACTTCCAGGAGCAGTTAGCTCCTTCCACAGAAACAAGACTTGTATGACTTTCCTTGTGAAGTCATTCAGTATAAATTCCTTCAACAATAAGTTTGTTACCTTGCCCTAGATTATTCATACAGTAGCAGAAACCAGAATTATATGTACTTGAATGTGAAAAATTCATTATTTTTGAAGTAGTAAAGACACGTCTTTCCCCAGTTAAGTTCATTGCAGCCCGGCAATCCTGGTAAGGTCATCATGTAAAAAAATGTCAGTTTTCAATGGGAATCCTGAACAATCATTTCCTCTAGAATAATCCAATGTTTTACAACTTCAGTATCTTCACTGTAATTTAGCAATCTCAGTATTATAATGTAAATTCTTATCTTTTAATATTTTTCGGGATTATTTAAGGTTAATATGCAAACAGCACCTGTTTCTGAATAACCAAGAAAGCACTGTGTGGGAGTTTAACCATTTCTTTTAAAAGCTTTGCTTTTTTCCAAGACTTTCCAAAACCAGAGTTTTATGTACAAATGAGAATGTGTAAGAAGCAGAATGGTGTTAAATTCAGTTACACTGTGAGTTAGAAGGAGATGAGAAAAAACAGTTTGACAAATAGGAAAAAAGAGAAGAAGAAAACCAAATTAATTGCTGTGTTTCTAAGAGGCTTAAACAGAATTCTAAAAGCTAAAAAATTCAAATAAAGCAATTGACAGCTGGTTGGGTTTTTTAACTACTCATTGCACCCTATGTTGTCATCACCTATTGCTATGATCAATGGTATATTACTAGGGATCTACTCAGCAATTGGGTGTACTTTGAACATTTAGCATCAGATAGATTTTAATTTAAAAATCCCCCAGAGTGATGGAGTTTTCCTTATCATAGCATAGCAAACAGTTATCCAAAGTCTCCTTCATGCTACATTGATGGTTCTTTCATTCATCCTTATAAATAAAGTGTATTTTTGATCATTTAAAACTGTTGAATACTTTAAGATTTGTGACAAACTCTTAATATCTAACAGCTTCTGCACCCTGTCTTATTTTGTTCTTGTCACTGCTACTATACACTTTCCTCATTAAGTGGCATACATTACTCAGCTGATCAAAGGAAAAGTATGGAAATGCACTTGTCTTTTAATAGTACTCATATGAAATGTTAAATCATATTTAGAATTAAATGCAATAAAACAAATGTTTATGGAAGTTTGAATATATTGCACTTAATTGACATTACATTCAGATACATGTGGCTCTAGCTGTGAAGAAGAGATGAGATGAAAGAACAAAACAATCTCTGAAGTCATTGTCACTTTCTCTTGTTCCCAGGCCTGGTTTAGAGTCACTCTAGATAAGCCTTTACTGTGTGTCCCTGTGTCTTCTTTTCCCTTATATCTAATGCAAGGAGATAAAGAGAATGAAGCTGGTAACCTGAGCTTTAGTGGTGATAGGAAGGAGATGAAGCTGAACTTTAAATACATTTCTTAAAGCATTAAATAGTGACAGGGAAAGTGAGTGAGTCCATGTCCTGAAAAAAGTATCTTTGCACAGCCAGTGGACAAAACATAAAACAATATCTCTATCACAGAGAGCTCACTATGAACAAATTAAAATATGCCATTTCCAGAGACTAAACATTCCTGATCTTACAAACCAAATCCTGTTTGGGATTTCTGCTTTACAGAATAGGGAAAGGTGACAGTATCCCATTTGCCTGCTTGAGAGCTCTCTTCAGTTTGTAAAGGATGCCACACATTTCTTCACCTTTCAGGATTCTTTATCGGTGGAGGTTATGTGAGACACAAAAATAGATGCTATTTATTCCATTGTTGCTTTTAAGTGCTAGGAAAAGCAAACATTCCCTCCTTCCAAAACAAAATAAAAACTAAAATAGTTAGTAATTATTTAGCTACCATTGATTTCACGCAGCATTTTAGGAGATAAATACTAGACCATAAATTTCAGATCTAACTCCACCTCCTCTTTTCTCCCCACTACAGTAAAAGTGAGTGTAACAGCAGAGGGGGCAGACAAAACAGTTTAATTAAGGCATATTTGGTTTAGTATTTGGTTTAATTCAACTAAGTGCTATTGTGGTTACTAAATCTTGTTAGATCAGTGAAGAGCTGTCTGGTTTTCAACCATAAAATTGCAATTCTTTACTGCAATAAGATGTGCTCCCCTCACATGTTTAACCTTGAGATAAAGACACTCATTACTAATTACTAGCTGCTTTCAGTAGAATTATATTTTATGGCTTTTCACAATAAACCTGGTGCCCTTTTCCATCACCATTTTAACATTACTGATTTGAATACTCCTGCTTAAATGTTTTTTATACACAACATAACACTCTCATAGAACTTGAGAATAAAGACTGATATGTCTGAAAGGCTTTCTATAAAATGAAAGTCTAACAAAAACCTGACCTTGATATGCACTTACTATCATAGTTTCATCTCTTGGATGAGGAGAATTCTATCTTAATTTCAGACTTTGGTCTAAACTACCCTGTAGAGAAAGTAATGCACAAGTTTCAGCCATCCGTCAATCTCACTTGTCTCTAGTTTTGTCTTGAATTAGGTGAGGCAAGCCCAACACCAGCTATAAACATCAATGAGTAAGGGAAAAAATGCCAAATAAAACAGACTCACACAGATTCCAAATTGCAGTTTATTTTGACAAAGCTGAAAATGATTACCTGCTTAATTAGATTCACTTGAAACAGCCTTTGTAAACTGTTCTGATACTACTGTGAACAATCTTGCATGACTATTTAGAAAGACATATTTAGATATTTATTTATTGGAATACAACAGTCTCATAAGGTAATGTAAACACAACATCAGAAACATTTATTAGTATAACACCACAGGAGAAATTAATAACTTTTTCACCATTCTCCAGTAATAAATGTTCATTCCATTTGCAGGAAGCAAAGCTAAATTTCATCCTTCTTAATGCTATCACATCTCACTTGAAAGAGGGAAAACTTCCTAGTCAGTGATCAGCTGATCTGCAAATCAATAAAAGACATTTTTTCACTAGTGACTTAAGCACACTGTGAGAGAATCTTCTTAGTCCCCATTTTGCTCCTGTATTGTGCTGTCACCTGGTTTTGCCCTTGTATACTCCATGAAAAAGAGACACAATTACTAAAAAGCAGCTTTAAAAAAATCTCATATGCATTGTTGATTAGAAAGCCAAAGGAGTACCTAAAATGCTGTTCTAAAGATGAAGACTATCTCAAAACTTAGCAGAGAGACCCTGTTGATGTATGAAATTGAGTGATAGGGGTAGAAAGAGTGTTTGAAAAGAAGTTTAAATACCAACTTTGCATTTTTTTTTTGAGTAGAGTTAAGATTTTCGGTGCCAAGAAAAGGGCATAAATAAAATATTAAGTAATTTTTCATTTGTATGATAAAACAGTGTGGGTCATTCCAATTAGATAGGTCTGCACTGCAGGCAAAAAAGCACTGGCTTCTCTAGTCATTGTTTATGAGTTCTTATGGTTGCTTTCATCTGGGGACAGTTGTACAAATCATGAATAGCACAATTGTTTAATTCATCATAAAGGACCTTTCAAAATTTTATTAACCTCAAGTTACAGATTTTAGCACAAAACTGTCTTTAAGCTTGCCTTATATTATTCTTTCTTCAATTATTAGTCTAAAGACAAAGAACCATAATACACTTTTTAAACCGTCCAGTATGGATACACTGCAAGAAAAATACAAACTGCAAAAAGCGTATTAATTATGGAAAGTCTCAGAGTTCAAACGTGCACACATAGGAGACTGACTCTATGCCATATATTCAGAAAAAAAGACCCAATTGTGTCTGATTTGTCTGAGTAAGAATGGAAGGAAAAGATGCTTGTACACATCATAAATTTGGGCCCACAGTAACCTATACCCTCTACCCACTGTAACAAGTACACAGTAACTGGAAAGAAGAGCAAAAGCATCATTGCTGAGTATATGGTATGACCCATCACACATAGTAGAATATTCATAGTTTTCACAAATATTTCACAGACTATTCTGAGTTGGAAGGAACCCACAAGGATCATCGAGTCCAGCTCTTAAGTCAATGGCCCACATAGGGGATTGAACCTATGGCCTTGGCATTATTGTAACCAAGTTTTAACCAACTGAGCTATTCTCAGGGTTAAAAGTAAAAGAAACTGAGGCAAGTGTCTATAAAAATCTAGTTCATGGTTTTGGTTCAGGGAAAATGATGCACAAATTGGCTACCCTAATGAATAGTCAGTCCTTCAGTGGACAGTTTCAGAAAATATTGTTTTCTTCCTCTCTCTCATTTGTTTTTTATGAAAAAGACACTGTCTTGCTGCAGAATCAGGGCAACCAAAGGACAAAAAGGTGGGAGAGATATAAAGTTGTCTACAAGAAAAGTCTGAGAAATACAACATATAATGAATGGCAAATCAACTTGGCATGGTTTCAGTTGTACAGAGAAGTATTCAGGTGAGATCAGAAACAGTTCAAAATATTTTCTAGATTGTAACACTACTGTAATATATATATGTACACACCTATACATACACTATCATAATACATACATATTTATACACATATAAAATTTTACAGTGGTAAAGGAAGCAGTGATAATTATGGCAATTTTGTATCCCAAGTGAGCAGCAGCAATTGCCTTTCTGGAGTCTTTTTTTTTCCACAAGAACTCTTTAATGAAAAGGCTTTGCTTTAAACTGCTGAAATTTTTACCTAAAAAATTATATTTAGCTATTGTGATCAAATGCCAGAAAGACCTGAAACTTGAAAGAGACATTAGAGTAAGTAAGATTGTTACCATCTGATTCACAGGCTTCTACTTGTAGCCTAGTTTTTGGTCCATCTGTTCTACCCTTCACAAGTCAGGGAAATATATTCCAACGTAGAGCCTACTTCATTAAACAAATATTCCACACAAGAAAAGTATGGCTTTAATAACAGGAAAGGAATTCATTCATTAAGCGAAAGGGGAATAAAAAGAAGTTGTGGAATTTCAGTTGCTTTGCTTATAAAACACAGGAAGACATAGCTGCATATGATGTGCCTAAGTGCCAAATCCATCTGTAGGAACATTATTGTGCAAAAGAAAAACTGAAGTTGATGAATACAATATAAAAAAGCCAATGCTTTTAAAGTATTAGAGGCTTGCAAAAAAAGTCTGTACTACTGAAGCTATTTTAAGTACATCCAATTTCAGTGTTTGTCTCACCACCTCAAGAGCTCATCATTTTTTCTGAGTAAAATTGTTACATATATACAAAGTGGAAAGACCCTTCTTTTGGAATTTGAGTGAACTCTGAATCTTACACTTGTTGCGAAGGAAGGCACAATAAAACCTGTAGTAAACATCATCTCAGAAGGCTACTTCTCTTAGTAACTGCTTGAAAAATCCCCGAGGTTTCTACTACAATTTTGTCTGACCTTTAGCTAATGGCCCCTTCTATGGATGGATTTCTTTGGCTGGTGCCTTCCCTGGGTGATTGCATCCGATAGCATGAGCTTCATTTTACAGCAGTTGTGCACAATGATTAGTAGATTGAAAGCAAAGATATTAAACTGCATACCCTCATATGGAAATATTTAAAATTCATTTCTTATCTAAAATTATTTTACTTGCTTACATCACATTTTACAGACCAATGAAAGTACATTTAAGTCAAATAAATTTCTTCACACTTTTTTGTTTTAATCACATTATAATTTTTATACTATATTTTTCTGAGGTCTTGGGTGAACACATAAATTATTCCAATATATGTTTTATTTTTAAAAACTTAAACCTTTGATTTCTGGTCCATCACTGAATTCTCTGACAACAGTACACTCAGCTCCTACTTCAAAAAAATAACAAGTGTCACTTTCATGTTTCTGACAGAACTACAAAGAGCAGTGTCTGTTCTTCACAGGGCTTGTGCATCTGTGCCCAGTGTAAGCAGAGAATATTCTGTGAAAGCTCTGCTGACCTTTCTGGGGGAAGCCAGCCTCACAGCTGCAGGAATATGACATATGATCAAAATGCTAAAATTTTTTAAAATCCTGACAATACTCACTGAAGGAAAAGCTATGCTGAAGGATACACGAATGTGTTAGGCTCATGTGCAAGTGTACACATATTCATGCATGCACACAAAGCATGTTGAAGTATTTGTATCAAAACCCTGCACATAATTCAGATGTTTGTATCAACGTAAAACATAAAACTAAATTTAGAAGTTGAAATATTTCTGAGAAATACCTGAGATATATCCCACATATTTCTAAGCAGTTCTACACATGGTCTTGTACTTTGGGGATGGAATCTCAAATCATTTAACTGTCATGAGACACCTCAGTGTTTTGAAGATGACACGTGAAACTTAGGGTTTCCAGCTTTCCACATACATCTCCTGTTCATGGCAATGGTAAGCAAAGCACGGAGAGAACAGTTGTCCTTGCATTTGGACATCACCTACAGAAAGGCAGATATTTTGTAGGATTACAGTACAGTTTAAGGGCAGTTACTAAGCCTCAAGAAGTTTCTTTGATAAGATCTTGTAGTAGTGATATTTTAATAAACATAGGAAGATTGGGAGCAGCCAGTAATCTGGGATCAGGTCCAAGGAAACAAAGAGCAAGTAGCAGCTGGAAGTTCCTATGAAAAAGGCCAAATTCTATGGAGATGTTCAAGAAGCCTTTCCTTGCTGAGACACACCATATCATGTCATTTGGCCTGAGAGATCATAATAGTCCAGGAGCAAGTAAATGGCTTTTTTTTGGTCTGTGATGAAATGGAGAAAGAACAATAAAATTGTGATCAGTTACTGAAGGAATACATTAAAACTTTTCTGGAGCGAGTGTCCTCAAAGGGTTTTTTTATCTTCTCTGAATCAGGACTACGAAATCATCAGTATATTATTGACAGAAATAAGAAAAATACAACAGAACTGCAAAGACAATTAATGTTATGAATAAAATAATTCTTTTCTCATAGTGGAATACTTCAAAAAAGATACTCCCTCAGGGACTTTTCTAAAATTATATGTACATAACACACACACAATACCTATAGATCTAGGGCTGATATATTGCAGTGTAAGATGAATGCAAATTTTCTTTCATCCAATATAGTATGTACATGACTGGAAATAACATAAGGCATTTTGATAGACTATTGAACCAGTCTAAAATGTCCATAGGCTCCAATGAATAAGTTCAGAATCTTCCCAAAGCTCTGACTAAACCATTTTAATCTGTAAAATTGTTTTGCAAGTATTTAAAAAGGAGTGTCTCAATATAAGTGTTGTAATTCTGCTGTAGCTGGAAAGAGAACAAAACCTGCAGACACCCCCAGCACCATGACCTTCACAATACTGGCACATCTATTTTTTATGTAAAACAAGATAAAAATTTGCAATGTATATGAAAAGAAAAACTAACAGAAGAAAGTCTGGGGGACGGGGGAGGCGTAAAAACAGAACATACTTTCCCAACCCTCCAGCCTTTTCCCCTCTTTTGTCTGGCAAGCATTCATCTATCCTGTTTCTCTCTTCCCATTCTTGACTGTTTAGCCTGTTTGCACATAGCTTGTCTAGTCCAGTTCATTCTTGATACTCACTTTTTTTCTTACATTTCTTTCTTCAGAATTAATTATTCCCTATAGGTATTGTGCTGGTTTAAAGGCGAACCAGCAGGGGAAAGGAACTCACCACGAGAGAGATTATAAGTCAGACCTAAAATTTAATAATAATATTACAATAACAACACTGACACACAAGGGAAAATTGCTTTCAACTCACAAAACCCCAGCAGTATAACCCAGTGTCCTGGGGCACAAACCCAAGGGGGTTTGTTTGCCCTTGTGCTGAGACCCCTGTGGTTCCCCCAAGTCCAGAGCAAAAGGAAATGAAAAACCTGTTGGTGCAGGCGAGGACTGTGGTCTGGGCGAGAGCGGGGATCTCCTCTTGTCGAGGTCCTGCTGCTCCTCTGGATCCGACAGGAAGTTACCAAAGTCTTCTTACCCACCACTTATGTACCCTCAGGGAGCACCCAGTCCCTCCCCCTGGGCGGGGACTCACACAATGGGTGATTAACTCTGGGAGCCAGGGGGTATTGAACTGTTGATGGCCCATTAGCAGCTCCGCCCCCCTCAGGCTGAGTGTGAAGGTGATAATGGCTCCCTGGGCAGCTGCTGCTAATGGCCCATTGTCCTTGGGGAATGAATAGAAGGGGTAGAATACACAGCTTTGATCACCCCACACAGGGTTAGCTGGTCCCTCCTGCTGAACTAGGACAGTATCAAGAGATATCAAGCTCAGTAAGAAAAGAGAATGTCAAGTAACTCACAGCAGGTAGTCAAGAGCCATGTCTTATGTAGCACTATAAAATGGACTATGGCTGAATACAATTGGTGATGAGAAAGGATATGCACAAAACAAGATAGGTCAGGAGTGCAAATCTGAAAGGTCTCTGTAGTCAACTTCAACCACTCTTGGCAGGCATTGCAAGGACTTCATGCTTTCAGTTAAGTTAACACCTAACATTCTCTTCTAAATTTAAAGCTTATTGTGCCCATTAAAAAAGTTTGGAACTTGGACATAGAAAACACAGACTGACAAGCTAATCTAGTTACAAAGAGGAAAATTGTCTAAAGTCTGCAACATGATGATGATATTGGGCTGACTTGGTCAACTCTCGAGATGGTAACAGAAAAGCAGACAGAATAGAGGAATATCATACAAGGTTGCTCTTTTATTTACTTAATTTGAGACATCAGTAAATCAGAAACACCAAGTGAATTTTGAATTAGATAGGATTATCTATTACTGATTGCAACATAAGACAGTTATGTCCTATCATAGCTCAGGTGGTGAAAGAAAAAACATGAGAAACATCAATAGAGCATATGCTTCTGGAAGAGTCACATAATATGCTATGATGAGAAGGAAGGAAAAATTAAATCCTAAAGATATTCTTCATAGTCATAAATAAAATCTCAAATTTAAGCCAGCAAAATTAGTTAAAGAAATTATACCACCTCTAGTTCTGACTCTGAGGGTGTTTAAATTTTACTGAAAAAATAATTGTAAAAGAAAATTTATATCATGAAATATAGTCATTAAGTGTTTGGTAAGGCATCACTGAATGGTGGTAGCAATTTTATAGAGAAATAAGAAAGTTGTGTTACTTAGAATCTGGAAGTCTCTCAAGCAGGAATTTTGTTTAACAAGATTGTACCATATTGTATGGGATGGTATCAAAATCACGATATATATTGCAGAAGTTTCCAGATCAAAAATAATCATATTTAAAGCATTGTTTTAAACACTATGTTTGCCTTCTCACAGTTTTAAATTATCTTCAGCATTTTAAAACTTTTTTTCTTTGGGCAGTTAGCTCAATTTCACAATTTTTTAATTAAAAATGAATATTTATTATAAAAATATCTATTTTACTGCAGTTACCTACAATAGAATTAATGCATGCTATATCACATTGAATTGATTCATAGCATCACGTCAGGAAGTACAATAACTCTGTGATTAAAATTGAGTAGAAGATCTAATTATCTCACCTTAGGGGTGAAAAGGAAAAGGAAAGCAACACCTTCCATCTGTAGATTTTTAATTTCCTAATTAAAAACTGTAGAGGCTCTCTAATTTAATTACCCAATGGTACAAAGAATAACAGACTTGATAGCTTTGATAATTAACTCTTCATAATTTATTGCTATCAGGTAAAACTATCATCACATTTGAACACTTCTTTTGTCATTGCAGGACTAGTAATAAAAAAGCAGAAGAACTTAGAAAGAATTCACCTGTCCAATTAAAAACATCATATCATGGCCTAATATCAGAAGACTCTCTTCAGCCACTTGGTAGATTTAGATTTTGACCTTGCTGTTGAAAGATGGAAGAATTTGACCACAAGAAGTGCTACCTAGCACCCACTTCTTGCAGTAAATTCAGTTCAAGGATCTGTCTCTCAACAATGTTATAAGACTGAGTTCTGATAGTCAGAGATCCAGGGTAAACTTCACTGAAGTTGTGTCAAAAAACTAATAATTTGAAACTAATTGTTTTTCTAGCCTACCTCCTGATCTAGAAATAATAAGCAACTCTGACATTTGCAAAAGAGACATTATTTAAATTTTGTGCACATTTGGGCGCGTTTGTATGTCAAATAGGTCTTACAGAGTTTGCATATTTCCCAAAAGTTTCATTAAGTTCATCTCTCATGCACTATGTACTGTGTGCACCATGTACTATATACACTGGAGTGTCTGTGACACCATTTACACAGTGGGGATAAAATAAGCAGAAAACACAAAAAGAGGAAGACATCTCTGCTTATTGTGTCACTCTCTAACATCAAAAAGTGGTAAACACCTTTACCAATTGCTGCATCAAGGAAATCTAACCCTGACAGAGCAGTGTCTGCAAGAGTAAAATACCCCTTGAAAATACCCCTTGGCCCCTTTCCCTCTATCACAATTTCATACATATCAAATCAGCTGCTCCAGCAAGAGAATGTGCCATGAGGTCAAGCCTCTACGGAGCTGACTGAGGATTTTCAGCAACTATCTGTGACCTTCCCTAACCAGAAAACAACAGGTATTCCCCCGATTCCAGCCCTTCATTAGATGAAGGCTACTGCGTCAGTGCCATCTCTGTCCCAACTCTTCTCTTGTTTCTCCAGATGGACAGTTAGGAAATGTACACCTCAAAAAAAGCAAATATAAGCTATTCATCACTATGCATACTGCCAACTATTGCTATTAAAAAAACTACCAACTTCAGACCTCAATTAAAGTAATCATCACAAAGCATAGGAGCTGAAAGCATGGTGAGATTAGGCACACAGACCTCAAGTCTAGTGGACTGCAGAAAAAAGAATTAGGAAATTTTATGTAAAAAGGTGAGACATTTGCACTGGTAATGCATATGTGAGGCCTAGACACCGAAAATATTTTGTGTTATGGTTATTGGAATCTGTATTAAAATCTGAATATAGCCTTTAAAACAATGGTGAGTGTGATAGTTTTGATCCAGGTCTTCCTTAGTAACCAGTTGGAACTAGAGAAATGCCCATTTCCCAGGTATTCCACACTGGTTTTTTTCATGTATCAAAGGAGTATACATAAGAGAGAGATAGGAAGTTTCTTTTTCTTCTTCCGGTGAGGTCTGGGAGCAGTTGATCCCTGTGTTGGTCTTACTTATCAGAACCTGGGGCCTGTTGCAGTGACTGCCATTACCTGCCAAGCAGGAGAACAGAGGGAGAGCTGGCTTTCTCTTAAGGGAAGGTAGTAAGATTGTATTGTGCTAATTTGGGGTTTTTTTTGATTGTACTTGTCTGTTCTGGTTTTTTGTCCCTCCTTTATCCCTGTTTCTCCCTCCTTTTTTCCCTTTTCCCCTTAGGAGCTCCATATTGTATGTACAATTTTATGTATGGTTGTAAATATCTGAAAATATATAAAGATTCTGATATAATTCAGTTTCAGTTTGGGTTTCATTTTTTTTCCAGTTTTTTCCTCTTTCTTAAAGGAGAGGGAGAGGAGAGAGAGTGGGGCAGCTTGGGCTTGGCAGGGCAGCCAAGTCAAACCGATACAGTGAGAAAATACAAGCTGTCATGCCTAATCTGTAAATAGAATTTAGTTTCTGTGGATGTTAACTTTGTACTTTATAAAATAAAACAATAGAAATATATACACTTACTCTGCTAAAATAATACTTACCATTCTCATTTTTAAATAGATGTTATGAAGAAATCTGTTTCAAAATATTATGGGGTAACCTTCATGTTATTTTGATGTATTTTTGCTTTTTTCCAGTTCAAAGGGTTGAGAAAAGCCATAGCTTTTTCCATAAATAATACCATTTTAGGCTTTGCTGGTGAAGCCTTTTTTGCAGTATCAGTTGCTCCCCAGCTGCTCCAGCTCTTCACACCCCAAGGTCATGCCCAGCAATGGAGGGGACCCCAGAAGCAACCGCAGTTCCTTCCAGCACCCCCACTCTGCTCACCCCAGGCAGACTCCTGCATTTCTTAAAAAAGGAAGATAGCAAGTTGCCTGCCACCATCACAGCAGTAATACAGCACTGAAGGAGGATGGTGCATAAATGGGGAAACATGCAAATAGCAACATTTCAAGATGGTATAGAGTGAACTGAACACCTTCACTGCCAAGACTGGAACTGGTGTAATCACTAAATGTGAAGATCTTGCTGACAGATATGTCGTAGAAAATGACAGTCAATATAAATATACAATAAAAAAAAACCAAAACAAAACAAACAAAAAACCAACCAAACAAACTAAAAACAACCCCAGCATTGATTTAGGCAGACAGATTTTGACAGATTAAAAAATTGGGAGTCCAGCTCAGGAAGGTGTAGGCCAAAGAGCAGGTAGCTCTTTAGGAAAGCATCATTTGGGAAACAACTATAAGCTATCCATCCCACTCTGGAGGAAAGAGAAACCTATTAGGAAATGGGCTAAACAATGAGCTCTTTTAGGACTTCAGGCACAAGAAGGAAGTTAGTAGGAACTGGAAGTTAGATCATATCAAAAATAATGAAGACATAAGTAGTTATGGACCAAATCAGAAGAGCAACAGCATGCAAGAGTTTTAACTAATCAGGCAAATGAAGAAATAAGGTCCCTTATAAGAACTTTAGTAGCATGAGGTAGCATATGGAAATGGGTGGCTTGAGCAGAAAAGGATTACTTTTATTTTTACAGAAAATGCAAGGCTTGATATGGGGACTTCAATAAATAATACTAGGACAACTCTTGTCCCTGGTTGAGGAAGAAATAAATAAGAGAGTAATTTGGTAATTTTCAATATTCCAAATAATTTTAGCCTAATGCACTTCATAACTTCTGGAACTGACTGATGAAACTGCAGATGTCTGAGAAATTGAGGATGACAAAAACATTTTAAAGTCCTATCTTACACTTTGAAAGAGTAAGAAAGGAAGAAGTGGGGAATTACTGACTTGTTATCTTAACCTGAAATTGAAGAAAGTATGGGTCAGGGGGAAAAAAACAAAAGATGTTTAGCAAATATGTGGGGGAGTGGAAGAGACAAATGAATGGTGAACAGGAATGTATAAGGATTAAGTCAAGTCAAAACAACATGATTTTACTTTAAAACAGAAAAACTAGCACTGTGTAAAGATAAAAATGAGTAAATGTCATAATTTTTGAATAACATTCTCATAGGCAAACTTTAACATCATGATCTGGATAAATAATGGAGGTGTAGATATGATAAAAACAATGTTCCAGGAATGGTTCTTAATCCTTCCCTCTAAACTAGACAGCAAATGGATTTCTGTGGAGCTCTATTCCTCATGCCTCTGTGTCCTCAAACCTATTCCATATTTTCATTAAGAGATTGGGTAGTGAACTTCTAAAATTTGGATTACAAATATGTTGAAATACAGAACTGAACTTGAAAAATTGTAGATACATCCTGAAAAATAATTGGGTGCTATGTGAGAGAACTAGAACCTACTAAAGCACAGCCAATTACATAAATATATGGTCTGAAATAACTGGGTGAAAAATCACCTTGAGCGATGTATATAGTTATCTTAATAAGCAGTAGAATGTAAGACAATAGAGTCATCATCTGCAATCAGTCAACACAACCTTGTCACATATAAACAAAAAAAAAATAAATGCAACATTCTTTTGATTTAGAGAGCACTGGTAAGGACAAAGTGGAAGAACTTTGTGTTAAGTTTGAGAAAATGTATTTCAAGCAAGGTGACAGGAAGGGAGTCCAAAATATGAGAGGTTTTCATAGTTTGGGGTTTTTTTACAGAATATTGAATAAAGAGATTGAAGAGTTTAATCTGAAGGAGAGAAACTGAAAAACAAAGGGAAAACAAACAAAATAAGTATTCACCTTAATAAACATTTCAGGAAAGGGAAAGGAATTAACCTAAGATCATATTTATGTGAATATGAAATCCAGCAATTCACTTAAATTATAAAGAACAAGATATTAACACAAACATATTCATAACAGAGCAGTAAGGTAAAGCCTGAGTCACACCTTTTGGGAAAGCTATGCTACTTCCAGTGCTGGAGGTGTGTTAGACTAGGCTGCACAGATGTCTCTCAGACTCTACCCACATATAATTGGCCCTGCCCTGCTGTAGATGAATGGACACTGACTGAATAACCCCTTGAATTCCCTTCCAGCAATATCATCATCTAACCACCTGTAATTCTCACTACATTTAAAGCAGTGCTAAAGCATTTAATAACCTCTCTTCTTTTTTCCCCATTATGACCTTTCACAAGAAAAGCTACTAATAAAAGCTAATAATACCTTACTTGCCAGTTTAAAAGGCACCTCCTCCACATACCACTCCAGACAAAACCCATAAACAGACTTCTGCATACCTGTGCTAAAACTTCAATGTAAAAGGGTGTGTCTTTTGCTTGGCACTGTTTTAAGTAGTGCTGAGTGTTCAGCCCACAATCAAGTAATAAGAAGACCCCCTCTAACAGTATCAGGGAGATAAAGGCACTTTGATCACTGAAGGACATGAAGAGATACAAGAAGTTATACAATCCCCCATACCCTTCCACCTCCTATCACCCCCAAGAAAACAAAACAAAAGCAAAGAAAAAAAACAACACAAAACAAAAACAACCCCAAAACACAAAACAAAAATTACCAGCCTCCCTTCTCCAAAAAACCCACAAGAAACAAAGAGATGTATGTGACTCACTGAATACATCATGAGGTACAACTGTTCCAGGCTTTAAGAACCAAAACCTCCTGATTGAATTCCCCCTTAGGAGTTTAGATTCTACTACCAAGGAAAAACTCAACATGTTTTCTGCTTACTACCTGAAAGATAATTCTGATTTTAAGGAAATATGTCATCAAGATTCCTGTATGTGTGTTTGTGTGTATACTAACATAATTACAGTATCAAGTTTTAACTAAGAAAATAAAGACACTATTAAAGGAATTAAGTTGTCATGCAACTAATAGCCTTGAAAAGATGAAGTTCTGAAGACTTTCCACTATGAAGGAGAAGCCATCCAGATTCATCAAGGTATTATTCCCCTTTCTCCTATTTTCCTCGCCATGATTTAGTCTGGTGTCCATTAAAAAAAGTCCCACAATTCATGTAAGAAGTACTGCAGCAGACATGTTTATGGTTTATGAGAAACGCTTCCAGATCACCTATCTTATACATATGATTGGAAAATGAATGGTAGTTTGATAGGAGCTGGGCTACAAAGATGAAGTCTGAAATGTGGTTCTGTAACTTTAAAACACTGTATAATACTGTAAGTAGATAATTTTCATTTACATAACAGCTTTTCCTTATAGATTAGTAATTACTATTTCACAAAAGGACAGCTCATAAATTTCAGTAGGTGAGAACAATGAGATGTAAATAGCCAAATAGCTCAGAGAAGAAAAGTAAATAGCCAAAAGTCATCCTGTGGGCCCAATCCTAAGCATAGAAAACCATCTAGCTCTTCTGTGTCTCTCTCTCTTAGCTGTTGGATTGTATTGAATGCAGTAGGCACAACTTAACCACATAGGTATTTTAATATTATCTGTTTAAATGAAGATCCTTGTTGGGTAAGAAGCCTATGGAATTCCAGTCAATACTATTACACTATGCTTTTCAATTAATGTTACAGTAGGATTAATAAAGGTTTTCAGAAAACTGAAGGTCTTAACTGATTATCAATTTCATTCACAATTCATCTAGGAGCAATCAATATCCTGGGAATTCTCCCTACTCTTTTGGAGCACAAGCATCAGAAAGATGGCAATATTCCTACTCCGATTGTTCATACTGTTTGGCAGAATACAAACTGCTTTCCTAACCCGGAAGGCAGGATGCTCAAGGGAGATAAATAGAGAAAATACTTGAACTTAAGCCAGACTAAATTACAAAAATGGAAGACAAAAAGAGAAACTGTGTCATGAAGAAGTTTGTTGCCAAATAACTTTTCCAAGAAGATTTGTCTTTGTCTGAAATTCAGAAGCTGAAACATGATCATGAACATTTTACCTTTGAGAAACAAAATTAAAAATTAAGAACTCTTTTGCAGAAATGTTACATTCAAAATTTTATAATCTGCTTCATAGATTGACTTGCAAGGACCAGATGCTAGTGCATGCCAACCCATAAGGCCTTAGGGTAAATATATAAACTGCCATATTTTAAAACCAGATATTAAAGTTTCCACTTCTTTTGGCTAATTTTATCCTCATGCGAAAGAAATTTCTTTCACTTAAAAGAAGTTCTTATAACATAAAACACAACTTGGTATAATGTTGTTAATACTGGGCCCACATTAAGGGCCTATAGATCTGATTCTGCATCAGAAGATGCTTGAATAGGAAGTCTGCCTCAAAGGGGCATTGTCTTTTTTTTATGCTGTCATGGTTCCCTACATCCAGCTTACCAGATTCTTTGGTTTCCTTATTCATGACTGATACAGGGGAAAATTACTTGTAACTCATTTCCAGTAACTGTATTGTACCAAGAAGGGGGTTATTAAAATCAAACTGTAGAAATCAAAAGCCTTTCCTCTTAATTAACCCACAGTGGGAATAAAAAGTCGCTTTCTCTCTTGTGCTCTCATTTTTTAATTCCACAAGCATAATTTTGAATACGACAAATCAGGTATGGAGATTGCCCTATGCAACAATCAGGAAGTGAAACCCACAATAGTTGAAAAGGTGGTGATCAGTCGAAGACTGGTTTCAATGATGTTAGAGGTCTTTTCCAACCTAAATGATTCCATGATTTTATGAACAGCAAACTATTTTTCAGGATATTTGTTTGTTTCTTTGTTTTTTCTTGAACTGCATTTTATCAGTTGTCAGGCATAAATGTTGGTTTCAGAGGAATATTTTGTCCTTATTTCTTCATTTTGTTTATGAATAGGACTGGATTCAGATTCTACCACTGTAAGCAGACATAAAACACTCTTCCTAATTCAACTTGGGAAAAATCAGTAACTGTACACTGTTTTAATTTCATAAATTAATTTTGAACAAATATTACTTTTTGTATTTCCATTTTTATAATCTCATTATTTGTTTAATCAGTTCTCAAAACCTAAAAATATTTCAGGCTAAATAAGAATCTTTGCTGTCTATTAACTAAAAGACTTCATTATGAAAAAGAGGTTGTATTATACATGAAAATAAATTTTAGTCAAAATCTTTATTTTTCTGAAATACTTAACGATTATCATTTGAATTACTCTGAAACATTACAAGTGTGAAAACTCACTTGTATTTAATAAGGAAGAACAAAGGGGAGCAATGTTGTTTATTGTCAGGCATTTCACTTGAACTGGAATGCAAAAACCACCAAGGGGATGAATTTTCTGCTGCTGCAATTTACTTTGAACAAAAAAATAATTATAGTTATTGAAACAGAGAGAGGAAATTTCTGAAGAAATTGTTTGATCAGTACATCCGTTATGCTAATCACTCAGCCCTGTTTGCATTGTTACAGTTTAGCTTTCATAACTATAAATAGAAGAAACTGTTGGAATCAAACAGAAAGGTATGCAACTGTACTATTATAGCAACCAATTTATAAAATTTAGCTCATGAAAACATCAAATAAATATTTTCATAATTAGTTTTCCTTTCTATGAATAATGAAAAACAATCACAAGCATGTTTGCTTGTTTTTCTATTTTAAGGGGTATCATTGAAGTTCTAAATTGAATGTTGGAATCTGTGCAGAGAAAATAGCTTAGAACATCTCATCTTCTTCACTTTTCCAATAAGCAAATGAGCAAGCGTTGAATTGGGAGAATAACACCAAAATTGTACCTTTGGCTCTTTCGATTTTCTTTCAGTCATGCTCAGCTTAACTTTGTATTCATCCCCCATTCAATTCAAGAATATTCAAGTGTTCACAAGTAACTTTTTTTCATGAGAACTATTATCAAAAGAAGAAAAAAAACTAAAATTAAAAAAAGAGAAAGACAAGGCCAGACCCTTGGTTGTTCTTTGCTCTTTTTCACCTCTTAAGCGGTGTACAAATGAGAGAACATAGCAGCAACGTGCCAAGTGGAATGCATTCTGATGCCTCTACTAAACTACAGTGCCATACTCCGTGCATCACAGTCTGGGAAAACAGGCATCTTCTGGAATTATTTAGTCGTATATTATCTATAGCAAAATGAAGCTACCAGACCCAACTTAGAGTAGCTCAGAGGCTATTCATATTTACTGTGGGTACAGCATGTTTGCAGTCATTCACAAGAAGCAGAGACTTGCCACTGGATTCCCAAATTTCCAGACTCTTGGTAAAGATAGATGATAGATAGATAGATAGATAGATAGATAGATAGATAGATAGATAGATAGATAGATAGATAGATAGATAGAAATTGGAGTTAAGTTCATGCTTCATTATTCACTTCTCTTCATTCACATAAGCAGTAGTATATATGATCACAGGTAAAACCAAAAACAAGGTTTGCTCCAAAGATCATATCTATTGTAGTGACAAAATAAGTGAGGCAAGAATGTAAGCATGCATTTTGTTGCTCAGACCAAGCAGCAGCATGTTGTTGTTTTATGTCAAGAGTTAGGGCAGGTGGCGGACACTGTTCTCAGTCTTGGAAATTCAGGTATAGAACCAGTTTGCAAGGTTGCTGCACAAGTTAAAGCTAGTATTCGTAAAATAAATAAATAAATAAATAATAAACAGACAGATAGATAGATAGATAGATAGATAGATAGATAGATAGATAGATAGATAGATAGATAGATAGATAGATAGATAATCCCCCCCCCAAATATAATAAGCTGTTGAACTTTCTTTTCTTAAAGCATTTTCTAATTTTCTAATTTTGCATTACAAGAGTTCTCTCATGATCAGTTTGGGACAGCATTGCTAATGGCTTTACAAAATGCAAGAGACAATACAAATTGGAGGGAACAAGAGAAATAAAAAACAGGTCTTTGACAAATGTGTGAAATAGGACACTGCTCTTTTCAGGACCCCTTACTAGCATCCTAATTCAAAGGTATTTGATGACTCAGCCATGGTTTGCAGCTCTTCTCTGCAAGCAATTCTGTGCATGCTCACACAATTACACACATCAGTATGATAAAATACAATTTAATCTAAAATCTTCAGTCAGTCATTAAATCTTTCACTAGCTTAATATATTCAGGAATGATGCTGTGGGCTAAGCCAGTGTAGCCAAGTCTAAAAGCATTAAAACTATTACAAAATTCTATGCTTTTTTTCCCCTTAAGCTACTACCTCTTCTTGAGGGACTCAGGGAGTTTGTGATTATTTTGTGCATGTCCAAATCATAATTTTGGCCAATCCAAATTACTTCACACAGATCACATGCTCAGTATAAGATATTGTTCATAGTCATGTCATAAAAGAAACTTTTGTAAGAATCAATGCTGTTAGTAAAACAGTTGAGTCTCTGTGGACATGTGGCAAATGGCAAATTATAAGAGCAGTTTTATTTTAGAATAAATATTTGATGCATAACTGAGAGAAGTATCATCGTTATTATAAAGATTATAGAACACTTAAAATATTACCATTAATTTGTAAAGAAACATATCCTCTCTTTTCAACTAAGTTCTTGAATTCTTTGCTGTAACTGCTAAAGCATTTAATGGGGTATATTCTTCACAGAGACATAAACTTCAAAAATGTGTTCTACCTTTAATTCAATACTTGTGTCTTATTGTAGTTAGTGTATTTTTTTACAGTCATCAGCATTTAGCATTAAAATAATTGAGAGAATGGGTAGCTGGCTTTGATTATATAAAAAGGTGAAACTTCAGGAAGGTGGAAAGTTAGGATTAAAGAAGGAAAAAACCCCTACAATCAGAATTCAGTGTTTAAGTGTTTTAAAATTGCTGTAAATCATTAATTCATTTCAGAATTTGAATGATTGCTTTTAGAATAATGTAACTGACAAAAGTTGCTTGTGGTACAAAAAAATTATAGGGCACAGCAGAAGAAAATATAGATAGCAATGTTTCAAATGAGAATCTACACATTCATTTGTTCCATATCAGTTAATTATTGCCTATTGAAGCATTTGTTGATCATTTAGAAGTTCAGGGTTTTTACTCAGTGTGAACTTTAACAGAAAAGGTGGTGAAAAGTCAGAATAACTATTAATTTAAATTATTACTTGAAAATAATTAAAACAGGGAGTTCTAGCGCACATGTGTAGAACTTGCTAGATTTCTAATGTTAGCTGATTTTATGACCTTTTCTGGGAAATTTGAAGAAGATTCCCCTGTTCTAGAAAAACAAAGGAAACAAGTCCATGAGCACACTGAAACCACATTTAACTACACTGCATGCTGATTAGTGTTATAATCTCATTCCCTGAATTATTGTTATTTTGCAAGGGAGTACATGAAACTGTAGACTTTAAAAAGTGTATATGTTTTCTTGTAAAACACATTATTTTCAGGAATTGTTCATAACATCAACAGTCTTTCCAAAATCATCTCAATTATTAAATTGTAATTTATTTTCTGAGCAGAAATAATGATTCTATAGGATAGGAAATGTGTTCATCTCCCTCATAACAGTTCTGTCATAGAAAAGTAAATCTTACAAACCCAAATTCTTTTTACTATAAAGGACTTTAATCTAAATTTCTTGTTTTCTCTCTTTCCAATTACATCCCTCACCAACTTGCTTTAAACATGAATAATGCAATAACGTAAAAACATCCCCCCGGGTCAGAAACTTGCATCATTTCCAGCATAGGCAGTTACAGGCAATTATAATACCAAGGTAATTACATACAGAATCATGTGAACTCTGACAACCCACTGAATGGTATTCCCCTGTAGGTTACAAATTAAGAAAATCAAAGTGCTTATTAGAACAAAAAGTTTCTTTTGGTAGCTGAATCCACTTTCTTTTGCATGTATATTCCTAAAAATCTAGAAATATGTGCAGGTATCAGGAAAAAAAAAGTGTTTAAAACATTTCAGGAATTCATACAGAGATGTATTTATCATAATGATGACAATGAATAAGCAAATAACTATAGTTCTTGACAATATTCAGCACTTCCAAACAAAAGTGTCTAGGTAGTGTCTATCTATGCTTTACCTCTGCTACCAAGGTCAGCCAAATTAGAAATTAGGGTGTACAATTATGTAACTGACAGAGGACTGAAATGAAAAAGTAGATAAACACCAGGGAAAAAAACCAACACAACTCTAACAAACAGACATGGTAATTGTCAGATTTTTCTATATTTAATTTTGCATTTCATTAACAATATTTAAGTAATTTTTTGATATTTCCTACTACCCATTATGACACATGTACTTGTAAAACATATTCTTTTGTAAGCATGCATAATCTCTTTGAATTTATACGGTTTATAGTTTAAATACATGTAGCTTTAAATATTGAAAGATCATTTTTATATTTTGTCAGTCATATCACTGTATGTGGCAAATGATCAGTGATTAGAGCTTCATTCAGTGGGGATGTAATAGGCAGTGATAGTGAGAACTGTGCAAGTTATGACTTAGAATAACTTGTGGCTACTGATACTGGACTAAAAAAAACTCCATAAGCTGTACCTTGAAGAATTTGCAGCATTGGATTTTATTTATGCTACTTCAGACATGAACAAAGTTTGTTCAATGTCTTTAGACAGTGAAAGCAACTTTTAGAGTTAGAAAAGCACCTCTTAGTCCATGGTAGGGTCAATGAAAATGCAGGTACGTCAGTGGAAAATGGCAATGGAGAACAGCTGGGGTCTAACAATGTTCAGTTGATTTAATACTGTATGAAGCACAGGCCATAGAAATGTGTTCCTAAGCTCAATTCAAACATTTAATTTTAACAATGAACATCAAACTGCCTTAATCTTGTGAACATTTTGTTCATCACAATCAAGTAAAATCAGCTCTTATGGACATAATTGTCTTTAAAAGTGAATTCTTGTACAAAACTTTGGTTTAAAAAACTAGCAAGATTTTGCTGTGGTTTTTTTCATGATTGATGAGACGTTCTAAGTCACTTTTGTATTCAATCTATCAACTTTTGTTTAAACTTTATGAAGATATATTACACATGTACATCTCAATAGAAAATTAAGTTGGAGAAATACTCTAACATATCTCAAAATTTCACACTTAATTTGGCCTTTTGAGAAATTATAGCCCCTTTTAATTCTCAGGAGGTAAAATAATCACATTTTCTGTGACTGCCATTTTAACAGACATGAAGTCAGACCTACTGACTGAGAAACACCTAATTTCTTATGGAAACAAGTGTAAAAAATCACTGGATTTTAACTTCCAATTTCAAATCCTGTTGCCTGGATAGAAATCACTAAAATCATTAAAGATACTAAAAGAAAATTATATTCTTCAACAGAGTTTTCCACAAATTGCTATATCAATTGTCTGTAAATCAGATGTCAAATGCGGGATTCCTTTTCCCTCCATGCTGATAATTAGTTTATTATTTAACGGGTTTCTTTTGCCTCCTTATTAGGAAAAAATCTTGTCTGAATGGCCTTTGCATACAGACAAGTTAATGCTTCCCAAGTTATCTTTTAACCATGTCCATGTACATCCCCTAATCATTAGCATAGATTTGTCTATTTCTATTCATGTCAATAAAATTATCTAGCTTTCTAGATCAGTCCCTAAAGCATTGCCTTTACTTCAGTTTCCCACTGATCAAAGAATACATGATTTGTGGGGTAAGTAGAGACCTTGAAAACAGATTATTTACTGAGCTCTTGTTTGTCTACAAAAAAAAAAAAAGTTCAGCATTAAAGTTAAGGCCACTGGAGAATGGGCTACAGAGTGCTGAACAAATACAAGGCATGTTTGGGTTTGTTCCCTTGTGCCCTAAACTCTTTCCTCCCACCCTCTAAAGTAATTCCCCACAGCAAATTGGCTCCATTAACGTCTCTCTCTCTTTTGACATCTGTGGCAGCCCTCCAATATTTACTTGATCATTCTCCAGTTAAGTACAACATCATTTGGTACTAAAGATTCTGAAGACTATTGATTTCAACAAACACTACCACACATAGAGCGAGTTTGAAAGGATATCCCAAGACAGTCTGAAACTTAATGGAGAAGCCTTAGTTTGTTCAAGGCAGCACTGATGAATCCAGTTCATTACATCACAACCTATCTGAACTTCAGTCAAACTTAAATCTGTGGATATCCTTGGCTCAGTACTAGAATACAGCAGAACAACTGCCATCTTTTCCCATCAGGAGGGAAGTAATCATTTCATTAACTCTTTTGTGCTGGGAACTTTTTAAAATTTCAATATGAATATGAATCTAATTAGGGGCCCAACACTGATATTCTCCTGTGTTAACATATATACACATTGCTCTGACATTGTCATATATATATATATATATATATATATAACCAATGAGTGATGCAAGAACCTCAGAAGCCTTGGGGTTTGAAAAAGCTTCAAAAACCAGCAAAGACATACACAGTTAAAGAAAGAAGCAAAGACAATCCCACAATATCCTATGATCTTCCCTCCCATCCCAGATGCTTACCACCAGAGAGTTTCTTATCTCTATCATCCTCCACATGGGGACACTCCAAAGCTGTTTCTTTGTGGAATGAAAAGAAGTTCAAAACCAGAAGCTTTTTGTGCTTCTCTTATCTGCCTAACCTCTCTCAGTTACTGCTCCTTGTTGTAGAGCAGTTTTGTGTTGACCAATTCACAAACTTAAGAATAACAGACTCTTCTTGAACAACTTTTCAGTATTTCAATCGTTGTCAATTTAACCTTCCATTTTGCTGAGAAGACAAAAGGTGGCTACTTAATGTCTATTCTCTTTACTCAGATTTGAGAGATGTGAAGTAGAAGCAGAGCAGAGGTTTCAGGTGAATTTTACTTTTAAGTTTTTTAAATTTGGCAGAAACAAAGAAGATTGTTTTTGGTTTTTTTAGGTGTGCAGAAGTAAATGCAGATTCTTGGGTACCATGGGGAAATAGATGTCCTGCATCCAGGAATTGTCTTATATAAACCCTATATATGTTTTTATTTATATATATACACATACACACATGCATACATATATCTATATAAAAATATACATAGAATCATAGAATCGATTGGATTGGAAAAGACCTCCAAGATCATTGAGTCCAACCCTTGGACCAACTCCAGTCCATTTACTAGATCATGGCACTCAGTGCCACGTCTAATCTGCGTTTAAAAATCTCCAGTGATGGTGAATCCACCACTTCTCTTGGCAGCCCATTCCAATGCCTGATTACTCTCTCTGGAAAGAATTTTTTTCTGATCTCCAACTTAAATTTCCCCTGGCAGAGCTTAAGCCTGTGCCCCCTTGTCCTATTGCTGAGTGCCTGGGAGAAGAGACCAGCCCCCACCTGGCTAGAACTTCCCTTCAGGTAGTTATAGACAGTGATGAGGTCACCTCTGAGCCTCCTCTTCTCCAGGCTAAACAACCCCAGCTTCCTCAGCCTCTCCCCATAGGGCTTATGCTCCAGCCACTTCATCAGCCTTGTTGCTCTTCTCTGGACCTTCTCCAGCACCTCAATATTCTTTCTGAACTGAGGGGCCCAGAACTGAACACAGTACTCAAGGTGTGGCCTCACCAATGCAGAGTACAGGGGAAGGATCACTTCCCTGGTCCTGCTGGTCACGCTGTTTTTTATACAGGACAGGATCCCTTTGGCCTTCTTGGCCACCTGGGCACACTGTTGACTCATGTTGAGCTTCCTGTCAATTAGTACCCCAAGGTCCTTTTCTGCCTGGCTGCTCTCCAGCCACTCTGTGCCCAGCCTGTAGCGCTGCAGGGGGTTGTTGTGGCCAAAGTGCAGGACCCGGCACTTGGCCTTATTGAACTTCATCCCATTGGAATCAGCCCATCTCTCAAGTCTATCCAGATCCCTCTGCAGAGCCCCCTGCCTTCCAGCAGGTCAACACTCCCTCCCAATTTGGTGTCATCAGCAAATTTGCTGATGATGGACTCAATCCCCTCATCTAAATCATCAATAAAGATGTTAAACAGGACTGGACCCAACACAGACCCCTGGGGAACACCACTGGTGACCGGCCACCAGCTGGATGCAGCTCCGTTCACCAGCACTCTCTGGGCCCAACCCTCCAGACAGCTCCTAATCCAGGAGAGGGTACACTTGTCCAAGCCATGGGCTACCAGCTTTTCCAGGAGTATATTAAGGGAGCTGAAGTCCAGATAGACCACATCCACAGGCTTCCCCTCATCCACCAGGTGGGTCACCTGATCGTAAAAAGTGATCAGGTTGGTCAGACAGGACCTGCCCCTCCTAAACCCATGCTGGCTTGGTCTAATCCCTTGTCCACCCTGAAGGTGCTGTGTGATTGCACTCAGGATGATCTGCTCCATAACCCTGCCAGGCACAGAGGTCAGGCTGACAGGCCTGTAGTTGCTAGGGTCCTGCTTGCAGCCCTTTTTGTGGATTGGGGCGACATTCACCAGCCTTCAGTCATCTGGGACCTCCCCAGATATATGTATATATGTATGTATGTATGTATATATATGTATGTCTATGTATATATATGTATATATGTGTATATATTTATATGTGTATAGAGATAAATACAGATATATATATACATATATGTATGTGTATATATATGTGTACATATGTATATATATGTGTGTATATATATACACATATATATGCACACATATATATATTTATACATATTTATATAAAACAGTTCCACTTTGTTTGTCCTGCACATCAGCTTAGAAAGTTAAACAAGAAAATATGAAAGAAATATTGGACTGCTGAAAACTTGTCAAAAACTTTCATTTTCATCTCTACCTAATGGCCATACCTGTAGGGTACCACTTTTCATCCATCTTTGTTTGGGTCTAGAAATACACAAAAATGCTCATGCATGCTCTTCTACAGGAGAGATTCTGAGATGTGTATATAGCTGTAACCAAAGTTAGTCACTTTTTGAAATTGTAATTGTATATAAGAGGGCTGTTGCAGTGAGTATATCATTAAAAGCAGACTAAAATAGTAGCAGAACAGCTCCCATGGAAAATTCATGTTGTAAAATTAACCTATCCATTTTCACAATATGTAATCATGCATAAGAGAAGGTTTCTTTTAGGAATGTAAAATGACTCAGTTAAATTATATGATGGCTGAAACAACTTAGGACTGTTCAGAATGTAAAGCATTAAGGTTTCAGAAGAAAACATAACTCTGTGAATCTCTATAATGTGGTTGCAACTATACAGAGTTATAGATATTTTTTCTTACTTAGAATGTTTACATGGGAACCTTTTATTATACTCGGAGTAGCAGGAAACAAGAAAAGATATTCTCAGCTTTTGAATTTCAGCTTGAAAATTCCAGCACAAGCAAATCATGGGAAAATATCTCAAAGGCTTGCTTTGCTTTAAATGGCCTGCCCTGTGTTTTCCTGACTTTGATGGTTAACTAAACACTAGAGGTTTATTTTTGGTTATTTTAAGAGTCCTTCAGTTTTGGAGATCTGCAGAACCACTTGAATTCACAAGACTAACATCATATCAGTACAAAAATAAAAGAATGACATCAAGAAATTAATCCTGTTGTTGCACAAAATATTATGAGAAAAAATTGTCTATACTTTTTCTTCTTAAATCAAGAGGAGAAGAGAGAAGGAAGGAAAGGAAGGAAAGGAAGGAAGGAAATAGGAAAAGAAAGAAAACAAGAAGGAGAAAAAGAAAAAACTAAAAACAGTAATAGAGAGAAATGTGTATGGTACCCACACCTAAAAATAACAATAAAGCATGGGAATTACTGAATGTAGTTGCCCTGAGAGTGTGATACTTTCTGTCAGACTGTACACATTAATAGCTTTTGTTTGAGAATGTAAGAGCTGAAGTCTGACATGAATATGGACTGTACAACAAAACATTAATGAATAGATAGTTTGGCTGCTTCCATGACTTTTAGAAAATATTTTAAAATACTTTTTTCCTGTGATAAAAATAGACTGATCTACAAAGAAAAGTAATAAATTTATCAGGAAGTGCAAATATGGTGACTTCAGGGAATCAGGAACTTGAAGATATCTCGTCCATTACAGTTCTCAATGCAGCCATGTTTCCCATAAAATAGAGATTCTCCTTTCTCAGGGATGCAGCCAAAGTCTATTAGAAGATTTTATGTTGGCTTTAATAGTTATTGGGTGAACTAATGACTTAAGCAGGTACTGACAAGGCCCCAAATGAGTTCTGTTAAATACTTGCAGTTTTTGCCTGGGCTGGCCTGGTCACCACTGGCTATCACCAGAATTAATCTGCTAACAAACAGAACAATCTTGTTTAAAACAGAAAAAAACCCCACAGTAATAAAAATGCCACAAACATAAAAAATCTGGATGTGACTAATCAGGAATTTAGAGAAGACAGTGGCTGTCCTTAAACAGAAATTTGACTCATTACTATCAAAGAAGAAAACTTCAAAATGAATTACTATTTTAAAACAGCAGTACTATATGTTTCACTTGAAAAAATTCTCTGTTCCTTTTAAGTGGATAATTTTCTAACTATTAGATGAAAAAATGGTCATAAATAATTGATATGGGGCTTTTTCACCTATTTGAAAATTCTGAACATATCACAATTTGTGGTTTTCAAGCTTAACTACTGAAAAATTTCTATTTAAGAAACCTTAATTTGTGGCTTGTTTACAAGTCCATTATGAGACTTAGACTTTCAGAATTAAATTAATTTTCATGTGACACCTGCTTTCCATGTTTTATCCCTTCCACTACAGTACTATCTGTGTTCTGGTTTTATCTACAGATACGGAATTCATCTCTCCAATAGGTGAATGAAACCTTAGAGTAATATCACATTTTAAGTTATTTCTCAACTCCATAAGATAGTATTTTAGCACACATATTGAAAATAATGAGACTTAAGCATCAGCCTAAACATTTTGTTGAGTCTGGGAAGTTTACTTTATATACAAAGGCTTGCAAAATGAAACAAAAATTTTCTTTCCACGCACACTCGAAAATAGTCATGCTAACATTTTTTCTATTTTTACACATGTTTCTTCCAGAAAAGAATGTTGCTGTAGTATTTCTCAAAACAGAATATAAAAAGAATGTGATCACAGCTATGGTACTTTAAAAAATGTATGAATATACTTGGGGTTTTTATAGTATTTATCTTCCTCTAAAAGTAACTGAGCAGTGTCAGTTTGGTGGAAGGGCTCTTTTCTTCTTAGGTAAATAGCTACAGTTTTATTCTTGGATTAGAGAATAGCTTTGGTTCCATACAGAGAATACAAACTGTTACTGGCATCTCCCCTTTAATTTTTAAAACAAAGCATCATCTCCTTTTCTTCTTGAAGACAAGAGAAAAGGAGACACTAAGTATCTCACATTAAAAATGAATAACATGTTTGACAATTGTTCTGTGCTCAAATTAACTTAGATAATTTCTGTGATACTGAGCAGTTCGTTTTAACAGAAGGATTTTATTTGTGTGGTCTTTCATGGCTGTGAGAAATATGAAACAAAGCTATAAAAAAAGAAGAGAAGGAATCTTCTAATGATATTTAACCACAAACACATTATACTTTCCTACAAAAAAAGAATAGTGAAGCAATGCATCTTGAATGGATCTATGCTTTGAAACATGAATATAAGCAATAAAACATATTCTGATGTTTCCTATTTGTATATGTAGTCAGAAATAATAAGTTCTCCAGTGTGGTAAATGGAGATGAATTCTCAGAAAAGAGACTTACCAACTAGTTGGAGGAAAAAGAAAAATCAGATTACCCTTATATCAAAACTTTATAATGAGAAAAAAATGCTGCAAAGTGAAAAATCCTTTTGACTCAAATCCAAATCTTAAAGAGATTCTTAGAGTTAAGAATAAAATTATTTTCTCTGCCTATTCATTTTGAGATGTGATTAGACAAGGGAAGTCAGAAACACTATGAAAAACCTTCTGTCTTCACTTTGTCAGACTCTGAAGAATAAGAATAGCTGACAGGATTCAGTGACTATGTTTGTGTTCATAGTCATTAGACTTGCCTTGACTTTGTGACATTTAGATGGCAAGAAAGTTGTTTGCAAGAATGTCTGAGAAGTTGATCCCTTATACAGCCTGTATTTTTTGCTGGTTCCTCTCTATGCAGTAAGGAGCATAGTTTGAAGAAATTTTTTGAGATTTCTGTACACATATGAAAATCTAATCAGTGTACAAATTGAGTGTTTGTCTGTGCATATAGTTATATCTGCACATGTGTTAGTTCACATATTACTCACAACCAAAATAGAAAGCTTTCCCTGTTTCAGATGGCTCCTTTGTTAAGGTTCTCTCCTTTCTTCATGTTTTGAGCTCTTTACTGTGTTTAACACTCACCACTGCCAAGTCCTTAGCTATAATTTCTGTCCAGAATAAACTCCTCATGTCATACATCTGGCACTAGACCCCAGTAAAAGCTGTGATGGATTTCCTAACACTAATGTCTTTAATTGTTCCAAAGCTCAAGTCTTGAGAGGAAAATTTGAGGAAGACACTATATGTTCAAATACCTTATTAGAGCATAAGCCATCAAAAGCTATTTCAGAGAGGAAGTCAATTTTTTTAGAATTATGAGAGACTTGAATAAAATTAGGAACTTCAGCTCACAAACGTTAGATGCTATGCTCACTTCCAGGGCCCCTGTCATTAAAGTTTCTATAAGGGGACAAAGCTAAAGCCAGAGCAGAGCACATGCTGTACTCCCAGAGTACAATAGAAGAATGATCACGCTTATGTGCTTGAGGCTTTTCTAGGCCAACAGCAATGCTTTCTTGGAAGCTGGAGAACCAAAGAATTTATTTTCCCTTCTTTTCTTTTTCATTTTCTTTTTTCTAGTTTTCCATCTACTTACCGCTAGAGTAAAAAAATATGGAAATTTCAAAATATTAATGAAGCACAATTCAGACAAATTTTTCATGGCTTTTTTTCTCTTGTTTTCTGTTTAATGTATTGTCTCAGACCTTTGGAAGATTAACAAGGATTATTTCAGAGATGTCATTTTGCATTAAATATGGATAGGCTTTACTATTACCATTTTGCACAGATAATTAATAACTGAAGTTACTGCTTGTCTTGCAACTCCACCCATCCCCTGTTTGGCTTGGCTTGCAGTACAATTAAGTGTGTTTTAGGCATCATGACTCTGCTTTCAGGTTGAATTGTTACATCAGTAGGACCAGTTACTGGTGCAAATTCAGGATGTAGAAGTATTAATGACATATATGGGAGCAGAGTGGAACACAGATGCATTAAATAAAAAGAAGAAGAACAGAAATATTAAATGTATCAAATGTATTATATGTGCCAAAATTAAGAGATCTAAACATGAGATGAAAATATCAATCCTTACTGCTCCTGAAAATACAACATAATTGATGTGTTATTAAAACATTTTGAATAAAAAATATATTAAAGAATCAACTTGAAAAATAAGAGTATGTTTTATTTTAGATTTTTAAATGAAAGAAAAGTATTTGTGTGACCTTCATCTTTACCAAGAAAACAAAATCTTAGTCTTCTATTGGCACAAATGGTTGGGGTTTTTCTTTTTTCTCCTTTTTTTTTTTTAATTGTAGCCCAAGAACCGTGCAGAAAATAACCAGTTTGTCACATAGCTCCAGATGGAAGACTCCCCACCACTGTTTATAAGCCTTTCAAAAACATTGTCCTTACCCACTTTTGTAAAACATTTTGGGCTCCTCATCTCAAAGGCATTGCATAATTGCAAAGCATTACTGTGTTTATGCTGCTACCCTCAGGACATAAAACATAAGAAATTTTTGTGGCCTATGATTTCACTCTATACAGTGGTCTGCCTGAACTATTTCTGATGTTGTTTGCAGCTGCAGGAACTGGAGCATACATGTATTTTTTTTAAAAAGAAAACTGCTAAATATTTTGTTTTGAGGGACCTTTCTCGGTTTGAGACAGCCATTTTTTCTTTTACAGTCTTCTAGAGGCTTGTATATTGGAGCTTCTGAACAATTGGCTCAAGTTATGCTCCATAAATATTCAACAAATTTGTCCCTCCAGTAAAACCACGTTGATGATATGCTTTCATGAGTTGTTAATCACATTCCACCCCTGCTGTGAAGGCTTGAATCAGCCATTCAGTACAGATGCGGTTAGTTTACAGATCTGGGGGTGGAGGCTGATGAACAGAGGGGTCAAGAGGAGAGTTATCCAGCAGTGGAATAGCCAACATGAATTGAGCTACTCTGCAAAGAAGAGGAAAGCCTCATGACACTACACAGTCTTTTGCTGAAGGCAGGCACTAATGATCCAAACCCTGAAGCTTACCTTTGCTTTGTCTCTTCAGTGGAGTGTGTGCATGGAAAGCAAAAGGCTTGGTATTACTGGGCAAAGTTAAAATATTTTTCCCCTAATTTAGATGAAGAAGCAAGATACACTGGTTTCTCTGGGATCTGACATTGTTCTCACATAGCCCTCTTGTTTTAATTTTTGACTAAAGAATGAAAAATCAAAATCAAGTCATGGGCAGGAAAGGGCTGATGAAGCACGCTAAATGTACGAAGTAGGGTCAGTATGCACACTGTTGCTGCAAGACTACAGTACTAGTCTCCAAAGACTATGATACTATATAGTGTTTGAATAAAGCATATGTCAGATTTAGTCAGCCATTTGTCAAGTAGTATTTAAAAGAGTTTGCATGATCCATTTCATTCAGGTACCAGACAGGTCCCCATGTAACTTCAGGTCAGGGTGCAAATACTTGGTGATTTTCAGTGTATGTTGTGGTCAGTAATGGAATTATCAGTGATTACACCTACTTTTACTTTACCTAACTAACAAATCTGATCTGCAATATTGACAAACTGAGACTCTGGGAGGAATGAATCCCAGAACCACCCTAACAAAGAAGAGACAGACACTCCTTGTATAATTACTTAGGAAGGTAACAAGTAGGACTTAATACTATGTTATCTCTGACATTGAGCTTGCTTTTCCCCTTACCTTTCACCAAGGTTCAGCTCAAAGACAAACTCTCTTGTGATTCAGTCAGATGCATGAAGCTCTATATGAAAGATTGAGCTTATCTTGGTCTTAGCAGCCACTAGAGTTTGTGCAACAATTTTTAAGTGTCTACTTAAGTAGGACTATGAGAAATGAGTGTTAACAAATCAACCACTGAAACATACATCTGCCTTCGTTTAGATATATGGACTCAAACTCCTTGGTTTGTTCTTGAAAAATAATGTTAGGTGTGTTTTCCTAACAGAATTTTCTGCTAAAGAAGTAACTATTCACCTAAAATAGTTCATTTTTTTATTGTATTTACTGAATATTTTTCTGCACATCTACAGAAAGCTTTGTTTCTATTTTGTGATAGATAAAAACACTGCTTCTCCTGTCTGCAGCACTAGGCTCAAATGGAGTGCTCCTTTGAATGTGGGTAACCTAGCCTGACTCAGAGCATGGGCTGCGTTTTCACAGTCACTGCCTTCTACAGAGGCAGTCCACTGAGTAAAATACTTGTATGTTCACTGTCTGTTACTGCCTTCACAAAACTCTCTCCTTCCTGCCCTCAAAGGTGTCACATTCTCCCAGCATAAGGTATGATCCTAAAGATATGGAAAAAAAAAAGATATGATCTCAAAGATATGGAACAAAGAATACGACTTCAAAATCAATAGGGAAAGGTCATTCATGTCAGGAGAAGGCGACTCAAGAGTAGCTTCCAGTATTTCCCTTCTTCTTTGGGGCTAAACCATGTGTTGAGTTGCCTGGTTGATTCTACAGTAAAGATATGCCTACAAATATTTCTTTTAAATCACTGAAGTTGAGGAACATTGTATTATGACAGTCAACAGGTCCAGTGCATTAGTTTTGAAATATCCTGCCTGGGCGAATAGTAATGAAAAATAACTGCATACAAAGAGGAAAGGGTGCTCATTTCAGGTTTTGTGCTATTTGCAAGATGATATGAATTGCATATTTTTTTGAATGGAGCTATCTGCTACTGCAAGGTCTTACAAATCATGAAGTTATTGGTCTATAAAGAATTTTAACTCTGAGCACATCTGAATGACATTTGATCCTGAATTGTTTTTCTGTGTAGCACCACATAGGAATAAGCACTAGCCTAAACCAGACTTTTTTTAATGTTTTCAGCTTGGTATGCCATGGTCTATCACTGAACTAAACAAAGCAGAAAATGGGGTGGCCCAGCACCTTTCAGGATGCAAGTGTTAACTGGTTTTTTTCCTCTTTGCATGAGACAGGTACTTTTAGCTGTTCCTCAGCCTACCTTTTATTCTGCTTTTATTTCAAAAGTGTGTGTTAGGGTTATACCTTGCCCTAATATGCAGTTGGGAATGTTTGTGAATCCTTACTGAAAAAAGTAACTTTAGAACAGTATAAAAGCTGGGGTTAAAATGATGGCACTATACCTCCTGGCAAGATAGTGGCTGTATCATAATCGGCATAATGGTTTTCAGTCTGCATCAAGAATGCAGAATGTGACAGCATGATAAGAAGTGAGAGAAACTGAAATTTTCATTACAGCATGCAACATTCTTTCCAAGTTCTAACTTAGCTATTGGAAATGTTTGCAAATTGCACTCCTTTAAATGCTGCTATTTAAATCAATAACTTTAAAATTGCCAATTTCCACAGAAAATGAAACTAAAACACGTAAGATAATTTCTATAACTTAAAAAGAGGTATAAAGCTAGACTCAGGTTTAATACTTGAGGTTAACACCTTGTGGTTTACCTTGTCCAGACCTCTAAAAATCCTTGCCCCTCTTTACACCTTGCCCCACTTGGATACACAGTTTATATTGTAAGTAGATGCAATTACAAGGAAATGTTTCTATTTGTTCACTATCATTGTTGAAGTTCTTCATATCATAGAAAGAGGTTATAGACATTAGCAATTAAAAGATATTTTTCTTTGTTTTTTGTTTGCTTCTATGCAGCCACTTTCAGTGGCTCTTGAAATGTGCATGATTACACACAAAATGCAAACTGTAAGAGGGGCCATTTTCTGATTGCTTAATGACATTAATTAGACAAACACTTAGCTTGTATCAATTCTTCAAGTAAGATGCCACTATAATTAAAACAAGCCCTCACTCTTTTAGGATTTTAAGCCTTCTTGTAGATTACCATTTGAAAACTACCATTTTCAAATGCCAATTAAAATTGCACTATTACTGCATTTCACAGCAAAGATAATACCACAGCTAATGTAAAACTGCTTCTTAAGATCTCAAAAGGTCCTTTTAAAGCAAAGGCTTAGCATCTAAACATGTCTCCTCTTAAAAAATCTTCTGCCTTCTGGCAAAGAAATGTATGTCTATATCAATAATGAAAGAAATGCATATATTATACACCAGGTAGTAGGTTACTTCCGGAAAATTGTCTTTTAATTTCTTTTAAAGTTACATACAACTTTATTTTATGCACAAACCTTGATTTTTTTTTTCTGGTCTAAGAATAAAAACATATTTCATGTTTTCCAAAAGGACAGATTTTTTGCTGCTGTTGTTAAAAAATGATAAAATGATCTTGGAATTCATTTGTGGTATCTGCTGCTCTCTTTAGGTTCCTGTTCATAAAACTTAAAACTTAATAATCATTTACAACTAACAAATATCAAGGCCTAAAATGTATCTCCCAGGTCAATAATTGACAACTTTAAAATTCTAATTTTCTAGAAAAATATACAAGATCTAAATAAATATTAGGTGCAGTCCTTATTAGGTTAAACAGTTATGCAGATTTATCAGCCAAAAACATACAAAGAAATGCTGACAGTAATTTTCCATTTGGTGGTCTTTTACTGCCTGCCTCTCGCCGTCACCATCATCATCTCCAGGCTTCACGAACGAAGCTTTGGGAAGGGCTTTCTCCACATGGGTGTGTCCTTCCAGCCTGCGCAGTGGATCTTTTAGGTGAGGCACAGCGTGCACAGAACTGGCCCTGCCCTTTAACTCCTAAGGGTCATCTGCCACAGCCAAGCAAACTTGGACAGTGACAGTGCAGTCCTCAGGACTAGAACCTACGGCCCCCAGTATTCCCAGGAGGTCTCCCATCCAGTACTAATGGGGCTGACCCTGCTTATCTTCTGAGATCTGAAAGGATTGGATGTCGGGGTGGCATGGAAGTAGTTAATTTAACATACAGGAAGACATATTAGTACTTCCCTTATGATGGTGGTTATGCAACTTGCATTTTGTACATAGACTACCTCTAGTAACCTATTACAAATTTACAGTTAAATAAACTGGTGGTGACATTTGGCACACATTGCTGTGTGATGATTTATCACAACTTTCAGTGCAGACAATTGTTTTTCAGGGGAAACTATTCACAGGCATAGCTCTTAGAAAGAGCCATCCAAGCTCCTACTATGGCAGCTGTGGTGCATTTGACATCCTTAAGGCTGCATAGCAAGTAGCTGTGCAATGCTACACACTGCAAATCGCCAACAGGTTTACCTTCTCTCCAGACCCCTCTTTTCAGCCTGTGGCTTGACTTTCTGCTTTGTACTGTTTCCAGCTCTGACTCCAATCCTGGTCATATGTTTTAGCTCTTGCTCCTGCCGCACACCCAGTTGGAAAGCTGGATGAACACCACATTCAAACAGATTTAGTGTTGATCTTCTCAATAGCTCTTTTATCCCAAAGTCTTGGAGGCTTTAATATTCTGCATTCAAAACCACAGCCAATTAGATTGGACAAAAAAAATTTAGTATTTGTATTTATTTTTAAGTTGATTCATAGCAACAATATCATAGGTATGAAATTTCTCTTTAAGAAAAAGGAATTTTCACTCGTTATTTTTGAATGTTATCAGTAAAGAAACATCTCAAGATTCATAAGAAGTGGCATTAGTAAAGAACAGACAAGACAGAAGAAAATTTATCTCTCTGTGACATAATTTCCCAGAGTAGTTCAATTTTTATGACAACAAACTTTTTCCTTCTATCACATTTTTTTCTACTAGTAGTTTTTTTCCTATAGCTTTATAATAAGCATAGCTGATTCAGAAGCTCTGACACATGGGAAATGATCACGATCCTGGAAACATATATGAAGCTGCACAGCACATAAGATGCTGCTGTTGAGTCCTACAGACTCAAAAAAGACATATGTCACCAGTCAGTTTTGGAAGCCTGACTCACAAATACCCTAATAGTCTATCAAAACTAATGAAAGTTTGCAACATTATTTGCAATCCTACTATACTTCAAAGTAGTATTCTAGCCTCAAAGGCTTTCTTCCTCCTATTTCATCTGTTCCACTTCTACTTTTCATCCTGTTCTTTCTTTTATTTTTTTATTTGCAAAACATGTTTTCTATATGTTCAAATTACTCTTTTTTGTTTGCTTCAATTCTCCCCTTCCCACTACTTTCCCTTTCTCTTCACCATTTTGCTTTTAACAGCTACCTCAGCTGGCTATTAGATAACTCCACTTCTTTCATCAGCATCACCTCTGCTACAGTAAGATTGAGACACTTTCAAAGAAAGCAGTGATCTTTTTCATAACCCTTGGCATGCGCCTTATAAATCTTACTTGTTCCTACAAAGATTTCTTAGAGTTTTGACCAAATATTTGCATATAATACAAAAATATTAAATAATCCATCATTTAACTATAATCAGTCTCAAAATCTAGTGAAGTTTTGTCACTTGGGTTAGCATATCAAATTTTTTTCTAGCCAAGTGTCTAGACTATCAGTTTCCACCCTTCCCTTCTCCAAGCTTGTTCCTCTCAAAAGTGGGCATTCAAAACAGTCACTTTATGGGCAGGAAATACAGGATATTCTTTTGCAGAAGAACAGCTATTCAGTAAGGAAGACTTCAACCTCTTAGCTGTCCAGGGTTGTCCTGCATCCTACCAGACCCTTCTATCAGTCTCAAGAAGTTGCTCGTTTTCACCACACGGGGATCTACTTCCACACTGGGTTTTTCCAACTAAATGACTTACCAAAGAGATAGCAGTAGAAACCATATTCACAAAACAAGTGGAAGGTTACAATTTGGTCTAACCTTATTCCCTTCCTGTATTATGTTGCAGGTATATCACCCCCATATGACAACTTGTCCTCTATTCAGGGAAAAGCAATGGTCTCAGGTGCCTGGACATGCATCTCAGGTCTTTCATAAGTGAACTACTCACAGAAAGCTTCTGCATGTAATGAAAGACAAATATGCATCATTTATGAACAAATGTTTGCTTTGGATAAGCAAGATTACAAATGATACTTATACCTGCATAGTAAGTGATGAGTTATTTGTAGAGCTTACAGGGCACTCATCAGTAAGTTAGGAAACTAAGATTCATATCACTGGTTAAACTCAATCCCCTCAAAAGTCTTGAACAGGTTAAAAAGTCTTTCATTTGATACCTGAAAGGTATACAGGAAATAGGATATCTCTATTTCATTTGAGAATTCGGTGGATGAAGATGTTAAGCCACACAATGTTCACACTTACTGCGGTGCTTTGTAAACATCATAGCTCTCCACTGCATTTAGGACATATATTTTTGGTAACAATGACATTCAACTTGATTTTTATTTTCCTGAAACAGGCTTAATAGTAAGTAGATTTTTTTTTTCTGTCAGTGGCATTTGATGACTGTTTAGTTGTTTTTCTCCATAAAGCAGCATTTTGAAAAGATTTGGTTTCTAAACAATATTTCATAGGCGTACATTTTACTAAAATGTGTGATTTGACAAATACATAATTAACTGTGACTACCTGAAAGTATCTTCCTTCCTGAAAAAGCATTAATTTTTCTATATTCCTGATAGTTCTTTATTGGCTTATTATTTAAATATTACAACCTTATATCTTTCTTATCATCTTCATACTTGACATCTTTTATGCAACTTTGGTGCTTCTCTAAGCTCAGAATTATTAATTATATTAATTACAGGACACACCATTAGACACTATAATGAATGTAACATATAGTTCCGGAGGCAAACTGAATATTAGTGCTTACCAAAATGTGAAAACACCATCTTAGGCAATCCCTGTTCTCAGTAGCTTTCATCTGACTGGTAAGATAAACACGAAAAAAAAAGAAAGTATGACATACAAATAGACCAGTCATCACACTATTAGTTTCAACTTGGTTCATACAGAATACATACATAAGTATGCACTCGTTTGTAAGACCTGAGGTTTACTTAAAAGAAAATAACCAAAGTAGAAAGAAATGTGAGCAATGGGAGCTGAACAGGGAAGACAGAGAGACAAGTGACAAGTGTAAGGTGGCAAACAGGGTAGGACAAATTACTAGTCACTCCATGACCAACCAGAATAATAAAAAGACAGCCAATACTGATTCCCAGAGTTGTGGTGCATTTCCACACAGACATAGTACTATTTAATTTGATATAGGAAATCCTCCATTCAGTCAAACAGAATCCTTTATGTACATATGCACTTTCCTTCTTGCCTTGATAGATTACAAAAAACCCATACAAGCTGGTAACAGAATACTTAAACAGCAGCAGTCTGGGAGCAGGGGTGTTAAAACTGTTCTCTAATACAAACAACATATTGCCAGGCAATGCCAAGAGGATGCAGCAGGTTTGGGACTCTCTATAGCCTGTCAAGGAATTGGTGTTTCGGTCCACCCTTGTTTTGTTTGAGGGTTGGACTCTTCAACCCTTGTCCTAAATATTGTAGCTGTTTAGGTAGCACAAAAAGATGTTGTCCCTGGTAGCAATCTGTGGAAGTATGGGAGAATCTGAGAGATTTGCTCCATCTGTCCTATTCCCTATCTCAGCAGAGTTGGTTTACTGGCAGTGAGCCATTACCTGGCCTTTGCCAATCTCAGATAAGACTGTGACTTAAAGACAGATGCTTTTCCCTTTCTCAAATCCTGCATCAGCTTTTGGTTGTGCCCAAGCAGCTGGCTTTCTGGCTTTAATATTACTTAAAAGACATCTGTTTTCTACAGCTTATCTAGCTCAGTAGCAGTTTTGTTGGGATTTTGTTGATAGCAAGTAAAGCTCCTTGGAACATATTGCATGAATGGTGTTGTGAAACAGCAATTTGTATTTGTAACTGCTGTTTACCTCTGTGCAGAGATCAATATCTGATGTGTTTTGCCCTCTTAATTCACAAAATATGAGTTTAGAATGTAATCTTTTACTACTATTCCTCATAACGAATCAATGTTCCTATAAAATATCAGTCTCCTTAATTCAGACTTAAAATCTTTGGCTTTGTAGGCTTTTTTCCTTCCAGTCAAATAGATAAAACTCTGAAGTTACTTTATTAGAAGTATGTAATGTAGATTGGAACAGCAATCCAGGCTTTTATTTGGATGGTTTAGCTATCTTTTTTCTTTAATAAGCAAATAAAATATAATATATCCAATTTGCAACTATCTCCAAAATTCAGGGAAAAACTAAACCTGTTATCAAAGCACTGGAAAGTTATTAAGGCCTTCTTAAAAGCCTAGTGACATGCTAATATATTGTTTGGGCTTCAGATCAGAATATTGTTATACTTTGAAGATAAATCATCTATGATATATGTAATTTTTACTTTTTCTTTTAAGACTATTGTAACTTAGCTTCTCAGATAACATATTTATTCATGGTCTTTCCTGTTTAAGTGAGTACCACAAATGGGTGTGGAAAAAACAAAAGTTTTAGGAAGGATGAAATAAGCAGTAATAGAAAAGGCCACTTGGACTTGGGTTTGGAAAATGTGCAATAACTTACTGAAAACCTTCCCACTGTGATTTTCTCTTGGCTGGCCAATGCATCCAACTCCATGCCTATCACAGTACCTGGATCATAAAAATATGATAAGAAAGTGAACTTACTGGCCACAGACCTCTGTAAAGAGGTTTGATAGCAAAATCAGATTAAGTGCTTCTAGTGATCAGTAGGCAGTCCTGAGGCCACATTTCCCAGGCTGTAGATGACTCTGGGGCTCACTATCAGGTAAACACTTTTGTCACAGCTGCAGCAATTCACACCTTTTATTAATAAAAGACAGACATCACAAGCAGAATTTATTAATAATTTTTCCCCTTTTCTCCTGACTTAGGCTATTTTCATGAATTTAGGTGGCATTTAGCTTCTTCAGCACCTTCCACAGCAAATTTGTAATTCTTAAAGAGCAGAGGCCACAAATATAAATGTCTCTATTCTGAAATTAAACCACCAAGGGTCTGTGTCAATAAATAATTCCACTGATAACATTATGTATCCAAGTTACTTTGCTTAGTCTTTCTGCACTTTGTGATATTCCTCTCACCTAACTTCGGGCTTTTAAAAAATAGCTGTCTTCACTTCTTCTGTGTGGGAATGAGCAGATGAATTGCACTCTGGAGGCACCAGGCTCACTCCAATAACTTACGACATGACACTGACGTAGACTACATGCTTATTCAACCACATACAATTATTTGAGATGAACTACTAGTTCAAAAATATAGAATATACATAATTGTTACCCACTTGATGTAATAGATTAGTTGAAATTAACCTCACTACTAGAATCTATTATTAGATTCTACTACAAGTAGTAAATCATAAATATAAAATACATATATAAATCTTATCTATTTGATGGGTAGATTCCCCATAGCTGATTTGCCAAAAGAAAAAAAAAGAATAAAAAATAAAAAATAATAAAAATAAAAATGCTATAAGACAGCAAAAGGCCACTTGATTGAGTTTTCTTCAGGGAATTTTCATGGTATGAAACAGTATTTTAACAGGACAATGTGATACCTTTCCCAGAATAGCTGCTTCCTCTAGTTGACACAGAGAGGCTTTTAGTAGAGAAGAAATTTTTCAAGGAAGTTCAAGAGAACTGCAAAAATATATTCCCTTTGTATATGTGTAGGTTTGTTTGGCACATTTCTGGTTTCATTTTTTTTCAAACAAGCCTGACTTGTTGCAAATGGCTGCAGTTTTCTGAGTTTCATGATAAGTAAAATAACTGTATATAATTAAAAGGCAGAAGCAAAGTAAAGTTTCAGTTGATTTACTTTATTTATATCTCTTTTAATCCTATTTCATCCATTCAGTTTTGTCGCCTTTCTGTTTCTGCTGCTGTCTGTTATCACTTCAGCCCTGAATCTCCCACTGTCTGGCTATAACCACTATAAACTTTTTTTTTCTGGCACTTAGTTGATCCTACCCTTAAAATGTCTATCCCTCACTGAATGTAATCTGACCACTTAATTTTAATATATCTGTTTCTTTACTCAATTTTCTCCTTTTACCAGAATATTGAACTCCTTGTGTTTGCCTCTTCACTTAGATTATATGATTCTTGCTTTCTGTGAACTGAAATAGGCCTCAAGGCAGGCAAATAACCAGTAATCTATGTACCATTTTTAGTGTTTGCTTTAGATGTGGTATTATCTGATGGCAAATAGAGTGACATTTATTGGGTTTTTTTTATTCACAGGCTTTTCCATCATTTCACAGAGATAGCTGTCTTCATGACAGAATAGTAACTTGTCACTATACCATCACAGGATTCAATATCAAGGCCTTGCAGGAATCAGTTCTCAGAGCAGGTCGAATCTGATATCATGCACACTTTGATAGGTCACAGATTACTTCATTTAACCTGATAGAATTATGCTGCTGGATGGCAAGATCAAAATGAGACTGTGCTACAGCCTCCTGAATATTCATGCTTTGTGCACATTATCACAGAACCTTTCTCCTTTTCTCTTACAAACATCAGAATGCCCGGGGAAGGGGGGGACGGAGGGAAGCAAGCGTAGATAGTGAACTATGTACCTGTTAGTATAGTCAGGAAAGAATGGGGAAGTAGAGAGCTGGCTATCAGTCTCATGCAAAAAATCCAACATGCAAAAAGGAACAAAGAAAGAGTTAATATTTCTTAGTTTGTTATTTTGGGAAAATGGGATTTCATTTTACAGTTCTAGGATTAGAGATAAGAGTAATTCAAGAAAAAAATGTGACTCATAATTTCTCATAAAACCTTAGCGCAGCTTCAGAAAACACAAGGCATTTTCTATGCAATTATTACAGCATTCCTCTATGAAATTCTCCCTCAGGAGTCTTCATCTTTGGAGGGAACACAGTTAAAATGATATTTGCATAAAGAAAACAGAAGTTTTCAGAGTTATTTTGCAGGAATTACCCAAGCATCCTGATGTAACTTAAAGTGTTTGGAAAGTACTGAAATAAGTAATTCTAGACATGTCTTCTTGGAAAGATTCAGAACCAGAAAATTATTCATCTGATGTTTTTTCTACCCTTCTCTCAGGTTTTAGGGAATTATGTCCTTCTCCTAAGGGCAGATTACAATGGTAGGATCAGGACAACAACATTATTCAGAATAATCAATTAAATATCAAGTGGGATAATTTCTTGATGCGATAAACTGAATAGTCTCAAAACATACATATTGCAAAGTAGGTAAAAATTAGGCTAAAGCAGCATATGATGACTAGTAGAGAAAATAAAGGTCAACTAGGTCCAGATGGTTCATTTGATAACTCCCAAACAAACATGAAGTTCCTACAGCTCTAAGAGCACAATGTAGATCATCTGCATAAATAAATTGAGCAATAGGGTGACACATGCGGTACAAATTTAGGTTCTTAGGTTAGTCTGTATTGCTAAAGCTTGGAAAGCAGTTACTTTGAGGAAATTCAGTCAGTGAATTATGTAAATGCAACTGTATGTAATAGATATGAGAAAAGAAAATCACACCAAGTGCTATTTGCATGAAGTCTCGATATCATAATTTTGTCTTTAAGATACAAAGAAGAGTGTCTCAGGGCATTTAGTCAAATATTTGCACATTTTATACCAATTATCTATATATGTTAGGCACACATTCAAATACTCCACTACTTGATCGTTATAATTACTGTACATTCCAGATCTCTCAAACATGCCAGATTTGTAATTGGAAGGAAGAAAATTATCTTGAGACATGCTCTAACAAAACAATAAAAAATAGCCTAGGAACAATGCCCTTTTTGTTCTACGTACAGTATCTTCCTGTTGTGTATACAAAAGCGTAATAAAATTTTAATCTGAATTAGAAGAAAAAACTTTCTGCTATCCAGACACCTTAAAATCCAAGGAGAAAATTTGAAATGTCAAGTGTGTTTCTACAAAATTGAATCCACTTCAGTGTTTACTCTTGTTCTACAACATAAACCTGCCTTCCATCCTTCTGTGCAGTATCGTCTCTGAAAACAATCCTACAAGGGGTCCAAAGCATCAAAGGAGTGAGGCATCTATACTGCAATCCAGTTTGGAAATCAAGTCCAAACAGCACCCAGAAAAATCCTCACTGTGCTGGCATACAAAATACCAAGGTGACTCACATTTTAAAACTAAATTCCAGAGATGCCTACAGTTGACATAGCTGAGTAGTTCACAATTCTTGGCACACACCTTGCTTATGCAGCTAGATTAGGATCCAAATTTATGTCATTTCCTACATATATTCTCCAAGGAACTCAACTCGAGAGACATCATCACAGCATATCTACTGCCCATTCAGCTTTCAAGTTCATCTCATCAAGTAACTACATCTTTCAAAACATGATCTTTCTTCATCATGAAGAGCTGTGGAATTCTAACACTGTCACTTCCTCAGCCAGTTTCAAAGGTTTGGGTTTTTCATTTCTTTTTGTGAATACGACTAGAAAAGGAATAAGAAATGATAGAAACACCTAAACTGTGGCAATGTAGTGTCTTTAGTTTCTGAAGAGGCCTTCCTCCCTGAACAGGTTTTAAGTCTTTTAGGTAGTCAGTCATTGCTGCTCTCAGATCATTCACCGTTTTAGTCTAGTGTCCAGACCACTAGGTTGCAGCAACATGATCTGTCTCAGATCAATAATCATGTCTGGAAATTTTTTTAATAAGTGGTGTGAGTTTGAATTCTTAGAGTCAATAAGGAAATATTAAACTAAGATTTTTGTATTTCTCAGACGAATGCTCTGATCATAAACCTCTTCATAGAACTGTATTTCTTTAAGACCCAGGCACCTGTCTTCAGGAGAGATGTCAGTTAGCTTGCCTTAGGGACAAGATTAATACTCAGACACTCACCCAATTGTTTAACACTCAGCACCTACACTCTCAGCATGTTATTCTAAATGTCACTCTTACTTTATCCAGAAATTGCCTGTGAACTTAGGTTTCTAATACAGAATTCTTGCTTGTGAAGAAGGCCAGAAGAGTAATAGAACCAAGAGATGCACTTATTTGAACTGATCACTTAATATTAATGTCTTTGATCTTCCATTGTTTGTAAAATAATTTGCAATTCGTTTAAGAAAGGGACTGGAAATGCTGAAATAAAGGGACTGGAGCCACTGGAGTTCCTTCTGCATAGAGAGTTTGAGTATCACTTGTCCCACAAGGCTGAAGTAGAAGTCAGTCTACATGAAAGACAAGTTGTAAGTCAATACAATGAAAACTTATGAAAGATGTGATTATACCTTGGTATCTGATGTGTATCTGTCCCATGCTTGATTCTGCTGAAAATTAATATTCCAGAAACCTCTCTAAGTGCATATTTTAGGAATGAAAGATTTTCGTGTTTCACAGTTTTGAGAAGCTCCACCTGGATTCATTTGAAATTCTTCAGTGTTTGGGAAGATCCCCACCACAGTCTTGATCACTCTGAGTGATTCCATGTTCTGTGGTCCCCTGTCCCAAAACTGAATGCTCCAGTTCAGAAAGGGAGAATCTGTTGCAAGCTACTGAGTTGGGGCTTTCTTCTGCAAATAACATATCGGACTCCAATCCTTTTTTCTTAAACTGAAGTCAATAAATTCTTCATTGTATTCCTATGTGAATGAGTCACATTAATGAGTGACAGTTGTCCATGGTCTGGGATAAACATGTAACATGTAGGGGAAAAAGAAGAAAAAGCAATGATAGCAAAACTTGGCTCAATTTACATCCCAGCATGCAAAGGAGGAGCAACTGAACCAATCACAATGTGCACTGGATGAGGTCAGTACAAGTGAAAACCCCTTTCTACTTTTATGTAGAGTGTGGTCCTTATTGTGCATTCTACACTTCTTACATGAAATAAGCACAAATCATATAAAAGAAACAGAATCTATATTAAAAGCAAACTATTTCCCTGTAATTTTTTAATTAATATTTCACTTACAAATAAAGAAATTATTTCTCTTTTCTCTGACTTGGATTCATTATTGTGTCTTTTAAGTTTCTTTTTAAATTTTGAAAGAACCAGTCCATATATCCTCAAAATAAGTAATACTTCTGGATTTATTTCTGTCTATATATTATAGTACAGATATGGATGGTATATGAGGAGCCAGGTTCCTCTGGTTTTGCTATGTGCCATTTCACAAGGCATATTGCTACTCTGAGAGGTGCTCTGTCAAAACATGTCTTAAAGGACTAAATTATCTTCTCATTGTTCAACAGGTATAACAGGATTCAAATTTCTTTTCAGAAGTAAAAACTATCCTCATATAGTTCCTTATAAGGAACAAGAACTGCAAAGCCTTAGAAAAAAGCATCTTAAATAAAATTGCCATCTCAGTAACATAGTGCTATCACAGCTTCTCCAATTAGATTTTTAGCAAATTGAAACCAGTAAAATTATTGTATGACAGTGATTAGTAAAGTACTGAACAGAATTTAGTTGCTGAGCACAACATATGTGAATCATTGCAGGTAAAACCTCAAAGATATTTAACCAGAAAAAGATTATGTCAAAGCTAAGTATGAATAACATCTCTTCAGTAAATTTTAAGCAAGTGTGAAAACAAACAATAATATCCATATATGGAAACTGTTACTGGCAGCAGTTTAATAGAACATTGTCACTGGATATTTTTGTCTTTAAATAGTTAAATATAAATGTAATTTAGTAAAAATAAATATTGTTCTTTTATTAAAAGAAAATAAATTTTCTTCTGGAATGTACAGCTAAGTTCTGTTAATAATGAAACAGAATATTACAAGCTATTGTGTCATTAATCCCTGTATAAGCATTTAAATATTGCAGTCATATTTGCTTTCATGTTTTTCCATACTCTCTTAATGATTTGCCATAGTTGCATTTTCCTGGACACTCTAATCTGCTACACAAGTAAAAAGGACAGAAATGTGTATGCACAATGCAAGACTGATCCATCACAAAACAAAACAAAACAAAACACCCCACAGAAACAAAACAAAACCATTCACTACATAGTGCATAAAATACTAATTGTACTTTATACCAGCATACTTGTTTCTAAGTTGTGTTTAGCAGCAGGATCCCTGAGCAAACCTCTAGTGTTCTATTCCCAGTCCTACCCTGTAGGCAGGTATTGTCTTCAGAGATGAGGATGGGCTGAGCCCCCACTTTGTGCACTCTAGGAGCTTCTCTGCTCCAGGCAGCATTAGGGCTTTCAACCAGATGTTTCTGTCAAACAATAATAAGAAAGTAAGGGACAATCCACTGGGCAGTGGTTCTTCTCCTCATTCATTAAATGTGAAGAACAATGCTTCTCAAAGGACTTTTTCTTTCTTCCTAGACACAACAGAGCAAGCTGCAGATCCTGAACAATGTAACAGTTAAGAGAGGAAAGAAATGAATGCAAACATACTTTAAACTCTCAGTTTCTGCATTAAAATGCTATGTACTCCTCAGTTTTTCTCAGGCAATGTGCCATCTGCAGAAAACTTTGTCAACATTTCTTTCTATTTATTTATTCATAATTTTTTGGACTGTAAAAACATGATTTATGGAAAGAGGGGGAAAAGATTCCTTTCTTATTTCATATTATCACCATAGCTCATGTAGCACTGTCTTGAAAACATCTATGGTGCAAGCAGCTAAATAGTATACCAGAGGTTCCTGTGAAATGAAATATTTCAGTAATTTTTTTTAAATTTTATTTCTGGAAAAAAAAAGACAATAAGGAAAGAAATTATTATTAGTGACCTGGAAACATTCTATGATTCCTATTTTCTTTTTAAATACTGTGTAAAATTTTCAGTACACATTATACATAGAAATATACATACATGTACATATTATTTCTTAGAATAGAGCTAAGAAATACATGAATTCATGGATAATAATAATCATAATACCATAGAAAAGACTGAAAAAGTGACAAACTGAATTAAAGTGCTACTTGACCAAACATGGCCTGTATTTTTTACCTCTAAAACCAGTAATTTCAGTGTTTGAAGTTTGAGCACAAACACCAGAGGCAGTAATATCTGTCTTAAATTTCTTCATGTCACAGCTGGTTTCAGTGATACCTTCCCTCATTCATAAGTCTTAAGTATAAAATGAAAGCTCTAAGTGCTTTGCAGGAATGCATGTTCATCTTTTTGGAACAGTTAGCCATTATATAGCTTGCAAAACTACTGGAGTTTGGTAAGGTGTTGTGATCTCCCCAGGCAAAATCCCTTTTCTCACAGTAATTTTCCAGGCCAATCACAATAGCTTTAATTTCCTGATGTTTTTTTCAAGCTTTGAGTAAATACTATACCAAGTATACCAAGGACATGAATAAATACTATTTTGTAATGAAATCAGAACCTGTGATTGCAGTACTTCCCTTAACCAAAGAGGAACATGTTTTCTGAGTAGAAGAGCTAGAATTAATACTGTAAGTAAATGAGATTCACTTGTCTCAAATTCATTTTTCTCAAAATTTTAGTTGTGTATCTAGTGAATATGAACATGTATATGATTTCACTGAAGAACCAAAATTTTAGTTTTGATTTCAACAAGAAGACCCTTGGATATAAAGAAAAATTTCAGTGGAATAACAGGTACTTAATCAACAGTTCAGATCTAAGATAGGATATTTAACTCAAAATTACTGTAAGCTAAGAATATATGGAGAGTAAGTTATTGTGTTTCATGGGATGCTTAAAGGCATGTTAATTAGCGGAAGCAGATTCAGTGTGTGACGTCTGTGATACTTAGACCACATTGGTCCATACCTCAGATCTTCTATCTATCCAGGATCCACCCTGTCTCAGGCACAACCACCAGCCTTGCTGCCCAGCTACTTGTAAGCCCTCTAAACTGCCTGTGGGAGCTATGGATTAGCTGAGTCATACTTCTGTGCTCCATCCTGTGTAGCATTCATTCCCAATGATGTCAAAGCATTGTCTTCTCTTCTTTGTATGCAATTTGCATTTTTTTCCAAGACTTTATATTTCTATTGATCCTTTTCAGATCATCGCCACTTACTAGTCCCTTCACTGTGTTTCAGTTACTGGTCTTAATGCATATTGGTTTTCTTTTAAATACAAGCATTAATTTCTGGTTCACAGATTTTTTAAATTAAAAAATATAAGTACGTATTAAAATAGATTTATAATCTTATATATAGTGTATATTCTACAAACAAATGTATTTAAATAAATATACATTTTTGTTATTTTAATTAACAAATATGCTTATTTGTACACATTTTGAGTGTAAGGGTACATGAGCCCCAAGCTAAATCTCTATATGTCATAGGATATATTATCAATAGATCAAAAATGAATCCCCCAAATCAAAAATTCTTCCTAAACTTTATCCCTCAAACACAAACCATCATAGACAACATTCTAATCTCATTTCCTCTGTTTACAAACCTACATAAATGCATGGCAGATAGCCTTAGGACTCATACAAACTGCTACCAGATCAAATTTAAGGACTGAATCAAAAATGTCAGAGCTCAGTGGAGAAACCACTCCTGAGCTTTGGATAAACTTTGTTTCTTCTAATGGGCTTGAACCACTTCTACAAGCAGTATAGGGACACTGGGATTCTGTAGAATAAGAAATATTTTTAAATGTCACTAATAAAATACATGAAATGTCAGTTTCCTCTGGAAATACCTGACTTCTTATCCTGCCCTACTTCTGTTCATATTAGGTCTTGGATTTGCCTAGACTCAGCTTGGTGAAGTTTGAGAGCTGTGGCTGGAGGTAGTTCACATCTGCACTTGCCAACAAGCCATAGTTACATTACCGTAACACAAACCATGGCTATACTGCCATATCTAGACATCCTGAAAGTAGTATATGCTCCATAGCATATACTACTTGAAGCCTTCCTCCTTCAAGTGTTTCTTGGGAGACCCAAATGGCTCATGTCTTTTCAAACTAACCACTGAAATATTTATATGACTTTACATCTGTTTTTTGGCTCAGAATAATAACAATCTGTTCACAGAAATCCTATATAGTAATGTTTCACTATAAAAGGTAAGCTGTATCAATGTCACTTAAAAATAGCTGGCCTCAGATCTTACTGTTAGAAAGAAAATATTTGCACCCCTTCACTGATTTTTCAATGTGCTGTTAAAATCTAGATTCACAGAGCATAGGTGAGCTTGACAACAAAAAGGTAATTTATATTGTTATCTCTGAAGGGGCCATGTAAAACAGGGATTGTGATTTTGAGAGCTGCACAATTTAATATTGATAAAAAATTGTTACCACTTCTCGTTCTTCAGTGAAAGTGACAAAATTGCTTGAACACCATTCCTATTAAAAAGAACAGGCAAAAGTGTCTCTAAAGAATAGTAATTCTGGTTCTTCTCTTTTCTATTGGCATGCAATTTCTCAGCAAAGCTTTTTAGTCAGTGGAAATCTATTAATGTAAGAGCATTGTGGAGAAACATGCACTCAGTTTTTTTCAAGTTGCATTTCAATTCTTCACTTTCCTGCTTTTAGATTTTACTACTGAAATTACATAAACAATATCATTGCTTTGACTAAATTATTCTGTCAAGTCAAGAATGGGGGAGTGCAATGGGGTGGTGTGTAATATATTTACATATTAATATTTATATTTACATATGAATTTACATTTTCATATCTATGAGAGGGAAAACTCACCAACTTTGTGTCTTTCTCTTCCAAACACTTTTCTCTCCATTATCCAAGAGTAAATTCAGTTATATTAACACATTTCACACAACTGTTCTTCAGTCCAGGTTCACGTTTTTTGTCTTTGTTTTGCCAATTCAAGAACTTTTCATCATCAAGTAACATTACTATCTACTATATGGATACATAGTCACAACTACATGATTAAATGCCCTGTGAAAAATCAAGAAGCAGGAAAAATGGTTTTATTAATAAATGCTTAGCATATAACTGAAAAACTATCTTTATGGAAATCACACTGTAAAAAAGCAGAAATGTTATAAAAAAAAAGACTATCAGGTCTTTTGCTGTTTGGACGTTTTCCCCTAACATACATGATACATGTCATGTTATTAAGTCCTTTCTAGCTATGTCCTAGACAATCAAGCATGGCAATGCTTGGATTTGAGACATATTCTGCGTAATGATGAAATGTTTTTGTGTCCATAAACAGAGTTGTGTGATTCACCAAGGAATGGCATCCACAGGAATATAACTATATATAGTTAGATCCAGAGACACATCTCGCTAGCATACACTACCACTGATGAAGTAGGAACCTGTGCATCGAATGACACTCTACAGTATTCATTGTTTCTAATGGAGTTGAAGTGAGTCTCATAAACTATTGCTGCATACTGACATGCATAAATAAATATTATTGGGATTTTCTTAATAGAAAACAATATTTTTTAAGAGAAACAAATTCTTAATTTTGAGGCTACATAAAAAATCAGAAATCTCTGTAATGTAAAAAAAAGTCATTCATATTTCAGCTACGAGTTATTTCAGACAATAGAGACAGGATTGCGCACATCTATAATGTCACTAAGGAAAAACCAGTTGTGGCATAACAACATGCCATCACATTGCCTGAATGTTTTCTGTCCTAAACTCATGCCCATCATCAGAGGTGGGTTTGTAGCACAGAAGTCCACCAACTCTCAGATAAATCTTATTCTATGTTATAGTTAAGAGCATCTTCAACAGCATCACCATTTCCTGCAGAAATGAGCATTTGTCTATTTACAAAATCTTAGGAAGACATGAAAGTAAATCCATGAGACTTTTATACACAAAAATAGCAGAACATTATTATTGACAGTTGGATCATTTGGATGGTAGCAATTCTAAATATTAAAAAAATAGAGGAGGGAAGTGAGAAGAGGGACAGAGAGACACAAAGCAGTTTATTTTCTTTTTTTACCATCTTCTGTTTGTTTGTTTGTTTGTTTGTTTGTTTGAATGCATATGTTCTCTGGGTATGAAAGAGAAGAATGTGTAAAAACAGATGTGAAACTACAAAGCCTCCCCACAGACTCCTTGAGAAGGAAGATGTACATAAAGAGCAGTCTGTGTGGCCATTAAAGTAAAGACTGATAGAGAGGATATGAAAAACATTACAGCAAGCACATAATTCATTGCAAAAGTTCAGATGTATATAACTATCCCAGAGTAGCAATCTGTTTTGCTTGATTAAATGCAGCTACTATTTGCAAACACGAGGACATCACTACATGGCTTATCTACAGCATGCAAAGTCTGTCATGAAAAGTAGTACATTTCTCAGACAAATCTGGTAGAGCTCTAGGGGGGGACAAGCTGGTAGGTTAAATTATCATCTCAATATGTAGCACCTAAACTACACTATTATGACATTGTTGATATAAATAAGATTCTCCTTTCCTTTGAGAATCTCATTCAATCCTTTAGCACACAATGATGACTAGTTCTTAATATTGCCCAAGGCAAATTCCAATGGTAGCTCCTCCTGATTGCTGAAAAAGCAGCAACCTCTCTAAATGTCAAGGGCATTTTCCTACCACTGTTTTGAATCATCTTAAGGAAAATGTCTCTGTATGTTTTCTATAAGATTTTTAAAGGTTATAGAACTTTTCATGATGAATTTACAGTCTGGACAGTTTTTGGTGAGTTTTTATTCTGTAGCATTATTTTTACTTTCACATTTGTAGTCCAAAAAGAAGTCCAAATATCCAAGGCTTTTGCCACTTTTAAATGGTCTAGTGGTTTTTCAATTAGTTGCAGTTATAGTACTCCTTCTGAATTTTGCATTCTGTTCTCTTTTTTTCACATTTTTCTTCTATTTTCCAACACTTAAAGATGTTGCATTTTATCAGTAAGAGACACTTGAAATATATACATGATTTGTATGGTAAGTGAAAAGTGTGATTTATGTCTTTGTTTTGACTGTTTGTACTAGCAATCATTTTTTTTTTGTCCAGTGAAATATTTTTGGAAAGTTGTGGTTTTCATATATCTTCTGCTGCTGTGATCTCCTTGCTCCCTACCATCCTCATCAGCTTCTATTCATCGCAGCTTGTTTCAGTATATGGCCTGAAAAGTTTTGGTTATTTTCTGGATTTCATAGGCCAGCACTTCAGACTTACCTTTTCTTAAAAGTTGTCGAGAGCAGCTTCCCATTCACTCATATCATCCCATTATATGCAGTTCCCAAGTGTCATTATCATAGAAGCATGTGTTCTGAAATGCATTTCATGTTAAATTGTTTCATGACTTCTCTCGAATGTACATACATTCAATTCAAGTGAAATGCTGAATTGGGTGGTCGCTACTGCTTTGTGGTAGAGGCAAGAGCAAAACATCATATGTGATTTCAACATCAGTAAGTTATTTACTGATAATTCAGAAATGATGTGGCTGAATCATCAATCCTCTGTAAGAGGTTTCTGGTGTTAACTCTTCTGTTGTCTACCACTGTGCACAGAGCAGAGAGACAGCAAATCCCTATCCTGTCATCTCTTTTAACTGGAAATGCCTAAAAAGTCTGTAGAAGCTTTATATCAAGAATGACAGCAGCATCTGTCCATCAGGGAATACTTGTCTTCACTTTCCTCCAGATTTCAATGATACAAAATCAAAATACAACAGAAATTGTTAAGTGTGATAGGATCTTTGACTCAGAATGTCTTTATTTTTCAGACTAATTGTAATACTTCACTCTCCTACTGAGACTGCTTCAAAGCTTCTCCAGCTGGTCACGTTGCTCATGCACAGCATCAGACAATATTACTGTCTCTAAATCCATTGGTACTATCATTCAAATAGCATTCCTAATTCAAACCTAAAGGTATAACAGCCCTTCATTCAAATAGCATTCCTGATTCAAACCCTAAAGTTGTAAAAGTCTTCTCATTAATAATAGCAACAATTTGAAGGGGATTGCTGTTGAAGCAGTACAAATGAATTAAAACATCAACAAAACACAGTTGTGTTTAGAGTTTGGTAGTAACAGACCAGTGTTCATGTGCAGCTATTTCATAACAAAAGTCTGAGCTCTTTTCTGGTTTACATAGAGGAATTGCATACCACTTAAGTCAAAGCTAAACTTATCCATAATTCCACTCAAGTACATGAACTGTTTGCAGCAAAGACTCAGAGTTAATTTTCACTCATTCCCATATAGCTCTGCTGAAGCTAATAGAGTTGCAGAGGTCTGACCAGAATTTGGCTGCAGTTTTCTAGGCACATCTGTTCATTTCATGACAGATATTTCTTTGAGGGTTATGTTAGTTAGAACAGAGCCAGATACCGATTCCTTTCACAAAGCAACCTATTCTTTGAGTGATCCCACTGATACTAGCATCTTGTTTTGACTAAAGAACAACCAGCCTATATGTGACAGTGCCTCGTAATAGGAAAATGATCTGGTACATTCTGTTTATCTGTTCCTTCCTGTTAGCCATTAAACAACAGTGTCAAGTACAAACAGTGCCACTTGGCACCAAGTAAGTGTTATTGAATCCTGAGAGAAGGTAGGACACAGTTCATCTTCATGATCAGATAAATCCTGGTCATACCGTTGGATGCTCTTAAGTTACATGCTGGCCAGGGAAGCTTCACCAACTGCAGGGATTTATATCAAACCTGGCAATAATTGACAAATAGAAGAAATTTTTAATCAATATACCCCTTTATTTCATTTCTGCCCTCTCTCCATAGACTTGTAGCCACTAAGTCAGCACCATCCACTTACACAAATGACTGCAAGACTTCTGGCTCACAGGAGGGGACACAGATGCCTTGAACCACTAAGTAACAACCTCTCGGATAGGTTTTTATAGGTTGAGGGCTCCATGCCTGTGCACCTGGTTTGGGATAACACATTCTCATTCAGCTGTTGATGACTTTGAATCCAGTTGAGAAAACAGCTCATTCGAATTCTCCACAGCCTGTTTGCTTCTACGTCTAATTCATTACCTGATCGCTTCTAATTAGAACAGTTGCAATGGAAGAGTTGTTTTGTTATGTGCAGTTAACAATTATTTCCTCCCAGTCAGGACACAGAGAACCTTTCCCAGTAGGGGGATCTACAAGAGAACACTGAAAAATTTAGGTTTGCCTGCGGATCAGGAAGAAAAGATTAATGTAAAAATCTAAAAAGAAAATATTCAGGTTTTCTATGATGACAGTCTTCACAGCAATCAAAACATTTTAGTTTTGTGTTTTTTTTCTGTCATCATTCGTACTTTCCATTCCCGGCATTTATTTTTGAAAAGATATTGTTTGCTGTAATGATAATATACTGCTTCTTTTCTTTTTTTCTTTTTTTTTTTTTTAAATCTGATCTTTTGTAATCATAGCTAAATTTACCTAAACATTCAGGGGTTTTAGACCACCAAGATTTCTCAGTGAGAAACTTATTTTTTGGCTTACAACAAAATTATAGGAAGAATGGTACTATTACGTAACTCAAGAAAAACCACATGTGACAAACAAATTCTTGATATTTGGGCATCATTGTCGTTTTGTTACAGCAGCATGTTGTTTGTACAGGGACTGTTGCTGTTGTCATCAAGAGCATAGAGGAGAGGATGCTGCTAGTTGAGACACTATATTGTTGGAAGGTATAAACAGAAATATGCACACAAGCAGGAGGCAAAATGAAGTGCTATTTTTTGTTAAAAATTAGATAGAGTAACAGTAGTAGGTGTTTGAGTTCCACTAAGTAATAATAATTGCATTTAAAGCACTGTGTAGACTACCAGCTTTGAAGTGAGCAGCAAGAAAAGTAATGACAGGTAAGTGTTTCTGAGGACAGATAAGTATTTGTGAGTGTTCAATTTTTAATGGCCAGAGGCAATAACTCAACTCAGTTTAATACTAATTAAGGACTTATTAACTCTCTTTCAGCTCTTTGTCCAGTTGTACACTAAAATTATACATTTCAACATCATTTCTTTGCTGCTTGTGTCCCTGAGTATAATAAGTGAATGTCTTTGTACATTAGTAATTTCAGCATCATTATACAATTAGAAGCGCTGGCTTGCATAATTGTAAATCAGCTGTGTGAGTTGGAGTTGCATGTTGCACTTGTAACTGATTTGTAATATAGCCAAGATGTGAGACAGTGACTCAGTTCTCTGCTCTTTTTCTATTAGCTCTGAAACAAAATTAGAAACAGTAGATTGTCATTAGTCTGCTTAATTAATCAAATTTACTTAAAGTATCTGAAACATTATTCATCTAGCAGATGTATTAAGTTGAATCTAACATCATAAATTCCAGTTTGCACCTCATACTTTTCTGTTAGCCTGGCTCAGGTTTGAATTGAAAGATTTGAATTAAACACAAAGATTTGAACTCAAGTCAGGTACAGCATTTTTCCTAAATCAGCTGCCATGTGGCTGTCTCCGAGCAAGAGGATTTTTTTTTCCTGAATTGCTACTGTAAGACTCCTTTGGCTGTTTCATCTACCCTTGTAAGTTTAGTCTGAGGTCCCAGTACCCATGGATAAGACCTCTTTCAGTCCCCGATTGTCCAATTCAGCATAGAGCAGGATTTAAAAGTTAACTGCTGAGTCTGAAGAGCTCCATTGAAGTTAATGGAGCAACACCACCTTGTAACAGCTGATGGCCTGGTCCTCAGATTGGTTCTCAGGTTGTCCTGTGTGTTACTCCTGATTTTTTTCACATAGCATCCTGTCCCCGAAATCATCTCAGAAGGGTCCAAGATCAGCTTTTAGCCTTGTCTCAGACATGAGCCAACCCCTGAGAGAAGGATCATCTTTTCTGCTGAAGGATCAGCTCAAAATTCACCTTGCTGCCAAATAGTGATTCTCATTCACAGGTGTTAGAACAAACCTTCCCTGCTAAGGGCAGGTGTATAACCTGACAGGTTATATATCTGAATTTCTTGCTCAAACCACTGAATGAATGTGAGTAGATCTAGCTGTTTGTTTGGCCTGCTGGGACCTTCACTCGTGAAAGCCCCTGGTTCCGTACCCAACGCTAGAAGCCTACTCAAATGCAAAAAAAGTGAAAGATGAGGTTTGAAGGTTTAAGGATAGGCATCAAAACCTCCCACAGAAGCCTGTCCACAACAACAAGCAATCCATACTTGGGCAGTGGTGTTGCACAGGGCTTCAGGGTGAGATTGCCTTTTATTCCAACACATTTCCCTCACCATTCCAGACTAAATGCCAAGTCTTAAGAGAAGAGCAGGCAGGTGATTACATTATATATATATATATATATATATATATATATATATATATATATATATAAAATATATATATATATATAAAATATATATATATATGGCCAAACTTTGTGAACGAAGATTTGGGAAGGGCTCTCCCCCCGTGGGTGTGCCCTTCGAGCCTGTGCAGTGGTCAGGTGAGGCACAGCGTGCACAGAACTGGCCCCACCGTTTAAGTCCTAAGGTCCATCTGCCATGGCCAAGCGAGCTCGGACAGTGACAGTGAAATCCTCAGGACTGTCTACAGCACCTGGTACTAACCGGGGCTGAGCCTGCTAAGCATCCGAGATCTGACGGGATCAGATGGCAAGGAGGCATTGAACTGCTCGGTACGGTCTCCACTGAGACTCGAATTCATGACCTTGTGATCCAGAGTCCGGAGTGCTCACCAGTACACCACAGGACTGTCCATTACGTGTAGATGATTGTACAAGTAGAGTACTCAAAATTATGTCCCTACAGTAGCTAGGTAGCTTGCACTGCATATCACTTCTATCTCTACTTTATTTAAGAGAAAATAGCCTTTATAAATTATACTAACTTTCACATGCTTTTGGTTCGTATTAGTTGACTTGTAAACCAACCAGGCAAGATATAAAGATAGATCATCATACTGCATGATAAGCACATTGGTTTGCAGGAAAATAGTACCCACACTGAGGTACAGAGTTTTTGTTCTTTTATATTCTCATCTTGAACTAAGAGTAACAAGAATCAGTGACAAGAAAAACATATATATTTTTAGCCTGTTCATGTGTATATTCCATGTAACCTATTGTTTGACAATATGCTGTTTCTGGATATGTCAGAAAATTGTATGTGATTTTTCCTTCTTACCTTTACTCCTATCCATTTTCCCTTCAACACTACTCTCTCCTTTCACTAGAATCACCTCTTTGTTTCTTTATTTAAAGGACAAGAAGAAAAATTGCCATGTAGTTACTCATGAAGAACATTATCCAAACTGGTGAATTGTATCTATATAGTACCTCGTTTGTTTTTGTTTTTTTTCTCACAAGTTTTAGGAGATTTTACCTTCCTGGATCCTTGCATAGTAGAGTTAAAATATAATTTTCTTCCTCCACTTCTTTTAAATCACTTGTCCTTGCTACAAATGCAGAGAGAAGCTTTCTGCTAGGGCTGAGAGTCCTACATAATTCTCCTAAACATTGACTGGTTCTATTTTCACTTTTTGAAATCAAATTCATGAGTAGCAACACAGTATTTCTTCCTGTTTTTGCTTTATCTTTTCAGAATTTCCCATTTAGAGTTCTTGATTTTTAAATAATGAAGCAATAAATTCCAGTTTTAGAACATGTTTCTTTGGGAGGAAAATAAGTTGGCTTTGTCTTGAGTTCAGAATAACCTGGGGGTGGCCCTGGATTCTCTCCAAGATCTATTGAGGATGAGATAAAATAGCCTGACCACTGTGAGAAGAAAGTGGGTGAGAGGAAAACATAAAAATGTGGGGTTTTTTTCCCATATATTCTCACTTTTTTTTTCTTCACATAATTCCATAGAAAAATTAGAGCTAAACTTTGCCACTAGTTTCGTTTGGCTCCGTAGCCAAAGACAGTAGGTGTTCCCAATTTTGTATTTCTTCTCCACTGTATGTTCTTTATTAAAACATTGAAAGTATAATAAAGCATTTCTTCTATTATTCAAATTTTTTAATATTCATTATAAAAATAGCCAGTATGATTTAACCTTATTTGTGTAATTTTGTTCCCAATGTGGAACAAGATTAGTTTTGAATTTGCAAAAATTTGGTGTCTCACATCTAGATATTACAAAATCAAAGTCAGATGTAACTTTAGTCAAGCCTTCTTTGTATTTATTTCTTCCACTTTCCACAGTATGCCCAAAGTCAATGGAGTAGAAAAATGTTTACATAAATACTCTCACTTTGTTCCATTTGTATTTTTGATGTCCTTAAAAACAGTGGTTTTAAAATTAAAAATGGAACTTTTTCCTGTGCAAGCAGGATATTATGCAACAAGATCCCAAATACATCTAAACACCGCTTCTGTTAAAAAGTGAAATAAAAATGTTGATGCCAACAGAAATATTATTATTAATTTTACTGAAGCCAAGATTTCTTCCAAAGATTAAAACACTGAATATATTTTCCTCTCCATGATTCCCCATATACACACTCGAATCACATGATTCTACTGCTTCCCAGAATTTCAAACCAAATAAAATTGGGTTGTGGATATGTTAGAACAGGAAATCTCATAATGTTTTGGTGCTACAACAAGGGATCTGCTTACTCAATAGGTCCTACTCAGGATTTTGAATCATTTCTGCGGTAAAATTCTACATTATGGACAATTTCTATAACAGGAACATATGTCTGATGTCCAGAGTATTTGTCATTTTAAACCTCTGAGGTAGTGTCATACAGTTTATTCTTTCTATACTCATCACACCTTCCTGTAGAGAGCCTCATGAAGAGAGGTTTATATGATCACCCAAATTCTTAAAAGCCTACAGCTGCCAAAATACTCTTCTCAGAGCTTGCATGTCATTTTGAGAGAGGCCCTTCACATTTAATAAACCTCTTGCCACAGCAAGCTGACTGCTTGATGTCGCTCATCAAGAGGTAAAATGAGCACTAGGGAAAGGGATATGGGGGGAGAAGGAATACTAATACCTAAAAGCCAAGTGGAACTTCATAGAAAACACAAAACCAGAAAGAGCTGGAAATATAAGTTATTTTACAATTCTTTACAACATAAGCATGAGGAAAAGACGAAGGCTAAAGCTGTACTTCTTACTGCTGAATATACCATTATAACTCATTACTTACCACTGGACACCCAAATCCTGCAGAAATTATGGGCTCACATGTAAACCTGGAGTCTTTGAGGAATGTTGAAAGATATCCGAATTAGACAAAATATGTTCAAAATCTCATGTGGACAGACCTTTCCCCACTGAGTGCTCTTAGAAGCCTAGGCATAAATTATTCCAACAAATGTCAGTGGTTGGAGACCATAGGGGATTTTTTTTTTTTGCAGTATTTTTATGAAATGTTACTGTAACTGTCTGATGTTGGTTGCTTAACTGACTTTAAGGGCTTAACTACCATTCGAGGATACTCTCTGAGATTGAGGAAAAGGCAGTCAATGGACTAATGTGAGGCACACTAGCAGGTCTAGACTGGAAGGGTGAACTATCTTGGGCTCAATGACATTTTAATAGATTTAACTGTGCAGTTCTGTAGGTCAGTCAATCTTATCATGCCTTGTGGGCTAGTAGTGATATGAAGAAGGAACTCAATAACTTAAATAGGCTGACTAAAGGAACTTAAGACAATGGTATATGTAAGAGTTATAAAATAAAGTGTTCTTTGCTCTGGGGGGGGCTTGTATAAAAACAGGGGTAATCGATGAGTAGACAAGACTCTGGTTCTGTGATTCAGGGGAGAAATGGTGTACCAGGCACTTTGATTCACTTCATAATAACAGATGCATTTCCTAATGGCAAAACCACGCAGAATTACATGTTTATAATTTTGACTACAGCTATTTTCTGTGCTATTTAAAATAAAAGATGATAGTGGTTAAAGTCCCTTAGAAAATCTGAATGTGTTCTCTCAACTAACAGCTTTGGAGAATGCATTGTAAATCTAGCACAAATAAACATTCATGAACTACTGCAGAGCCCAGGTATCATCAGTAGTTTTGGGAATCTTTTGGGAAGTGAAATGTTGCAGAGGGAGCCTATGTCCTGAGGATTATTGCCTGCTCAAAATAGTCTCAATATCACATGTGTGTAATACTCAAGGACCTCTTGAGCATCTAGTCAGTGCTGTGGCATGACTATAAATGCTTTTGTTGTTTTCTTAGCCACCCCTATATTTAATTTAATTGTTCTCCTCAGGGAAAAGGCCCCTATAAAATGCAATTGTTCATGTTTTCAAGTTGGATATTAAAATACCAAAAAAATCCAAAGGAAGTATTCATTCCCAGAATGTAATGGTTTTACCTATTTTGATTTTGTAAGCTTGTAGGAAACCCCTATATGCAAAATTTTTCTTAGATTCACATATTATGAATAAATGAATTTAGTTGAGCTAGACCACAGAGAATCTTAAGTGGCAGTGAATTTCAGATGCAGTTTTAAAGCTTTGCAAACATCCAAACTGTATTTTATTCGTTATTTTAATACATTAGTCTCACTAACTCGTGCCACCAACTAGGATGCTGGTGATAAAATTCAGTCAAAGTTGTTTGTAGTAGGAACTCTACTTTCCCTATTGCTCTCTTAACACCATGTTATACACTATAGCTATACTATACACCCAATATAACACATAATATTGTTGCATTGAAGCCTGACAAAGAATAAAGCATTTAATCTTCATAGCATGCATCAAACACATCATACAGCACAGCACATAACTGCAAGGTATATGCCTACACTCTCACATAACTAACTAAACTCCATTAGCTAAAGAAATCATACTCCCAAGAAGGGATTCTAGAGTTAGTAAAAATTTTTCAGAACTCTATATGATTTTAATTAAAAACTAAGTTATAGACTTTTTTATTTATTTTTGCATTTGTAGCTGTGGTCAGGTTTGATTATATGCAAGTTAGAAGGCAGTTTGATAAATATAGAACTGGTACATTTTGTACTCCACTGCAACTATTCAAAAATGTTATCAGGCAATTAATTTTTTCATTAAGAAGGCCTTAAATATTTTTTCATTTTCACTATCAAGATATGTGTTCCATAGCAAGGGAAAGTTATTTTTTATTGATTCTGCAGAAGCAAGCTTGCCTGTTTATATTTGCCTTTAATATTTCATTTTCAATAATAAAAAAGTCACTTTGACCCTGCTAGAGAAACAAGGACCATCTACCTAGTGTTGTGTGGCAGTAGACACACACGTAAACTGAATCCAAAGGTAAGTTCAGTGAATATAAGAGGAATCTATTTCCTTACTGTGTGCTCACCTTGTTCCAAAGCTGTGAAAATTCCTTGCATCTGTACACACACATGCAGAGAGATGTGCACACATACATGCAGACACACAAAGCCTCATGCACATATGCTCAGAACTAAACTCTGTATTGCTATTGCAATATCATCCCACCTATCACAAATCCTAAAGGTAAATTCCAAGTATTGGCTGGAACCAAGGTATGCTTCTATGCACCTTAACATCCCAGAGAGGGATGTCAAGGCATGAACAATTTACAATGTGCTACAAAACTTGCCTCTTATGTTAGCACTGGGACACAAAACAGGTACCTGAGACCCCAGAGCACAATACATCTGTCCCACAAACTCATCCACTCTTTGCTATATCAGCTACTGTTCTCTGGAGGGGATGAGTTGTGGGGAAGATTGGGCCTATTGAGACCCCTTCTATGTGGACCACATTCAGTTTCTGTTGAAAGTAGTTTTCAATAAACACTTTGGCTCTGTACCATGCTAAAGGCAAAATATCAGAATTTTAATTCTGCTCTGACCATTCTATAGCACACTTCACAACAGACTGACCACCTTAGGAAACAATGCTATGCATTTCTGTAGCCGATGTCAGAGGCAGTATTATCACTTCTACAATAATGTTTCTACAGAGATGATGAAAGCATAAATGAGTAAGAGAAAGGATCTCTTAAGGTTCATCTCTTTCTGGAGTCCAAAATGGAACACTTTTGCAACATACTGAATTTTAATGTTATCCTTTGAGAAAGTTTGGCTACCTCAAATAAAAGAATTCACAAATCAGTGTAAAATGCAAAGGGGAGAAAAAGTCCCAAGCACACAAACGAAGGACCCACAAAAATACCTGCACTTGCACATTGTTAGTCATTAATCTTGGTTAAATCCTAAGATACACCCATTTTGCCCTGTCTCTGCAACATGACTAAACTCAGATGGCCAGAGACTTCATATCTGCAGAGAACATACTTTGAATGTAACCAAATTGTTACGCTCTTCCTCTCACTTTCTCTGTTAGCACTGCTCCACAGATATTTATTTAGTTAACGAAGTAAAAAATGTTATCATTATAAAGAAAGTGTTTAAAAATGCCAACAATCATATTTACTCGTTAATCTTTCTGTCACCCAGTGTATGACATCCTGATTCTTTTATTATTAAGCTGAGATAATCTCTTTTACAACAGTGTTTCTCTTTTACTGAAACATTGTGCTGTATCTTGTTTGTTCTATGTAAATATCTATTTCAGCAGCTTATTTTTTTGTAGTCATGCACAAAAAAAAACAAAACCCTGTGTTCAGATCTGTTCTATGTTTGCAAGCTAATTTACACAAGAGCCACCAAAAAACTTCCATTTGACCTGAATCTAATTCATTGGTCAGAGTACATACCTCTTTTGCCATGTTTCTTCCTAAACGCATACCTTAAAGTCATCGTGATTCCTAATTAGATGAAATAGAACAAGAAATATAATTACTTTCTTTACATCTGTTCATACATACACATTTCCTCATCAACGGAGATTCTATTACTTGGCCTTTAAATGTGGAAGTTTTTTTTAATTAGCAATGAAATGATCTTTTTACTTCACTTACTTTTAGTTGCTTTTTTTAATACAGCACTGTGACTTTGGTTTCTTATATTCATGTCCTTTCATTTGATTTTTGATGCCTGTGATTTTCTGTGGTGGTTTCTAAGATAAATATTCCCCCAGGAAAGGATGGTAAATATTGAAGCTTACTACAGAAAATGTCAAAAACTACAAGCATTTCTTTGCATCTGAAATTATCTGTTTGGTTTCCTGCTTATAATCACTCAGAAGAGCACATGTTCCATTTCCACACTCATTGTGAAACAGGGCAGATTCCAGAACACATTTTCTTTATTTTTAACCAAAACCTGACAGTTGAATAGAGATGATTCCAAAAGGCTTAGGTCTTTCACATTTAGGGAAAACACTAAAATGCAACCCTGAAGAGGACAGTGCTGGGAAGCAGAGCAGACCTGGCCAGCTGCACATATGGGACTTTAACCTCTGTAAGGTTTAAAATTGGAGTTTAAACTCTGTAAGGTTTTGAGTTTGTAGAAGTTCTGTATCCCCTTCTCCCTGCGTGCTTTCTACTTTCCGTGTTCTTTTCCTCCCATGTGTTTCCCCTGAGGTTTTTCCTAATGAGCCATGGCACCACAGAGGCCCAGATGCCATCTCTCCCGAGCCGGATCGGTCCCACCCAGGTGCAGTTCCCTGCCGCAATACTGCCCAACTCCAGCTGCTGCTGCCATTGTCCAGCGACAGCACCATGGTCCCTCCCCCACCGCCATGGAACACCACTGTGCCTGCGCCATGCAGGGTGGGCAGCAAGGGCGGCAGCTACGGGTGGTGTGCCGGGGCCATGATGTCTGGGACCCACCAGCAGGTCTGACCCAGGGTGGCTTCTTCCCAGGGCGCCATCCCTGTGCCGTGCAGGCAGAAGTACACAAGAAATGTTCCGCCCATCCAGGCCCGATCCCCGAGCCCCTATTGGTAAGTTCTCCTGTCGCTTGACAGGTGTTTTCCCATTGTCTATTAGGGTTGTCAGTTATCCATTCTGTCCCTCAGATTTCCTCCCTCTTTCCAGGACTCTGTTCTCATTGGATGCTGACAGCTACCAACACACATTTCAGCCAATCCCTTTTGAGTTTCCACCCTGATCTAAGCACCTCCCCAAACTGTCCCCTCATAGGTCAGCTCCTTCATTAATAAGGTGCTTTTTGGTTTCACCCCCACATTGTATGTGGTGTGTTCTCTTAGAAGCCGTTCTCCCCCGGTCAGTTTCCATTAATTATCCAGCATTCCTGATAGCTTTTTTAACTTCACTTAAACACTAAACTTTAATAGGAAACTTTCAGTGATGTTTGTGCATTTTATCGCTTTCACATTTGCTTGTGTACAATCACATTAAAAGCTGAAGGAAGCATGAAAATCAATGGCATCCATGACTTCTGTGTCAGTTTTGAGAACAGTCCAGCTCAAGATAGAAGACAGTTTAAAAAGCCAACAAATGCCATCTTTATTCCTGCAGTGTCATCTACTAGGGGGCGAAATTAGTTTTCTAGTGTAGTAGCTACTCAGAAATTTAATAAAAACCTACACTAGCCCACAACAAAAGAGGAATGTCACCACTGTAAACTGAAAATTAAAAAAAATCTATGGCACAAGGAAAGGATTACTTCTTTTGAGATTTAAGTATGACTTTAAAGCAATAATTAATTTCTTTAACAGAAAATCAATTCAAACAAAAATTTCAAATATATAAATTAAAAAAACAACAAACAAACCTCAGCCTGTAAGTATTTTAGCATATAAAAAAAGGGGATGCTTACAACAAGGGCATTAGGATTGCCAAATATGTAATTTACTTGGAATTTTTTTATCCAGTAATTGCGATCTAACATATTTAACAAAGGCATTGTGGCCCGTTAAGATACTTAAGTCCCCCAGCTGCTTTCTTGCAAAATGCAATGGGTTGCAATATCACAGCTCAGGCCACTTCTCCAACATAAATCTTAGTTGAAAGTATAACTGAAAGCACCTGAAATGGAGTAAAGATTTCTGGTCAGGAAGTACAAAGATTAACTTTATTGCCAGAGTGACAAGGTCTTGGCTATCATTGAATCACTTCTGTATTGGAAGATGAGAGGGGAGAAGCAGCTGAGAGAAGAAACTATGAAAAAAATAGTTGAAGAGCCCCAGTACTCCCTGCAGCAGCTGATGTTGACAATTATTTCTAGAAGCAAAGGTTTCTACCATCATCTCCTACCATTTAAAGTAGGGCATGATGCCACACCATAACCTGCCTCCAGAGCAGCATCAGTAGCCAGACAGGCTTTCCAGGACTTTGCTGCACATCACAGTTATTTTATTGCTGCTAGCCCTCTCCCTTCACAGGAAACCACATACCTTGTTTTTGGAGTTGGCTCAGCGTTCATTCCTGCTCCCTCTTCTTGGGAAATGGAAATAGATCACTGAGGGGCAGCTAGCAAGCTAGAAAACCTTAATTTCTTTAAATGAAGATGCTATTTCCTTCCAAGCATAGGGCTCAGTCACCTTATAAACACAATGCTGTTTAACAAATGATGCCTGCCTTTTCAGCCCATGCCTGCTCAAGCTGAATGCCAGGATTTCAGTACTGCCTTCCCCAGCAAACGTGCTTGACTCCACAATTCCATCTTCACTTTTCAGTGTACATTTATATTTGTTCCTACCTGTGATGGAACTAGATTTCACTGCAAAGGACAAAGGCTTCCATAAAGTGGAAATATTTCTCAATTTGATTAATTCTGTGTTCACTCACAGGCCTTTTCCAGATGGCCTCCAATCTGCAAGATCATGAATAACTTTGTCTTGCAACGTTAAGTATACTATAGCTTAGCAGACAGTCTTCTTTCCCTGGCAATCTAAGACCCAGGTGCCTACTTTTCTGGCACATTTCCTTAAGTATTATATTGTGATACTCACTCACTCACTCACACTAATGATGTATGTCAGGAACACAAAGCTTCAAGCTTTAGGGCATTTAATGCAGCAATTCTGGAATGTTTTGTCTTGCCAACCTCTTTTAATTAGATCATGACAATTGCATTTATGTAAAGATTAAATCTCATTTTCAGTCTTTTTATAACTAATCATTCTCACTCTGTTTTCTTCCTGTTGCAGATATTGCATTGATTCAGCAGAGATTCAGCATGTAGACAGTTTAAATGGATTCTTATTGTCTACCAACAAAACAAGCCTCTTTTATAGGAACTGTGTCTCATGAATTTATTATTCAATGCACATTCTTGAATATTTAGTTACACACACACATCCTCAAAGAGAAGAGGTAAAACAAGCAGAAAACCAAAACACCTTTCTCCTACTACACATAAACCAGCTGCTTCTCCATCTGGTGCATTCTGTCTACTTCATCATAGTCCCAAACATATTTAACTGAGACCTGAATTTACTGAGGTTACTGAAAACCCATTTCTTATTGAGGAATTATGCATGGACATAGCCCTTTATCTGCGTACACTATACAATTTCTCAGGTAAAGCATGATTTTGAACATATATGCTTCTTACCTTAGGATTATATTAGTCTCCATTTCTTTTCCTATATGGATCAAACTCTAGCACTATGAAAAAAAAAAAAGTCCCCTGACTCCAACCATCAGAAATATGCAATGAGAATGGGCTTTGCCATTTTTATATAGATTTGTATGGTTTATAACTCCATATAAAAAACTTATTTGATACAAATAGGAATACATCTTGAAAGTTGCAAGAAACAGTTAAAAGACTGTGCAGTATTAGAGGAGCTGAGATGGAGATAGATAGTGGTTTCAGAATCATGCTCCTGTGGTGGATGCCATGGAGAATGAGACACCTTGGACCTTGATGATCCACAAAAGCAGGACTCTACCTTCCTCCCCACCCTCGACCATTGCAATCAAAATCATATCTGAATCAATGAATCATAGAATTAATTGGGTTGGAAAAGACCTCCAAGATCATCGAGTCCAACCCATGGTCCAACTCCAGTCCATTTACTAGATCATGGCACTCAGTGCCACATCCAAAGATGTGGACAAACATGCGTAAAGTCTACAAGGAGAAACTCTACCAGAAGCGCACAGCACATACCACAAAAATCAACGAGGAGTGCTTGTAGTGGGTGACTCTGTGAAGGGGCACTGAGGCTCCTGTCTGCTGGCCTGAGGGGGACTCTCGAGGGGTGTGCGGCTGTCCAGGAGCTGAGGTCAGAGGTGCTGCTGGAAGGGTGCCACAACTTGTCAAGAGCACAGATCCTTTGCTACTCTTTCATGTAGACATGAGTGACACTGCAATTCACAATCCAGACAGACTCAAAGAAAACTACACAGCCCTGTGAGGGCAAGAAAAAAGTATCGATGCCCAAGTGATCTTTTCTTCTATTTTAGAATGATGACTGTATCAATGACTATAGTCTGTTAGGGAGGGATGGGGTCCACTTGTCTAGAAGAGGTAAGAAAATCTGTGGATAACCTGGTGAGGTGAGCTTTAAAGTGAAGAATTTTGGGGGCACTTCGGACTCAAAGTGGTAACACTTCTGCCATTGCAGACAAAGGGGAAATAAATCAGGCCAACCAGAGCAGTAACAAATGTTCTTTAGCTGCCTCCCAAGATGTGAATGATAACATCACCCACTTCGAGTGTATGTATGCAATACACACAGTCTGGGCAAAAACCAGGAGGAACTGGAGCTCTGCATCCAGTCAGAAAGTCACACAATCATAGGAATAACTTAAATGTAGTGGAACAACTCACATGGCAGGAGCATCATGATGGATGGCTCTAGGCTGCTTCATAAAGGCAGGAACAGAAAAAGAGGAGGAGGAGTCATGCTCTGTGTTAAGGAGAATTTGAACATATAGAAGTCAACTGTAGCAATTTTGGAAATCCTGTTTAATTCTCCTGGATCAAGATCAGAGGGGTAGTCTCCAAAAGGGATCTTACAGTAGGCACCTGCTACCAACCTCCAAAATAAGATGATAAGGCCAACAAATCCATGTGTGGTTTGTTTCAGCAAGCTTCAGGTCAACAGAACATGGTTCTTATGAGTGACTTCAACTATACAGACTTTTGTTGGAAGAACAATACAGCAACTCGAACTACATCCCTGGAGTTCCTGGGATACGTAGAGGGCTGCTTCCTCATACTGATGTCAGATGTGCCAACAATGAGGCACTGCTGGACTTGCTATTCCAAACCAAGGTGCACTATTATTAAGAATTCCCATGCCATATCATCTCTTTACATCAAAAAGGACACACTTGTATGGGGGGATATGTGGTCAACTCAACCTCATCAGTAGTAACTAGGATTCACTGTAACATTTTTCTCTTAAACATTGTAAAGAAGCTTAATTGTCACATCAGCATGAATGAATATTTGGCATGATCTTCTGATGAAATATGCAGACTCAAATTTCCAGAACTGTGAACATTCAGTAGATTTGAAAAGCTACACGTTTTTTTAAGTTCACACCTTTAGAAAATGTGTGACTTAGCAGTTAACCACATCTCCACTGTAATGCCACACTGAAATAACTAAAAACATCTGGAAATGATTTCAGCCATCTGACCACTAAATGTTGACTGTGGATACTCATGTAGGCATGCATAAGTATATCTGGAAATTTACATTCTTGTATTTGAAAACATTTATATTTATAAGGCTAAACCACTCTGTTATATCACTGATGATGCTGAGTTTATTTTCCCATACATGCTTGGATTTGACTTACTGAAATAAGGCAGAGAAGACATACTATGATAAAGTTAAGTCTCCACTCCATATCTGCAGCTTGAAAGGTTAATAAAAAATTACATTACATCCAACTAAGGCTGAAGGGAATCCTTAAAAGGAACACTTGAAAATAATCAGAAATCTCAGCAGATAATTGCTGTGCAGATTCCACACAAGAAATAAAATTAAATATAGGAAGATAAATTCATGATTAATCCTGTAAAAATATGTATTGGTAGATTTTCTGTGGTAAAAGAATCCCTCAGAGAATGGTTAGAATTATTGCAAGAAAGCAAAGTTTAGCACTGAGCATAAATGTAGATTTGTGTTTATGGGTCTTTATTATACTCTAAAATCTATAGTTATCTTATGAAGTCGACATAAAGGATATATAGATACACTATGATATTGCATAAACCCCCATGTACATATTTATGGCTGGAATTTGCAGATTTTCTTCTCTCTTCCAATCTTCCTCAACTTTTTAGTGTTCATTATCTAGCATTTCATTTTTTTCATGTAAACTGTCACTTAGGAACATATATATACTTGCCCATACCATCAGGTTGTGCTGCGTCCAGTGTCCAAGAAAAGTATATAGCAGTTAACAGAAGTTGAAAAACTTATGTTTTGTGGCATTTCACTATTCTTCAGTAAGAAACCAATTTCACATAAATACTCCCATGTTTTCTTCTGGATAGCTATTAAAATTAACAATTAAACATCACCCTTGTTTAAGTATTTCTTTAATGGTATTCTTTGATTTTTGACACAAACTGGGTGTGGGTGGTGAGAGAGACAAGAAAACTGACACCAAGGTTGGCTCAAATTTTGAATTAATATAAGAAAGATAGTTCCATGTGAGCAGTACCATAAGAGTGAAAACTTAGACAAATTAATACAATCTCTATTTGCTTCCTAAGACCCTGCTAGACATGACACCACTGTATCAGAGTCAGCACAAGGCGTCTTTCTCTCTGCTTGGGAAGTTTTCTCCCCTTTTGCTCTGTTGACATCCTCAAAAGGATGTTTTGTAACCCAGCATACAAAGGTGCAGAACCTTTTACAGCAGAACCACAGCTGGGGAGGTTTAGCGTTCGTAGTCCTTGATTGCTTGTGCTATTCATCAAAGGTGATTGCTGCAAATATTTCCCTGGAGGTAATGGAAAGTTAGTGTGTCTCTTAAGAGCCCAAGAAGTGAGGAATAACATCTAATAGGGGTTAGCTGTTCTGTTCTTAAGTGTAATTAATTGGAAATTTTTCACTGTCTTGAACAGTAAGAGTGCTGGGCCCTGTAGTCCAGATAAACCTGCTGTAAAATATTTCTCATTTCTTTCCCTGTAGTGGAATCATACAAATATCAGACCTAAACATTTCACCTGAGTGATTTTGTTCAGTTTTGCTACAATAAAAATAAAGGGATTATTTATCAATGTAGTCGATCTAAAACTTGACTAGCTCTACCTCACAATCAGTTTTTCACTGTGGAACAGTACCTCATTATGCAAATACAGTTTGCTCTTTAAGATCACATACCAGTGGAAACAAGCTATCATGGATTCTTTTAAGAGTTTTATATGCTTAAGCTTGAAATCATCAGAAATATTTTTTTTGATAACTAAACGTTCATGTGTAAAAAAGATTCACAAAATAAAAAGAACCCAAACAATCCACTAAAGAGATTACATGTAAATGCACCCAGTGAAAGTTTCACTCCCCAGCATAATACCTGTTACCCTTATTGAAGAGCTGCAGACCCAAAATAAAAATTAACACTTATCAGGAACTCCTTGTAAAATATTTGCTTAGGGCATAAATCTGAAGCAAAATATATTCCATAACCTAGCTTCCATGAGTTAGATCATTGACGGATTTTGTAAATGCTAGCTGTAAGCATATTTATGAGGTCCTTTATTCCCTCCTATTGCTTAAAGGAAAAAAAAAAGACCATTTTATTACTATATTCCACCAATAAACATTTTTTAATGTATTAAACTTCTGTTCAAAAGAAAATGCAAGTATTGCAAAAGCTTTCTTTAAGTTGGGCAATAATTCCCTATTTACACGGTTTCTTTTACTTAAAGCCAAATCCAAAATGCTTGTGGTCTATACAAGTGCTTTCAACATTTCACACTTAGCAAAATGGGGTGAGAATGTAAACAATCATATCTAAATTAGTATCGTGAACTCACTAGTTTGTATATTTTGCAAGTTTGTTTGAATATTTTGCTTTGAACTAGAATGGCAGAATTTATATCGAAGAAACGCCTCAAAAATATTCTTTGTGAAGTGATTCCAAAATACAAAAAAAAGTACTCCTCTCCCTCTCACCCTTGTCTTAGATATATTACAGTATTCTTTACCTTTTCTTCTTTATCCAGCTGATCTATAAGCTTGAGGGGATTGTATTTTCTGAAAAGTTAAAAGAAACATTCATACATCACCCATAGATCACAAAGTTCACATTGAATGTATATGAAATGATTAATTTCTTGCTCTACAAAATATTGCAGCTTTCTTATCATCCTGTTTCACCTTCTCCATTCCAGTCTCTTCTCCCACTGAGATATCTGCACAAGGTTAAAGAGACAAGGTCAGAAAGAACTAAATGGTAGACAGTCCTCTACCAAACACTTAGAAAACAATGTCTTATCCCCAGTTAATTCTGAAACACGAGCAGGTGGTTAGTCCTGTAAGGGGCCTGATTTGCAGCTAGTGCAAATCAGTGTCACTTCACTTGAATACAATTAGACCAACTTCACACCACCTAAGAATATGCTTTGGGATTAGTTTAGCTAATGCCAGAGCCAAGAAAAAGCAATCTTTGATTCTTAAACCCGAGGTCAACTTAGGCAAGCAGTAAGTTATTGCTTGCTTTTGTTTGTTTATCATTCACAGTGTTGTTGCTATACCTTTTATTAAGAAAGGAAAGATAAGCGCATTAAGGTGTATCTTTCATCCCTTAAAACATTTTATAGGTCTGTGTAGACAACTGATGCTATCTTCAAAGGCAATAATAAGAAAATGTACTCTGTAAATTGTATTTTACCCTCATAGTTTAAGGATTTTAGTATTTTTTGTAATAGCTGCAGGGATTCATAATGTAGGTATATGAGAATTAGAATTTCTTCATATTTTTCAAACTTTTTATTATGCATGCTATAGGCAAGCTAGAAAAGATAGGTGTGCCAGTAATTAGGAAGGGATATATTATTGCTACATTATAATGCACAAACAAGTTTTATGTTCTTCTGCATAGAAGTAGAAGCTTAAATTTATTGAGTCACAGAATCTTATCATCACTCAGCTTTTAAAGTAAGGCAGCAATCTTTGACTTATATCAGGTATAAGGAAGTTCCCTTGTCACAATTATTTCTGATCCATATGGGGTAAAGTATTAGAGTATGCAATAGGGTCATTAAGAATCATTTGCATGCATGTAAAAAAAAAGCAAAATATGTTCATTTTTGCTGCTAACCTCTTCAAAGTTATATCTTATTATCTACTGAAAATATTCAACAAATATGATTGAATAGTTTTTCACTTTATAGCGTTTTAAGGTACAATGTAAATGCAATATCTCTAAATGCTAGGAATACATCTAAGAGAAATGGGTGCAGTCATATCCTCCCCTTGTTAAATATCACAAAGTAAAGGAGGTTATGATAAAGACTACTTTGGTACCTAAAAATTCATTCACTTGTCTGGCTTGTAAAAAGTACACATCTTATCCTATTTCCTAATATTAGTGAACTAATGTCCAGGTAGTAAGTCAAACAAATGGGTAGAAGTTTGGGTTTTTTCATACTGCATATTGCACATGTGGGCATTTTTGTGAGCTCTATTTGTTCCCATGATGAAACCTCGCAGATCATAGTTACCGTATATACATACACATATATATATATACACACACACACGTATATATACACATATATATATATTTTTATATACACATTCTTACTTATACTTCATATTTACTGGGATCCTCATATTCATGAAGAGTAGTGAACATTTTCAGTGGTGCTGCAGTAATCAGTGCCTGTAGAAAAAGCACAATAGCCTGGTCCTACATTTGTAGTCCTCCTTTAACACTGCCTCCCCAACCCAAGGCAAAACAATTTTCTATTTGAAACTGTTCAGAAGGTTAGAAAAGACCTTCAAGATCATCAAGTCCAACATTTGACCAAAAACCACCATGCCTACTGAACCATATCATGAAGTGCCACTTCTATTTGGTTTTTTGAACACTTCCAGGGATGGTGACTCCACTTCCATAGGAAGCCTGTTCCAATGCTTAACCATTCTAAGAAATTTTTTCTAATATCCAATCTGAACACTTTCCTGCCTGATCTTGGTGTTTCCTCTTGTCCTGTCACTAGTTGGCTGGGAGAAGGGGCCAACTCTCTACCTTGCCACAAGCTCCATTCTATGATTCTGCATTTCCTAAGAAATATTAATCAAGATTCCTGAAAAGGAAATTAATCACTAGCCTTTTCTAGTCCAGAATTTTGTTATACTAAATGTGCACTTCTGCCAACTATTATTGATTAGGGAAGGCAAATTAAAGAACTAATCATTATTTATTATTCTGCTTCATTGAGAAGATTATGGAGAAATCACAGGTTTGAAATTATGAGAATCAGAAACAGCAACACTATTGGAAAGTATACTGAGACATTTTAGAACATACCTAGGCAACCTATTTTATAAATTACAGCCCATCAATATTAAGATATTTCCACATCATAAATAAATGCTTTCTAGAAAAACAGAGCCTATTAAATTCATATATTTTAATTTTAAATAAAATAACACAATATAGTATATGTTTTTGTTAGTACATTTGTAAACTTTTGATATGGTGTTACTGCTATTGTTTCAAATAATCCAGCTGTCATGTATGTGGATGTCATATAAAAATGGACTCCAGTTAATTTCTAAGAGTGGCTGAAATACTCTCTCTGGTTGCAAAACATACATGTGAAAAAGAAACATATGCCTTGGGGATTTTTTCTCTCCCAATGATTTGACTTGAGAGTGTGCTAGGTGCTTGGTATTATTTCTTACTTCAGTTGTCCAAAGTTTCCAGGAAGGAATTATCATGTCTGTCATTTAATGCATTGCAATTCCAAAAGCATGAATGTGGAGAATTTAATGAATAATCTGATGCTTACTGGATCTTAGTGGTGAAGCCAAACAGAACAGATTATGACTTAGTTCAATAAAATTGCAAATATTATGAAGGAAATTGCTTGACAGTTACTGTACTAAGTCCTTCTAAGATACATTTTGGTCTTGTAAAAGACTTTTCATGCCACTTTAAGTAATAAAGATGTTATGTACAATTTCATTATATAATACCCAGGTCAAAAAATGGCTGTACTTCTTTAAACAGTAGAACAACTAGAATAGAATAAGAAAAAAATACATCAGAAATGTTCAATCTGTAATGTTTTTATTAGCTCTTCTATTTCATTTCAAAGTCAGCCCAGGTAGTTTATCCTGCATGGGGAACAGTATTCAAATTAACTCAGCTGTCTTTGCATGGAGGATGATGTGAGATGATTACATGAGCTTGTCAGCTTTCCAGCAGACTAGCAATAACAAAGAGCAGCAACACTGGTAATATCTTAGTAATGACATATCTATTTCTGTAATCAATACCTGATCATTGCTTCATTTCAAAAGAGCCCTCTTTCTTAGGATTTCTTATGGATGAGAGGTGAAGGAATAAGAGGTGTGCTATATTATACCGAAGAAGAGAAAGACAGGCACTGTTATACTTCAGATTCTTGGTATTTCAGGTAAAATTGTCTTTTATTCTTTTTTGGTGAAAGCTAAATTGCCATGGTGTATGGTCTTGAGTTCTAAAAAAGTATATGAGAAGTCTTTTTTAGAACATCTTTTTAAAACTAAGACATTTGTATGCCACAATTACTGACCCAGAGTCCAGCTAAATTTTACCGTCTTTCTTCCTATAATCTGGTAAAATTTCAAAGGACATGAAGACAAATTATAAAACTCTAAGGATGAGTCTAAACTGGAGTTATTGGCAAATGCCATGTTGATGTTACCTGACATTAAGATGAACATATGCAAAAAGATGCTGAGAATAAAACCTTTTCCATCACAAGGCTAACTCCACTCTTTGCTGATAGTCCAGATATGTGACTGTGTTAGATAATATACATCATCTTGATAACTTATTGGTATGAATTTTGATATTGGACCTGATTTGTCTTTTATTCGACCACATTCATTTGGAGACACTGGTGGAAATCAAACTCTTATCTTTATAGGTGTGTTTAATGCTTCTGCAATAATGGTGTTATTTTCAAATAAACCATTGAAAAGAGTACAGCAACAGATCACATTTTACTTACACATTTCTGATATTCAGAGAGCAATTATAGAATAAATCATTATTAAAGTACATGATTTAAAGCAAGAAATTTGTTCCACTGTTCTGTGCACCTATTAAGACATACATTTTCCAAGTTTTATTGGAATTTCTTTCAAACTAGCTTTAACTCTCCACCAGTGTCTTCACCCAGAGGACCCCAAAATGAGGAAAAAACCAAAATCCAGAAAATGCATAAATGCTTTAAATTCTGATACTGTTCAAACACATCCATGCCTGTTTTTCCTGTATCAAAATGTTTTCACCTACACTAAACTTGTTTTCTGCCAATGTTAAAGAAATTAATAAGATTCAGAGAATTAAGTAAAATATATGCCTTAAAGCCCAGTTCAGTTTCCTAAATTACACAGAATACTACCCTACTATTTCAAGAAATATCAGAATGTGTATTGTCATGGGGAGCAGAAGTGATAGGAGAATTATTTTGCTCCATTTTCAACACAGATTAGACAAATCCTTTTGGAATAATTATTCTTCTTAAACTTTTTGACGAGATTTGTCATGGGCAGTTAAGGAAATATTTAGACAGCATGTCTCTCAGAAAATATTTGCTGATGTTACTCTAGGTTTTATTTGGGTTTGCATAATTTACATATAATTTCGTCCATGTTATGTTCATATGTTGTAACAGGAATCCAAGTCCTATAAAGGTTTACTCATCACATCATTTGCAGTTTCTCTTCATGTGGTGTATTTATCTGTCCAGGTGAACTGTTCGCTCAAGATCTGTGTCTGGATCAGCAATTGACAACCACGACATATCTTTCACATAAATTGCAACTTAGCCTTGATAACAATGCAACAATATTTAAAAATTATGACACTGTATAATTACCACAGTTTTTATTTTACACAAAAATAAATATCATGATTTGTGATCTTTCTCTATCATTGTTGCTGATGTAGCACATATACAATAGGAATTGAGAAATGCTTTTAACTATTTTCAGTATTTTAAAAGTAATTTTAAGAGGAATCTTGTGTCAATAATACTGTAAGATATTGTATTTAAGATTTCTTCTGATGGCAGAATTAGATGTCTTGAAACGTGGGAAAAATCTTTTTAAAATACACAAACAATTGAAAAAAACAAATGTGAACTAATTGCTTCTTTTATGTCAATGTCAGCCTGGCAAGTTAGGAGATAAAAAGGAGTAAAGAATTTTTTTTTTCCCTGATAGATACAGTTGCAGATTTACAGAACTGAAGACATTCCTTTTAGAGCCAACATTTCACCTCTGTCGATACACAGAATTCTGAATACAATAAAAGAATTTTAAAAAGAGAGAAAGGAAGCTGGACAGCTGTTATTTTTGGTTAAGGATATTATAGTTTACAAAGAAAGCTCCCAGAGAAGAATGCAATGTATATGTGCATGTTCCTTCAGATGATAGTCATTAAAGAGAGGCTATGTGGTTAACCCCTGCCAATAGGAATCTATGCGTTCTGGTGGAAAAGAGAATTATACACTAACACAATTTGTAGGAAAGTTTTATTTTTAAAGTATTGACTACACAGTTATGAAAAAAGATGTCTGAGGGCAGTAGTAGTGAAGTGAGGATTTGTTCTTGCTCCTCCTCAAATCAGTAGTTGAAATAAGCCCTTCTGATTTAATAGAGGAAAATCTAGTTCAGGAAATTTTATGCCAACAGTACAGAGCATTTTCTAATTTTATATATGATTTATACGTATATTTCTATAGCAGGAACTTAGGATACTTTCGTCTTTTAAAAAAATTAACTTGTTAATTTTAAATGTTTGATGGCAGCTTCTCTAGTCAGAAGGGTATTTTGGTAAATATCAAATGTTTGACTATTATAATTCTACAGTATACTTGGTACCAACAGCTTAATAAACTATTCTGTAATAGAAACCATATAAAAAACTATATGATTATTTAATACTGTGGAATAACAATCACTACTGTCTAAAGAAAATCATAATATTACAAAAAAATTTCCATGTTTTCCTTCTCTATTTGATGGATTGACTTCCTGAAGAAAAAAAAAATCAAATCAGAATGAACCAATACAAAACACTTTGCACTGTATGCCACATGTGATAGCCTGTTGATACACATCACCCAGAAGTTTGAACACATACATAATCTTGACTAGGTCCTAAGAAGCTTGAAAGAGAAAGAAGCCGATATATGAAGTTTAATCTCCTCTTATGTTTTAAGAAGGACAAGCAGGCCTAAGTCTCAAAAGGAGATTTTAAAAAGCCATGTAATAAATTGTAATGTGGCAGAAAGTCATTTTTGCAGACAAAACATAGAGGTGTACAAATATTTCAAGCACAAATACAACTCTTTTGTAGGACCACATAACTTCTCCAGTTTTAATTGCATTTGATATTGCAGAATAGCAGAAATCATGCATGAGCAGAATTTCTAAAATCACATTTCTAAAGTAAAACTGAGATTCTATTTTTTAAAATTACTTAAATGTCTCTGAAGAATCATCTAAAGTTCTAGGACTCTAATTAAGTGGATACATTCTGAAAAGTTCTTAAATTAATTGTCCCATTCACACTGAAATCAATAGCAATCTCTGTACAAAAGACTCAACCTTATTTAGGCAACTTTTAATTTTAGGTGCTTGCTTGTCTACTGGAATCCAGAGGTGGATAAATTTCTCATGAAACGCGTGACTTGTCCAATATATTCTACACATCTCAAGAAATACAGCTGTGATCCCTACACAGGTCTGAACATTCTTATTTGCCAAGCACCTGAAGTTCTGTTTCTCAGAACACAGAATTTGTTCCTAATGCTTCATTGTCACATAATAGATATTAAACCCAACAAGGATCCATCTTCTAGGCACTTTATATCTTCAGCTTCTCTACCTATTTGACATACTCAAACACTTCCTATCACGTGTATGTGAAACCAGGATCCATAAAAACCCTCTTTCCCCCATGTTTTTTCTGGCAAGAGTCAAAGTGCTAATCAAATAGCTTGGAGTTCCTAACCCAAGGCTGGTCTCCCTGAAGATGAAACCCTAGCTGTTTTGCAATAGTGCGAAAACCACAAGATGTTTAAAGACAAGCAGTGGAAAATCTTTTCATCTTTTTGAACCTGTTTCACAGGACAAAAATATATTTGATTTCTCAATTGTGATGGAGGGGGAGAGAGGGATTGCATATATGATATTATAACACAGATCTATTGTAGGATTCAAATTTTCCTTCTCAATAAGTTTGAGCAATAGCTTCCTCAGAAGGTTTTTGTGCATGCTTTGTCTTTTGGGCAGTAAACTCCGTCTCAGCTGCAATTTCGTTATGAATATCAAATTGGGCAGTACAGAAGTTCAACTGTTTCAGCAAAAATGGGTAGAATTATTTGAGACATTCAGAAAAACATTCATTTCAGGAGTTCTGCAGATGACATATTTTTATTTCAATAATGAAACTAGACATTCACAAACCCACACAACCAATCACTCTTCCTTCACACATACAATAGTTTGTGGGCAGACGTTATGAACTGTATGACTGAAATAAATTCAGATTGAAAACCAAAGAACCTTCATAACAAAGCCACCAGATGCCTTTTAATCAGTTCTTATTGACTTTTAACCACTAAAGAAAAGTCTAAAACTGTAGATTGTATCTACACTTATCCACACTGTTTCTCAGAGATACCTAGTTAGTGTCACATAGAGTAGCTCTAAAACTAGAAGCAGTGTGATGTTGGACCCTATATACTTAGGTGAAGTGAAGGAGAGAAAATATGATGATGCATTCTGCTAGGCTCCCATTTTGATAACCTAGAGCAAAGCCACACTAATTTATGGAACAGACTATCTTGAGTGCGATAATATGGCACATACAGGACAAAAAGAGGATCAGGCCCAGCCAGCATGGGTTTCAGAAAGGCAGTACCTGCTTGACCAACCTGATCTTTTGTGATCAGGTGACCTGCCTAGTGGATGAGGGAAAGGTGGTGGACATCAGTAAAGCCCTGTATACCCTGTCCCACAGCATCGTCCTGGAGAAGCTGGCAGCTTATGGCATGGACAGGTGTGTTCTTTGTTGGGTTAAAAAGTGGCTGAATGACCAGGCCCAGAGAGTGGTGGTGAATGGTCCACATCCAGCTGGCTGCCAGTCACCACTGGGGATACCAGGAATCAGTATTAGTCAATATCTTTAGCAGTGATCTGGATAAGAGGATTGATTTCATCCTCAGTAAGTTCACAGATGAGACTAAGTTGGATGGGAGTATTGAACTGCTGGAGGATAGGAAGGCTCTGCAGAGGGATCTGGGTAGGTTGGATCAATGGGCTAATACAAATGGTATGAGATTCAACAAGGTAAAGTGCTGAGTCCTGCACTTGGGTCACAACAACCCCAAGCAGTGCTACACAGTCGGGGAAGAGTGGCTAGAAAGCTGTCCAGTGGAAAAAGACATGGGGATGCCAGTTAACAGCCAGCTGAACATGAGCCAAGAAGTCAAAAGCTGAACTTCTGAGCCCAGGTGGCCAAGAAGTCAAATGGCTCCTGGCTTGTATCAGAAATAGTGTGGCCAGCAGGACTAGGGAACTGACTGTCATCATGTACTTCGCACTTGTGAGACCTCACCTCGAGTGCCGTGTCCAGTTCTTGGCTAGTCCATACAAACAGACATTGAGGTGCTGGAGCAAGTCCAGAGTAGGACAAGAAATGTGGTGACAGGTCTAGACAGTGAGTCCTATGAGGAACTGCTGAGAGAGCTGGGTTTGTTTAGCCTGGAGAAAAGGAGGCTCATGAGTGACCTTATCACTCCATGGGCATGGCACTTAGTGCTATGGTCTAGTTGACAAGGTGGCGATTGGTCAAAGGTTGGACATGTGATCTTGGAGGTCTTTCCCAACCTTAATGATTCTATTGATTCTATTCTATGATCTCTGAGTACCTAGTGAAGCATCTTAACCTGACTATGTGTGGCACTTCACTGTGTGAAGTTAACTGAGACATCTTTAATACAGCATGGCCCAATGTGGTGTAGAAATATCCTGCTGTAAATCAGCAGAAGTGGAAGTGGCCAGCTGCTGGGGATGTCACTGCTGGGGTTCTGGACCAGGTTTTACCATAGGTCTTTTCACTGTTAAGAATCCTTGTGGCAACATTAACTTGGAGCTACCTTGATTTTCCCTTAAAGTATATTTTGGTTTGGTTTGATGGTTTGGAGTTTGGTTGGTTGGTTGGTTTTGGGGGTGGATTTTTTTTGTTGCTTGTTTGTCTTTGTTTGGTTTGGTTGTTTTAGGGTTTTGTTTGATTTGTTTGTTTTGGGGGGCTTTTTATTTTTTTGGGTGGGAGGGGGGAGAATAGTCTTTCCTGTTCCTTTTCCCATAATCTCTGGTTTTATTATGTTTAGTCTGCCTATGTGCCCAACCTTCTCTTCACCTATTAACCTATGTTTGGACATTACATGTTGTTGCAGAATGTGAACTAATTTAATATTTAAACCTTGAAAGGTAATAATGCCATTTTGCAAGACTTAGTTTAGGCCTCATCTAAAATCAGCAAGAGACATGTTACACTGGACAAAAGACTTAATGCGGACAAGCTTAATAATATATAACTATATAAAAGGTTGGGGGAAGTGGGGGAAGTGAAGACATGAACTGAGAATGAACTTGCTTCCATTGCTCTATTCAAATATAAATTGTATGCATAAACTAAAATGATGAGACATGAAAGGGGAAGAAAAAGGGAAGGATTTAAAGTTTGAGATAGATGTCTGAAAACTTGTCATTCAACATTCATTATTTGTATTCTGAACATAATAAAATAACTTTATTGACGCTAAAAAGCTTGAACTGTATTCTCACCATCAGGCAAACCATGTCTTTTTCTTGCTAACTGAAAGATGAAATTTTATAACTGAATTTAAAAAATACTGTGAAAAAATGATCCAGAGCAGTGTCTAAAAGCATATGTTAGAACAGTCTTTCATTCTGTAGCTGTACATGCTCAGGGTAGTTTTTGACAGGGACAAGTGGAAGCCTGCATTTTGATGGCCAAAGATAGCTACAAAAACAAGAGAGAAAAATTTGCAATTTTTTTCAATATATCACCGTGGTTTATAGTGAAAAAGAGATGCTTTTAAAATAGTAAGATGCCGATGAGGGTGTGTACTCATATAACTTACTCTCTCAGAAAGCAGAGCAGAATAGAAGTGATGCTGAAAGGTTTTCTGATTTTTCATTTTTATAGATTTTAGGAACACAATAACTGTAGCAAATGCAGTGTTCATACTTGCAACAGTTTAAGTTCAATGTTTATACATCCTAACCTCTACCACAGATTAGTAGCTCAAATTCTTTTAGCTATTTAGACTCTCTTCAAGGCAGAAAAGCTGAAGACTATCAGAAAGGCCTGCAGAACAAGACCAAACATAAGCCAACAACCTTGAGTCTAAGAACACTAGAAGAACTCCAAAAGCTAGAGGAAGGGAAGAACTGATGAGGACAGAGGGTCCCAGAGAACCCAGCCCAAAATCCTGGGGGATGGCACAGGGTTGGGACTGGGGCTGGACTGAGAAATGTGTAAAGAAATTATTTGAGGTATCATACTATAAAAGCCATGGAAACCAGTGTTCAGGGAGGGCATGAAGATGTCATCATGTATTCCTAAAAGCCCTAAGCCTGGACATTAAAGAATGTACCTTTTTATCCCTTTTTATCTCATCCCACATTAACTTGGCTCAGAGTCCTGCTTTGTGGGGGGCACTCAAGGCATCAGAAGGGCATTTAAAAAAAATTGAAATTTAGCTAAGAAATGTTGAAGGAAATGTTCTTCTCCAGAGAAAACAGCTGATGAAAAAGGAGATATCTGCCATTTTACATCTGACCAGTAATTAACCCGATCTTAGTCCCTACAACCATACATACAGGTTAATCGGACTTATAAATCCTGGACTTCTCATGCTTTGCTAACTTCTTTTGTAACCAGTGTTGCTACTAAGCACAGACTCCAATTCTTGGATTGCTTCTCTTGTTTAACTAAACTTATATTCAATTTTTAGAGAGGTCTCTGTCTTAAAATACAAAGAACATGCCTTATTATACCTTTCCATCATAATGCGCTTTATATCCCATAAGGAATTCCGCTAGTCTTCGCTTCTGCAACACAAAGAAAGTTACAGATATTTATGTATTTATACAGGTATTTACTTAAATAGATATAGAAATATATTTATATAGTAAAAATATGCATAAAGCATTTCTGATAATCAAATATCAACTAGAGGAAGAGATACAACTAAAAGGAACAAAGCAGATCAGTCACTGCACTTCTCATGCTGAGGAATAGCACAGTCTGGCGATATCAGAGAAATGATAGAACCATACAGGATAACAAAGACTATATATTACAGTGAGTGTTTCAAAGATGGGCAAGGGAATGAGAATTCATCCAAGTTTGGAAGGACCTGACCCATGCAGCTTCACACAGGTCTCAGCACTGGAAAATGCTCCCCTTCAGGATGTCTACAGCTTTTCACTCAGCTCAGATGCTGAAGAATATGAAATAGGATTAACATGTCCTTCTCCAATTTTCTTATAGTTCTACCTGTTCTCTCTTCTGATGTCCCCAGCTAGCTTTGGACATGAGGAAGCAGGTTCCACTCAGATGCACTGTAGAGAGATATTGTCTCTGAAGTGCTGCTACCACAAAATGAACTCCTGCTCACTTACTGCAATTTGAGATGACTGTGGCAAATGTGGGAGACCTTGTCTCGGTTTGAGGGGAAAAACCAAAATGTTTTACCCACAAGCAGGGGAGGGGCCTCCTCCTCAATAATCACACCACTCTTTATCAAATTTAAGAAAAGGAATTTTAATACAAGAAGGATAACTGCTATATATATATATATATATGTAAACAGACTAGTGCAACCCACTTCCCCAACACCATAAGAGGAAAAAAAAAACAACAACAACAAAACCCAGCAGGTTTTCCTCCGGGAGAAAAGGTTATACTTAAGTGTCCTTGTCACAGCCCGCTGGCTGCAGAGTGAGTTTCAGTCCCTCTCCAGCGAAACAGACGAGCAGTGGGCTTTCAGATGGACTCAGTCTCTTTCCCTTGTGTTCCCCGTCCAAGAAGCAGAAAAGGTACGAGCGACCAGCAGCAAATCCAAGGCAGGTAGCAGCACGGCAGGAAAAAGTAATCCGAAGTAGGCAGCGGCAAGGCAGCCAGGGAAAACCCCAGCAGTAACCAGCAGGGCAGCCTGCCTCCTTGGAGCCCCCACTCCCCCGTTCCGCCGAGCCAAGACTGAGGAGAATATCCAAAAAAAAACCAAAAGAGACAAACCTGCCCCCACCCCAGCGATCACAGTTAACTACTTCTTTTGTCAACCGCTGGCCTGGGCAGTTAAGTGGCAGGGGAGAGAATTTACATAATAATCCCAAACTACAACATTATCCACCCCTAAATTCTCTTCCATGCCGATACTCTACATTAAACTTAAATTTTCTTTCAAATAATTAAGTGTTTACAAATACAGTAATATGAGTCGTTTACCCAGAGATAAGTTCCCCTTGAGGTACACATCGTGTCTCTCCATCTTCCTGCATCACCCACCAGGTGGAACCAGATCCTTGAGCAAAGACAACCCCACGAATGGGTTTGCCTTTGCCTGAGGCAGGGTTGATCCAGACTGTTTTCCCTAGCATACCTCTCAGGTGTATTACAGGGACTTTGTCTCCATCTACAGTGTGAAGGGGTTCTGATTGGGCAGGGCCGGCTCGATTGACAGAGCCTCTAGTGTTGACTAGCCATGTAGCCTTTGCTAAGTGTTGATCCCAGTGTTTGAAAGTCCCTCCACCCAACGCCTTTAAAGTGGTTTTCAACAGTCCATTACACCGCTCAACTTTCCCGGCAGCTGGTGCATGGTAGGGGATATGATACACCCACTCAATGCCATGTTCTCTCGCCCAGGTAGCAACTAAGCTGTTTTTGAAATGAGTTCCATTATCTGACTCAATTCGTTCTGGGGTGCCATGTCGCCACAGCACTTGTTTTTCCAGGCCTAGGATGGTGTTCCGAGCAGTGGCGTGAGGCACTGGGTGTGTCTCCAGCCACCCTGTGGTTGCTTCCACCATGGTGAGCACATAGCGCTTGCCTTGGCGGGTCTGTGGCAGTGTGATGTAGTCAACCTGCCAGGCCTCCCCGTACTTATACTTATCCCAGCGTCCACCATACCACAGGGGCTTCACTCTCTTAGCCTGCTTAATGGCAGCACATGTCTCGCAGTCGTGGATAACCTGAGAGATAATGTCCATGGTTAAATCCACCCCTCGGTCTCGTGCCCATTTATAAGTGGCATCTCTGCCCTGATGGCCCGAGGCATCATGGGCCCATCGAGCCAAGAACAGCTCTCCCTTGTGCTGCCAGTCCAGATCTGTCTGTGATACTTTCACTTGCGCAGCTCGGTCTGCCTGTTGGTTGTTGAGATGTTCCTCATTGGCCCGATTTTTGGGCACGTGTGCGTCTACGTGGCGGACTCTCACAATCAGCTTCTCTACTCGGGTGGCAATATCTTGCCATATATCGGCAGCCCAGATGGGTTTTCCTCTGCGTTTCCAATTGGTTTTCTTCCATCGGTCTAACCATCCCCAGAGAGCATTGGCCACCATCCATGAGTCGGTGTAGAGGTAAAGCTTTGGCCATTTCTCTCGTTCAGCAATGTCCAGGGCCAACTGCACGGCTTTAAGCTCTGCAAACTGACTCGACCCACCTTCTCCTTCAGTAGCTTCTGCAACTTGTCGTGTGGGACTCCATACAGCTGCTTTCCATTTGCGATTAGTCCCTACAATGCGACAGGAGCCATCGGTGAAGAGGGCGTAGCGTATTTCCTCTTTTGGCAATTGATTGTATGGTGGAGCTTCTTCCGCACGTGTCACCTGCTCTTCCTCTTCATCTGCTAGACCAAAATTTTCACCTTCAGGCCAGTTTGTGATGATTTCCAGGATCCCAGGGCGATTTGATTTTCCTATACGGGCGCGCTGCGTAATCAGGGCAATCCACTTGCTCCAGGTAGCATCAGTGGCGTGATGTGTAGAGGCAGCCTGTCCTGACAACATCCACTTCAGCACTGGTAGTCGAGGTGCCAGAAACAGCTGTGCTTCTGTGCCAATCACCTCTGAGGCGGCTTGGACTCCTTCATAGGCGGCTAGGATCTCTTTCTCTGTGGGGGTATAGTTGGCTTCAGATCCTCTGTAGCCTCGGCTCCAGAATCCAAGTGGTCGGCCTCGAGTCTCATCAGGCACCTTCTGCCAAAGGCTCCAAGACAGGCCATTATTCCCGGCGGCGGAGTAGAGCATGTTCTGTACGTCTGGTCCTGTCCTGACTGGTCCAAGGGCTACAGCCTGAGCAATCTCATGCTTGATCTGGTCAAAGGCTTGTTGCTGCTCAGGGCCCCAGTGGAAATCATTCTTCTTACGGGTTACCAAGTAGAGAGGGCTTACGATCTGACTGTATGCTGGGATATGCATCCTCCAGAACCCTATGGCACCCAGGAAGGCTTGTGTTTCCTTTTTGCTGGTAGGTGGAGACATTGCTGTGATCTTATTGATGACTTCTGTTGGAATCTGACGGCGTCCATCCTGCCACTTCACTCCCAGGAACTGGATCTCTTGGGCTGGTCCCTTAACCTTACTCCGTTTGATGGCAAAGCCAGCTCCCAAAAGGATCTGGATGATTTTCTCTCCTTTCTGAAAAACCTCTTCTGCTGTGTCCCCCCACACAATGATGTCATCAATGTATTGCAGGTGTTCTGGAGCCTCACCCTTCTCCAGTGCAGTCTGGATCAGTCCATGACAGATGGTGGGACTGTGTTTCCACCCCTGGGGTAGTCGGTTCCAGGTGTACTGCACGCCCCTCCAGGTGAAAGCAAACTGTGGCCTGCACTCTGGTGCCAGAGGAATGGAGAAGAACGCATTAGCAATGTCAATAGTGGCATACCACTTTGCTGCCCTGGACTCCAGTTCATACTGGAGCTCCAGCATGTCCGGCACAGCGGCACTCAGCGGTGGGGTAACTTCATTCAAGCCACGATAGTCCACAGTCAATCTCCATTCTCCATCAGACTTATGCACAGGCCAGATGGGGCTGTTGAAGGGTGAGTGGGTTTTGCTGACCACCCCTTGGCTCTCCAGTTCACGGATCATCTTATGGATGGGGATCACAGCATCACGGTTCGTTCGGTATTGCCGACGGTGCACTGTCGTGGTGGCAATTGGCACTTGCTGTTCCTCAACTTTCAACAGTCCAACAGCAGAAGGACTTTCTGAGAGACCTGGCAATGAGTTCAATTGTTCAATCCCTTCTGTCTGTACAGTGGCTATTCCAAAAGCCCATCTATGCCCCTTTGGGTCCTTAAAATATCCATTCCTGAGGTAGTCAATGCCCAGGATACATGGGGCGGCTGGACCAGTCACAATGGGGTGTTTCTGCCAATCTCTCCCTGTCAAGCTCACTTCAGCTTCTAGCACAGTCAACTCTTGAGATCCCCCTGTCACCCCAGAAATAGAAATAGTTTCTGAGCCCACATGTCCTGATGGCATTAATGTGCATTGAGCGCCAGTATCAACCAAAGCCTTATACTTTTGTGGGTCTGATGTACCAGGCCATCGAATCCACACAGTCCAATAGACACGGTTGTCCCGTGCCTCTACCTGGCTAGAGGCAGGGCCCCTCTAACACTGATCCTGGTCATAGCGGTCAGAACCTTTTCTCGATGAGTACACCTGGGAGGTGCCCTCCTGTGGGTCAGATTCTTGCCCGTGGGAAACTGGGACTGCACTTACTCTCACTGACCTTCTTCCATTCTCCTTCAGTTCTTGTACTCGGGCTGCAAGGGCACGGGTGGGTTTCCCATCCCACCGTCCCATGTCTTCTCCATGTTTGGCCAGGAAGTACCACATCTCAGTTCGTGAGGTCTGTCCACTTCCTCTGGCTGGGGGGCGTCTGGCTCTGACTTCAGAGGTTCTCATTCGCACTGGTGCCACTTGGAGACTTTCCCTAATTTCCTCTCTGATCGCTTTTACCTCTGCAGGCAGCGTCTTGAGACTCTCAACCAATGTCTCTACAGCAGAAATACGGGCCTGCATTGGGCTGTGGGTCATGCTTTCATATATCCGGAGCTTATTTGCTACTGCGCCCACTGTTTCATGGTTCTCTTCCCTATACATGGATGCCAGGAAATCGGTGTATTCAGCTGGCCCCGAGCGTGAAAGGTCCCACCACATATGTGGTGTGCATCTGACCTTGTCAGGGTCATTATTGGCTTGCCCACCTCTTCCAAAAAGCACGTCCATCATTGCCATCTCCCTCAGACGTAAAATTCCTTCTTCCATCGTCTTCCAAGTCTTCCTAATATGATGTTCCTGCAGGATTTCTCTATAAACAAACTTCTCTCTTACACTCGTTAGAAGTCGTGCCCAGAGTGAAAGGGGCTTTGATTCCCTCACGAACACCTGTTCAATAGCCACGTCCTGGGCCAGAGCCCCCAAAAACCTGGCTTCAGCACCATCCAGTTGTAAGGTTTCACCCATAAGGTCCCAAACTCGGATCAACCAAGTCAGGATGGGCTCACCCGGGTGTCGAGCAATGTCTTTCCGCAAACTACGGAGATTATCAAATGACAATGACTCAGTGATAATCTCAGGCTCTGGGTCTGCTTGCTGTGGAGGTGCAGCAGCCCCCTCATCGTCTGCTGGATGGTCTAATTTGGTCTTATATTTCCTTTTCTGAATAGGGGCAACTTCCATAGGCTTGGCCTGTCCTCCTGGTTTAGCCTCATCCTTTTCTCCCTTCACTGTGGCATCAGGGGTTTTATTCTCTCGCTTTTCCCCCTTCACTGGGCTAGGTTTCTGAATGCATTCTGGAAAAACCCTGGCCCTACCTTCAAACATTCTGTAAGCTGCAGGGATACAACCCTGCAGAAAAACCATAAAGAGCAAGATATCTCTGGCATCCAGGGAGAATTTAAACATCTCAAAAGCTGTTGTAGCAGACTTGAATGGGGAATGGACAAAGGGTTGGGAGAAGAGATTCCCCTTTGTTCCTTCCCAAGGGTCCGTACTATTATCACTGAATCCCCAGAGGTAGCAGCTTAGGTTGCGGCAGGAAAACAGCCTGGAGAGCACCACCCACATGACATCCAAAGGCATCGAATTCATGGCACCATAAATCCAGAGTAAGAACTCAATAATAATTGCGGCTATTTGAGTTTTGCTCATTGATTTGTTGATAAGACTTAAACCTGCCGCTCCTTTTGGCATGAATTTGTACCAACAAAAAGCCAATATATTATACAGGATGGTCCTGATGAACTCTAAGCTCAAGACCCACATGGTGCCACAAAATAGCAGTTATCCTTCTTTGTTTACAAGCCCCACGTTGGGCGCCAAGAAATGTCTCGGTTTGAGGGGAAAAACCAAAATGTTTTACCCACAAGCAGGGGAGGGGCCTCCTCCTCAATAATCACACCACTCTTTATCAAATTTAAGAAAAGGAATTTTAATACAAGAAGGATAACTGCTATATATATATATATATATGTAAACAGACTAGTGCAACCCACTTCCCCAACACCATAAGAGGAAAAAAAAAACAACAACAACAAAACCCAGCAGGTTTTCCTCCGGGAGAAAAGGTTATACTTAAGTGTCCTTGTCACAGCCCGCTGGCTGCAGAGTGAGTTTCAGTCCCTCTCCAGCGAAACAGACGAGCAGTGGGCTTTCAGATGGACTCAGTCTCTTTCCCTTGTGTTCCCCGTCCAAGAAGCAGAAAAGGTACGAGCGACCAGCAGCAAATCCAAGGCAGGTAGCAGCACGGCAGGAAAAAGTAATCCGAAGTAGGCAGCGGCAAGGCAGCCAGGGAAAACCCCAGCAGTAACCAGCAGGGCAGCCTGCCTCCTTGGAGCCCCCACTCCCCCGTTCCGCCGAGCCAAGACTGAGGAGAATATCCAAAAAAAAACCAAAAGAGACAAACCTGCCCCCACCCCAGCGATCACAGTTAACTACTTCTTTTGTCAACCGCTGGCCTGGGCAGTTAAGTGGCAGGGGAGAGAATTTACATAATAATCCCAAACTACAACAGACCTTCACCACTAGAAAGAGTGTAGGTAAAAAGAATGAAAGATAGACCTAGATGATACACAAACTTTACAAAATACCTATTAAATAAAAAAAAGTTTATAAAAGTCCCTAAAAAACCCAGATTGTCCCAGAGTTTAGATGTCTGAACCTAAGTAAAAGGTAGAGAAAGGTCATCTAAAATTGCTTGAAACCAGGGGAAAAAAGAAACAAAACAAAACAAATAAGCAAATGGAAAAAAAAAAAAAAATCCCTTATTTAACCCTTTGTAAACCAGATGAGACCAAGAAACTGTAAGCTCTTGATTTTATAAACATGAGCTACAAAGCAAGGGCCAAATTACACGTATGTCACTCATTTTGGAAAATAATTTTATTCTCCCATTCAGCACTATTAAATCTTTGCCTTTAAGATATCAGTGGAAAGGAATTGGAGTATTTGCTTTTCTTTTCTCCCCCCCCCCCCCCCCCCCATGACATCTCTTCAGTAGCAGACAGGAATTTGCCCTCTGTTTTCAGTTTGTATAACATCATACTGTGCTTAAATAACCTACAGGGTGAAATTCAACTTGATGTAGCTTCAGTTTTCTCAGGAAAATACAGCTATATTTTCCTTAGCAAGTTACTCTTCTGAGGTGTGATATAACATCTGAAATATAGCATTTTAAGGATCAAAGGAAATGTCATCCATGGGGTACATTGATGCTGAAAAATACAGAAGCCACAGCTCCTCACAGAAGAGCAAAGTTTAAACAAATATACAACATACCCAGCAATGCTGGGACACAGTACACTGAGAAAAGTCAAGCAAACTCAAATGGGTCATGTTCCACTTAAAGTCCTACAAACTACACCCAGTAAACATCCTCTGAACAACACTAACTTAGTCTACTTTTCTAAATGGTCAGTGTATGTATTTTCTTTAGACAGAGGCATATAAACAGGACAAGTTTTTCTCTTGAGATTTTTTTCTTTTCTGTCTATCTATATCATTTCTATGCATTGTGAAAGTTTGAAAATTAAACTCAATTAAAGAGAAGTAATTAGCCAAATTTCTAAAAGGATTATGTCACATAGGTCTCAAACATAGGAATATAGGACATTCCTAGAAAATAAAGATGAAAATCAAATTTAAAAAAAAAAATAAAATTTACAGAAAATAAATTTCAGTTCCTCTTACCTTAAAACACCTGTGCAAGCAGTACATAATTGCTACAAATGCTAATTTTTCACAGCAAGGGATGTATCTGATGAATGTATCATTACTTTGCTTCTATGTTTTGCAATAATCAAACCTAATTTCTGCAATTGTGCCCCCTATTCAGTGCTACAGCGTGTTGATCTGCAGCCTGAAAACAGTTAACATAAGCAAGATGTTGTTTGCAAGTCTGCTTGGTCAGTTTTCTGATAGTATTCGCAATAGTCACTTAGGTCATGCAGTGCTTTTTTGTTGTCTTGCAGGATGATTTGAATTTATTTTAAACAGGAGGATAATAATAAACAACAGACAATAATTAAGAGCAAATGCTGTTGTACCTACTAGTTACTTTAAATGTGAAAATCAGATATATTTGAACTAATTTGTATTTTGAAGAGTTAATAAGTTACATGGATTCCAATTACACTTTTTTACCTGAGAGGAAAGAATATATTGTCTAGCCTTTGGGAAATATTTATTCCTACTTAAACTATAGATGGAAAGTCTTACTACAAGAGAAACATGACTACAAGAGAAACCTGACTAACATTCATTTTTCCCTTCAAAAATCCTATATTTGGTAGAATCATATTCTCAAGACACTATGAAGTCTTTGCTTCTCAGTGACCCTATTCACCCTTAAAGATCTTCCTTCTAATTAAATTTTATATTAACAACTGAATGCAGACAGGTTTTCCTACTTTCAATTATATGAAGTTAGTAATTCACTGGCTATATGCACATTAATTTACCTAGAACTTAATGGAATTTGCCTACACAGTTTCAATTGATACTCACATTTGCAGAGCTTTGCTGCAACTCCATTCACATTCCATATATTCTTGCCTGGTGAAAAAATAGTTGCACATGCATGTGATTGCCTCTTTGGATCCTTTTCAAAGCCTTCTTTATGAATCTGAATACGCCCTTCTGTGGGAAAAACTGCAGAAACAAAAAAAGGAACGAAAACCTCTTTAAGACTATCCTTCCTCCCAGAAGTTTCTCAGAACCTGATTGAGGGCTTCAGATATAAGGGATCCTAAAAGAGCAGGAAGGATCAAAGCCTCCAGCATGAAAACAGTTTGGTTTCACCTTTCACTGCACCTCCTACTTACAGACGTTGGTGTAGAAAGAGTAAAGTACAGAGAGGGAGGAGATGCAGCTCTGGGAAGGATGTTTTAAATGGGAATTCCACCCTGGAGGGAGCCTGGCAGAAAAGTTATCTAAGTTGTACTGTTTTTCTTCTTTGATCCCTCCTGGGAAAATACACACCTTTCACTTGCTCCATGTCTGCTGTCCAGAGAAATTGTGAAGTATGTGCATCTACAAAAGAATTGTGTGTACTATAGGTACAGGCACACAAACATACTCAAACATACTGAGAGTATAAATCAGCAGACCCTTACAGTGATTCATTCACCGTGAAATCATACTCTGCCAAATCAATGAGTTACTGCTGTGCAACCGAAGGTAAATTTCACTCATTCTGGGTGATTAATATCTGTTGTGTTTGGCAGGAATTTGTAAAAGAGTAATAGAGAAAAAAATGTGTATTATGCATGAATGGTATTGTAAACATTACAGACTATATTGTGAAAGGTATCTTTAAAAATTTAGTTCTGAACAACAGCATTTTGGGCACAGTGAAAGAAGTCAAAGCATTTGGTGGTTACATGACTGTTTTCATTTTGAAAGTAGGTTTGTTTTATGCTTCCTTTTATACCTAGATCAAAGAAGCTTGTAATGTGCCTCATGATTCTAAATAATATTATGTCTGTCCTCAAGGTCTTCACATATACCAAGGGAATTGGCAATATACATCAGTTTCTGTATAGGTGTAAAATATAATAAATGGATCTTGGTGCACCAGCTATTATAAATTATTGCTTTGAATATTTTACTGATTGGTATGAGACCATCTGTACTGACTTACAAATGATGCACAGGGAAGTGCACACATGTTCTACCTGCTTATGAGCCGAATTACTGAAAAGTCCTTCAAAGAAGAGTGCTTCTCAGACCTCACATAGCATATTTAACTATGAAGAGGTCAGATATAGTATGCTTTAGCCTCTTTCATGATGTTTGAGCTGTAGGTGTCTGTGGTTTTGCATTTGAAAGGAATAAAAAAACAAACAACTGTTCATCCATTGTTATTAATCATTTACAGAGAAGTAACTATCCCACATATGTATGAGCTAAATATATCCAGTGTGTGATTAGCTAGATGTGAGAATCAAAGCTGATTGTTCCTTCTGATGTATTATTTTTATAATATATGTTAAATGTTCCATCTTTTCTTTTTATGCCATCAAAGAATAACAGAACGGCATGTGACGTGATCATAGATGTTCACACTGAGTCAATACAGCATAGGCAGAGGTTGAAACTAAATAAGAAATTTTTACTAATTCATTCCTTATGTAATTTACAGAAGGACATATGTTTATTTCTATGGACTTAGCTAATGAGTTAGAATTTTCAAGGACATTTAAAAGACAAAGTTGCTCAGCATAAAAATTAAATAAAAAATTGGATATTTGTTAAATATCTGGGGGGAGCAGTTGTTTAAATTTTTATTGTTTTGTTTTGGAATTTGGGTGTTTTGGGTTTTTCCTAATCTAAAACATCCCAGCCTTATTACTTTCACATATTTTTAATATCAAGGAAAGGGCACATTGGTCCAAGTGACTCTCATTATATGCTTGAAATATGGTTACAGAAAATTCCTTCATGGCAGTTATTGCTTTGCAGGCCTTGGGGGTGTTTGGGAGAGCAGACGATCCTGGGACTACATGATTTTAGAACAATCTCCTTCTTACCTTAGTTACTAACAGAAGAAGATAAGAATGGTAATAGTGGATCCATTTGGCCCAGTATCCTGTGATCTAACTGTGAAAAACAGAGACACCTAGGGAAGAACATTAATATCAGGCAACATCTGAGCAGGTGGGCCCAGAGGGTTATGATCAATGGCACAAAGTCCAGCTGGAGGCAAGTCAGTGTATACCCCAGAGGTTGATACTAGTCAATGCTCTTTAACACATTCATGAATGACCTGGTCGCTCCTCAGCTGAGGAGAGGCTGAAAGCTGGGACTGCTCTGCCTGGAAAAGAGAAGGCTCAAGGAGGATGTTACCAATGTGCATAAATATCATCTGAGAGGGAAAGAAGATAAGGGAGCTTAACTCTTCTCAGTGGTGCCCAGTGACAGGCCAAAAGACAGTGGGCACAAATTAAAACACCTGAAGTGCCCTCTGAACGTAAGAAATACTTTTTACTGTGGGAGTCGTCAAAGACTGGCACAGGACACCCAGAGAGCTCATGGATTCTCCATACTTGTAGCTATTCAAAACACAACTCCACATGGTCCTGGACAGCCAACTGAGCAGGAGGGTTAGCCTGGTGATCTCATATCCCCTTCAACAACCCAGACACCCTGTGTGATCCTGTGACAACAGAAATGCTTTGGGAAGAATGTTAATATAAGGTAAGCACATAGAGATATTTCTCCTGAATGTTCTGTCTTGGAAGTATCTTTCAGGAAGAAGTGGTGTTCTGATATTTAACAGAAAAGTCATAAATTTCATAGTTTACTGTAATATTGTTCTCTCTTTCTTTCTTCCAGCATTAAAACAACAAATAAATAGTTAACACTTTGAAAAGGCAATAATTTCAGTCTGTCTGCAGATTCACAAGACCCACAGATTAATTTTAGTCTAATATTTTTAATATTCCCCCCACAATCTGTAAAGGTATTTAGGTCTAATATCACTAACAGATGTGAAGAGATGAGTGCAGATGCAATTCACTGTCTGCATTAACTTTTTGAACACAGTAAATGCTTAATGCACAGTGGCACCTTTGAATACCAATTCCTAATGTCTTAAGTTAGAGCATACCGGAAGTCACATAGGAAATTGCACTTGCTGATGTAGCCTGATTTAGTTGCTACCTAAGTTTGTGTTAAGAACACTTAATCTACTAAATATCTTCAGGATCTTTTATAGTATAGCTCAGCTTTATCAACCTGTAAGACTGCAAATTTCTTTCATGCAAATCTTCATTTTCTTTCCAAAAAATTTCATGAAGTTAAAAAATTCCATAGGAATTTATTTATATAATATAAGTCTTGAGTTGCCATACCTTGAGACACAGGTGCTCAGATAGAAGATGAGGTTAGCTTTTTGCTTTTCATTCTTTAATTTTCTTGAATTATGTCATCCTTGAAGTCTTCAACTCCCAAACCTTAAACTGTTATCATGTTACTACACTGCAATAGCACGTTACCTTCCTAAATGATTATTGTATGCTTTCCAAAGGCATGAGAGAAAAAAATTTTGATTTGAAGCCATTCACCAGGTTCACTCTTTCATGACGAAATTGTGGAAACATGCATTTGGTTCTGATGTTGTTTCATATAAATATTAATTATTGTTGTTCTGACTGCCTTGACTGATTTTTGATGCCTCAGTATTTCACAACCAAAAATTTGGCCCTTAGTTGCTTGAATATCTATAGTATTCAGTGAGATTTTGGCATTAAAGTAATTAAAAGATGGGTCCTGGACATGTTAATAAAAGATCTTTCTTGTGTTTCTCTTCCTTGAGCTCAAAATGAATACACTAAAACTTTCTAAACACAAAGTATTATTACAAAAAGAAACACATTGAAGTTGTGAAGTAAACAATGTTTAAATGACAATGTAAGATGGTAGTTTCATAGACTTTTAGCATTGGATTTGGAGATAGATGAATGTTGTATGACAGGTCTATGTTAAAATGACTTATCTTTTACTAGAAGGTTAGCTTTGATACATTGTTTTACTTTTTCTGCAAAGCAAATGAAACTAAAATGCCAATAGTATCCAACAGCACGCTACTGAACTGCATTTATTTTATATAATCAGACAACAAGTTTAAGATTTCCATTCTTAAATCTTGATGTTTACACTCCAGTAAAGGAAATAATCAAATTGTGAGTTTGCCACGCGCAGGTAACCACCTATCTTACAGATTCCCTAAAAACATTGAGTCTTAACCAACTCTTAAAGAGTTGATTCATCTGGATTCTGAGAGCAATGAAGAAGAGAGTTTCATGGCCACAGATCTAGAAAGAACAATGTCATGAGAGAAAATTAAATAAACCATCTGGAACTGGGTTAGTCAATAAATTGAGAGTCTTACTGTTCAAACTGTTTACATACAAACAATATCTTATCAAAGCAAACAGAATATATCAACCCAGATGTAATTAGAAGAAGCAAATGAAAACTGCTTACCCAGAGCAAAACATGAAGTTCTTAAGCCAACAGACATACTCAGGCTGACCATCCTTACCAAAGACTACACTTCTTATGAAGCCACTGAGCATTACAGCAATAGTAATGAATCCTTAAACGTGGAGGAAATTATGGAAGGATCATTTTGTAGTGCATTAGGATAGAGGGTCAGTTGCAAATTCTAGTTAATATATTGTTACTTTTGCCATCTAGTAGTGCAATGTAGCACAACACATTGAAAAATATTTCAGAGGAAAGCCATCCCTTATGTTCCTTAGTTCTTATCCCTTAGTTTCTGGGGCAGAGGAAATAATCAAAGAATGCAAGGCTTTATTTTCATTTTTTTTAATGCATTCCTGACACTTTCACTGTAAGGAGGAACCTACTTGTGTCTGTCTATTATGAAGCCAAGCAAAATATTTCTTTATTAACAGAATGAAATGCATACATGAATAAACTATGGAGCTCTCTCTTAGACTAGACCATATTGCACAGACTGGCTTGGAGAAATATTTCAAGACCTTAACCAAATGGAGAAGGAAGTTGAAAAAGAACACTCATTGTCTAACTATGTTCCTTTTAAATAACTCACAACCAGAAATCTGAAAGATGTCTTGACAAATAAATCATGAGAAAATTTTCCTTGGGGTTTTGTGTGACATTTTTCTTTAATTTAATTTAAAAAAAATATGGATTTTTCTATGTTTTAAGACTATGGTAAACATTTTTGATCTTGATTTTTTTTAGGGTCCAATTCTGCAACAGTTTCTTAGACTGGATTTAGCTTATGGAAGGAGTTTTGTCTAGTACTAGTTACAGAATTTCTCCTTACATTTAACCACGTTTCTTTTAGAAAGCATTATTGTCTGTAGTAATCTGTGAATAGACTGACAAAATCAAGTCCTTGGTGCCCAGAGCAAACATAGAGGCATGACAGTACAGGCTTCACTCTATTGCTATTAACCACTTATTTGCATTTTCAGCAAAAATGTTAGTCTTATGACAAAGTCTCTAGAAGTATCCCTTTTCATCTTCTGAAATTTTAAGTGTGCATAACACCTTCATCTGCATCCTAAATACACATCTACACAGAACTAGAATAATTCACAAACAAATTTCTTACAGCTAGTGATGAGCTATCAGAACGTAACTACATTCAGTCTGCACTGAAATGGGTCACATTCAAGCCAGTGACCTGGCAGTGAAAAATCCATTCTCACTCCCTGGAGCATTTATCATCTCAGATAGCCTTTTCACTCTGTAATTATTTATTTCCACTAAACTCTAAAGCACTGTATGATGCTTGGTAAGATACAGACACTTTAACTTCTATATTTGATATTTCATCAAAATGCGGATCACTCTCTCATGTTCAGAGCTTTTATTTTTCTGTGCAGTGGTATTTGCAATAAGAACACAATTGGAGTAAGTACAAAATAAGAAATATGTCCCATTCTGTGTGAAGATACACTAGAAAAATATTTTAATCAAAAATGAAGACAAAAGTGAGTTTTGCCAAATATGAAAAAAGGACAAAATTTTCACGACACATTTTACAAATGCAGTCAACATAATACAATCAAGTAGTGCTCTGTTATAGCCACTGCAATTTAATTATGTAGAATCTTTTTTGATGAGCCTTCCTGATTGAAAACACTCATTTTCAGCAGAATGAAGGCAAGAACTAAACAAAATCATTTTAATAAGCATTTTATTTATGCACTTAGATAGTTGCTCAGTCCTTGTCACCATACAGAAGAAACACTTTAACAATGAATTTCACTGTTTAAATCAAGCAAGATGAGATTTGTATACAGCAATATAGTTTCACATAATATAGTTTCTGCCTGCTGACTTCAGTAATGAAATAAGGAGATAGCCAGAATTTGTCAAGCAGTTCAGTAAAAAACTTGCCTCTTGCCAGCACATAGTTACTTACTGAATATAGTAACTTATTCTATTGCTGTGAAAGCAGTGAGTCTTTCTCCAGTCTTCATTTTACTTTCATATTGCAAAGAACTGTGAGAGCATTGTGGTAGTGATTTGATGAGAAATAATCACTCAACTGCTTTTGATTTCCTGACATACTTTCACCCCAAAAGGAAAGTACAGATGCCAAATTATTGCATTTATTTTATATAGGTTTTTTAGGGTCACCAATTAAACATGCTACTGTAAAAATTTTCTAGTTCAAGATATGCACTCCTTAGATTTTTTCCATTTGAATAGTGTCCTGATAATACAAATTATTAGAAAAAAAAAATCAAGACCTCCTGAAACAGAAAGGCCTCTTCTTTATCTAGAGGAAACACTTGATATTTTTCTGATCTTGGGTAGATTTTCAGCAAAAGTTTAAATGAAAGTTCAATGGAGTGGCCCATTCCTGAACACTTATAGTGGCAACAGTAGTAGGAGAGAAAACTAAGCAGGGAGAAAAGTCAATAACTTCAGAGCAGAGAAAGAGTTATCATCAAAGCCAGCCTTCTGTTATGTACTCAGATTCCTATTACAGTTATGGGACGGTAAGTACACAGAAAAGCTGTGAGACAGACAACACTAACAGAAATACCCTTAAAACCTGTTAAAAAGGGAAAGAGAGAAGAAGGAAGGAGAGAAAATGCTGAGAAGATGCTAAGAAAATATCAGACAGGGAAAAGCAGGATTAGGTATGATTTTTCTTCCAAATTATTCCATTTGATATAATACCTTGAAAATGCCAAATGTCAAATTTAAAGCAATCTTTTCCTCATTGCCCTCTTTTACTGGACTGTTTTTGATTAACTGAATTACATTCTTCTGTAGGTTTGTTTGTACAGTTTGTGTTAGATAAATACATGTTGAAGTACTCTTTATTCCAGATTTTGGGCATTGGGATTTACTTAGGATATTGTAATGGGCCTGGCAGAGTATTTGACTCATCAGCCTTGAATAACATATCTAACATTCCTTGCATAGGTCTGAAAAATTCCATCTGTGCAGGATGTATATAGATGAATGAATCAGCACAAGCATTTTATTACATCTGCTTTCAAGGTACAAATAGATCCAGTTACATTGCCTAGTTGAAAAATATATATGAAACCCACAAAAATTGCCTAGTACAATGGTAAGTTTAAACATCTTAACTGAATGCCACCTCTACAGCTCACACTGCACCTTTTCTGAAAGTGAAAATATTTCCCTCTTTCTCTCTTATGAAACTCATCTGGTGAGCTCTACCCAGTCTACCTCATCAATCTACTTTTCTTCTTTCTGCTCCCTATTCTTGGGAGATATGTCTTTCTATTTAGTTTGAACTAGAATAAGGGTAATCTTTTCTGAACTTAAAGAAACTGGTTAGGAGTTGAGTTTAGGTGGCACACAAGTTTCATTACACAGCTTCAACTTCTGAGACACTAACTTTATAAAAATTGTCAATATAAAATAATAGTACAGTAGAATTTTATTTTAAGGGCAATTCATGCCTGAAGGGATGCTTTATAACTCGTTGTAGGTAAGCAATGATGTTGCAATTATAAGCAGAACAGAACATAATATATTTCTTGTGACTGACACATTTATGTATGCTTATGATGTGAAAATGGGATATATTGATATTGATTCTTACTTAGATCCTATTTTGATATAGGCTTTTATTTTACAGACATTGACCTTTATGTGATCCCATTTATATGAGGGATTTTTTTCACACATTTGGAGTAATACAGTATCGGGCTTAATGAACACTTCTAAGGTGTTCATTATTTAGCTAATTTACATAGTAATAACCCTATCTGATGTGCCATATCAGTACTAAAGATGGTATACAGTACTAGAGACAGTATAGAGACTAAAGCTTAAATACTACATAACTTTACTACGGAAGATGATGTGTCATATTGATCTTGGACATTCTGTAAAGCTTTTAATGATTTAGCTATTTAAAATGAAGACCTTTGAAAAAAAAAAAAAGAGTAAAGGTACCAAATCATACTCTCTTTGTTTATAATGAGAGACAGAAGTTTAGTGTGTGCTGAAAAATAAGAGAAAAAACAGGTTGTCAAGTCTTATTCAGTAATACAGAACACATGGGAAAATAGTTAAGTTTTATGCTAAATATACATATTAATCCTTTTGTTTAGAAATTTTATTTTGGCAATATTATTCCTTTGTATATACCAGAAAAGAAATGTCACCGCTCTATGACAAAAATTCTGAATTCAGATCAGGTAGAGTAGATAGAACAAGACCTTTATTTTACACCAAGTAACCAAAAAAGGATAGTAAATCATTTTCATACACAGGAAAAGTAGATTTTTTTAGCTTTAACTAGACATCTAAAAGGAAAGGGGACTTGTCATGCTGAGCACTTTGTGTTTGTTACCCAGTTGTTCAGGCACTTGCAAGATCCAAGGTGTTCATTGAACCCAGATTCCTTTCACTGATTTAGGCCAAATTCTGATTAATAATATAGAGAAGAACACCATGTAAGCAAAGGAAGAAAGGGTTTTTCCACATACATACTCTTTCTGGATCAAATAACTCAGTTTACAGTAGCTAACAAATCATGTGGGATGAGAATGTTTAGTCAGGAGAGTCCTCTCTTCCACTGGATGAAATAATATTCCCATATATATTGAATTCTAGAAGCTGGATACATGTATACAAAGCTTAATTAGAAATTAATCCTAATATTAGTGAAATGGGATAAAAAACACCAGCAAAGACCAGGAATCTTCATCTTGATGAAATCTGAGGGCTCTGAGCACACAATAAAAGAGGATGCAATATGTTACGCACATCTCTACAGATTCTCAATTATTTATTTTAAAAAACCTTTAACTAAGCCATAAATCCAAATTAATTGCAGAAGAACCAGGTATAATATTCCATACTATGGAAAAAACGTTGAACCTTGTGACAATGGAAAACAGCTTCCTTTCTATTTATCAGCTTTTCCAAATTCTGGAGTAACCTAGGTTTTTAACCATTTGAATCTGAAAATCCTAAACAAAACCATAATCTAGGATTAATTAAATCTGGAGGAATAAGCTATACCTCTTAAACAAGCATGAAGCTTATGACACTGTAGACATCAGCTCAATTAAAATCTCTTTGAGACACGCAGTACACCAAAGTCAATTGGGTTCTATATTTTAATCCTCTATATAGCTGTAAGTCTAAGCCTAGTCTATATAAAAGGATCAATGACCAAAATAAAAGAGACATAATGACTTAGTTTCAGTAGAGACCTATGTCTTTCCTACTTTTTTATGACCTGAAGAATTCTGAAGATGATCAGAGTATTATATCCCAACATTAATCATTCTACACTAAATTAAAACTGGTCTACCAACCCATGAATACTAAGGTAAATCTACTACTTACTTATTTATGGTGTTCATGAGTACCACAGTCGCTAGGGCTCTCTACTTTTCTCTACAGTTCTTCAAACCCTCATTCTAGATTTAAGACCACTTTTAGACTCAAAAGGACCAGTACCTTAGTACAAAACAGAATATAGCATTCATTCACCAGTTCTTTTACTTCATTCAGCCCTATGTAATACTAATGCCACTTGAGCTCTTAGAAATTCAATTTTGTGATCTCACACCAGTTCTGAGATTAATGGAACCTGGACAACTAATTCAAACTACTCAAAATCAAGGAAGCCAAGCTATCACTATCTTTTAGCACTATGTCATATAAATACCACCTGGACTCCAACATTTTTAGTTCTGAAATCCCTACAAGAGCTGAACATTCAGCTCCAGAAAACAGGAGGTTTAAGATCCAGTGGAGAGCAGATTTATTTCACTTCATTTTGTCCTAGTAAGTGCCAAAGCCATGCTGGCTTTGGACTTGTGAGTCTGAAAATTCCATTTCCAACTCCAGTGTTAAGCTTGTGCTTGACAAAACAAAAATGCCAGCCTACACAGCTTTAAAAAAATAGTCAGCATTATAGCCTAGCCTTTTTCTGATCTTTTCAAACGATTTAATTGTACTATAATGACTTAAATCTAAACTCAATAGTTACTCATCTTATAAGCAGGAGACTGTGAACCCATGAGTTTCTGCCTTGAGCTCTGTGGATTTGAACTCAATAGTTCCAAGCAGTCCAAGCATCACTCAGTAGGAAGATAACAACACTTAATGGAGAAGCAGATTCATCCTATCTTGCTGAGCCAGACAACACAAAAATCCCTGCAGATCTTCACTGTCATTCCATTCTGGGAAATACTGAAAACAGAAGGAATGTTTCACTTTTGTTTGGAATGCACTAGTGCAAACCATTACCCTAACTTTAATCCAAACCTGTATTTTCAAAATACCGGTACTGTCAATAACAGTTCTGGTTCTATTCCAGTTGCCAGTATGGCATACAGTAGGATAAGTCATAAAAGCAAACTTACCTTAAGTGATTTTTTCAAGCATTTATGGAGATAGGTTGGGAAAGAAAAGTGTGATGTAGAAAAGTGTCTTGTTTCTGAAGCAATGTTAGAATGTTTCTCAAAAGATGACAAACACAGAGGTAATCTGTAAGATCAAAATATTGTAAATATGAGGCTGCCAACCTCAGTTCTGTTTAGAGACTGTGTTTCTCCATCCTGCTGCCAAAAACAAAAAAAAAAAATTAAAAATCACTCTTTTTCAGATCAGCTGTCGCTGAAAACAATTATTCACTCAGAAAATAACTATTTCAAATATTTGGATGTCCTCACTCTATTAGCACCTGAAGAACTAGGACCTAGAAACATAAAATAACTTTTAAGTTTTAATTTTTTTCCTCTCTAGCATTACTCCAGGTTTTCTTAACTATTGCATATGAGTGTATTTAATACATATCCACAAATAGCTGTAGCTTGTAGGTTTAATGATTGAGTTGCCTCAGTAAGCTCCTCTTTAGGTTCACAGGGCACACAATACATGGTCAAGTGGCTGAGATTGTTTAGCATTTCATTATATGGAAGTTGATATATGACTATTATTTTGACGTTGCTGCCTTGAAAGTCTTAAAAAGCACTGTGAAAGAATACCTAATCAAATAGTCCGTGGTATTTTACACAGCAATAATTCTCTAGAGTAAAAGAATGTCAATAAAAATAATTAAAATATGAAAAGTTAAATACCCTTGCTCAAATTCTGTCAGATAAAGAGATGAATGCAAAGGTAATCCTAAAGATTTTCAGGAGTTTTACAAAAGTTTGGTTTAGGTAAGAAAATGTCAGCATTTTCTCAAATGTCTGTCTTATAGAATTTGCCCTCTTTTCCCCCTGTAAAGGGCAGAGGGGGGGAAGGTGGCGGTGAGGGGAGGGAAGTGGGCATTTGTGGTTTAACCCAAGTTTGCAGACAGGAGGCAAGAACAGTCAGAAAAGCAGAATTGTTTTTTAATGCCCAGATCTGCGTTTACCAGACAGGAAAGAAACCAGAGTGCTAAAGGAGTATGCACGTTTGACTGCAGGACAGGGAGAGGATGATTACCAAGTTTTGGGGAGTTGTTCTGTTTTGTTTTTACTTCCAAAGGCTACAAGTAATTGAGGTGCTGGGGAGTTCTTCCTAAGACCAGATGAAGAAAAGGAGAATGACCAGAACGGAGCTGCTAATAATCAGCCTCCTTTTCTCTGCATAAATATGATTCAGATAGAGTATAGGTTTTGCACTAGATTTTTGTACTTCAGAGAATTTTGTTTACTGTAAAACCAATGTCAGATAAAGATCATATTTAACTGACAGTGAACTCACTTGAAACTGTGTCTGACCCCATTACTGAGAAGATGTATTTGCCCTCTGCCATGGAGGCTCAATGTTTATGGGCCCTTCATTGTCCAAGTTACAGGCTGCTATTTTGTTCAAAAGTGCTTTTTTTGAAGCTGCACTTAGTAGCAATCGCAATGGGTTTACCCTCATAGAGACAAAGCCATAATTATCCTCGTCTTTGCCACCTCTGAGATGGTGCAATATTCAAAGGGCTAGTTTTGATCTTTAAAGTTTTATGCAGCTGAAGTCACAACAATTTGAAATTATCTTCTCTTTTACAAAATGGGAGCTGTGAAATCAGTCCAAAGTACTTGAGATATCATTTCCCAAGTGCATACCTGGGGCTGGGAGCAGGAAAATTTCTCTGGAGGACAACTGGCTTTGGTATTTACTTCTGATCTTACCCAGCTGAACTGATAGCTCTTGTTTGTTAAAAATATAGCAAATAAGTGTTCAAATCTGTGAGGCTAGTTTTTGAGGTATATTAGTGAGAAGAGTGTTAGTACCATAAGGCCTTATAAGATGATTATGCTGATTATGATTATGTGTAAATATAATTTCTATTTCAGTTTCTGGGAAATAATTCCAAAATTGAAGGATCCATGTTTCTCTTAAAAGAAAACTGTCTAATCCAGACAACTTTTTTATTATTGAGAGCTGAGTTAAATCTTGTTTCATCTTAGATAGTTCGATAAGGACAGAGATATGTTAATAGATGATAGGGAGAACTAAACATATTTTGCTATAATCGTTCTAAGATAGAAGATTTTCAGATACATGAATGGTGCCCTAGACACTCAAATGTGATTACAAGTATTCTCTTTTTACCTTTTCTATAAGTTAGCAAAATGTAACAGAATATATGATTTTTTTTTAGGATAACATATCAAAAAGATACCCTTGGAAGATTAATCTTTAAACATGAAAGTAGACAGTAATTATAACTGCTTTATTGACACTATTTCCAAGAAAAAAAATAAGGGCAGAGAAAGCACAAAATAAAAATGAAATATTCAGTAACTATTAGAATGACTTTGTCAATATTATTCACAGTGTTAGAAACCTGTTTTAGAATGTAAACCTATACATATTAAGCAGACTTATGAATACGCTTGCCTGGATATCTTGGCTCCAACACTTTATCTCAAGTACTAACCAGCATTACCCACTGTTAGAGAGTAACGGCATGTCCCTTTGTTCTTCATCTCAAGTACTTACTATCAGCATAGCATGGGTATAGCAGGAAACCCAAATCAGAAGCCTCTGGGATTTTGGTTATCCTTAACAGATACTTTTGAGAGATGGTCCTGTCCAACTTACAGGAGGTTATTGCCACTAACTAGCACTGCATTTCTCCAGGCATTAAAAATTAAAGTTTAGACAACAGCTTAAGCAATCTGCTGCCCTTACCTTTTGTTACTCAACTCAGCAATCAACCACAATATGGTCATAAATCTGAAAGGCAGGAAATTTCATACTCCAAAATTATGAACTATTTGCAACTGTATAGAGTAGAAGTGTGGTTTACATTTGTTTCTAGACCTTACCTATAATGCCCTTAAAGTGTTCCCCTTTTAGCCCTTTTCTGGAATGCTGTTTTCAATGCAGTTTACTTTATGAAGCTCACTTTAAAGCAGTTTTCACAGAAGGAAAGTTCATTTGGCCCAGTGGCACTTGGATAAGGACTCTGTATAATTCCATTTGAGGTCTTCAGAAAGAAGATGAGATGCTAAATAAATTAATCAGCTGTGTCTGTTGTGGAAATCTATAAGGCCAGAGAATTTTCACATTAAACTTTCCAGACAGGTTTGTTCAAACTGAACATTCCCAGGCTGAAATGGTCCGTATGCACTATTTGGAAATGTACTTAGTACTTATATACTGAAGTTTTTATCTCCTCTTCCTAGCACAGAACGCTGTATGCTCATTCAGCTGATAGATTTTAGTGGTGTATCTTATAGGAAATAATGATCCAACATCTTCAGAAGTCAATTTGACTTTTGGAGGAAGGCCATGGCTTTAAAGACCTTAGAGATAATCTTTTCAGAGGATGAGAGATTCCCTAAAAGTCCAGATGGTGTCCAGTGCACATCCCAGATGTGGTTAAAATTTGCACGACTTGGGCCAGAAATGTATTCTCGCTACCTTGCAACATTGCAGTGGAGAGAGGGAGAAGACAAGGTGGGTGCACTGGTCAGCAAACTCAGGATTTATGAAGACACTGTCACTGCTCCATTACGAGCCCATGTCTCAGCTGTGGAAACAAAACTGGCTGAACTGGAAGAGAAGATTAAGGAAGGACTCTTCCATATCTCTCCAGAACAAACAAGAGTCTCCGCCATCAGAAGCAGGCGTCTTCCAGCTAAGGAGAAAGGGTACACTCCACGCGGCAATCTGTGGTTTTACCTCCATGAGCATGGAGAAGATATGAGGAAGTGGGATGGGAAACCCACCTCTTCCTTAGCAGCTCGGGTACGTGAATTGCAAAGAGGCACAACCAACACAGGGAATTCTTCAAGGTTGAAGGCTGCTCCGGTCTCTCGTGGGCAAGGCTCCAGACAGTATAGGAATGATGATGTTATGCCTGATCCTCTTGAAGGAACCTCCCGGTCATATTCACAGGGAGAGCGCAGTGAATACCATGACCAGAACTAGGGGGGCCCTGCCTCTAGCCAGGTAGAGGAGAGGGACAATCGGGTTTATTGGACTGTGTGGATTCGGTGGCCTGGCTCATCAGACCCACAGAAATACAAAGCTTTAGTGGACACTGGCGCACAATGCACGTTGATGCCATCAGGATACGTCGGGGCAGAATCCATCTCTATTTCTGGGGTAACAGGGGGATCCCAACAGCTGACTGTACTGGAAGCTGAAGTCAGCTTGACTGGTAAGGAATGGCATAGACACCCCATTGTGACTGGTCCAGAAGCCCCGTGTATCCTTGGCATAGACTACCTGAGGAATGGATATTTCAAAGACCCAAAGGGACTGCGTTGGGCCTTTGGCATAGCTGCTGTGGAGACAGAGGAAATCAGACAGCTGAGCACCTTGCCTGGCCTCTCAGAGGACCCTTCTGCTGTAGGACTGCTGAAAGTTGAAGAACAATTGGTACAGCTGGCCACAGCCACAGTGCACCGTCGGCAATACCGCACTGACCGAGACTCTGTGACCCCCATACACAAGATGATTCGTGAGCTGGAGAGCCAAGGGGTGGTCAGCAAGACTCACTCACCCTTTAATAGCCCCATATGGCCAGTACGAAAGTCCAGTGGAGAGTGGAGGCTGACGGTGGATTACCGTGGTCTCAATGAGGTCACACCCCCCCGAGTGCCGCTGTGCCGGACATGCTGGAGCTTCAGTATGAGCTGGAGTCCAAGGCAGCCAAGTGGTATGCCACCATCGACATTGCCAATGCCTTTTTCTCCATTCCGTTGGCAGCAGAGTGCAGGCCGCAGTTCGCTTTCACCTGGAAGGGGGTGCAGTACACCTGGAATCGACTGCCCCAGGGGTGGAAACACAGTCCCACCATTTGCCATGGACTGATCCAGACTGCATTGGAAAAGGGTGAGGCTCCAGAACATCTACAGTACATCGATGACATCATTGTATGGGGGAACACAGCAGGGGAGGTTTTTGAGAAAGGAAAGAAGATAATCCAGATTCTCCTAAGAGCTGGTTTTGCCATTAAACGAAGTAAGGTCAAGGGACCTGCTCAGGAAATTCAGTTCCTAGGAGTGAAGTGGCAAGACGGGCGTCGTCAGATTCCAACAGAGGTGATCAACAAAATAGCAGCTATGTCCCCACCGACCAGCAAGAAGGAAACTCAGGCTTTCCTAGGCGCCGTGGGCTTTTGGAGGATGCATATCCCTGAGTACAGTCAGATTGTAAGCCCTCTCTACCTTGTGACACGGAAGAAAAATGATTTCCAGTGGGGCCCTGAACAACAACAAGCCTTTGAGCAGATTAAACAGGAGATTACCCATGCAGTAGCCCTTGGGCCAGTCAGGACAGGACAGGATGTGAAGAATGTGCTCTACACTGCAGCCGGGGAGAATGGCCCATCCTGGAGCCTCTGGCAGAAAGTACCTGGGGAGACTCGAGGACGACCGCTGGGATTCTGGAGTCGGGGATACAAAGGATCTGAGGCCAGCTACACCCCAACTGAGAAAGAGATCCTGGCAGCTTATGAAGGAGTTCGAGCTGCCTCAGAAGTGATTGGCACTGAGGCACAGCTCATCCTGGCACCCCGACTACCAGTGCTGGGCTGGATGTTCAAAGGAAAAACTCCTTCTACCCATCACGCCACTGATGCCACATGGAGTAAGTGGATCGCTCTGATCACGCAGCGAACCCGGATAGGGAATCCTAATCGCCCTGGGATTTTGGAAATCATCACCAACTGGCCGGAAGGTGAGAGTTTCGGATTGTCCTCTGAAGAAGAAGAGGAGCAGGTGACACGAGCTGAGGAGGCCCCACCATATAACCAGCTACCAGAAGAGGAGAAGCGATATGCTCTCTTCACAGATGGCTCTTGCCGCATTGTAGGGACAAGCCGGAAATGGAAAGCAGCTGTATGGAGTCCTACGCGTCGAGTTGCAGAAGCGACTGAAGGACAAGGTGGATCAAGTCAGGTTGCAGAGCTGAAAGCTGTTCAGCTGGCTTTGGATATCGCTGAACGAGAGAAGTGGCCAAGACTCTACCTTTACACTGACTCGTGGATGGTGGCCAATGCTCTGTGGGGATGGCTGGAGCGCTGGAGAAAGGCCGGCTGGCAGCGCAAAGGGAAACCCATCTGGGCGGCTGAGATGTGGCAGGACATCGCTGCCCGGGTAGAGAAGCTGAGCGTGAAGGTCCGTCACGTAGATGCTCATGTACCCAAGAGCCGGGCTAATGAGGAGCATCGTAACAACGAGCAGGTGGATCGAGCTGCCAGGATTGAAGTCTCTCAGGTAGATCTGGATTGGCAGCATAAAGGTGAATTGTTTCTAGCCCGATGGGCCCATGATGCCTCTGGTCATCAAGGCAGAGATGCAACATACAGATGGGCTCGTGACCGAGGGGTGGATCTAACCATGGACAGTGTCTCACAGGTTATCCATGACTGTGACACATGTGCTGCCATCAAGCAGGCCAAGCGGGTGAAGCCTCTATGGTATGGTGGACGGTGGTCGAAATACAGGTATGGGGAAGCCTGGCAAGTTGACTACATCACACTTCCCCAAACACGCCAAGGCAAGCGCTATGTGCTGACCATGGTAGAGGCAACCACTGGATGGCTGGAGACATACCCCGTATCTCACGCCACTGCCCGGAATACCATCCTGGGCCTTGAGAAACAAGTCCTGTGGAGACACGGCACCCCAGAGAGAATAGAGTCTGACAACGGCACCCACTTCAAGAACAGCCTCATAGACACCTGGGCCAGAGAGCACGGCATTGAGTGGGTGTATCATATCCCCTACCATGCTCCAGCTGCCGGGAAAGTTGAGCGATGTAATGGACTGCTGAAAACAACCTTGAAGGCATTGGGTGGGGGAACTTTCAAACACTGGGAGATGCATTTGGCAAAGGCCACCTGGTTGGTCAACACCCGGGGCTCCATCAATCGAGCTGGCCCTGCCCAATCAGAACTCTTGAATACTGTAGATGGAGATAAAGTCCCTGTGGTCCATATGAGAGGTATGTTAGGAAAGACTGTTTGGGTTAGTCCCACCTCAAACAAAGGCAAACCCATCCGAGGGATTGTCTTTGCTCAAGGACCTGGCTGCACTTGGTGGGTAATGCAAAAAGATGGAGAAACATGTTGTGTACCACAAGGGGACCTAATTTTGAGCGAGAAGAGTTTGTAATGTTTCATTGTATATATGTGTATATATATATGTATAGGTAAAAAGGGGATTAATTTGGGAATGACTAGATGGAGTGGAATAAGGGGTGGATAATGTCCTAGTTCAGCTGGAGGGACCAGCTAACCCTGTGTGGTGGTGATCAAACCTGTGTATTCCACCCCCTCTATTCATTCCCCAAGGACAATGGGCCATTAGCAGCAGCTGCCCAGGGAGCCATTATCTCCTTCACACCCAGCCTGAGGGGGGCGGAGCTGCTAATGGGCCATCAACAGCTCAACACCCCCTGGCTCCCAGAGTTATCACCCATTGTGTGAGTCCCCGCCCAGGGGGAGGGACTGAGTGCTCCCTGAGGGTACATAAGTGGTGGGTAAGAAGACCTCGGGAACCTTCTTGTCGGATCCAGAGCAGCAGCAGGACCTCGACAGCAGGAGATCACCGCTCTCGCCCAGACCACAGCCCTCGCCTACACCAACAGGTTTTTCTTTTCCTTTTGCTCTGGACTTGGGGGAGCCACAGGGGTCTCAGCACAAGGGCAAACAAACCCCCTTGGGTTTGTGCCCCAGGACACTGGGTTATACTGCTGGGGTATTGTGAGTTGAAAGCAATTTCCCTTGTGTGTCAGTGTTGTTATAGTAATATTATTATTAAATTTTAGCTCTGACTTATAATCTCTCTCGTGGTGAGTTCATTTTCCCTTGCTGGTTCACCTTCAAACCAGCACAAGAATATTTTACCTTCTAAGAATCTCAGAGTGCTTTACAAATTTCCTGTTGCACTATCTCTCTCAGGCAAGTAACTTTTAAAGCATTTTCTGTAATTATCCCAAAATTTTATAAACCTCACGATTTAGGACCTACTCAGGTCCCTTCTTTCAGCTGATCCCTGCCACTTAGAAGTGCCATGTCTCCTGGACTTTGTCAAGCAGGAGTAATTGGTTAGGGCTTACTTTGAATGAGAGAGAACCACATTATAAACATGTCTTTCTTAGCTATGATTTACTATTTTTCAGGAGGAGCTGCTAATTCTTTTTTTTTTTTTGGCTATGCTTTGAAAACTATACATCCCCTGAAGAAAAGAAAAAAGAAAGGAAGAAAAAAGAAAAAGAGGAAGAAGAAAAAGAAGAAAAAAACGGGGGGAAAAAAGACAAAAAGGGAAAAGAAGAAAACAAAAAGGAGGGGGAAACTATTCTAGTCATAAAGCGGCCGGGAGAGAGTGGGAGATTCTTGTGCTCAGCCCCCTTGGAGCCAACCGGTGATCCTGGCGGTTGTGCCCCGCCGCCCAGGAGCCGTGAGGCACTAATGCGGGGCGCCCGCAGCCGTGCGGCGGAGAAGAGCCGTCCCGCCGAACCGGGCAGCGTTGCGGCGGCGCTGCCAGCGGGGCCTCGAAGCGGCGGAGAGTCGGCTCGGCTCGGCGTGGGGCCGGGGCGCCGGGCCTGTGCCGAGGGGCTGTGCCGGGCGCCTCGCCGCACCTGCGGACCCCCGCGCGGAGAGGTGCGCGCTGCTCCCGCCGCCGCGCTCAGCTGCAGCGGCGAGGGGAGGGAGGGGGTGGAGCTGCCGCGAGCAGGGTCCGAAGGGGACAGACGGAGTGCGAAAGACGGAGGAGGAGAGAGGAGGGAGGGAGAGAAGGAAGGAGACAGGCGGGGGAAGGAAGGAGGGAGGGAAGGAATCGGCGATCCGGCACAGCGTCCCCACTCTCACTCTCTCCGCTGCTGCAACTCCTCAACTCTGCCCGTTCTTTGCCTGGACATGTTTTAAGAAAGTTGGATCTCTCCTTCCCTTTCACCCTCTTTGTTTCTTCCTTTTCTCTTTCTTGTTTTGTTTCTTTTTTTCGTCTCTTCTCCCCCTCCCCGTCTATTTTTCCTTCCCACCCTGAAGTTTGAAGCAGCGGATGGGTCGGAGCCGACATGCCGCGCTGTGGCGGCGGGGCCGGGCGCCGCGCTGGCTGCGCGCCGGGGCCGCGGTGAGCGCCAGGGCCGCCGCGGGGCGCAAGCTTTAGAGGCGTGCGGGCACCGGGGCATTGCTCGAGCCTTCTCCGAAGGACGGAAAAGAAAGGGGGGGAGGAAGCGTGCGGAGATGAACTGAGCTGGAGCGGACTTTGTGAGAAGAGTGCCGAGTCCAGCTGGTCTGGTGAGTTCTTTGTTTTATTAGTTTATTATCAGCAGGGTGCTGAGAGGGATGATCCGCATGAGAGTTCTGGTGCTCCAGTTCTTATGCGCTACGGAATACAGTCGGGTCTTCGATTCAGCCCGTAGTTTGTAACTGTGTAGAGCGTGTGTTTATGTATATATCAGTATGTATGTATACCCCGCACAGCGACTGCATGCGAAACTACGTGGACTTAGAGCTGAGGGTACCCCCAGCTATACAGCTCTTCGTGGATGGCGGGAGGCTCGGGTTTCCCGACTCCAAGCCCTGCAGCCGGAGACGGACTCGTCACCGCGGGGCCACCGGCTCTGCTGTGCTCGGTTCGGGAGAGCCGGAGCCGGCCGCTGGCTCTGGAGCCGCGCCGTGCCCGGCTCCCCGTGCGCTGTGACGCGGCGCCCTCTGCCTGCCCGCCGCAGAACTGCCGCTTCCCGGTGCCCGCTGCCCAGCCCGGGGGCTGCCGCCGCGGCCCGGGAAGGGAGCGCGGACCCTATACGGTGGAGCGTACTCTGTGGTGACCCTGAGAGCTGGCGCTTTCTAACGGGGTCGGTTCCCTCTGACCTGCGGCCCTTTGCGCATGAGGCTGTGGTTGCAGAGGGGCCCGCTGCGCCGCTGGCTGTATTTAATTATGTGGCTAGTAAAAGACGTGATAGGGCTAATGCGCGGTAAATGCACCCCCGCCGACGTCACCCGCCCGCAACGCGACTTCACTGTGAGGCCGCAGGGACGGGATTCCTCAGGCAAACATTTGATCGTTAAGTGTAATCACTTATGAATGAGCGGGGAATCCTTCGAGGACTGTTTGGGAGTATTAATCTTTAACACCGGGCTGTCAGGTTGACAGACATCGCATAAGCATTACTATGGCAAGCCGCTTTTCCACCTGAGTAAGCCTGTACCCCCTCCGCAGGCCGAGGAGCGGTCGCCGCCGAGCTCCCCGGCTGTACCCGGCTCCGCACTGGCTCTCCTCGCCGCTGGTTTTCCCGACGCTGGAGCAGGGCGCCACTGCCTTCAGCGGTGCCAGGCAGCCGCCAGTCGCTCTTGGCTTCTGCCGAGAGACCTCCCGACTCCGCCCAGCCGTTCTCGAGCTGCTCGCCCAGCCCAGCTCAAGGGTTCGAGGCGGGGAAGCGTGAGTCCAAGCCCGCCGGCACGGCCCGGGGGCGGCATCCCGGCCGCCTGCGGGAGGAAGAGCGGCCGCCGCGGCGCTGCGGTCGCGACTGGGCGCTCCTTGCTGCCACCGGTGCGGGCGGGGACCGCGGGGCTTGTCCCGGGCACTCGCTGTTCCTCGGACATCAGAGGACCGCGTGTTTCCGTGGGCTCTGACGGTCTCCCTCGCCATCCCCGTAAGACTTTCCGAGTAGCAGCTTTCCGAAGTTTCTAAGTAGCATTTCTGGGGGAAGACTTCGCCACACGCGAAGGCGCCCCCGTCCCTGGACCGGCACCGGCCTCCCTGTCGCCCCCGTCGGGCTGAAGCGGGGCGAGCGCAGCTGAGGTTTAGGGGTACCCCGAGCCACAGGAGGACCAGCTTGGGCTGCGGCTCGGCCTTCGCCAAGTCTCCTTCACTTTTCGTCCTCCCGCGGCCGGGCCGGGCCGAGGTGCGGGGGCTGCCGGGGCTCTACACGGCGTCGCAGAAACGAGTTCCGGAGGGGCGGCCGTCCAGCGCCGCGGAGGAATCCGGCGGCGGGGGCCGCAGGGGGCGGAGAGGCACCGGCGGGGCACCGACGAGGCACGCTGGTGGCCGGGGAAGAAAGGGGGAGCGGCGCGGCGGGCACCGTGCGGGGCTGGCCCCGGCCCGCATCCCCGCCCAGCAGGCAGCGAGCCGCAGAGAGGTGAGGCGCCGGGCCGGCCGGGAAAGTTGGGAGAAGTTTTGGCGGTGGGGAAGGACCGGCGGGCAGCGCTGGCGCGCAGAGAAGGCGGTCGGTCGGCGCGGACCCTTCGGGAAGTTGCGGCTCGGGCGGGACGGCGGTGGGGCCGCCCGGAGGCGCTGGGGGAGCGGCCGCCTCGTGGTGCCTCGGTCGGAGGGGGGCGGCTGCGGAGCGGCGCCGGCCCCATCCCCCCTGTCCCCCGCCTGGTGTCGCGGCCCTGGCGCCCCGTGGCCCCCCCGCGGCTGGCGGCGGCCAGCCGGGATGGAGCGGGGGCCGCGCTCCTTGAGAGTCAGCCGAGTTTAGCGGCCAGATTGCGCCTAAGTTGGGCAGAGGAAAGGGTGCTTTCCCCTGAGGCAAGGTGTCTGCTAATGCGTCTGATGGGCCACTGCAAACTTCATTCCCGGGTGAGCCGGCAGGGGCGACTGACGGCGAGCGAGAAGTACCTTGGTGTGAGTTTGTTCCTTTGTTCGGACTTGTACACTGCGTCCCTCGTTGCGTTCCTCACCGGATTCCTCCTAAAGGTAAAGGGCAGCGCCCGCCAGGACGTGGCGTTTGGCAGCACCTCCTCGGGAGGTCCCGGCTTGACCCTTCAGTTGGATTTTGCCACCTTTCTTCCTCTTCAGGGCAGTTGAAACAGAACAAAGCAATGTTTGAAAGATGCGCTTTTTAGTCTCTTGGGTCAATTAGTGACGCCGTGTCTTACCGCTGGTAGTATCCCCCTGTTGTAGACTTTTTTTTTTCTTTTTGGACACACATTAATTAGTTAAAGACATGCTGCTTTCTAGCAGCAGGTTTTCATGAGATTTAAATACTTGCCTGCAAGTTGTTCTTAGGCAGTTGCATAGGAAATACTACCTGTATTGCTTTACCATTTCTGCTGTCTCTCTGTAAAAGACAAGAATGCTGTGTATTTCTCATTTGCTTTTCTAGCCATGTGGAAATATTTACTCAATATTTATTGAGTAAAATATCTTTAACACTGTAAACTATTTCATTTTTAAGCTTTGTTCTCCGTGAAATCCTAAAATCTTGCTTTTAGGAGACTTGAAGGCAAACTTTTGGAGTCACCCCATCAGTGGGGTAGTTGTTTTGTTTTTGTTTTTTTTTTTTTATTCAGCACGCTAAAGAACTTTGTATGGCTGTTAACCCTGCTACCAGTGCAAGTAAACAAGTGTAAATACCTTTAGGCTCTCAAAGATTTAGATACGTCATATTTTTTAAGTTTAAAACTGGATTCAAGATCTGTAGAACTATTTCTGTCATAACCAATTTTAAGGTGCTGTGCTAAATTTCGATCAAACTCTCATTCCCAGAGATTGTCGGTATGCTTTTCCTTGCACAGCTGGCGAGTTCGATATTGGATACACTAGTAAATAACTGCCTACAGATAAATAGTATAAAATCTCTGTGTGAATCTTTGTTTCATTCTGGTTTCAGATTCTTTTTCTGCTGTCTAAATACAGCTGCTGCATTTTGCTTTTAACAATAAAGATCTGGAAAGCATAAATCAAAGTATCTCCTGAAATTAACTCACAATGTGGGTGGGGAATACAAATATAAAACTTTCTGGACTTCAGTCACAAGTTGAAACTGTTATGTTAATCTATGCGACAGTGTACATTTTTTGAATAATTTACCAGCTTTGCTTAAGTAACACTACCATACACTCTCATCATGTGTTAATTTCTGAATACCAAAACAGACAGACACCCTCCCAGAAAAGCAAAAAACACTGTTAAATTTTTTGATTGGAAAGTTAAGCATGTTGAAACATCTAAACCTGGTCATCTTTTTTTCTACTCAGTCTATGTAAATAATAGCTTTTAAACAATTGAAAGAGTAGCATAACCCCAGTTAGTGCAGCTCACAAAGTCACATGATGTCTTGTAGATGACTATGGTAGCAACTCTGTCATGATGGTTTAGTTACTGCCAAAATAACTTTTCACAGTACTTTTCTATCGAATAGCATTAGTTGAGTTGATTAAAACCAACCTCTAAAGTAAGTAGGTGATCTTTTGCTTAGTGGAGACAGTGTCAATAACTCTACGAATCAAAGAAGCTGATGCACAAATGGGGTGAAACTCCCACTACATTTGTTAAAAGTTAGTGAATAATTTCAGTAGACAAGTGTTGTAGAAACAGCATGAAAGAACCTCTTTTAGTTCTCAGAGTGCTCTGATGTGCCTCAAGAGTGGTGGAACAGGCCTTGCTTACAGACTCTCATTCTTATAATGAAAATTATATAGCTTAGTCTTATAGCAGATTCTCCTGGACTGAAGTAGTAGATCTTGCATATAGAAAAAGGATAGCAATGGGACTAAGACTCATTGGGGTATGTCACCTGATTTACATTCTTTTTCTACCTACAACTTTTTATTGCTGGTGGAATAAATCTCTCAGTGTATGCTCACCATTGATACACTATCATCATCATGTCTAGGCTTCAGCAACAAAGATTTGGGAAGGGCTCTCCCCACGTGGGTGTGTCCTTCGAGCCTGCGCAGTGATTTTTTAGGTGAGGCACAGCGTGCGCAGAACTGGCCCCACTGTTTAAGTCCTGAGGTTCATCTGCCACAGCCGAGCGAGCTTGGATGGTGCCAGTGAAGTCCTCAGGGATGAGGAATACCTCCAGCCCCCGGTATTCCCAGGAGGTCTCCCATCCAAGTACTAACTGGTGCTAACCCTGCTTAACTTCCAAGATCTGATGGGATTGGGTGTCAGTGTGGCATTTAACTGCCGTATACATTATGTAGCAGAGAAGCTTTTTGGTCTCTTGGTCTCTTTTTTTTTTTTTTTTGTTTGTTTGCTTTCTTGGCATTGAAGTTACTGTTTGCTAAATTCTTTATTTTATGCCTAAAACTTTCACATCTGAAACCATAAACTTCTAAGTCTAGATATGGTAAACGTTTTGCTAGGATAAATGGTCTTTTATATGACTGCTATCTTATCCAGTCCTACTTATTTGTAAATTACCAGTTTGAGCTCTGGTAGGCCCAAAATTATATTTATTCTTATGCCTTTAATGCAAAGATACTTTTGTATTTGTCGGTTGTGTTAGTATTTTTCCTATGTACAAATTACGTTAACAATTTGATGTTTACATAATTTTGTTAACATTGTAACAAACTTTCTTAGCTATCCCAGTGCTGAATATACATATAAATAAAAAGGACCTGGATAGGTATAAAAATAAAAATTAGCTGAACAAGAATTTCCAAATAAGAAATCAAAGTTTGTTTGAAAGTAGCTTTTCAGAATACCATATGCAGTTCTTGTAATTTAGAGCTATGATGTTTTGCTAAGCAAACAGTTGCCTTCTGTATTGAAAACGGAATCAGAAAATCCTAAACTGGTCATACGCCAAAGATAATAAAAATTCAGGAGTTTAAAGTGTAGCCTTTGGCTAAAATGTTTTTGAAATTCAGTCATCTGGCACACTAATATGAGCAATCTGAGTTTATATCTAACACATTATCACTTTATTTTAACACTTTCATACTTTCTCTTAGTAGTTAACTGTTTATACAACTGACATTTTATAATACTTCAGATATTTACCAAGATTATATTGTGTTGATTTTTAGATAATCCTAGATCAACATTTTTTAGTTTCTAGTAGCTTTGTAAATTATAACAAGATGGAAACAGTGTCACATAAAATAAATGACTAACTTGTTTCTATCTGCCATGGTTAACTGTTTAGTTGAGAGATGCTTTTAAGTTCTTGATTGTGACTCAGCAAATCTTTGGAGTTGCTGCTGAGGAATGGATTCTCCTACTGGTGGTTGCATCATTGTTTGTAATAGGCTGCATATTGTTAGTTCTGAGCAGACTCTATTTGAAGCTATTACAGAAGAGTGGCAAAAAATGCTCAAGGTACTATGGCACAGAAAAATATTTACAGTAATAGTAAAATGTACACATATGTTCAACTTTGAATATTAAGGAGGCGTTTGGATACTTTAAAGCAGTCTACTGCATCTTCTTGTGGTACAGATTGTGTCTAATGTACTTGGGATGTGAGGAGAAAATGATAAAAGATACAAACAGATACAGTGTTTTACATAATAAATACACAACGTCAGAATGCCTATACTTCCATTTGGCAATGGGCTATGAGTTAGAAGATGCCACAGCATCAGAAGTAAAGCTGGGTTTTGGACTTGAGTATAAATCTTCATTAGTAGTAGTAATAACAGTTATAATAATAAATGCTAGTGTAAAAAGAGGATAAGATCTGATCAGATCAGCATAAGGGCTGATCATTATGCAGATTTTGATAATAGCTTCCAAAATTCCAGCAAGATGGAGGAAAAGAACCTGGTTTTGTTGATTGCTTAAAATTTTTGTAATAATTTCTTAACATGTCTTTTAGGCCCTCTAATGGCACCTTAAATTGCTCAGAGTTTTGGAATATTGATATCAGTTATTTTTTGCAGGGATTTCATTGTGTATGAGAGTTTGTTTGTTTTGTTTGTTTGTTTGTTTTCATTTTAAGCAAGTATTTGTGAAATTGGCAGTATGTTAGGGGATCATGCCCTGGAGACCCAAGTGTCTCTATATTTCCAGGACATGTCATAGCCTGGGAAGAAAAGTAGATGGGGGAGGAATAATATTGTTAACCCATTGTAACAGTTACTGTTCCAACCTCACACTCATTTGTCCTCAAAACCTTTCCTTCATTCAGTGTTAAGACCTTGTAAGTATTGGTTCCAGCTAGTTACTTGCTTTTAAAAGCTTTTATGCTTTTTATTATTTGCTTATTTGCTTTTTATTGTTTGCGGTGTCTGTAAGTTAAATTGTGCAACTTAATTGCTAGATTGAGAAGACAGACACTTTTTTTTTCTCCTTCCGAAAGGATACTCTTTTTTATTACTCCTCTCCAATACTTGGTATAGTTTGTGTGGATATGAGTCTTAAATTGTTTGCAGAATCACAGAGTCAGCTAGATTGGAAAAGATTTCTGAGATTGTAGAGTCCAACCTTTGACCTAACACCACCTTGTCTACTAGAACATGGCACTAAGTGCCACATCCAGTCTCTTAAATACCTCCAGGGGTGGTTAGTCATTCATTTTATGTGACACTGTTTCCATCTTACTATAATTTACAAAGCTACTAGAAACTAATAAATGTTGATCTAGGATTATCCAAAAATCAACATAATATAACCTTGGTAAATATCTGAAGTATTATACAATGCCAGTTGTATAAACAGTTAACTACTAAGAGTTTGGGGTAAGGACAAAGTAGGGCTAAAATGTGGGTGAAAAAAATCAGAAACAATGAATGTTACAGTAAGTAAGTAATTAGTATTACTTACATAGCAGACTGGCCAGAGAAGAAAATGCAACAGGAGAGGTAAGGAAAAAATATTTATGATAAATAGGGAAAGGTAAAAGAAATCAGTTTGTACTGCTTAAAGTAGTTGAGTCAGTGCAAGATTGCTTTCTACTTCCTGGAAAGAAATTTTGCTCCCAAGATCTTGTTGAAAGCTTGGGCTTATGGAGGGAGTCTTCTGAGACTTTGATTTGTTATCCTGTGAGACTTTGGGGAGTGAATCACAGAATATGCTAAGCTGGAAAAGCTCATCAAATCCAGCTCCTGGCCCTGCACAGGACCATCCCCAAGAGTCACACCACGTGCCCAAGAATATCATCCAAAGACATCTCTTGACCCAGATAAAGAAAGTGGTCCAACTTGTCTTGTTCCTGAGGTTTCTGACCTTCTTACTGCAATCTTGCCTGGATTTAGGTAGTGGAAGTGTTACATTGACTTTTTCAAAAGGGAAACCAATGAAGGTGTGCCTCTGTGTCTGTCTTGCTGTTCCAGGTTCTTTCTCTGTCATTTCTGGAGTGTGTTGGAGTAATAACGGCTTAAGCATTTATCTAGTGATTCTAATAGATTTCTGTTCTCATAGCTTTTGATACTAATTTGTTTCAGATCTCTTCTGAGAGGGTAATAAAGAAATACGTCTCATTCTTTATTGGCTTTACAACTTAGTGATGCTTGATAAAATTTTTTTTTCATGATAAACACAACTCTTACACAGGTACTCGGAGCTGGAGAGAGTACAATACAGAATTATTCTGTTTATAACTTTTATAGTTCTTGAAACAGGTGCACATGGATATTTTAAAGAATTCGTGGTTATTTCAAGCCAACTTCTGCAGTTTACTTCCACATAGTTGGACATCAGCCATTTACAGTCTTGAGTGAGATGAGGGAGGAGAATTTTCTATTAGAAGTCAATGTCATGTACAAAGTAGAGAGCCAGAGTGAATGTTCATTACTCCAGATTAGTTCAGATCTAGTTTGCTGGCTTATAGCAGATATCACTGACATATTTCTTCTAGCATGTTACTTCATGGAGTTGTTCGTTGAACTTAATTCCTAAACCTTGTCTTGTGTTAGTAATTCCTAGACTTTTGATCTCATGGATTCTTAGCATTTTTCGGGAGTTTAAATTTATCTGCATTTATATTACTGTAAATAATTTTGAAACTTTCTGTATATAATCTAGATATGTAACTTCTAGTTTATTTTCAAATTTGAATTCTGAACTTAGCATCAAGTTTATTTGATAAACATTTGAACAGTCGTTAGTCTTACCACATCTCTATCTTGTTTCAGGGTTTCTTTATAATTGCTGCCATGGGAAGATACTGGACTATGCTGTTGCTGCTGATGCTGTTGATGCAGCATTTTGAAAACTGTGAAGGAAATCAAAGGCCACATCATGCTTCACCAATGCAATTTACCCAAGTACAGTATAATGCTACTGTGTATGAGAATTCTGCAGCCAAGACTTACGTTGGGCATCCAGTCAAAATGGGCATTTACATTACAGATCCATTATGGGACCTAAGATACAAAATTATTTCTGGCGACAATGAGAACTTGTTCAAAGCTGAAGAATATGTTCTTGGAAACTTTTGTTTTTTGAGAATACGGACCAAGGGAGGAAACACAGCTATCCTTAACAGAGAGGTGAGAGACCATTACATACTGACTGTTAAAGCAGTTGAAAAAAACACGAATGCTGAAACACGCACAAAGGTCAGGATACAGGTACTGGATACAAATGACTTGCGGCCTTTGTTTTCTCCAACATCTTACAGTGTTTCGTTGCCTGAAAACACAGCAATAAGGACCAGCATTGCAAGAGTCAGTGCAACAGATGCAGACATAGGAACAAATGGAGAGTTCTACTATAGCTTTAAAGAAAGAACAGATGTGTTTGCTATACATCCAACTAGTGGAGTGGTAGTTCTAACTGGTAGACTTGACTACTCAGACACCAAGCAGTATGAGATGGAAATTCTTGCAGTGGACCGTGGGCTGAAGCTATATGGAAGCAGTGGCATAAGCAGTATGGCAAAACTAACTGTTCATGTGGAGCAAGCAAATGAATACGCTCCTGTTATTACAGCTGTTCCACTGACTCCATCGGAATCAGACAGAGATCCAACATATGCAATTGTAACTGTAGAGGACAATGATCAGGGTTCAAATGGGGAAATAGCATCATTAAATATTGTTGCAGGAGATGCGCTCCAACAGTTCAAAACTGTGAGGTCTGTTCCAGGAGGTAAAGAATACAGAATAAAAGCCATTGGTCACATTGACTGGGAGAGTCACCCTTTTGGATATAACCTTACCCTTCAAGCTAAAGATAAAGGAAATCCCCCACAGTTTTCTTCTGTGAAGGTTGTTCATGTAACATCACCACAATTTAAGTCTGGTCCTGTCAGATTTGAAAAAGAGATATATAGAGCTGAAATAAGTGAATTTGCCCCTCCAAACACACCTGTGATAATGGTGAAAGCTGTGCCTACTTACCCACACTTAAGATACGCATTCAAAAACACACAGGGAAAAGTGAAATTCAATTTAAACACTCACACCGGCCTTATTACCACGTTAGAACCCATAAAAGCACAATATGCATCCCATTTTGAACTTGAAGTTGTGACGAGTGACAGAAGAGCTTCTGCAAAAGTACTAGTTAAGGTACTAGGCATGAACAGCAATTCTCCCGAATTTACTCAGACATCCTATAAAGCCTCCTTCGATGAAAATGTGTCAATAGGTACGAGTATCATGCGAGTAACCGCAAAAGACCCCGATGAAGGGGAAAATGGTTATGTGACTTATAGCATTGCAAACCTAAATCCTTTACCATTTGTAATTAACCATTTCAGTGGAATTATTAGTACCTCAGAAGACTTGGATTATGAATTGATGCCGAGAGTTTACAGTTTAAGGATTCGAGCTTCTGATTGGGGTATACCATATCGTCGAGAAGTTGAAGTTCCTGTTACTATTATTTTAAACAACTTGAATGACAATATACCTCTCTTTGAGAAAATAAATTGTGAGGGTATAATCCCCAGGGATCTTGGTGTTGGAGAACAAATAGCAACTGTATCTGCTATTGATGCTGATGAGCTCCAGTTGGTGAGATACCAAATAGAATCTGGAAATGAACTGGACTTATTTAGCCTAAATCCAAATTCTGGAGTACTTTCACTCAAACAGTCACTAATAGATGGCATAGGTGCTAAAATGTCTTTTTACAGTTTGAAAATTACAGCTACAGATGGAGAGAACTTTGCAGAACCATTGTATATCAACATAACTGTAGCTAATAGCCGCAAACCAGTCAACTTGCAATGTGAAGAAACTGGTGTTGCCAAAATGCTTGCAGAGAAGCTCTTACAAGCAAATAAATTGCACAGTCGTGGGGAAGTTGAGGATGTTTTCTTTGATACTCACTCTGTCAATGTGCATGCACCTCAGTTTAGAAGTACTCTCAGTAGCATTGAGATAAGAGAAGATCAGCCTGTGGGCTCTAGCATAATACTTATGAATGCTACTGATCCTGATACCGGCTTCAATGGAAAGCTAGTGTATGTTATTTCTGGAGGTAATGAAGACAGTAGTTTCATTGTTGATATGGAAAGCGGAATGCTGAAAATTTTATCTCCCCTTGACCGAGAACTAAAAGATAAATATGCTCTCAATATTACTGTATACGATCTTGGAATACCACAAAAGTCTGCCTGGGCCCTTTTAGATATAAAAATTTTGGATGCTAATGACAACCCACCAGAGTTCCTTCAAGACAGTTATTTTGTTGAAGTGAGTGAAAACAAAGAGCCAGACAGTGAAATAATTCAAGTAGAAGCTACTGATAAAGATTTGGGGGCTAATGGAGAGGTGAAATATTCTCTTCTTACAGATACAGACAAGTTTACTATTAATTCTGTGACAGGAGTTGTGAAAGTTGTAGGGGTTCTGGATCGTGAGGAACAGCACGTCTATTTCTTGAAAATCGAGGCTAGGGACCAACCTACTGAAGAACGTCAATTATTTTCAACAATTATTTTGAAAGTGTCTGTAGAAGATGTTAATGACAATCCTCCCAAGTTTATTCCTTCTAATTATCATGTTAAAATTCGAGAAGATCTTCCTGAGGGAACCATTATTACGTGGTTAGAAGCCTACGATCCTGATTTAGGCCAGTCAAGTCAAGTACGATACAGTCTTTTGGACAGTGGAGATGGCACCTTTGATGTTGACAAACTAAGTGGAGCAATACGTATTGTACAAAGACTGGATTATGAGAAGACACAACTTTATAATTTGACTGTGCGGGCCAAGGACAAAGGAAAACCCATTTCATTGTCCTCTACCTGTTTCGTCGAGGTTGAGATAGTTGATGTAAATGAAAACTTGCACCCTCCACGGTTCTCCATATTTGCAGATAAAGGCTTTATAAAAGAAGATGCCCCTATTGGCTCTTCAGTAATGACTGTATCAGCTTATGATGAAGATGCAGGACGAGATGGGGAAATAAGATATTCCATCAGAGATGGATCTGGTATAGGAGTTTTTCGAATAGATGAAGAAAAAGGTAAGATGACTTTCTGCCATTTTTGTCAGCTAAATAAAATCATACGCTAGGAAAGAGTTCAGCAAATCAGCATTGTCACAGTTGACATGTGTGTTGTTAGGACAAAAAGATATTGCCAAAAATGTATAGTTCTGTCACCACTAAGTGAAATTTTACATTTGATAGGTGATTTTCTTCTGTCCTCATTTCCATTCAGCTACCTAAAGCCATGCTTAGGTTTTAAAATATGTTACCTAGCAAAAGTAAGAATACTACTGATACAAAATGAAGGTTTGCCTTGTGTGAGCCCTACTGTCTCTGCTTTCTGCAGAGATTTTCATGCCTTTTAATCTCAAGTGAGATACCTCCTCTTTTACTGGAGGTACGCATGGGTGTGATAACGCCATACATGCTGGTTTTGTTAGTTGTCTTTCAGAGTTGTTACAGGTACCTGGAAGTTAGTAAGTAGTGTCTTCATCAAAAAGCTTCTGCCAAAGAAAGCATAGATGCAGCCTCAAAAAAATCTTGTCTAAGTGAAGCAGACTGAACTGTTGACTTACTTCAGTAATAATATGTAGATGGATGAGCAACTGGTGGGAGTTTTTCCATTGTCACATATTTCAAAGAAATATAGTTCTGTTTTCAATAAAATTTTAGTGCTGATTTTGATCATTTTGGTTGAATGTCTGTGTAGTTACCCTTTCATTTATACATTTGATAAAGGTAGAATATTGATATTGTGCTATTATCTAATCTTCTTAATATAAATTGAGGAAGAATTTGGTGCAAAATTCAGCTACAGGTTACACATAGGTAACTGACAACATATGTGATGAATGTTTTACAGAAAAAAAGACTTGTAACTGAGAATAAAAGTGACAATCATATGTGATTCATCCAGTAGCCCTTCTGTGTGTTCTATATGCTTCCCACAATTGTGAATGTGGGTAATACAGAGTCAGGAAATCACTCTTCAGGGTTCAGGTGAACAAACTGTTACTGACAGTATTTTTTCTTCTATAGAAAGTTAGTTATTAAATTGTGTAGTTTGTGGCCATAGAACCAGATCTACAGGTTGAAATGTAGCATTGCTTCTCTTAGCTTTGCTTTTAAAAAAGCACGTAGTTAAGGTTGTGGTACAAATTTTCTAAAACTGGAGAATTTAATACTTTCCAAGACCTCGTTGTTTCATTTTTAAATATTTGGTATTTTTGAAGAATGTTCATTTGTGTATCATTATGCCTTTCTTTTGACGTAAGTATATTCAAGTTCACTGTGTGTTGTAGTACCTTAGAAGTGACTAGTTGTCCCATAGAATGAGTTGGACTTTGGCAATATACTGTCCAAGTGATAGATAACAGTAGTGAGAATTAAAGAGTAAACAAATATTTTGATGCCAGTCTGTAGATGTGTACCTATTCATGGGTATGTACCTATTTATTAGGTATGCATATTTTTGTGATGCTATTAGCATGGCAGAATTAGTTTGTCTGCATGGTATGCCTCTTTACTCTTTTGGCAAAGGGATGGTTTGCTTGACTGATGAATTGGTGTGATCTTGAGTAAGTTGCTTTTTATCTGCTGGGTTTACAATGTTGGCAGAGCTTGGGGCAAAGCCAGCTTCTGTTTAATAATCTTGTCCAGGGCAGTGGCTCTGTGTTTTCAAGCTAGGGGAGAGGCATTGTTTGTATTCGTATCTGGTATCTAGTTTTTGCTGTTCTTTGGGAATGAAAGTAGAGGGATTTGGTGGGAATGAGATGGTTGTGAAGGGTTGCTAATTTTTAATCTTAATGAAAAAATTCCACTTATGTCACTGGCGTGGGGAAGAGAGTGTGTATTTATGTTCAGTACATGTGTTTTTTCCATCAAATGGTGATGTAAAGGAGCATGGGAAAGAACACAGAGTATAGACAATGTAACAGTGTAGCTTGAATTTTGTACCAAAACCTTTTTTGGTTGTGATGGGGTTTTTTGTGTTTTTTTTTTTCTTGTTGTGTTTTTTCTTCTTGTTTTTTAGAGTTTTTTTTAAGAAGCCCTCGGAATTGTTACTGAAGGCACTCATTATACTGCAGTGTGTGAATATTTGTCATGTTTTTCAAAATGGACTGGCCTTGTTACAGGGAGCAGACTAATAGTTAGCCAAGAAAGTGTGTTAAGGAATTTATGAAAGAGGAGATCTGTCAAACAACTCACTGACTTTCTCAGCTTGCAGTAGGACTCTTCTGACTTTACCCTTGAGATACATCTCGTCCTGCAAAGCATCATAGCACACTTTCAGTTCAAAGATGGATAAACCAGATTTAAGAAGTTATTTTGAGTCAACACTTAACTATTCAGTAGCTAAGGGGAATCCTTTTATCCCCTGCTTATAAGGAATTAAGAACAACAATCACATCTACAGAAGGACTAGGTGATGATGATCATAGAAGCATAAAATAGCTAGTTCCATGCATTGAACTCCTGTTGACTTTCAAATTGTCTTTTCCATGTTATTTTTTTTTAATTTTGCAGTTCAAAAGGTGGAAAATTATATTAGTGTTTGATATTTGTACCTGTAATTCTAGAATTTTTGCAAGAGAATTTAATAAATCTTTGCCATGAAGTCTTGACTACTATTTTCCAAGACCTACGTTCAGTTTAAGTCAGCAGGTTTTCATAGGTACGATTTTCTGCATTTGTGCCCAAACTGTTAAAAGTAAATCTCTTAACAGGGAGCCCTAAACATCAGTACTCCCAAACTCAGGAGTTGATTTGATTACTTAGTTTCCTCACTGCTCTCATGCTTTTCAAGAAGACACAGAGAAAAGTATATTAGGAGTGAATTTGGTAGTCAGTCATATTTTAGCTTCCTTATAAGTATTCTTTAGCCTGGAAAGGATGTCAGGCTGAAGAAAATGTCAGGAAAGGAGGAGAGGAAGATGATAGAAGTCTATAAAATGGCAATAGTTTCTGTATCACTGTCTGTTTTTTGCACTGCAAGAAATAGGGCACACACAGCTAAGAGGTTTTAAGGGAAGTATTTTTCCTTCTCTAAGCTAAAAGTGTAATAAAGTCATGAAACTCATTTCCTCAGGAAGTTATAGAGATTGAAAGTATAACTAAAGAAAATAAATGGTACTAATGAGATTATTTTGAAGTTCAGCCTCATGCTATCTCCAGCTCATAAATTGTTAACTGGAAGCCAAGTGGGTAAGAGAGGGAGATCAGAGGTCATCACTCAATATATGATTCAGAAGTATAACAGTGCATTGTGACTGTTACTGTACAGAGATAAACTTAAAATTACATAATAAATTGAGATTTTTTTTTTTGGAGTATTATTAACAGTATGAGAGGAAAAATGTTAAAATGAGATTTCTATGCTGTGAATTTATACAACAGAGCAATTTGTTTATCTTTTGTGTATGTGTTTCGGGAATTTAAGATAGCTTTTATGTGTGAGCTAGATTGAAGTCTGTAAACTGAGGTGATCAATTGGCTATTTAAATTGCCTATTAAAGCAGCTGTAAAATATTTTCTCAAAGAATTTGATAAAGAGTTGAGCAGATTGGTATGTATATTAATAATATAATGCATTTTATTGATGCAGATCCCAGTGTGCCACCAAAACCGCCCATGCACCATCTAAATCCCATTAGCACTGAGCAGTAAAAGTGAGATAACTCATGTCAATACCATGCTGTTACTTCCATTTAGAAAAACTCAAAGGAATGATAGAAGCAATTGCTGGAGAACCTGAAGCAGAAGCTTTGTGGGACTGAGGCAATATTGCTTCCTTGTCACAGTTTTCATTCCATCAGGAAAGAAGGGAAAAAGAGAATGTCTTTCTGTTTAACTTTTGATTGTCAGATACAAGGATGGAGCATTTCCATTAGATATTTACACTCCTTAAAGGTTAAACGAAAGATGGAAGCTCTAGTTTGTATTAGAAAGAACTTGTACTTCTTTCAATTGTATAGGTAGGTGAACAATGTCACTCAGTGGGCTGGATGTGACACTGTCATGGGAGCACCAATGTGTGGTAGGCAAGTTTCCATGCTGATTTTCAGCTGTACAAATGAGAACTGCTAGTAATTTTGCTCAGTATCTGGCCTTCTACAAAGAATTTTTGCCAAGCACATTGTTCTTTTCTTTGAGATATGAGGACTCCTAGCTTATTATTGAGAGCTCAATTTTTATCTTTTTTTCAAGGTTGTTTTCTTCTGGTTTTGGTTTTCTTTCTAGTTCTCAAAATTTAGATAACTGGGGGAGATAGACTTTGGGTGTGTAGATGCCATGGGATATTTAGCCTAAGAAAGATCTTGTTTATAGAAGATGGGGGCTCATCCTGGACGCTGATGTTTAGAAATGAAGGAAGGTTTAAGCAATTAATTCCAGGGTGTCCTGTTGTGTCTAATCAGTTGAATACTAGTTTGGTTGCATTTACAACCCTCGTAGATGCAGATGCTGGGTATTACATATAGGCCCTGCCCAATAAGGTTTCAAACGACAGTAAATTTTATAAAAGCATTATTATCAGAAATTTAGCAGCTAGTTCAATTTGTAAGGCTGCCAGCAGATGTTTTCTAAACTTCTGCAATTGAGGGTATTTCCCAGCACATAAACTAGTTCCAAAATGATGTTAAGGATAATATGGCAGTCTGAACTTCATGCATGATAACCTTATTACTTGTGTTTAAATCAGTAATACAGTTATCTGTTACCAGGAATCTTACTGTTCTTTTGTTAATCTGAGTTTAAGTTATTAGGCCATAAGTGTTACAGAATAACAGTAATTCTGCTTTAACAATAAGAACAAAGTTTAAGGTGATTAAACTAATTTGCTGACTTAAAAGGATGTAAGTATGACTGTGCTTTATTACATCAAAAGATCTGTCTAGCCTGAGACGCTGTCTCCAGTATATAGGCAGGGCACACACGTACTTCCTTCCAACACTTTCTCAGTCTTTGGTTATTTTCTGCGTGGGCAGTTTTCGAGTCACATGTGGTTTTATAACATTTAGCACATTTATCTTTCTTGTGCACTGGCACCTTCGAACCATGTAATTTTCAAGTATGACTTTGCTATTGTGGTAAGGAAAGATGATTTGTTTTAGTAAAGAATGTTAAAGGAGAGAATAAAAGAAAATGTTAACGGAGCCATTTATTGCATTATCTCTGTGTGCATAAAATACCATCAATACAACTTAATGGCTATAAGATGCTATTTTTAATATTACCAGCACTATTTCCAGCTGGGAAGACAGTAATCCATTAAGGAGAATGAATAGGATTTTGACTATGTAAAGCAACGTACTGAATTATACTCTTAAAAGGAACAAAGAATGGCTAACATGTTATAAGTATGTTAATATTTCTTTGTAGTAATCATGTAATTACATTAATTTAAATGCAGGATATGATTAAAATTTATGCATAAGGGATAGCTTCAGGTTCTGTTTCTTCAGTCATCTTTGGCTTTTGAGCTTTCAAATCATTCCACCACTCATAGTTCTTGAGTTTTAATATGAAGACAGGCATTAGCAAAGTTTAAATACTATGATTGTGAGTGGAGTAGAACACTTAACTGGATGATAGCTATTAAACCAGCGTGTTGTCTGGAACAGAAACCAACTGGCCTGTGTCCATGCCAACAACTCTCATACCTTTAGGCAGGGTGGCTGCACCCAGATTGTTGCGAATGATATCTACTGCAGTTCAACCCCTGCCCCGGTGTTCTTTGAAAAAGTGGTAGTTAGCACAAGCCAAAAGCAGTTTAACAGAATCTAGTTCTAAAGCCCAGGAATGTTTTCTGTTTGTTTGTTGTATGGACACAATCATAAACTACATGAAGATAGGGGAAGCATTTTTAATCAAAACTGAAATTAGTATGATTTGGTTTTAAGTTAATTGTAGTTAAGCAGCCTTACAAAGATGGGACTTTCTTCACACTGTTTCAGTGAATGATGCATCTTGAAATTGCTTCTTCCGTATACTTCGTTACCCTTTCTATATAAGTCATGGATATAAACACCAGGTTATAAAAAAATTTAGTTTTTCTCAGTTTAAATTAAAAAAAAAAAAGAAAAAGTAATAAAACCCCACCAAGAAGTTCCTAATGATTTCCATTTTTCTACTTCACAAGGTCCATGTTGGTGTTGACTTAGTGCTGTGTTTATTCTGAGTCCTTTCAGATCCATCAGGTTATAGGAGCCTATAGGTCACTGAAAACTATTAATAGGAAAAAAAAGAGAGGAACCAATCTTCTTTTAAGAAAAATATTAAACATTACATTAAAAATTATAATCGATTAGGTGATTTTGATAGTCAGGAAAGAATATTCCAAGTGGGTTTAGTATGATTGACTAAATCTTACAGTATCTTCACCTCACAGCCTAAGTTTGTTTACAAAAGCTGTGACAATGACATTTCCTGCTTGGCTCTTGGCTTCTGTCCACAGATGCAGTGGCATTGGCATGTAGGTTTTGCACTTTAAAATTCTTTATGTGTGAGTATTTTGACCAGTTAAAAATGAGGACTAAATAGGAAGAAGACTGTCACAGAACAGGGTCTTCTCATAAGATTTTCTTCTTGCAAAACACAGTAGTCTTTCCCACTACTTTTGAAGAGAGAGATGAATTAGGAGATTCTCTGTTTCTGCAGAATACTAAGTGGTTGCAGCTTTTTGCACAATAAATTTTTGCTGTACTACAGGTGTGGTCACGAATAAAGCTCAGAGCACAGACTAATCTCCCAGGTATCTAATTAGCTCTTCGGGCAATTTTTTTTCATCCTACCCTGAATTCTCTAACACAACATTACATTGTACTGAAGTTAATGATTTGCCATATAGGTATTGGAACTAACTTTCTTCAGTGGCTGAAGCATAAATGGTATTTAAGCTATTTAAGATTATTCTGATGTGGCTTGCAAAAAAAAAAAAAACCAAAAAAAAACAAACCCAAACCCAACCCAAACAAAAAAACTCCAACTAAAAAAAAAAACACCAAAGCACTCAACCCAGCAAAACCAAAACAATGAAAAAGAACCAGAGCAAAACAACTAAAACAAACAAAAAGAAAAACCCACAACAATTGCTAGGTTCTATAAACTCCAAGTTGGAGTTAAAACTCTTAAGCCTGTAAATGTTAATTTGGAAAGTTAATTGTTTAAATGAGGGGTTACATCAGCACTTCAGTTAAGAGCTAAAACTTGATTCTAATGTATGCTGGAGATTTGATTGACATTCTAGTCAGCAGACAGAAGTTTTTTCTTAACCAAAGGACTTACGCAGATTTTTCTTGGAGTCTGGAATTGGCTGGTCAATTGTCACAGTGATATACTGACATCTGGAACAGAATTTAGGGCCAAAACCTGTAATTCAAACAAAAACTCTTGAATTCACTGTTTCTTTGGAAAATAATACAGGGGCAAACATTGATTTGTTCAGATATTGTATAATTAAAGCTCTTGAAAAAAATTAAATACTTTCTGAGTTTGAGATGCATTTTTTATGTGTACCAATATAAAAGTGTAGGTTGGGTTGAGGTTTTTTGTGTTTCGAGAAATGCTAGGAACACATCTGTTCAAGAAATTTCACTTACCTATGCTAAATAATACTAAAAAATACAGCTGTTGTTATTCAGGAAACATGAAATAATTTAGGTCAGAGATGGAGAAATATTATTCCCGTAGCTTTCTCTGTGCGAATAGCTTAGTAAAAATAATACCATATTTTAAAAAAAGGTGGTGGAGCAAGTGAAGATTTCTTTGGTAGTTAAGTTTCCTAGAAAGATATTTTAATGCTGATATATGTTAAGTATTTTTCCTAGTGGCATATTTATTTTGGTTTTCCCTGGGCATTTCCTCCTCTTGATGTGGAATTGAGAAAGGTGAGCAACATGAGATAAACTTCGACTGGGAGACAAGATATACACATTTCAACTTTTCCACCAGCAGTCTTGTGAATCCTTTGTGGAAGAGTCTTTATCAAGCTTCTCCACAGCCACCAGAAGAAAGGTTTTGTTGTGACAATAAATAGTAAAGCCACTTACAGTGCAATGCCCACCCAAGCACAGTAACCTGGTTTTTTAAAGCATTTATCCCGTGTTTTTAGGACTTCCTCTTCCCAAGCATAGTTTTCAGTGATAGTCAAGCATGCAATACATGGAACAGAACTGAAATCCTGGTTTAATCAGCAAGATGAGAGAGACAGCTGTTTCTATGTGGGATGCTGAAATTGAGGAGGCATATCTGTGGTTGTTAATTACAGATATTAAGAGTCTTGTGTAGACTATTTCTTAAAAACAGTATTATTTTCTGATTTCTAGTTAAGGATACCCGGTGGGTTTCCATGTGTTCAGTATGACATTGAAAAGCAGAGTGAAGTTGACTCAGATGATGTATGGTATCATTCTGGTTTTAGGTCATTTTTCTTCAGTAGCAGGAATGCAAAATCATGCCATTGTGCAGTAAGAAATTAGTTATGTTAAAAAAAAAAAACCCTGTGCCTAAATCGAGTAGTATTTTGAGTTTTAAAAACATTTGCTTAAAATTTCATGCAATTGAAGTATATTTTCCACCAATTTGTTATGGTTTTAAAAATGAGGCATTTGGCACATAGGATGTCTTTTATGAGACAGTACAAATAGTCATAACAGCAGCTTACTAATAATGACTCTTATGTTCCTAGATTCTCTGTAGTATTAGGAGAAATTTAAAAATTCTTTTTTTATATATTAAGAAGTATAGACTCCGTTCAGTACAATTTGTGTCTGTTTAAAGAAATAAAGATAAGAGCCAGGCACTCACTGTTCATTAGACTGAGGACAAGTCCTAAATTTGCTGCTATCCACACAAAGCAGTCTAGAAAGCATTTTCCTGGAAGGTAACTTAACTTTTGGCTGTGAGTTACTTTGCTTGGTTGCTGGTGCCATAGACTGGCTGCCTGACACCTGAATTTAGACAAGTGCATTTGAGCACTCAAGTTCAGAAGATGTTACCTGGTTAACCTGTCAGGGGCCATCTGGTCTTGACTGCAGTTTGCAGCTTTGCACTACTGTACTGAGGGTGTGCTTATGTTCACTCTAAGGTCTGGAACTTATGGTGCTGCTGGGTTGACCTGTGGCATGATGCTGTTGCATTGGTGTTTCTTTTCAGGTGCAGTAAACTAAGCCTGGAATTTAGAACTAATGTTGAGTTTCAGTTTGGCAGAGCTTAAGGAGGCCTGGGTTTGGACTAGGGTCCTGAGCAGCCTGGAGCTAGGGCATTAGTTTTCTTTCTTAGGCTAGAAGGAAACTATGTAATTTGCATTTGTGACGGTGGTAACCCCCAAAGTGCTATTGGGTTGTTAATGTAGCTTTTAGAATGTGTCTTTGGAAAAAAGGTGAATTAGTTTTAGACAAACATACTCATCTTATGTTTTCTGTTAGTGGGGGATCTTCCACAGTAGATTGAGAGTTTTTGTAGGTATCCTGCTGAGAAAACCATCACCTTAGCTGCCAAATAGCGATCCCATACAAAAGCTGGGGCTCCTCTCCTCTATTGCAGGCATGCTGGAAGTAAGGGACTTGTTTTGTTGTGAAAGAGGCTGATTGGGTTACAACTTGGTTTGATGAAAACGGAGCTGCCTGAGGGCTGTGTGTCTGTAGGAGATGAACGGATCTGAGCCACATGGGGTCCCAAAGATTATCTTATAAACAGCAATCAGTTCAGGCAGCAGGATACATATTAAGGGCCTATTAACTTGCTTGGGTCTCTCTTTGAGTTGAAAAGTACTTATAAGCAGAGGAATAATAAAAGGGAAGGGTTGCCAAAAGCTATGGAAGGTCCATCTTGCTATATCACTGTTGGTACATCTGTTGAATTGGGGATTTATTTCCTACTAAGCATCTGCTGATCTTTTGAAGTAAATATTAAGGTCGAAGGAGGGGCGCTTGAAATGATTGCATAATGTTTATTCTTTTCTTTGAAGATTTTAGACTTTAATCATACAGCATTTGGACATATTTAACAAAGGACAAACCTATATGAGAATTTGGCAAACTTCCACAACTTATTACATGCAGTAGTTGAGCTTTAGAACTTGGATTTAAAAATACTTTGGACTTTGCTGACACTATACTTTGCAGGTCCATTTTGTAATCTGTGTATCATTCTTACTGCATCTGTGACTTCATTCTACTGGACATCTGAACGTGACCAAAAATGAATTTTCAATTCATCACTCTTCACATGGCTGAAGAAAAGAAAATTCCAAACATTTCAGTGCCATCAGAGTGGAATTTTGGGGAATACAGAACTGTCCAAAGAATCTAGCAACAGGACTGCAGCAGATAATTTTTCTATTTAGAACTGAGGTTTTCCAAACTCTTTGATCTCTATCCATGTTTCTAATAGCTGCTTCTATTTAATTTTGAATTAGTTGTGAAAAAGGTTAATCAGTATCTTCATGGTTCTTATAAGTAGTTGCATCATTTTGATAGGCATTAGGGTTAAAGAGCAAACTGCTGAGCTAGTGAATGTAAAATGACTTGACCTACTAGTAGTGGTGGTTGTTAATCGTTCTTTTGGCTCAGAATTCTGTGTCTTTGCAAACTTATCAGTGTGGTATCACTGATGCCAGAACTGAGTATCTATTTATATGACGGGGAAGGGTACACACAGAAAACTGGGTAATTGCACTGCTTTGTTGCCTGATCATCTCTCTGAAATAATCCTTACTGACATGAATCACTTAGAAAATCTGCATGTTTTTTTAAATCAGTCATTTTAGATGTTTATACAAAATGCAGGTTTTTATTTTGCTGATGCAAAAAGCTTGAAAACATCTCTATACTCAAGAAAGTGATCCTGTGTTTTGGCTTTGAAATTACTGAGCATAGTACACTTACTTGTATTTTGTACATGATATAAGGATTAAAAGATTATTCTATTAAAATTTCAAAACACAAGAAGCATGGATACAGATTAGTCTTCTGATTTTGCTATTACTGGTAATGTACATGAGTATTACAGAACTGCTCCAGTCATGTGGGTAAAAGAATGAAGATATTGGCAACATAATGTTCTAAAAGTGAATACAGAGTGAATGAATATTGTGGTAAAAATTGATACAGACTTCTCATATGCATTGTATTTATGAGGGAGAGGGAGTTTGGTAGTTCAGCTAGAAAGACTGTCAGTGCAAAGAAGTTTATGGTGGAATTACAGGTTATCGAATTATGTATGTGATCTTTAATGTTGGTGCCTTGTCCTCTCCATTTCTCCAAAGCTGTGAGAGTGACATGCATAGCTCTTTCCAAGAGACTACATCTCCATTCTACAGAGGGTTTACAGTTTTTTTTTTTAAGTCTGCCTCCCTTCTTTGCCTGTAGATTTGCCCTGACAGGGTATATCCTGTCTCTATGAAAATTAAAGATTGCTGTCTAATGATAAGGGTTTAATCTGCAACGAATCAGACATGTGGAAACTTCTGTCTGTGGAATTTACTGTTTGATTTGACAGGAATGCCCTTGCTGTGCCCTTCCTGTAATGAAAGCAAGGTAGAGTGAATCAAAGTGATTCTAGATAAGATTGGAATGTGTGCATTGGTTATGCCTCTATTATATATGCTATTGCAATTCTGGTTATATGAGTTATTTTATTATCCAAGAGATTAACAGCATAGTTCATCTTCTTGAAAGATACCTCCTTCCTTCTGTTGTAGTTGAAAGTGCTAGTTTTTTATTGCTTAAATTCCTGAGTTAATTACTTAGGTTTGAACATGGAAAGTCTTGCTTACAAAAGCAAATATTGTCAGCTAAATATTGAATGTGCTATGATACTACATCTTTTTGTTACTGTAAATAATTTTACATTATTCACTGTATCTTCTGTCTAACAGAATTTTTTGGTGTACCACTGTGAGGAAAAGCTGTTTCTCTCCATGTCTTTATTTCACGAACAGTTAATGATTAACAAATGTCCAGCTGCCTGTGCAAGGAATGTTAATTACTTTGGGAGGGGGGAAGGAAAGATGACTATGCCTTTGCATAAGAAGTCTGGAATGATAGTTCACTTTGAAGGTAGTTTGAATTTTACCATACCAATCTTAGCAGATTAATCAGAAATGGTAAATTTACTTGTGCCTTTCTTTGATGTTTGGTTATACGTATGTGGTTTCTACCTGTGCTCCTAGCTAGTACAGTAATATTTTGGATTTCCTGTGTTTGCCCAGAGCATTTTAAAATAAAAAAAGATGAAAGAAGAGATGGCAATTTGTTAATAAGTGGATTATTTTGTGTATGGATATAGGCAAAACATGGCTAAAAAAAAAAAGTGATAAAAATCTACGCAGTTCATAGTCCCCACTATTTCACACCATTTCTGATGAGATTTCTGAATGAGGACTTGTCTGTTGAGTACAGAAACCACAGACCAGGAACTGTGCTTGTAAATATTTAAAAAAAAACCCAAAACCAAAAAAATAGAACTTGCACTTTTCAATTAGCTGTTTGCTTGCTAAAAATGTGATAACTGAATGGTGAAATTTGGTAGTGAAATTTTGGACTGACTTTAATTTTTGCAGATATACAGACCAGGTAGAGGAGGAAAGTGTGAGAAGGTTCAAAAATTGTTAGTAGAAGATGAGTCATAAAAGTGTCATTGACTCAAGTGACACATTAGTTTTGATGTACATTGTTTAATAAGAAGGTACGGGAGTGATGATTAGAGTGAGAGCAAGATTACTGTAGATTATTTGGATTAAATGTTTGAGTGAATGTTGATCCAGCATGGAGTAAGAAATACATACGCGATACTAATTCTGTAATTCTAGGGGTAATAAAAAAATCCTTTGGAAACTGAGTCATTCAGTCTAGTCAAACAGGAGAATGGCCAGCATTTGAGAATACTTTTTTGACAACAGTTGTGCACAAATAGTTAAGGCGGTCACCTGGTGCAAGTCAATCTAGTCACTGCAGATTCTAAATTTCTTAAACAAGGGAAAAATCTTCAGTGGTTCAGCAGCAAACTGCATTGTGTGCCTAAATGGTCTACTGCTTACCTACAATATTGTATTGTTCTTTCATTTGTACTAAGTGTACTAGTTAGACAGTTGATCTGCATTTATTATGGCTCCATGAAAAATAGTTTTATGGGGAGTTATTCACATCACCCATTTTCTTTGGTATTGTTATGAAGGCTGAAGTTATCTTCAGCAAAAAACTTTCTATGGAGAATAATTACTAGGTTTTCTAATGGCAACTATCAGAGAGTCTCTGTGGTCTGTTCGTCCAATGTTTGCAGATTCTACTAGTAAGCAATAAAGTCAATTAAGTTTGTAGATTTTTCTATTTCTTAACTGTTAACTTGCATTCATTTCTGCTACCTTTAGTAACTTTTTCTTCCAGAGAGTGTTGATTAAAACTGTATAGGCAGTTATTCATTATTTATGTGATAAAGACAGAACCATTTCCCAACAAGCACACAGGGCCCTTATAAATAAATATACTTGACATCTGGTAAGTAATTTCTAGTTTTCTAGTTACAAGTTTCCTTTTTAGATATTAAGTATTGATTCTTCAGTGTGCATGCAAGAATTTGCTTACAAATGGAGGATTTCTCATTTACTTGATACAATAATCATAACCAAAGAGAATGAACATAATTTTGTAGTACCAAAATTCTTTGTCTTCATGATTCCCCTATCTTGCTGTTTTTGCTCAAAGACAGACATGTTCAGACATTTTCTTCTGTATGGCCTTGTGTTTCATTTGATTCATATGCAAAGGCTAATAAGGCTAATAAAAAATTAGTATATAACAGGTACTGACTGATCAGTGTAGAATCCCCCCTGGATATGTGAGTAGAAATAAAGTCTGAATAAATAAATGGATACTTTGTAAGTTAATAAATCTGACTTTGTCAGAACAAGGATAAAAATGTCTTTTTATGTCACTGGATCCCAGATGCTTTAATCTCATGATTTTTTCAATTTGCTTTGTTCTCCTAGCACTCACATGCCCACAGGTACACCAGCTCTTCTTTGTACACAGAAATCTGCTTGGGAAGCAGCATTTCTGTTGGTAGTAATTAAGTGCCATTGTGTATATAGTTACGTGGTGTAGTAATGTGAACTGCAGTAATAGTTTGATTTCCAGTATTTCTCAACATGCTGCCAGCCTTTTGATGGGTGTCAGTATCTTTTCTTGCTCAGAGCTGGTCTGGAAATGGTCAATGTTAACCAGCAGTTTCTACAACTGAAAACAATGTGGAGACAGAAAGCTGGAACCAGAACTGCAGCAGTCTGAAGCACAAGCACAAATAAATAACATGCACGTGCTAACTGACAGTGTTTTCTGTGTGCATTAGTCATGAGCCAGTGCTGCCGTGAAACACAGCTGTAACTGCTTTTTAGTGAAGGGTAGGTCTGCTCTCTTGGACTTGCTGGGCCTTCAGTGCCTCTTTTGTGGAGGTAATTCAAGGTAGGCTGCTGTTGTTCTAATTGCCAGCAAAACATCTGAGAGAAATACTGTGTATGCAGGAAAAAGATTCTTGGGATGTATGGAGCGGTTTTCCTTATTTAAGATGGTCATTAAACCTCAAAATTTACAGAAAAAAACCCCTGTGAACTGTAAAGTTTAGAGTTTAAAGTATACTTGTTGCTGAACTGTCCAGGTTTTAATAGTTTACAAAGGTCTAAACAGCTTGATCCTTCTGGATCAACAAACCAGTTTCTGAACAATTAAATGTGTTGCTCTTGTGCATAATTGGCTTCCCATGTGTCTCATTATTTTCCTTGTAGCCTCTTCTTCTGCCTAAGGGGGACCTAGGTTAATCTGTCAGCTCCAGTTAGTTTTGAAATTCCTGGGGCCATTTGCAGAGGAATTTCCCCTTCAGAGGCTCCCCATTTCCCAGCTAAATTATTAGAGTGGTAATATTACCACATCCATTGTCAACAGTTCCTTAATATTAAGAACACTGGTAGTGAAGTTAGAGGGATTTTGCAGGGTTGAAGCCAGAGTTCTGAAGAGCATGTATGAGTTCATTTGTGTGTTTATATAAGAAATGCTTATAAACTTTACCACAGGACTTAGAAATTAAACCTTTGCAGTTTTTATACAAAGGCAGGTACAAATTCATTCCAAAAATTTGATTAAATACATTTTTCTTCGTCTTTGATGTTCATAAGTAAACAAACAGTAGACCTGTAGAAGCCTTCACTTGTTTCTTAATTAGCTACAGATGTTCTCCGTTGGTCATGAAGGTAACTGAGTAGCTAACAATATTATCCTAAAGTATTTTGCTTAAACATACTTTCTTTTTCTTATTTTATAATATTGTGCAGTTGTATTTTTTGGGACTGATAGAAACTGGCCGTGTCTTTACCTGAAGACAAAAAATGTCCTGAATAAAGAGACTTGCATCACATCCTGCAAACCTTGCTCATGTAACACAGTGGGAGAAGCTTTTGTGGGTACTGAGAGCCCACATGCTTGGCTGAGAATCTGCTGGGAGTTTGTTCCATTTTCACTAATATTTTATAAATATTCTGTAATGTTGATGTAGTAGTTCAGTCATGTTTTTTTCAGCAAGCTTTCTCTAAAATCATGAATGACTGCTCATGCTGACAGCAAAGCTTGTTTTATTTGCTTTCTCTTCAAGAAACATAGATCATATATGGTTGTATTACAATAATTTTTCCTATTGACATATGAGTTAACATTTCATTTTCCTAATGTGTACTCATCAGGGGGTTTTTATGTCTCTCCATATCGAGTTTTAGCAACATGGTACTGTTCCTCTGTATAGCAATTATAGAGCCTGTCCAAAAGCTTGACATACAAGCAGCCTAGCTGACAGAAATAAGCTGGAGCTATTAAAATAACCATAAATGAGGCTGACAATGGGAGCTGTCTGCCATTGTCCCAAAAGATTTTTTGAACTGGAAATAATCAGTTGAGTTCTAAGGCAACCCCATCAGGGATCTTCTAATTGGGAAAATTCCCCCTCGACAACCCCCAGCTTCCTGAAAGGAAGTTCACAGTCTTTGTGGACCTTAGCAGATTTATTGCTTGTAGCTTAGACTATCTAGTAGCAAATCAAAATTTTCTGGGCATAATATTTTATGTAGACAATTTTAGGAACATATTTTCAGAACTTTTTCCTTTTATGTATGGTCTAACCACTGTGTTTTCCATTCACTTTTCTTGGTTTTTGTACAAATATGTAGAAAGCCATGTGGGAGAAACTGAAAGTTGAAATGTTTCTGCATCTGATTACTTCAATTCTTTCTTTTCCTCCTTTTCTATTCTACTTTCCCCATTTAATTAAGATGTGAAAAATCTGTTTTCTCAATGTGTTAAATGCTGTCTATGTTTTGTAGAGAGCTTTAACTATGCACGTCTTTAGGTCTTTGTACTGTCTCCAGATGCTTATTTAAGGCAGAGCTGCTCTTAACTGTTGAACATTCTGTATTTCTTCAAATCTTTGTGTACCTGATGTATAAGCTGCATGTAGCAGAGACCAATAGTGACTCTATGGTTCATATGCTCTGTTAAGGGTGGGTTCTGTGTGCTCTAGAAACCAGGTATGCGCTGGAGTGATATTTTTCCCCTTCCGCCTCGCAGAACTTGCAATAAGTGGTCCCTGGAAAGAGAGCAAGCAGTGGTGGACTTAACATGTTTGAAAGTCTTACAACTGCTACAGTGCCAACAACTTGCTGGTACTGGTAGTGATTTTACTTGAAACTTTCTAAGCCTTGAATTAGAAAATGAGCAATTTCTATTTAACAGTCCTGGCTAAGCGTTAATACTCAGCTGGTAGTACAACACGTAACTTGAAATGTGTATAGTTTCTATTTCAAAGAGCTATAAATGAGATTTAATTAAATTTTCTGCAATCTGCCTTTATAGATGTTGACAAAGGACTTGCAATTCCAATATGATACTTTCAGCTTAAGTATTATTTTCATAGCTTTTCCTGAGTGATATTTTTCTGTGCATTCTCTGAAGCCAAAATTGTGAATATTTTCATTGACGTTCTTATAAAGAAGAAATGTTTTATATATATATAAAGTGGATTTAAACCACTTCATAGAAACTTACTGAATATTAAATGTGTAAAATCTGTAAAATATACGTGACAAGCTGTAACTATTGAAGGCAGGTTTTCACTGACAACATTAGATGGTATTGCTAAAAGACTCTAGGGGTGCATGTGAAAATCTTAACTCCATAGCTGCAAATATAATTTGTTGCTGAATCTTTCAACACTAGTTGTGTTTTTGTGGGGTGTCATTTAGTTTACTTTTGCTTTTCTTTTTTCTTGCCTTTTTTTGTGTTTATGTTTTTTTGGTTTTGTTTTGTTTTGTTTCTAAGATTAAAGTACAGTTAACCAGGATGCATGTAAGAGGTAAAGCCACCAAATTATTTAAAAAATAATTAGAATGTGTTAATTTAAGATTCAGCTTAGGTGAAATAGTAGAATTATTGAGTGGTTAAAAAGTTAAAATGAAACTCTTTCAAACAAGATTGAATCATTAGTTATGCACTTTCAGGTTCCTCAGACGTGCAAACAAGTCACTTGAATTCTTCAGGGTATGCAAGATGCAGTATCGATGGGTTGTTGCTTGGTTACAGTCTTTCTAGTTGTGCCTAGTTAATGCTTCTGGAGGAGAGGAGAGAGAAAAGCAGTGAACATCTCTTGTTCATGTATGATTCAACAGCAGGCAATAGTTGATAAAACTTTCTGCTTTTCTTCAGGGCTGCAACCAAGGATTGTTTCTATTCTGAGACGGTACAGTTTAGTCTGTGTGAATTTTGAGATATAAGAGGTCTGATATGTGAGTAGTTTGCATTGTGGGTGGTGAGCTTTAAATTGCTATGGAGCTGAAGAGCAAATCATATTTTCTCTGGGTGGCTTTTTGACTTTGTTCCACAGAGGCATAATCACATAATGCTTCCTGTTCAAAGTGCATGTGATAAAAGTAAGGCTAGCACTTTGCCAGATCAGTTTATTTGTCAAGAATATAACTTCTTTTAAAAACCAGATTGTATGTACTTTTTAAAAAAATCCACATTGCCTGCCACACATCTTTAATATTTCAGGAGTTAGAGTGCAGTGCCTCTCTTGGCATTCTGGTGTGTTTATAGAGTGGATGAACTGACATTCCAATCCTTCTTTAGCAGACTGTTTCAAGTAGTTGACAGGATGGAGATTTTCGTCTTTTCAGCGGGTGTTTTAAGTACTGCATAGAGTGTTGTCTGTGGCAGGACATACATGAAATTTTCAGTGTACTTAAGGATAGTTGGTTTGTGTAGAATGAAGTATGGAATGATATTGTGCTGTCTTTGTTTTGGTTTTACTAAGTACTTATTACCTGACTGATGAAATAATATTAAATTTTGTTGACATTAGCATTGAATGCTATTTTAGAAGAACAACAGGCCTAAGGCTCAGTTGTCCCTTACACTCTGGCACTTGGTGGAGGCCTGAATTACAGTAGCACAGCAGCCTCAGAGAAATAGTATTTTTTTTCTTCAGCGTAATAGAGTTACATGTTTCAAAACCTTCAATTTAGAGAACTCTGTCTGTCATGTAAGGCTGTGACTGTACTTGGCTGCTGCTTCAAGGTGTTTCCCAGTGCCAGACTATAGTGATGGCCAGAAGTTATCAGAAAGTTAAGAAGTTAACAGAAACACAGATAGAAGTATTTTTTTTTTTAGTTGCTGTAAAAGTGGAAAGAATCTGATCTATGATACTGGCCACAATTAGTGCTAGAATCACAATTTTTATTGAGTACTACAGAAGGGTATAGTACTTGTAAACAGTGCACTCCAGTCTGCACTGTTTCCATAGTCTATGTTGTACGTTTGGATGTCATAACTATTAATGAATTAACTTTTTTTTTCAAGTTACCTTGCTTTTTCTTAGCATTTCTGACAAGGACCATAAAGTGGTGGGAATAAAAAAAAAACATCAAAAAGTCCCTATGCATAACACACAGGGTTCCACTTGCCAACTGTCCTGATTTGACTGTGCCTCTAGAAGTTACTTAAGGGGAAAAGGAGGACAAAAGAGTATGGATGTGTTCCTGTTTAAGGCCTCTGAGGACTGCTGAGAAGCAGACAAGAACCGCATCTTCTCCTATGCCAGATGCTCTTTCCTGATTTGTTGGGTTGTTTTGGTAGTGTTTTTATTTTTTTAATCCTGTCAGCTGTGCTATAGCCTGTGTGTTCATACTGCTCAGAAAAATGGTTATTGTTTCATAGTAATTAGTAAGGTAAGAAAAAAAAAACATAAGAAAAATAGAGCTTATAAGAAGAGATGAATAGGAACAAGAAGTCTGCCAAGGAAGTTGTCTATGTTCATCTGTGTTTGATCTGGATAGTGTTCAAGAATTGCACTGTCACTAACATGCAGTATGAGGCAAAGTACTGTTTAGAACAGATACTATTTAAAATAAAATCAGCAGAAACAAAAATGAAGAGGAAAATACCAGCTTTGTAAAATGTCTTTGTTTTTCTGGCCTATTCTAGCTGTGCAAGTGGAGATTTTAATTACAATCTGTAAACCGTCTGTTCTGAGTTGTTTAACATTAGAAGACAAAATATGGTAATATTATATTAAATAAGATTTTACTTAAAAACCAAAACAACCAAGCCTCTAATAAGCAAGGGTGATGTGATTCGTTCTTTGTTTTGACAACTAAGCAAAGTTTCACAAAATGTAAAGTAGAGATTTGGCCATAAAAACTGTAAACTTCTGGGAGCTGAGGTTCTTTGGCCCTTTTTCACATAAAACGCTAATTTCATAAATGTTAAGAACTTCCTGGGAAATACATGATGACTATCTAGAGGTATCAGAGATTCAAGTAGTAAACTGCAGTATGTGCTGAGTGTTTTCCCCAATTTTATCTTTAATTCAAGAGGTTATGGAGACCTTAGTGATAGTTTATGCTGCAGTGACTTAACTGTTCAGAATTCAGGACAAAGTTGAAGTCTGGGTTCGTGTGTTGGCAGACTTGTGCCATTGAGGGACAGCATGCTTCTGTGTTTAGAACTTTGATTTGAATTGGTTGTTCATTGAAGGTCATATTTGATCTAACTTCTGTTCATGAAATTCTTAAAATACTGCTTTCCCTTTCCATTGCTTTTAAAGCAGCTGAAAAAGCTTTTTTATTTGCCTAGCTTACTAGAAGTTAGATTAATTGAGTTTGTAATCAGATTTCAAGCATCATGTTCCAGACCAGGGATTTTTTATAGTTTGTTTCAAAATGTCACTCTCAGTGCAAATTCTGCTAAACTGCATTTTCATGCTTTGCTGAGAAATGATTGCTGGTTTTGATTTCCATTACAGAATCATTAATATTGTTAATTAGAGTTCTCATGGATAAGCACACTTAAGGAGGATGATCCCCGGGAATTGGGAGTATTATAGTTTGAGCATTTGTTAATAAGATAGAATTGGCATATGTAAGACTGTCAGATTTGAGGTGTATTTTTATGTTTATTTCTGTTTTTAAGGGTGATTTTGATTGTAAGACTTGGGTCGTCAATTTCAATTGGAAGAAATGCTGGTTCTTGTTAAGAATGGGGTTAATGTTTTAATTTTTTTCGCATTTGCTGTATTCAAAAACCATCCTGTCCTTCCATATTAAATTCTGTCCAAATTCTGTTCTATAGCATTCACTTAGGAATTTTACTTCCTTTTGATGAAATTGATAGAAAAATCCTATTGCATCAAGAGGGAACAATATGTTGTCTAAAATTTCTGACGTGAATATTATGAAATCAGCTCTGATTTTCCTGTAAAGATGACTGACAAACATTGCATCAGATCACTTTTGAACTCCTCTGGTGGTTAGTGACTGAATTGGAATTTCTTTTTATCCTGACTACAAGTCTTTGGGATTACCAGAACTTTACACCCTAAATATTCTTTGGTAGAGGATTTCTCTACTTGTCTTGCTACATAAAAAGCAAATGGTTTGTAAAAACTAAAATTACCAAATTCCTTCAGTGTTAGGACATGGATGGGAACTTAGATGATTAAAGATTTTTTGTGAATGGGAGAAGAATTGGAGCAGAGATAGAGCTTTTACAGCACTGAAGATATAATAGGAGCACAAAAGTGAAAATGTTTTCTAGGAGTCAGAATATGCTGTTGAAATTGATGATATGAATCAACATTTTACTATTCCATGTTGGATCTACACGACTGCAAGATTAAAATAAATGAACTATTACTTAAATCTGACTTTATTATTTCTCTTCGATATATGAGTTCCTATCATTTTTCTCTGCTTTCTTGAGAACCACTGGAACAAGAAGCCAGTGAACTTATAAACTCCATGAGTGCTAAGTGCTGGCTTTCACATAGCATCCAGTCTTAGGCTGCCCATATATGTAAAACAGGCCACTCTAGTCAACATTTGCAAAAGCAAAACATTGTCACACCAATCAGTGACTGGTTCTAGACCTGTGATTTGGTAGGAGAATCATTATATTTATTTAAAAAAAAAGTTAACAGTTAAACTCATTGTATTCTCTTTAGAAGATATAGTAGACAACTGAAGTTTACATGCATGAGTATTCATTACTGTGCATAGAAATTAAAAATTAAGCTATTAGTGTTCTCATAAGCAAAATCAGGAAAGATTTAGTGTTCTGGCAGAAGCAGGATCAATTTCAACTAGAATAATGACAATAGGATGATGTTTTATAAATACTGATGTAAGGTCAGATTGTACAGTAGCATTAAGGGGATAGGGGAAAAAATCCCTAAATACTCCATACAGTTGCATTCATTTGGGTTTGATTGTGTTTTGTGACATAAATGCTGATGTAGAACCAGAAGAAATTCACGTTTTGGTAGTCAGAGCTTCCCCCACCCCTAGATGCTGGATTATTATCTGTTCATTTTATTGCTGGGTGGAAACAACAGAAAGAAAGCTGAGTCATATTAGATGAAGGAGAACTAGGTGTGGTGGCCTTTCCTCCACCGTCCTCAGTGTGTGAGGGGTGAAGGGAAGTTTTTTTCTTCATTTTCCCATCCCCTTTTGCATAGCTTTTATAATAGAGGAATGTTATTTTGAGTCTTCATTTTTTATATTGTCAAAGTAATCCACTCCTCTGTTGTGCCCATCTCTAATAATCACAGAATCATAGAACAGTTTGGGTTGAAAGGAACCTTAATGATCATCCAATTCCAACCCCCTGCCATGGGCAGGGAGACATTCTGCTAGACCAGGCTGTTCAAAGCCCCATCCAAGCTGCACTTGAACACTGCCAGGGGTGGGCCATCCGCATATACAGGGTTTTCAGCTTGCATACACATACCTTACCTGTCTACTCCATCAATTTTAAACTGGGTTTTTTAAATACCCTTTATGCTTCTAAAAAAGTTCATTCAGGAATTAATCTCTTGATTAGTGTTAAACAGTTTGTTAGGTAGACATTTTTGCATAGATGACTGACCATAAAATGGTTTTCCTGGATGCTTTCTATTTCAGATTGGAATTATAAAGAGCACATAGAGAAAAAATGTTCACCCAACAATTCAGGATCTGTTGGGTGACAAACACGAGAAAAATGGAAAACTAATGAGATGTCAGGTTACTTTGGATAGTGCATGCTTAGAGTGTGAGTGACCCTGTAGAAAATCAGAGACATTCTGAAAACCAGAGCTGCCCTTTTGAATAAAGATCTGTATAATGTAATTTTTTCAATGGTCAGATGACCAGACAGATTCTAAGCCTTTCATTAAACATTTATGCAAAAGCCAGTGTAAAATATACAGAAATAATATTATAAATTCAGATCTAATATAAAATTAAAAATTAATTAAAAGATAAAGTTGCTTATGTCTGCTATATCATACTGTTAGTCACTATCCCTACAACACATATTTCTTTTTGAGATACTGTTATTTTTGGTATGGTACTTTTTCCCCCTTCATACCTTTTGAAATGTGACTTAAGAGTACAGACACATGAGAACTGATTCTCTACAAAAGCAAAATCGGTTCAGTCTTCTTTTTCCTTGAGGTAGGTTTTGATAACTAAGGAGTCAGAATTTGTAAATATTAGGTGAGCAGATTGCAAGAGGAGAGCTTCTTTCCACAAAAGTTATCTTTTTATCTTTCTTCAAAATTGGTCAAGGCTATCTTAAAATTAATCTGCCACTTATGATACAGCTACTGTTAAGAAAGCAGGATGTGTGTAAAATAAAGAGTTACTCTGTACAGCACATTAGCCTGCCAACTCTGTTCTGCACGAATCACAAGCAATAGAGTAGCATTGCTGGCAGCCTTGCAGAAAGGTAACTAGTACACTCGAGTCTTATGTTTGGTAGGACATAAAGGTTTTACAGGATTTTCCAGGGCATACATAGAGTTTACGCTGACTTCAGATGAAGTACTTGTATGCCACATCCATCATTTAGGTTTAGAAGTGAGGCCACAATAAGTAACAAATTTATTTACTCTCAAGCAAGTCTCCTGACTAAACTAGAGGTGCAAAAAGTGTAACATGAATCAAGAGTAGAATCCAGGTAACTGCATGCTCAAGGCTGTGTGTTCATTTTTAAGCGCAAATTTATGCAGAAACTGCAGGTAACCACAGCACAAATCCAGTGACTACTGGATAGGAGTATTTTGTTGTTGTTTTTTAATAGTAAATCTACCATCAAACAAAATATAAATACTGAGGTAGAGAGACTGGAAATGTAAAATAGTGATATATCAGAGCTTAGTTGCTGCTGCTGATGTTCTGCAAAAAATAAAAATGGAAATTATAAAGTCACTAGCTTGCTTTCAGGAAAACGTTTTTAGACTGCATGCAATGCACATGTTTTTTGGGATTGTAGTGTCGCTCCTTTTTTTTCACTTTTGTAGCCTTTGACACTTTATTGAGCCAATTTCCACACTGACATCTGGTGGTAGTTCTGAAATGTTGTGTTGCTTGAAATGCCACATATGAGTATTTTGCAGGTCTAAGCATTAGATTCTATCCCCTCCAGCCCTTCTAAAACGATCCTATTGATGTCTTAAAATTTTAAACTATCATTGTCAGACTTGCAGCTTCCCACAAGGCAAAAAAGTAATGAATAAATGAGTAATTGCTTAATATTTTGCTCAGCCAGTATAATGCATTAAAAAAACATGTCTGTAGTGTGTGAAGAACACAATACTTAAAGTTAATTCCTCTCCTGAAGAACTCCTTTGAAAACATAGTGGCATAGTTTTATTGAGGTCCTGTTTTACTGATGGGGTAGGTAGGTAGATAGATAGATAGATAGATAGATAGATAGATAGATAGATAGATAGATAGATAGATAGATAGACAGACAGATAATCTGTGTGAAGTAAATGAGCTCAGGAGAAGTGCCACATCATGCATAGTCACTTTATGTGGCTTTATCCAGGGTCCAGAACTGGCTGTCATGGTGATAGTTTGACTCATCTTGGCTCCCTTCCCGATTAGGCCTTTGCGTCAGTATAACAGACACTAAGGGCTGTGACAAAGCCCTTCAAAATTTCCGCTGAAATAGCTGCTAGGGCTTGCTCTGTTCATCATCCTGACATATATCAGGTTGATTTTATGTTCTATTTAGAAAATATCTCAAATCAGACAACCTGTAGGAGCTAGTGCATTGGGAAAAGGAAAATGCAGAGTTTTGTTGTGCCATGGCTTTGTGAATCCATTTAATATTCTTCCCACATTACACCACGTTATGTACTCTTTTGATACATGCATGTTATGGTTGTACCTGTAGAGTAAGCTGCTTATAAATACAAAGTTGTATTTCTTTACAGTGGATAAATTCTTTAGTCAGTTCTGGCTTAGACCATCTCTTACAGGCTCAGCACTCAGATTTTTATTTTGTTTGTGAATTCTGTAGCTCTTCCTTAATTTGTAATTAATTTTATGTGTGTAAGATACTGCGCATTTTTGCTCCATTTTTGCTGCTTTGCATTCCCAGAATAATGGCAGGCATTGGTTAGTCCTAATGCTACGAAAGTTAACTTATATTTTCTTTTCTGTGAAATTTCTAACTGAACATAAATCAGCACATTAAGAAAATTCAGTCAACTAATTCATTTGGGCACATAGATAAGAATGTTTCACATTTAAGTATTTGCTCATTAATGTGTATAATGATAAAAATTTCAAGAATTTGGCAACTAAATCATATAGTTTAATACGGTATAAAATTTACTGTTATCACTGATGAATAGTGAGGGTCATTTAGGTCCCAAAGGCAAAATACCTTTTATGAGCAGTGCTGGCTGGTCTGATAAATTTCAAAGGATGTTGGAAAGGAAATCAAGTAATTTATTTATTTAATATGTAGTACATAAGTGCCAAAAGCTGTTACAATATTTTTATTTCTTGTAGCTTTGGATTAGCCTTAATATGTTTGTCTGTATATATTAACACAGATTGTAGAATCAATATCATTGTATTCATTTTTATTTATTCATTTATCACATTTATTCTATTTTTACACATTTTTGCGTATATATTGAACATTTTCTACTTTTATTTCTTCCTATTAAACAGGTATAATTGAGACTGCAGATCGCCTGGATCATGAGACAACTTCACATTACTGGTTAACTGTTTATGCAACAGACCAAGGCGTTGTACCTTTATCATCTTTCATTGAAATCTACATAGAAGTTGGGGATGTTAATGATAATGCTCCTCAGACCACAGAACCAGTTTATTACCCAGAGGTGATGGAAAACTCCCTTAAAGATGTATCTGTCGTTCAGATTGAGGCATTTGATCCAGATTCTAGCTCAAGTGAAAAATTGACCTACAAGATTACAAGTGGAAATCCACAGGGATTCTTTGCAATAAACCCCAAAACTGGTAAGTACAATACAGTATTTTATGTATTAATAAATTAATGTATTTGCATAAATACATAAATCGGATAAAATCAAGGTCTTTGATTTAGCATTGTAAACAAGGTTAGAGTTAACCTGGTATCTTGGCTATGTCAATATTGGTAAGTTATACAAAGATGTAGAAGAAGATTTGAGAGTGAAGCATTTGGTTCAAAGTACTTGACATCCACGTCCTACATGTTTTGAGAAGGCTTAGTTCCCAGTAGCACCACTCTAAACTGGTCAATGTCCAGGCGCTTTTGTAGTGCAGTAAATAATACAGTAAAAATACATATTTTAGCTTAGTTTCATCCAAATTGGTTTTGGCAGTCTCAGTCTTCAAAGCTTTGTGAAGAGATTTTTGTCTGACTTTTTTCTTCTTTTTGTGAAGGGGAAATAGTCTTGGTATAAGCAAAATAATCCATTTATTAGCTGCAAACTCACTTGTCCCACAGTCTAAAGAGACTTTAAGTAACCGTTGCTGCTGTAAGAAAAAACAAAATCTGGAAGATAATTTGCAGAACTGATTGTTATGTAATGAAAAGAAAGAGTGAGTTCAGTGGTTCTTTGGAAAGCTTCAGAAAAAACACAATGAGGTTTTAACAAGAAAGTAGAAAAGCAAGAACCAAGTAACCTTTCAGTACTTAAACTGCAGATACTGAAATGTGTATATGGTAGAGATAAAGGAAACAAAATAATCGGTCTTAAAAGAAGCTACGTAGTAATTTTGAAAACATTGTAAGGGTTGCCTACCATCCCTTCCTTCTGAATGAGTGTAGAAAAAGTAATAAATGTACTGGATGTTTTTCCCACAGGTATTTTTTAACAGTAAGAAAGAGTTTAGTTTTATTTCAATAATATTTTGCTGGGTTAGGCACAACTTAGCTTTTCGTATGTTGTGTTTAGGTATTATTTCAAAATAAAAATTACAAAAGATGCTTCTGATTCACTCTGCCAGATATATTTTTTTTGTCTCAGTACAGAGATTTTTAGATTAGAGCTGCTGCAGAGTTGCAGAGTGACTGTATTCTGTAACAAACCCAGTAAGTACAAGGGATCAATAGAAACATTATTAATTTAACTCTTGCTCATTCATATAGGGAACTTAGGTGGATTTTAAGGAGCAAAAGTGGAGTGAAAAATATGTTTTGAAGGCTGTGCTGACACTGCGGCCTTCATTCTGTTTCATAGTTACTGCAACTCAGGGTGTGAAAGACTTATGTGCTCTGTCAGCTGTAATTGCTGTTTGAGCAAAGCTCTGAGAGCAAACTCAGGTATGTTATTTGGGTTACTTCTGACAATAATTTCTTTGTCAGCATTTGCTGCATCTGCTTGTGAAGACACTACCAAGAGAAACATGAATTGGCTATAGTGACAGAAGATCTTTAGCATAGTTAAAGTCTGCATCTAAATACCATATTTGCAGAGTGTTGGTTTTAGAAAAAAGGCAACCTGAGAAGTAAAACATTAAAAATTCAACCAGAGTCTTCTAAACTGAGTGCAGAAACTGTGTGCTTATTTCTGTTCGTTTTTCTCTGTGTTTTCTCTCATTTTACATGATGTCAAAGGAAAAAATATCTGATTGTCTATCTGCTTCCTTGCCCTTTATAACTTTGAAAAGATTTTGAAAAGATTTTTTACCTGCTACTTCAGTCTTTCCTGTTGTCTCAACTACTAATACTTATAAAAATAGAAATAAAATTACCTGTAAGTTGGGTGGAAAGAACTCTGTGACTGCAGTATTCAAATTGCACGTGAACATAAACTCTACCTACATTCATTTGTTCTTTATTGTATGTAATTGGCCAGCTATTTTTAGTTGCTGTGTCCTTAATTTTCCTGTAGTTCATTTTCTCTTTCTTTTTTTTTTTTCTAGTTCTTTCCCTTTCTGCCTTCTGTATCATTATGGAGCACTTTCCAAACTGTGTTTTTAAGAAAGACATTTGTCTGCCTCCTTTGCCAAAGTTTTGAGAAAAAGAAACATCTTTATTCCATTTAACGGATAGAAGACTAAGGGTACCAGGAGATTGTGACTTGTCTTTAGACAGTTTGTAGTTTCCCATGTCAGTAGCTTACTGCCGATCTCATTTATGTTAGAAAGGGATCTTGAGGGAGCTCAACACACTAGGTGGTGAAGTGAGAAGAAACACTTACAGAAAAGTAATAAAGGTTTTCCATCAAGAGTTTCTTACCTGCCTGTATTTGTAGCACGCATCCTATAGAAGCAAGCAGTCCTTCTAAGCTCAGTATTAAAGACAAAAAAGAGCATCTGGAAATAATTAAGTAATTATATCTCAGGACACAACCACTGAAAAGAAAAGAATCTCCCTCTGATCTACATTCAGCAGTAGAATTTTTTTTCCCATAATATAATTAAAGTCACAGGAGTAGTTATGCACCCACCATGCACCATTCATATCACCCTTCATTGGTGCCTGCTACTGTTAAAGTTGTAATGCTGGAAAGACATATTAAGCATAGTGAGGAGGGGAAGACAAAAGGTGGGCAGAGCAGAGAGGAGAATCCCCTTTGAGTGGTTTCTGTTGTGTTCCCAGAGTGCACTCAAGTAAGTTAAATAGGTACTAAATTGCTAGCTCAAGTACATTGTCTTCACATTAAATAGGAGCCTGGATTTCACTAGAGCTAATGAGCTGTACTGGTTTTGCTGTACGTGCTCAGTTTGCAACTGTCAGTCTGCAGTGGGCACTAACATAGTGGTTAAGATGAGTTTTGACTGAGGCTACCAGGTTCATAACTTCTGAAGTCTCTCTTCTGTCTACTAGATACATTGAGCCTGAATAGATCTAATTTGGGGTGAAAGTGCTTACACTAGGATTGACATGTTAAGGAGCTGAAAAAAACACTTTGAAAGCTATCGTTCTAGTTATAAGACAGTATATTTTATCTCTCTTGATTAATTAAAATAGGGCTCAGCTGAGGAGACATTTGACTAGAATTGGAGAGGCCAAATCCTGTCTTGTTTACTTATGTGGGTATACCCTTGTTGGACCCTGTAAGGCGTTTTGTCAGAGATACCTTCACAGTGGCCCAGATTTGCCTTCCAACCACAGGGGAGATAGGGCTGGAACATGAATCAAGTCTTTCACTGTATCCCATTGTAACACTGAAAGTGACAGTTAAGAGTTAAGTAGGTGCTGCTGTGCAGTCCCAAAGGCAAGCTGGGGACTGTAATGTCAGGGAAAAGCTGGTGTTAAAATATGTGGTGAGTGTTAAAAGTATGTTTCAGTTTGTAATATGTTATTGTCTCCTCTCCAGGTCTGGGATCCATAATTTTCTTTCTCTTTATAAAACTTAATGCTATGGTGTTGTGGTCCATGGCTAGAACTCCTACACATGGTAGTAATACAGATTATAAATAGCAACAACATAGATGTAACCTGTGTCAATGGAAACACTGCATTCTGTTCTCCTGAAGTAGCTGATTAATTTCTAGAATTTTATGGGCTTCACACTAAGATGTCTGTGTCTTTGTATAATAATCCTGTATTTTTAGAAACTGTCCAATGTGGACCTTTGTAGGATATACTTCATCTTTACAGGAAGAGGAGATTTCTTTGCATGACAGGAACTATAGATCTGTTTCTCAAAAATACTACTAGCTGAAGTAGTATCTGTGTGCTGCTTCTAGCAATCAATTTCCAAGTATCTCCTTTAGTAAGTCTTAATTGACACTTAAAAATGTCTTTTATATTTTAAATATTTACACAATAACATAGTTAAAGAAACACTGCTAAGTTTTTCTTTGCATTCAGTTTCAGTTGTTGGAGCAGGATATATAACACAGTACATCACAGGACATTTTGTAATCTTTTCATATATACTTGACCTTTCATTACAGCAAACGAAATATCATTTTCTTTAGGTTTGGGGTTTCCATGTAATGAAAAGAAACTGCTGTACATATGACCTGTCCAAGGAGAATGAAAGCAGTTATCGTAATATTATTTACAGGAAAGAATTAGAAGACTGATTGCACGATTTTCATAATCTAAACCCAGCCATAGACAAACATGTAAGCTATGGTTTTTGCAAAATAGCTTGTAATTAATACAGAAGTAATTGACTAAACAGAAAAGCTTCAACTCATGTTAATATATTTTGGTGGCAGGAGTTGAAGTTGCATAATTTGGTATCTGTTGTGAACACACGTCCTGGGACTTTATGGTTAATCCCAGCACTTAACACTAGAGCTATTGCACTGAGGCTCAGAAAACATTTTTAAAGTATGGCTACTTCTTAATGATACAAGCTTTGTATGATAAGTATCTCAAAGATTGCTGAGTTAAGATGCCTGAAAGAAGCTTATGCTGACTTATAAATGCCAGTGTCTGCATTAGAATGGCAAAATCTGCACTTGCATAGTGAAAAGAATTCCAGATTTCCTTAGTATTACTGATTAATAGAAAGGAATCCTGAACATTTGTAAAGGGCCAGGGAAGACTACAGTTGAGTTGTTCATTTCCCCTACTTGGCTGTAAACCAGAAATAATTGTATGATGCAGTTGCTTCAGAGCATTGTAAAGGGACGTTAATTCATATACGAAACACTTTGGTATTATTATGAGAATGCTGTGGACATTCCTTTGATAAAAGGAGTAAGTCTGTTTAGATAAAGATTTTTAGCTAGGGAATTTCAGTAGAAGCTTTGAGTAATTACCCGTTTCAGTACATAACTGTATCCTTTGCATTTTACACAGTAACCTTTAAAGCAGCATCTGTGCGTATCTGTCTGATTTCGAGACTGAAGTGAAATAGGAAATGGTACAGCTGCGAACAACTTCCATGGGTTTCCGATAACACCAGAGAATTACTTAGTAAGGAAATGAAGGGCCAGTGACCGCACAGTAGTATTGGCTTCATCTTGACAAAGGAAATCTTTGTTTAACTACTTGTGAGTTTTAATCCCAACTGATGTAATATTTTGGAACTTGAATAAAACCAGTATTACTGCATTGCAACCTTATGTGATTTTACAGTTAAATAAAGATCCAAATGCTGAAATTACTCTTGAAACTTTCATAGCTGGCAAACAATGCCATACTTAATTATTGGTCACACATGTCACACAGCTCACAGTGTTTGTAGCAGTCTCCATGTGTTCAACTGTTTATCTCTCACATGCAGAGAAAGTAAAATATTTGATTACACTGTCTCTTGAACAGACTTTTTTCTTTAGCTTTACTGAAAATGTGACCAGAATTAACACAAATGTTTGTTAAACTCTTGCAGCCACAGAGGATTGCATGAGTAGGTGAAAGTTTATATGGACATACAATTGAAAAGAGAGTTTAATTCTGAAAAAAAACTACTTTTATATTTCTTTTTAAATATTGCTTAAAGCACTTGAAGTGCTACTTGACCAGTGGTTTTCAACCTGGTCTTTTCGTGTAACAGGTAAAACATATCTGTGAAATTTCTAGTAATATCTTTATATCCACTTACTCTACAATATCCAAGGATTTAGAATTTAAAAAGATAGAAATTTTCCTGTAATAGAGGCAGCTATTTTAAAAATTGCTTCTAAATATTTATGTAGTGAACATTTCTTCTAAATTTTAGGTAGTGGTGTTGGGGCTTTTTAAAATTTACTTTATTTGTTCTCCTATATCTCTTGTAAAAAGAGAAATGGTAGGAGCTGTGAAAATAAATGAGAAGCGCAGCCATCCTTTCCTCTTCCTTTACTTGTCCCTGGAGCTACATGAAATCTTCAGGTCATGCTCAGCATGATCTGTGTTGTAAACCAAGCGTTTAAAAGACAGTGAGGTTTTCTTTCAATTTTCCCATATTCTGATGCAGCACTCATGAAATCATGGAAAAGCTTGGGTTGGAAGAGACCTTAAAACTCATCTGGTTCCAATCCCCCTGCCATGAGTGGCGGGCATGCCACCCACTAGATCAGTTTGCTCAGGGCCTCATTCAGTGTGGCCTTGAACACTCCCAGGGATGGGGCATCCACGGCTTCTCTGGGCAACCTGTGCCAGTGCCTCACCACCCTCTGACTGAGTAGAGAATTTCTTCCTAACATCTAATCAAAATCTTTCCTCCTTTAGTTTAAAACCATTCCCTCTTGTCCTGTCACCATCTGCCCATGTGAAAAGTCATTCTCTTTAATAATGTTCTTTTAGGTACTTCAATGCTGCTATGAGGTCTTCCCAGAGCCTTCTCTTCATGCTGAGCAATCCAACTCTCTCTGCCTGTCTGCATATGAGAGATGCTTCAGCTCTCTGATGATTTTTGTGGCCCTCCTCTGGACCTGCTCTAACCAGATCCATGTCTTTCTTGTACTGAGGACTGACCCTACAGCTGAACACAGCACTGCAGGTGGGCTCTCACAAAAGCAGAGTAGAGGGGCAGAATCACCTCCCTTGACCTGCTGGCCACACTGCTTTTGATGCAGCCCAAGATGTGATTGGCCTTTTGAGCTGCAAGTGTACATTGTTGGCTCATGTCCAGCTTTTCATCTATAAGAACACCCTCTGCAGGGTTGCGATCAATGAATTCATCTTTCAGTCTGAACTCTTGTCTGGGTACGCCCTAACCCAGATGCAGCACCTTGACCCCGGACTTGTTGAACTTCACGAGGTTCTTTTGGGTCTACCTCAGGTTTGTCCAGGTTCCTGTGGATGGGATCTCATCTTTCTCTTGTGTCCTTTGCACCGCTCATCTTCATGTCATCTGCAAGCTTGCTGTGTGTGAAGACAGACTCCCTCTATATCATATGTTCTTTTCAGCTGGAGTATGTAAGGTGCAAAATTACAATTCTATCCGTGGAAGATACAGTGATCAGACACTGTTACGCACTATTTCCAAAGTAGCACCTTTACATATGCTTTCAAACATACCAGTCTTTCATTGGCAGGCTCAAATAATAGTGTAACTTAAAGGAGTTTGTGTATATAATAACGCTATAACGTTAGTATTGATTAATTTCCTATTAAGAGATTACTCAGAATTAATGCACTGATTCACGTCTAGCTTGGCTTGATTTTTTTTTTTTAATCAATGAAAATAAAAGCTCAATCCCAGCAAAAATGTAGTTCTAGGTGAAATACTATTTTTCTATCTGAAAACTTCACCAGTTTAGGAAGAGTTTAGGAATAAACAGCAAGTGAAATTGCTAAGGAACTATCTTTAAGACCATGTCAACCAAAGCTGTTCAGTTCCTTTATGATAAGCTTGCTTCAGTATGATAGCTTATTAGGACTATCTTGTTTCTTTTTTAACTCAGCAACCTGCCTTGATGGTGATAAATTACAGTGGCACCCTGTCTGTAGCTTATAGTCATTATCTGTACATGGCTAGTAAGACACGGAATTTATTTTTTGCCAGCTGCAAAGATGAAATCTGTTCTTTAAGGTGTCTTTTATTAATTTTCAGTGACCTGTTTTTATTAACCTATTTATTTATTTTGGTTGTGAAGTCCATAGAAGACAAGATTTGACTACAGTCTTGCCAAAAAGCTTATCTGAACACCTTTAGAAATTAAATACAGGCCTTTTCTGATGGTCATTGTAAGGTAAGCTAGGTGTAAAACAGTTAACTTGAAATCAGTTGAAAGAAGATCAAAAAATTGTTGTCTTTCTGTGACAGTGATGAAACAATCATGGATTATTGTGTTATAAGTCATTTTGTGCATATTTCAGGAAGTGGTGGGATACTGGAAGCAGTACAAAAAATGTCATAAGAGAACTTTCAGAGAGTAAAACTTGACACTCACTGTATTATGAGAGTTGTCTAAGACATGACTTGATCACATCTAGTATTTTCATGAGAGGGAAACTGCTGATTCCAAGGGACTCAAACCAAAGAAAGATATAGTCCTCTGTCTGGAAGTGAAACCTCTCTTGAATTCGATATAATACATCATTTCTTAAGTGAGGATGGTTAGTAGGAAATCCAGCCTTGAAGAGGGACAGCATCTTTATTACCTGGAGACAAAATTGGTCTTCAGCTTACAGAGTGTATGCTGTAATTTCCCCAATACTTTCAGGTTATGTTATGCAGTAGTTAAACTAGATTTTCATTATAGCCACATCTGAATTCAAAATCCATACTTTCTTCAACTCTTAGACTGATTTATATATTAAGACCTTGTAAACAGATGTTAATATATAACAATATGTTAAAAAATAGCCTTTAAAATTTATTAGTTATTTGTCCATTTTGAGATTGAAGTGGGGGAACAAGAGCTTAAATAATAATTGACTCGGTTGCAGTAACCATGACTGATGAGAACTTAAATGGTAATTAACTGATGTAATCCAGAGAAACTATTTCTGCTGACTGGTTATGGCTTGCATTTAACAGAGGATAAAAACCTCAGTGACCAAATACGCCCTCGCTTATATTTAGTTTATGTCTTTTATCTGTTTGTTTTGGTTTGAGGGGAGAAAACCAAAATGTTTACCCACAAGCAGGGGAGGGGGCCTCCTCCACAATAATCATGCCACTCTTTATCAAATTTAAGAAAAAAAAAGGAGTTTTAATAGAAGAAGGATAACTGTTCTTAACTGAGATATATATATATGTGTATATATATATATATATATATATATATATATATATATATATATATAACAGACTAGTGCAAACTGCTTCCCCAACACCACAAGAGAGAGAAAAAAAAAACAAAAACCAAACAACAACAAAACCCAGCAGGTTTTTCCTCCGGGAGGAAAGTTATACTTAAGCAGTGCCAAATGTCACAGTCCGGCTGGCTGCGGAGTGAGTTCCCAGTAGTTCCCAGTCCCTCTCCAGCGAGACAGACGAGTGATGAGCTCTCAGATGAACTCTGTGTCTCTTGTCCCAGATGAAGGAAAAAGAAAGCTGAAAGTGGGGAACCACCACATGTCCTGCAAAAGCAGCTGCACACCTCTCTCTCCTGGGTCACTGCTCCAGCCAGGGCGGGCAGGCCGTGACGGTGCAGGCGGTGGTGACTGCAACAGAGACCAGGATCCCAGATGCAGGAACCAGGAGAAACAGCCACGGCGAGGAGAAAATACAACGTCTCAGCCAGAAACCCTAGCAGTAGCCAGCAGAGCGGCTTCCCTCCTCCGCAGCCACCGCTCCCCCCAGTTCTGCCGAGCTAAGAAGGGAAAGATGTCCCCCAAAACAAAGGAGACAAACTTGCCCCCATCCAAGTGATCAGCAGTTAACTACTTCTTTTGTTAACTGCTGACATGGTCAGTTAGTGGCAGGGGAGAGAATTTACATAATAATCCCAAACTACAACACTGTTGAAATTAGTTATAAAAAGTGTTGTAGTTGCTTTCCATATTTCCTTCAATCTTCAGTGCCAATGCATTCAAAGATCAGAGAAACTGTATTTCTTTTCATATACTGCAATTCAAATAGTGATAAACTGTACTGTTAACACAGTGCCCACCTAACAGTTTTTTGTTTTTTAAAGAGATTGCCTTTTCAGCATTGAAGGAAAATAGTTGTTGATGTGCTGTTTTTCAGATACAGAGGTAACTTGATGTAGCTGGGAACTGAGATTAAAAAAATTTCTGCTAATGTCTGCTGCCTTGTACTATATTTGTTCCAAATGTAGCAGTTTTATTTATATTTACATAACTGAATGCTGTACTTGCGTTTTTGTCTGTTTTACAACTATTTTAAACAGAAATCTGAAGTAAGTTTTATCTGAATGCAGTTGCGACTATTTTAATTTTTCAGTAGACCTCAAATAGACAGCAACTATCACCAGAATGTAAACTCAAAGAAGGAACGAAGGGAGAACACAATTATATTTGTTACCTAGTGCAGGTTTGTTGTTTTGATTTTGTTATGGATGTTTGCAGTTAGTTTCAATTAATTATAGTAGCTCTCCACCTAGTGAGGCAGAACAACTATGATTTATCCAAATTCTCTTTAAATTACTAAGCTGCTGTTGTGAAAATAATTCCGATGAGGTGATTTTTGAAATATGACTAAATACAAAAATTGTACCAATTCACTAGAGATACTTTTTGCTCATCATTATCTTAGAAATATTTGTTATAAACTTGTGTTTCTCAAGGATGTTTGACCCATTTTGCCATTGATTTCAGATGAAACAATAGTCAGTAATATGAATTACTATTGTTCCTGTTGATTTTGAGGATGGGGGAGTGGTGATGATAAGAGACAGAAAGAAAATGCAAGAATATGACTGCAAAATAATGCTCTAAGTCAGTTTTGCTTTGAAATTGAAACATTTGGTACAGTGACCTGTTACTCACATATGCTGTCATTTCATTAACAACAATAAACAAATTCTCCCCACCTCATAACAGGAATTTCAAAACTGATTGTTCTACAGACTTTTCAGAGCTTAAGTGAAATCATCTTTCACTTGCCACTCCTGTGGGGGTGTGGTGTATGCAGAAGTGTGGTCATGCATTTATTTGTGAAGAGGGAGTGGCACAGCAATGGAGATCTCCAAAGTGTTACAGAAAGGAGAAGGAGCTCAATCTAAAAAACCCGAGAACTTCTTTTTTCGGTAGAAAGAGCAGAGTGGGGGACTCTTTTTGCAGAGCTGACTTATATTAGGTCCAAAGATTCTCCCCAACCCTCTTAATAGGTAGTCATAAAAGCCACACTGCATAGGAATACTCGACCTTATTATCATGGCTGTAGTTCAAAAAAGCTCTTCAACAATGGATGAAATCTGTTGGTGCACCATTAAACATTTTATAATATAGAAAAACTGGGAAAAAAGGGAAAAATATAATGATTACCATAATGAAACCTTTTACAGTCTTAAGCTGAAGTGAAACACTTCACCAAAGCTAAATTTGCACTTAGGAAAATGTCTAGCAGTAAAGAGTTAAGTAAAAAGAATGTCATGCATGTGTATGTGATTCTAAATCCAGAAGTGTTACATTTCCTTTGTTGGCATTAGTTTCTGCTGAATATACAGGATATATATGGTGAAGACTAAGCCCTTCTGTTAGTTGTCTGAAGTGTTTTAACAGAAGTGTGGTATGCTTGGTCAAAAAGACCGGGGATTTTAACAGATCAAAGCATATATATTTTGTTCTTTCTGCATATTTTTCAGCTTACTCATTTGAGTTTTATTGACCCACTTCATTAACAGGATTTTATCTGAAATTAGACTTTCTTTAACAAACTAGTGTGTAGAGTAGTAGTACATGGTAGAATTTTGTCTTGAGTGCTTGCAGCAGAAGCTTTTGAGTTGTTTTTTTTTCATCTCCAAGTATTAGTTGTCATTTACTGGTGGTGGCCCCAGTCTTAATATCTCTTGATGAGGAAGAAGTGGATAGGAAACTGTTGAAAGGTGCTGTCTTTCTGCTCTTATGTCTAATTGCTACTGCTGTGAGAGATAGAATCTTGTCAGAGGATGTAGACTAACTATTGAATATTCAGAGAAATGCAAGCATCATGAGGTATTTCTGCTAGGATTACTTTATTTTTTTCTGCTTTTTGAGGTTTTCCCCATCCTTAACCTAGCTATTCAACAGCCAATTCCTTTAGTTGCTATGCTGAAATCTACCCTTTTTCCTTGCGACTCTGATGAGTCTTGAGATGAATGCTTCAGAGGAGGGCTAATGCCAGCTTTCGCCAGAGGTACTTAATAGAAAGAGGTATTTAGGAGAACTTGTGTTTCTTGAAATCACCTACAAGGCCCTTTGCTGGAGGGAAGCAGATGAGGTATCAGCTCTGCCACTTGTTCACTTACAATTAATCGTGCTGTGCTGTTTCCAGTAGAGCCCGGGAAAAGAAAATGTGTAGCTTGACCAGCCTTAGCCAGGAAATTAAAACTTCGTTTAGAATATGTGACAATAAATATTTTCAGTTGTCATTGTTCACAGCTCTGTAATCTCCATGTGAAGATAATATCTCAAGGAGGTTAATAGAGAATTGTCATATCAGTTTTTTTCTCTCTTTCCCCTCTTCATAAATTCACAGTAATAATGCAGCTTTTTTCCTTGCTATTTGTTTTGTTTATTTTGGGGGTTTTGTTTAATTTTCACCTCCTTTTACTTGTAACTTACCAAATTATGTATTTTAACCATAGCATACATGTTTTCTATGGGCTGTAAAAGCATAAAAATATAAAGCAGGAGAAGATGATTCATCATTGTTTAGAATAATAGGTATGGAAAAGATTTGATATGATAGCAAACCAAACTGCTGGAAAAACAAATAAAGATTTGACCATAATTGAAACAGCCATTATTTGCACTGTCTGTTTTTGGGGAATAATTGTTTGAACATTTGACAGCTCTAATATTGCCTTATATAGGTTGTGTTCATATTATTTAGTATAGGATGCCTATTTTGATGGTATATGTAGACTACAGATGCATTTTGACAGAAGCATTGAGTAGCTATGCATCTGTGGTGTGCAATTCTGTTTCTGTTGGCTTTTTTCTTTTAAGTGAAATTGGAATCTTTATTGCCTTTCTTACATGCTCTGCTTTTTATCCACTGTGGGACAAAGTGGAAGGCTTTTTTATTGTAGCAGACCAACCCTGAAAACTTTATAAGTGGATTTTAATTTTGCTTATATGAGGTCTTATTAATAAAAAGATTACGCTATAATTAGAAAAAGGAACGTGAAGTATACCACCTGTGTTTTGATATCTCTTTCATCCTTAATTGGCAATTGCTTCCCTGTTTTTCAGTTTGACACTTAAGGATTAAGATGGCAATGCTCTCCTGTCACTGTAAAAAGCAATGTCTCATGACATTGCAGCATTCTTTGTAGATAGTGTATGCTGGATTCCTTTTTCAGACAGTATGGGATACTTCAGCCAGTAGTGGCTTAAGCTGGGCAAATCCATTGGTGTTTGCTTCATTAAAAGCTAAATTTGGTCTAGCAGGATTTACTAGCAAAGATTCAGTGCCATTTGAACACAGCAATGGTGTTTGTGGGGCCAGCTTGTACCTGCAAACTGATTAATAGCTTTTATGCAGCAAAGAAACTGAGTTATTTCTTTTATCTGCATCCATGGCACAGTTAACCCACACCATAGCAAACCATTCCTCTCTAATTAAGCGTTAACCAAATTTACTTTTCCTTAAACTCAATAGTTACAATTTTGAACTGACTGTTAGGGAGAATTATTTCAAGTAAGATTCTTTTGTATTTAGATTTAATTCTTTTTGTCACCTCTTACTCTTTGACTTTCTTCATATAAAGCAAACCCCATCACACCTTCCTAATCTTGCATCAAGGGTGTATCAAAGTTTTGTGACAAAATGTAACAACATGAATCAAAAACTTGTGGCCGTTCTCTGCTCTTGTCAACAGCAACTGTTTGAGTCCTTGTCATTGCCAAATCAACCCAACACAGACAAATTGCTGTCGTTTTCACCATTATGCAACTCTGCAGGTCATGCTTTTTTTGTTGTTACCACTAAAAATACAAGTGTTTCTCCTGAAGAGATTGGTAATTATTCAGAGAATGTCTGTAAGCACCCTTTGAAAAAGGCATATGAGCACCCTTTGAAAACAAGACTTCATGTGAGAGCATTACATACATTACTTTTGTCAGAAGCATAAGATGCACAGATGTGCTGGAACACTGAACTTTGTTTGTCTTCAGACTTGCAACAGTTTAGTTTTTACATTGCAAAGAATATTTTCGTGGCTTTTAAGGATTAGAAACTCCTCATCCCTTCTCTTAATGAAGGTGTAAATTCTGCAAAAATAGAAGAGGCCACCTAAGAAGAAATTGAGATTGAGGATATCAGTAACGGCTGATTTAACCTAACCTTCATTCAGATTATTTTCTTGAAGGATTTGATTAATTATTCTCTTATGGTTACAGGTCTAATTACAACCACTTCCAGAAAACTAGATCGAGAGCAGCAGGGAGAGCACATACTGGAGGTAAATAATTTCTTTAGTTCTCTGAAAAACAATGACTGTAAGGTCATTGGTCCTTTACGCAGAGTTAAGTTTACCAGGCTTGATTACTATATGAAGAATTTCAGAAGTAACTTCCTTTATGTTCATTATGTTTCCTGCAGAAAACTGTTGCAAAACTATGTATAAAAACAGTGTATTGCAGATTTCTTGTAAGAAAAAGAGTAAAGGTACAGATTGAATGCAATTTTTTGGTTTTATTTCTGTAAACTAAGATTTACTTTCAAACCATACAAAGGCATGACGGTTAAAAGGAGTGTGATTCCTTTTTCATGTTCCTGTGTAATTATTGGAATAGCTATTTCAGCCTAACTTTTTGCTGACTATAGGCTTCTGAAAAAGAAGTGCAGAACGGTATTTTTAACATTGAGAATACAGATTGCATGTGAGTAGCCCTATTTCCTGCGTAACATATTTACCAATTGCATGAGTTGCAAAACATGCATTGTAGAGTCAGAGTCCAAGACCATGAAATTCATTACATAATGCTTTTATTTAGCTGCATTTAATTGATTGCCTGGAATTCATATAACTTTTCTCATTCTGTGTCAAACAACATGAAAGAAAAACACATAGACAACTTCAAGTCATCCAGTTTCACAATGTTGTCAAGCAGTATAACAGCATGATACTTCACCTGTAATGAAAACTTACTATTCACAATGATCCTTATGTACTGAGTTTTATCTGAAACCTTTATCATGCCTCTACTTCTGGATTACAAATAAAGACTGCAATAGCAGTTGGCAAAAACTAACATTAAAGCCAGAGAAACAAGTCTGGACTTAATCAAAATTTGTGAAACCCTTAGAAAGGTATTGTAATAGGAATGCAATGACTGCATAGACTTGGAGTTGATTGCATTCCATGATAGCATTGACTATCCTTTTGCTCAGTTGCAGTATACATGCGGTCTTCCTGGCCCATTTCTATCCCTTTGGTGCATTGCAAGCTGGATTAATACAGCTGTTGGACCAATTTATCATTATTTTCATTTCTGTATCAACTTTGAAAAGATCTCCGTGCACCTAAGTAGCAATAAGGTAGAATTTCCTCTGCAGTATATTTCTAGTAGTAGTAGTAACAAAGTTAATTGAGTGGCAAATCTAATTTGGTACTAGACATATTATTCCTGTATATTGTAGAGTCATTATATTATTCTCTTTTCAAATTAATTCTCATTACATTCGGTTGTGGAAGTTTCCCAGAGCACTTTGTGTCAGTTATATTTCTTGACCACTGCTGTGCATATATTGGTTGTAAAATTGGTATATCATGACTTTTACTTCTATACATATTATACTGGCTTTTATATTAGATTTATGCAGTAAATAGAATGAGTTGTGGATTATTTTCTGACCCTGAAGCCACCTGGCACAGTATGGCTTTGACTGCTTACACCTTATCCCTGGAGCAGGTTGGCGATGCTCAAATTGCCTGTTCATAATGGTGTCTGAATTGTGTGAATTCTCAGGCTGCAGCTAGGCAGTGTGTTTGTGCTACTTTTTCCGGGCCAAAACTTATGCCAGTGGTCAAACTCACAGTGGAATGTTATCGACAGTTGCCTGATAACAGTCATGCTAATTTAACCCTAAGTTTATAACCTTAAGCTAACGTACAGAATTCGGAAAGGTTATTTTTAAGATTACAATGTCACGTAATGGTACATAAATCCTCCTGGTTTCATCACTCTCTATAAAATAGCAGTTTAAGCTGGTTGTTCTTTAGTCTGTAACATTATTGCTTGTTGGTATTATTTATAATCCTTCATTCTTTCTTCATTTTGAATCCTAGCTGGTTTTTAAAGTTTTAACCAACAGTATGTGAAGTATCCAGTAGAAGAACTCTTAATTACAGGGTGATACTCACAGACAGCATGGCCCAAAGTAGCAGTTTTCCCACGTGTTAGTTTTATGTTTACAACTTTTTAAAATAGGTTGGAAAGAAACCCAGAAATGCTCAGAATGGTGGGCATTAATATGAACCAAATGCTGAGCCTCTGGCTAGTTAAATGAGCATTGAAATATTGACTGGATGGGTTGGTTGTTTTATTACTTGTTTGCTATTCCTTGATTGCATGTCCACTTACATAATGGCAACTAATATGCCCCATTTTTTAATATCAATTTGTACCTATTTTCTGAGTGTCAATTGGCACTTTCTTATGAAGTTATTTTAGGCTGCCTTCATGTTATTTTTTCATGTCTTAGTATTCTCTTTGTTAATGTCAGCAATGCCTTAAAAACTGATGTTGTATTCAAATCAAAAAGATTTTTCTCAAATTTGCCTTTGTCTTCTGCTTGGCCCAGGGCAATGCTAATTTTATGTTAACAGACATGTTATTACACACCCCTATTGATTTCCTCATTTGGGATATGCTTTGGTTTTTTGGTGGGGTTTGGTTGAGTTTTTTTTTTTTGTTAACTGAAAGGTATATGCTGGTATTGCGTTACAAGTACTAAAGGGAACATATATGGAAATCATGCCATCTGATAGAGGTGACCATTTGCATTCCGTGTGTCAAGATATTGATAGCAGCAGAGTTATCTTTTGTAGTGCCTTTTGTAAATATTCATCTAGTAGCTTTATGCAATTGTCTTTAACTGAAGTTAGGGTTGTCATAGGCAGTTGTAGAAAAATCTGATTTGGAAAGGGTATTGTTCAAGGACCATGTTTGAATTGAGCACTAACTGTATCCTTTTTTATAAAAACAGGTAACAGTAACAGACAATGGTACTCCTGCAAAATCAACAATTGCACGGGTGATTGTCAGGGTCTTAGATGAGAATGACAATAAGCCTCAATTCTTGCAAAAATTCTACAAAATTCGGCTTCCAGAGCGTGGTAAGCCAGAGCGAGAGAGAACTGCTAGGAGAGAGCCAATCTATCGAGTTATCGCTACAGATAAAGATGAAGGCCCCAATGCAGAGATCTCCTACAGCATTGAAGATGGTGATGAACATGGCAAATTCTTTATTGAACCAAAAACTGGAGTTGTTTCATCAAAGAAATTTTCTGCAGCAAGGGACTACGATATCCTTTCAGTGAGTCAAAATCTTGTATGTCATGACTGTGTAAAGTGTTCTTTTATTTGTTCAATTCCTATTCAGCAGATGGCAGATGAGTGACTGCAGCATTGAAGGAAGAAAGCTGCACCTAATCCAAAAGTATTTTTTTATGCATTTGTTTACTTTTTTTTAGTTTGGTTTGGGTTTTGTTAAAGGAAGATTTCAGATGTTTGTATTGTGAATCAAGAAACTTCTGTTCTTTTCTTAAAGTTGACAGGTAATGTATGCGATGAGGGAACATAAACAATCAGTTTGACTCACCTCCAGGAAGAAAGCAAAACAAAAGTGAATTTATGGGTTAGAGTTTGTGCTGCTATCAGGTGCTGCATACTTTTTCTCCATTTGCTGCCCAGATAAAGAAGGGCAAGTGGCACTTGGAGAAACACTTAACCTTCTTGGATATATCTCACAAGAGCAAATATTCTTGGAGCTTATTACTGCTCTGTATTTATTGTGACATTATGATTTAAGTGATCCTGTAGCCTAAAAGATGTGTCTGTTTCACAGATTAAAGCTGTAGATAATGGTCGTCCACAAAAATCTTCAACTACGCGGCTTCACATAGAATGGATTCCAAAGCCTGTCCCGCCTGCAGAGCCTATTTATTTTGAGGAGTCATTTTTTTCTTTTACCGTGATGGAAAGTGACCCAGTTGCTCACATGATTGGTGTAATAGCTGTTGAACCTCTTGGAACACCACTTTGGTTTGACATAACGGGTAAGGATGCCTCAAGGGCCTTTATTATTAGAAACAAATGCATGGAGTCAGATGCTAGAGAGTTCATTGCAGCTTGGTTTTAATTGCTCTTCTAAGTTATGCAAGATTTTGGCATTTTTTAGCTGCAGATGTGGATTTTTTGCCTTATTTTGTTGTAAATCAAAATCACTTACTTTTAATCAATGCCACTGTATATCTAAGATTAAAATGAAGTTGCAAAATATCTGATGTGTTGCAGTTTTGAAAATGACTTATGAATATTCTGTCACTGAAATTAAAACTAATTGAATAATAATTAATCTCATAGACTGTAGGATAGGAAAAAATATAATGCTATTTTTTGCAAATCTGGATAGTACACTCAGAGATTATACTGTTCATGTTGATTTCTTCTCCTCTGGGCTGCTTGCTGTCCCTTGATTTAGTGCTAAAAGGAAATCTTGTAATGCTCCTAACCCCAGCAAGCTTCTTCCTGTACATATTCTTTCTACTCTGTCATATCTTAGCCTCTACCACTGAAAGGGGAATTCTAACCAGTAATGTGACTATATGTTGATGTCATAGTGACAGAATGAATAGTACTTTTAAAGTTTAGACTTAGTTGCTAGACCTATGAGCACCAGTAATACACAGAGTGTTCACTGTGTAGCTGATGGTAAAACCAAGTTCTGATGTGTGTTAAGTGCTTTAGAATTAAGGAAAATGTCATAGCCTTATTTCAGGAGAGGTGCCTTGTACTGAACTGTTTCTAGTCTTAAGATAACCCTATCAGACTGTTTTTTCCACCATATTCACAGGAGAGAGAAGGATTTTTTTCATCTTGGTTACCGCTGAAAATTTAAGGCATGATTATGGTGTTAAGTTGTTGACGAGAGCCTGTTTTTAATTATGTCGTAAAGTTTAAGTATTTTAAACATCTCTTTTGCTGGTATGTATTTCCTAAGGAATCCTACGAACAGCATCAGTTAAAGTTTCTGAAACAAACACTTATAACAGGGATATATAAATGCCAAATACTTCAGGGTATTCTCAAAAAATTTTCAAGCACATGAGAACAGGTACAATTCTTCTCTAAAATCATGCTTCATGTGTGAACAGCTTGTGATGATACTGGCAATCATTGCTAATTCATTAAATATTTACATAGAGTTTTTTAAATTGTTCTTTTAAATGTATTTTTGGCAGAGGTGGGGAAAGAGTACTTGTTCAAATACCGCATAATTGAATAAAAAGTGTTTGCATCTGGACAAACCATGGGGTTATGGACCTGTACAACTGTGTAGAGGAAGTCAGGATGATTTCCTGCATTCTCATAAGAGAAAAGCTTTCTGCATTAGATGTATTTTGGGACTGAGGTTGCTCTTTCACTGTTCTCTGCAACACATAGACGCACATAGACATAGCAGTAGAAAGCAGAAAATATGAAAATAAGTGAGCAGGAAAGATGAGTAGGTTTTGTGTACTCCAAATTAGGGTTATCCAGTGAAGAGCAAACAGGAACATCTGTAGACCAGAGAGTATCCATTAAAGGAAAGGTTAAGAAAGTGACATTCCCAGGAAAAGGTGAGCAGTTCATGGAGGTGAGAGTAGATAGAAAAGGTCTCAAAGGTTTTGGGAGTTTCAGTATAGTACAGCATTGGTGTTTTCTGAAGTCTTTTAACAGCAAAATTTGTTAATCAGATTGGGGTGGTACTTTTCTGTTGTTGTTCTTAGTGCACTTCAACTGCTATGGATTCTGAACGGTGTGTACATGTGAACAGAATTCTGATGATAGCACTGTGTTGATTTGCTCCTAAGCATGCAGCACAGTCTGAACATTTACATATATTTTTATTGTATGCTTAATGCAGGAAATAGATGATCTTTTCCTGCTCTTTTTAGAAAGACGTATACAGAAAACTCCAGGGGGAAAGAGCAGAACTTGTCTGATCATTGACTGTGTTCTTAGTAAAAGTATATTGGAAATTTTGATATGTGATTATATTGTGAAGTTATCAGATATTCTTTCAGATGGCCACTTTACTGCCCTCTTTTACTGTTTCTAATAGCATGAATGAATTTGATTGACAGCTTTCCTTTGTGTTCTGTGCTTGCTTTCCATGCTTTCTTTCTTTTTGGCTGAGCCAGGAGACAAGCTTGCTAGTGAAGTATTTTACATCTTTCAGATGGCTTGTGACCTGAACTGTACAGCAGAAGGTATCTGCTGAGATCACATAATTTATTACCAGATTATGAGATCTGAAATGAAAGCGTACATTTATAAACTATTTATTTTATTAACCCTTCGGAAATCAAAGTGCTCACGGTTGCATTTGTGACAGGTTCGTTTTTGTTTTGTTTTGTCATCATCACATTTATACAGCATCAATTCTGAGCATCCAGTTTTGGCTTTGGCCAAAACTGTTGCTGTTACACTTTCAGTGTACCAGATGCAGAAGTTTGGGTTGAGTTCTGCTTCAGCGGGTCACCAGATACCACTACTACAAAAGTTAGTGAAGGCATTTGTTATTTTCTTGACAAGGAAGGAAAAAAGCAGTGGTTAGAGAGCTTGTCTTTATGTCCGGGAAAGTGATTGAACAGACTCATACCCATTCCCTTTACTCTTCCCTTAAAATGTAGATGACTTCATTTAGACACCAGAGAAAATGGTTTTGCCTGCCAGTTACAAAAAGGAAAAGCTAGAGTCATTTTCTAAAGCTGACATATTGCACAAAGTCGATTAAAAAAATTCACATACACCTGCTAAGAAAAGAAAAAGCTGCTGCCTTTCATGCTTTCCAGTTTCTATCCATTTGAGTGAAACTGCTGCTGGGCCAGTAAGAGGTGCTGGCTTTCAGTTAAACTAGAAAAATTACATGATGCTGGTCATTATCAAATATCTCAAATCCATGAAGCAGAATCCAGCCCATCTTTCCCAAACTGGTATGTTTGTAATACAGTGAAACCTTCTAAAGGTGAAATCGTTTTTACATATGAATGGAGGCTCATTTCAGTATTCCCTGTTTTTTTCTTGGATAAAGTACAAACTTGCAATCTTTGGAACTTTACCCTCTCAATTCCAGCCTGGGCTTTTCATAAACGGCATTTAATGATTTACAAAGCTTACCATGTAAAAACTTGTTAAAATAAAAAATGGCACTCAGGTGATATCTGAATGCTATCTCCTATCCTTGTAAAATGTAATTAGAAAAACACATGTACGTAATTAGGAGAAATTGGTTTGCCATATCCCCCGCTGGCTTGACCAAAATAAAAATTGATTCTTCCATTTTAGGCAGTTTATTGAGAGGTCTAAAGCAATTGTAGTTAAATGGCAATATTTATCATTGCTAACAATATTTGGACCTAATGGACATTGTATTCTCAGGACAGTCTGCTCCGGGTGGCATGATGATGATCAGTTAAGTGTTTAAACAACTGAGTGTAGCTATTGATCTACACAGTTATTTAACTACAGCTCAAAATGTAATTTGAACATTTCACAAGGGAAATTAAGGTCATTTGTTTCAGAAAAGGAACTTCACCATATTTAAACATTGGGCATTTAAACATTAGCACTCATCTGAATGCTGCCTATCTCAGTAGGGGTGAGCTCGTGAATACTTTAGACAGTCAACATTGAGATGAGAATTCTTCAGAGGTACTGTTGCTTTTTCTGCCTTATCTGTAGTTCTGTATGAATATATCAATTGGTACTGCACTCCAAAAGACATAAATTTGACTGTATGTCTGATTTGGGATTTCAGTTATTTTGATACAAAATATCTTTTTCACTAATTAGTCCAATCTGCACAAAATTACCCAGTAATTCTCAATTTCTTCTTATTTGGAATCATTAAATACCTTTTTTTTGGAAAAAAAAAAAGGTGGAGAATCTTACAAATAAGAATTTATGTGCTGACTTTCCATTAGTCAGACAAACGAGCTTTGTCCAAAACTACTCAGTTTTATATATCTTTAAGTAGCAGTATATCACATTACCAGGAAAAAAACCCAAAGTGTTTAAAATAAATGTATGTATAAGTCTATGTATATATAGTTCCACCTTCATTAAGCATCTGAAGACAGAACATGTTCATACATGAGAATAATGAAACAATGATGTGTTTTATTAATTTATCCCTCTCCCAATTTCCTGAACAAGGTGGGAACTATGACAGTCGATTTGATGTGGACAAGAGCACTGGAACTATCATTGTCGCAAGACCTCTTGATGCAGAACAGAAATCAAATTACAACTTGACAGTAGAGGCAACAGATGGAACCAGATCTATCAGCACTCAGGTAATGGACTTTCTAATGAAGCGCTTATAGAAGAAGAAATTTTTAGCTGAAGGGTGAGGAGAGTGTTGCATTTTACCATATTTTCATCCTGGACAATGAACACAGTTTATTAGGAACTCTGTCTGAAACAGAAGTGGATTCTGATATTCATAGAGCCATGTTATTTGGTGGTTTAGTTAGAAGGCTGTGTATTATGCTGCTGTAGGCTGAGCCAACAGCTTTTAGGTTATATCGTGTTCCTACAGCTAAAAATGAAAAAAAGACACTAAGACCTTGCATGAATGATATTCTCTCAAGAAAAGGATTAATACTACTTATATGCATAACTCCTCTTTATTAAGCTCCCACAAAATCACTACTTTGATTACTGTACTTTAAAGACAACCATTGTAAAATTTTGTGGTTCCCCCTCCCACTACAATATGTGGATGACCAGTTGTACAGCATCCAAGTAATGTTTTGTGAAACTGACCTGTTTCTTCTGCATAGTGTACATATAGAAATAAGGTTTAGATTATAACATCTCTTTGTATTTTCCCAAGTACTTTATTTTAGCTCCAGTGGAAGTAGAGATTGCCAAACAATCCCCAAAAAGCAACAACCTCAGGCAAACCAGTTTTTTAAGATTACCTTTCTTCTAAGGCTCTCTGGTGGTGGCAATCCTTTGCAGTTGGACTACTAAGTTCACTTTAAGATACAGACGCCTTTTGTGGCACTACCAGAAGTAACTCATAGTGAAGTAAGTTATAATGTATATTCCTTCTGTTTTTCTCATCTAGTTTCTTTCCATAGCCCAGAACCTGAATATATTTGAAAGTAAAGATTAGCTGAGGTTGCTGTCAGGAAAGTCATGAACATAGAGGAGCTCCACTTTTCTTCCAAAACAATATGCTGTACACAGCTTTTAGCTTACAAAGTAATTGCTATAAACTCTGCATATATAGTAAATAATTTACCAGACCTTGATTAACAGCAGAATAAGTCATTTTACATTTAATTTGAAAAAGGAAATGACATTTGCAAGAAATTGAGGAGGGGTGCAAGAATTGAAAATCTTTTTGTGTAAAAGCAGTGTATTGAATCTGACTTTAAACTGGATAACATTTGCTGGCCTCAGGCCATTAACATCTGTAGTGCATTTGACTCTTTCAGGACTTGAGTTAAATAGCTTTTTTGAAAAATAAAGCAGTAGTAGGCGTGGAGGCTATTAGAATTTTGCATGCATCTAAATGCCAAATGCATGATGCAAAACAAGGACAAACAAATTCCAGGCCAGCAATAGTGGTGTTTGACAGATGATGTTAGAGATGACTAGTACACACTACAAAGGAATAGAATTAAAAATTTTAAAAAATGCAAATAATAAATCTTAAAAAAACCAAATCAACATACTTATTTACTGAAATAGGAAAGGTTATTCACAAGCTGTAAGTAGCAATATATGAATTATTGAATTTTTTCATGGGGGAAAACAGAAAGAAAAAATTGTGTTTCTAACTGTAGCCACTTGTAGTCATTGCTATGTCTATCAGTTTTATTTTACACTGAAAGTAGTATTTGAAATGGTTTAAAGCTAATTGGAGCATTTTATCTACTGCTGTACTATTGCAGAATATTTAATCTTGCTTTATGCAAAATTTATATGGATATTATACTTGGGGAATGATGTGTAGAATATTCTTCATTTTTTAAATATGCATTTTTGCTTGCAATCACCACACTGCTTCATGGAGACATTTTAGAACTGGAATGAAGTTTTATTATCTTTGGATAATACAAGTTTTGTTTATGAAAATTACTATAAACATGTCAGTGTAACTACAATGTAATTATGGGAGAGGAGTAGATTTTAAACTCCACATGGAATCAGTAAATGAAAAATGATATTAAAATGATCCAAAGGAACATTGTGTTTAAATATTGCTCACAGAATATATTTTGTCAGTGAGATATATCTCCTCCATAACTTCCTGGAAATAGTGCACTTCTATGCACACTTAGGTTTCACCTGCCAAATTAATAATAGATTTTAAGTCCTTCCTCAAAATAATCCTGGGCTGATCTGTTCTTGCAGTGCTCTTAGTGAGAACTGTGAACAGAGGGGCAGTTGTGCAACACAGTCCCTGTGTATCTTTGTAAAATGAGTGAAGTTTCTTTCGTTCCAGAGCATTTTGTTTCAAAGATCACATTATGGTCTGTTAATGGCAATTTTTTTTCTATATTATGCTTCTTTACTGTGAATCACTTTCTTAAAAGATAATATTAGCATATTTCATTTGAATTTAATCTATAATTTCATGGGAAAATGTTTAATAGCTGTTCGAATTGTACGTGTTACTTTAGAATAACACAAGTTCTTCATGTGTTTTATTCTCAGGCACACTAAACCATGTTTTTCTGTGTGGATCTTTAAGACTGCACTCCCAATTATTACTTCAATTGCTTTTCATTTAATTTGAAGGCCTTAATAGTTTACATGAAAATTTGGTGACCTTTTATGTGTCTAGCATCTGTCACTTAGCCTCAGTAATAAGAATTCCTGACTTGAAAATAGGGTTTCCTTAGTAATTTATTCAATAGTTTAGACTAGAAGAAGCCAGTAGGGTTTATTTAGTTAAAACTCCTGCTCAAAGCAGAGCAAACTGCAAAGTTGATTGAGTTGTTCAGGGACTCATCAGGTTTTAAGTGTGTGGGATGACAGGGTGTAAGACACCAGGCTCTGAGCTACAAGCTCACTAAAGGAGTTTTACTTTAAAAATATACTCGCCAAATTTATTAAAAGAGCCTTCAGTTGTCATAAAACCTGAAGAGATAATGCAAAAGAGAAATGCTGCAATTGTTTTTTCAGGAAGTACCTTTACTGGTAAACTCTAGAAAATAAGAGAACTTGGCAAAAGTTTAAAGAGCAACATTCAACCAAAATAAAGCATTCCACAAAGTATTGACTTGGCACAGGCTGACACATACAACGTAGGAAAACCAATCCATCCAGTCTCAAGCTACCCAAAATATTAAGAGATTACAAGAAGTACTGAAGAAAGACAAGAGAAAAAGAGTGAATTAAAGCTACCACCCCTAGATCCAGCATAGTTCCACCTACAGGAGTCCAGAAAGATGGCAGGGTCCTAACGACCATGGAGAGCAAGTGCTGCTGCTCAGGCCTCCTGTGGCCACACTCCCGCCCTCAGGCAGGACTGCAGATGTGCCAGCCAGTCGAGTCTGGGGCGGGGGCTCTGCGGTGTGGTGAGGGGAGCGCTCCTGGGCTGCCTTTGGCTCACAGCAGCCCCAGGCCTGCCCAGGGAGATTCCATGGGACAGGACATCACCTCACCTTTGTGAAATTTGACTTACTCCTTTGCTGCCCAGTCCCACACACATACTTGAGTTGGTCCTAGCCAATAACTAATATAATAATCCAGTGTCTCACACAAGGTACAACACCTCTTCTTTGGACTTGCTTTTATATCATTGTTAAAAAACTCTCCTTGAAATATTTTTATCTCTAATTTTAGTTTCTCTTATTGGAGCTTGTGAATATCACCCCTGTTCTTTCATTATGCACCTGTGAGAAGAGTCTGTCTTTTCCTGCAGCCTTCCCTTTACACAGTGAACAGAGAGCTTTTTGATCCCCACTGATTTTAAAGGCCTTTCACTGGATTTGTTTCATTTTGTCGAGATCTCTCTTGGACTGCAGGGCCTAAAACTGTAGTGGATCTACGTTCCCACCAGCAAGTGTCAAATAGAAGGGGGTAATTTCTTTTCGCCTACCTGCTGCTCACCTTACTAAAGCAGCCCAGTGTGAAGTCAGACAAGTTACCAAAAGGGTTCCAATCGATTCATGTTATGCTTGTCCACCAGAATCTGTGCAAGGGCATAAAGTAACAACATCAGTGAGTAAGAAATGAATCCTAAAGTATGTAGATAAAACACCTTTCACTTGAGTCTAAGGTTTTGGGTACATTTAAAATGATTGCACTAATATATCAAATTGTGTATTTGTAGTTGTGTTTACCAGTGTGGAGAAAAACTGCATGCCTGAGCAAGCAATTTGACAAGTAATGGAGTACCTGAGCAAACCACTTCTAATGACTGAGTCATGTTTGTTCCTTAGTAAAAATATTTTTGTTAATCATTCACATTTAATAATGCTGTACATTTTGAGGAGCTATATCCTTATCTGTTTAACCCAATAGTACCTTCTTGGAGGATGTTTCCTTATGTGTCTTTTTAACTGGTTCACTAACTAATACCAGAGAGCTGATGCTAAGTCAAGATGGTATGATAAACTGATCACTTTTCAGATAGGATGCTTTGTTGGATATGTGGTTATTCCCGCAGGCACTGATGTTGGTTTCACAGTCACTATGTTCCTGGCATTTACCTTAGTATTTTCCATGTTTTTTTGTGGTATCCCATACTAGAAATGCTCATTTTCTGTATTCATTTTGTCTAGTACCAGCAGCACAGGTGGGCATGTCTTCTCCACCAAAGACTGATGGAATGCAGTTGTCCTGCAGTTAGATACCCTCTCACGTCTAAGTTTGACCTAAGTTTCTGTATTTTCTCTTTTGGGGTGGAAAGAGACATGAACTTAAATAGCTATTTTCATCTAAATTTATCACAATTTATATTTTATCTTTTCAGTTGCTTTTTTTTGAATCTGAACTTGATAATCTTTTGAAGGTGGTAATTTAATAACAAAACTGGTGATGAGTTCATTTGAAAGCACAGTATCCATTAATGAAGTGTTTTAATTGCATGTGGCCTTTACACCTTTTTATTTATAAAAAAATATTTTTATATTTTGACTTGTATTGAGTGTTGGCTTTTTCTGCTGGATTTTTTGGTTTTGTTTTTAATTTGTTGGTCATCTTCATTTGGTATCATCTTTCATTTTCCTTAGCTGTTTTCAGTGAGGAGGTGTTTTTACTCAAATGCTTTTTAAATGACTGTATTGGACCCCTCTGTCTTACCTTGTACCAGAGGCATTAAACACAACAGGTGTGCTTGTGTTACTTTATTGCATCCTCTCTAATCATGACAATATAAAAATATCCCATTTAAATGATAATATTCATTATTGCTTTTCATTTTCCAGTTGAATTTCTTAGTGAATGTGTGTAAAAGCTTGTCCTAATATGCATCCTGGGTGATCTACTATTAATTTTTCTGCCCATTGAAAGTCAATATTTAGTCCAACTCTTTCTTTTTTTTCTTTAATGGGCTTCTAATCCATGACAAACCCAAACTCCTTAGTCTCCACAGCAACATCTTGCAAGGGATTTTATCAGTGTGCCAAATGATTCAGTTTTTTCCTACTACTTCAGTTTTCTGAGAAATCTAATAGATTGTAGGAGGCATGATTTTCCTTTGCAGTGGTAGTCTGTATTTATCCTAACAGGCTGTTTCAAACACTGAAAAACTATCTATGTTAATGAATGGTTTCCCTGAATGTACTATAATCTGGAGTATGTATATCCTGTATACAGTGACCTGCATAGTAGTCTTACACTGCATCTACTACAAAGCTTTTAAAGGCTGTGGACCTTAGCGTGTGCGTGCATAAATGTGCACGTGTGCCCCGCTCCCCACCCTGACTGGTGGTCTGGAGGTGGAGCCCTGTATTATTAACAACATGTCTTACATTAGGACTATTACCATCTTTCTCTTTTTCAAGCAGAACGTGGGAGTGATTTCCATCTTGGCTTGGTGACTTGTTTCCATTTAGGAGCTTCTTGCAGCCCATCTGCTTTGCCAGAGTCTCAATTTTTTATTTAATTTTGTGCAGAGCCGTGTACTCTATTGTTCTTGATGGACAGGACTGAGGCAAAATTGTCATCTGGGTCAGACTCTCCTCCTCATTAATCGTTCTTTATATTTCCTGGTGGTCTTGCTTACCCACAGGTTGTTTGACAGTTTGATACGAATTTAAAACTCTTTTTATTCCTTACCTGGCTTTTTATTCCATATCTGACTTCTGACTCTTGAAATTCCATGTTTGCCATCTTCATCTCTGCTCCTATATTCCTTTTTATATGCTTGTTTATTCTTTTTCATTGTCCAAGTGAAATTCTCAGTGAAAACAGTCTTTAAGCTGACAGTTTTTTCAGTTACTAGAGTTGGCAAATCCCAGTTTTTGGGAGGACTTTCCTATCTTACAATACAAAGTTATTCCAAGAATTTCATATCCAATTATTTGTGTTTCCTGATTCTCACTTCTATTAATCAGTCTGCCTGGTGGTGCAGAACTTCATGACTTAGTTGCAGAAGTCTTTTTGTTGTTACTTAGAATTGAATCCTTCCCACAGTCTCCTAAAGTCTTGGTAGCATTTGCAGAGTATATTCAAGGACTGCCTATGCCTGTCTGGAAGTTTAAATATTTTCAGCTTCTATTAAAATTTACCGTTAGGAAGAACTTGTTGGTTTGGAGCTTAGATAGTAGTTGCAACCTGGGCTAATAGCCTCACATCTGAAATAAGTATTTTATGAAATTGTATGACTCCTGTTGATAATCTTAACACTTATTTTTTCTTGGTACAATATAAAACTTTTGTAAGGGTAAAGTTCCCTCTTCCTGTAGCAAGAGGTATGGCATTTCCAAGTTATTTACCACCATCAGGATTCATCTGATCTAGTTTTCTACTGCATACAGTTTGGTACCTTGTCTAAATCATATCTGTAAATTCCACCAGTTACCAGTGGAAAGCAATAAGTGTCTTCAAAGAGAAACTTAACCCACTTATGATATCATAAATACCTGTTGATAGCCCTTAACAAATTTTTACAAGGCACCTAACCTTTGGATGGTTAAAAGCATGGCTGTGTGTGCAGCACATAAAGAACTTAACTTTAACTGGATTTAACTGTGTTGTTGGAGCTTTGCTGTCTACTTTCCAACTTCTCTGCATTACAGTTATTCATCTGATGTTATCACTGTTGAAGGAACAGGATGGTGGCTGACTGTCTTACCCTTTTTTATACAAAAATTTGCTGCTGTGAAAGGCAAGTGGATGTACAGGGGTCTTGTGTGGTTCCAGTGAACATTATTATTTAGACAAAGAGAGCATTGCCTGCATTGCACATAGATGAAGCCAGATGAACTTCTGCAGAAAAATGCAATTTAAAGCATCTAAGTTATTTTAACTGTAACTTAGGAGAAATTGTGTTCATGACCAGTGAACTATGCTGAGCTTCTGCTACATTGCTGGAGAAGAGTAAACAATACCTGCAGTTCTTTGAAATATTACACTTTTGTGGGAATCCCACCACTTTCCTATTCTTGCCTAGGCTTGGAAATGTAAGGAGATGATAGAGTCTTGTTTTTGTGTGAGGGCAAGGAATAATATTATGTATCCACAGCGTTAAAAAAAAAATTGCTTAAAATTCTAAATTTGCACCAAAAAAAAGAATTTTTACTTACTCTAGAATCCATATTGAGAATTTTTTATTTTTTAATTCAAAAACTACGAAGGAATTGCTTTTCGTTTTGCTTTAGACAAAAATCATTTTCCTTAAGATCTATTACCTAAGATGTTTCCAGTCGTACAGATTTCTTGTTCAACTCTGAGGAAGGTGAGGCAGATTGGGTTTAGTAATGGTCTTGTCTGTACCGCTTGGATATCTCCTGCTCCCAGAAAAATAAAATTGTCTTGTGGTGAAATTATTTCAGTATTATGGTCCAGGTTTTAATGAAACGTCCTCCTTTCACCTCTGTTTACCAAATATCATCAAAACTTTCCCCTTCCAATTATATCGTTTCAGGTGTACATCAAAGTTATAGACACAAATAATCACAGGCCTCAGTTTTCTGCTTCAAAATATGAAGTTGTTATACCAGAAGATGCCATACCAGAGACAGAAATTCTGCAAGTCAGTGCAACGGACAGAGATGAGAAGAATAAACTGATTTATACTATGCAGGGCAGCACTGATCCCATCAGTCTTAAAAAATTTCGTCTGGACCCTGCAACTGGCTCTCTTTATACTTCAGAAAAACTGGATCATGAGACCATGAACCAGCATATTCTCACAATAATGGTAAATAAATACAGGCTTTCTTCTGTTGTCAATGACAAACAGATACTTTTTAATGTCTTTTGAATTTGTCTCTATAATTCAAACATGTATTTGTATGTTTAATTTCTGTGCAATCTTTCGCTCTGTCATTGGTACAGATTAAACCTTGAATTATTACTCATATTTGATGAACTACTGAAATAGCAGTGTGATTAGTAGTAATATGCTGACTGTTGCAGGTTCGAGATCAAGATGTTCCTGTGAAGCGCAACTATGCTAGAATCATCGTTAATGTCAGTGACACAAATGATCATGCTCCATGGTTCACCAGCTCTTCCTATGAAGGACGGGTGTATGAGTCAGCAGCTGTTGGATCAGCAGTACTCCAAGTTACAGCATTAGATAAGGACAAAGGAAAAAATGCAGAAGTTGTGTACTCTATTGAATCAGGTATATTGACTTTTTTACATAGTCAGTTTATTTTGAAACAGTGCTTGCTGATAGTTTGTTTCAACTGTAGACATGTAAAAACAGCTGTAAAAAAAGGGGAGCAGTGGAGGTTTATGGGTCATATTCTTAGAGTTGTATCGAAGATAGAGCCTCAGAGCATTTAAAATACTCATCTCCATCCTGTAGCTATTTATGTCAGCCTGTAGGAATACTTTAGTAGCAAGATAAGAAAAAGGTATCTTTTAATTCTTAAAAGGGGTGTGTCCTTTAGAAATGACAGAAGCTTTAAATTTAGGTCTAAAAAACACATTCTACTTTTATAATGTTAAGTCATATTTTTTTGTGACACAGGCAAAGCAAGGATTTGATGAAAAGAGTAAGAGCCTGAGACAAGTACTTTCGTGTTTAGTGTAATGTGAAAGTAAGGAGTTCAAAATTAACTTAGAAATACCTATATACTTAACCCCTACATAATCCCAGATTTTAAGTTAAACTTTTAGGATAAATGTGGCAAGGAAGGGTTGCTTACCATGGTTCCCTCTGGCTGATTTTAAGTAATGGGTCTGCTATTCTGGCTTATTAAAATACATAAGAAATTCCTTAATAGTTGGTCAAGTTGACATTAAAACTTCTTTCAGACTGCAGGCCAGAAAAGAGCATTAGGTGCTACGGCTTATTTTTTACCTCAGAGTATCTTTCTGAACTTGCCTACAACAATGTGATTCAAATTATGGCAATTTTGTATAATATGAAAACATTGATTGAGTTCACTTACCGGAGGGAAGTTTGCTTTGCTTCAGTGCCTTAAATCTAGATACAAGCTTGCCATTACCAAGGTCCTGAGCTATGTAGACTGGAAAAAAACCGTTATTTAATTTCATTACCTGTGTGCAGTACTACTTTCAAGGCAGAAAGTAGTTTAAAATAAAAATCCCAGTAACAATCATAAAAAAACAAATATAAAAGTTATTCAGCTACTGTTGTATGCAAAGTGATACACGCAAATGATTTTTTTTATTTGACATATATTGCTGTGTAAAGGATAGGACTTGTTTACTGTAGATATTTTCTTTTTCTTCCCCAAAATGTTTTTTTTATATGAGAACATACTTTAACACTGTATTAAAGCAAAGCTCTGATTATGATTCTCTGAAAAGAATTAATGCATGTAAGTTGCTTAAAATATGTATGTTTGTTTTCTATTATTTCTGGAAAGATGACATTTACTAAGCAAGACACTAAGGTTCATGAAATTTTTCTCTTGCCTTTCCCATTCTGGTACTGTTTATATTACGAATTATAAAGAATGTCAAGAAAAAAATGTGTGTACGTGCTGTCTAGAGTGCAGCTGCACCCGTTCTCTTCCTCTCTTTTAGCTTTCTGCAGGAGAAAATGAGAGACCTGTAAAGTTTATTTTATAGGACTGATCTACTGGAAAGTTAAGCATTTGTAATTGATGTTCTAAGCATATGGAAAGAACATTCCTTAAATGCTTGTAATGGCTGCTTAGATTTGTAATGGGCTATTCTAAGAATGCCACTGTGTTTAGAGTCTCCACTAAAAAAATATAAACCACAAAAAACTCCTCTTGCCTACTTGTGTGCATAACTCAGAAGTTGTTAATGAATTTTTCCTACACTGAGAACATTGCTTTAGTAATGTAATTTTTTAGGGTAATAAAATGTTTAATCTTGTCATATTTAGTGCATGAGCTGAATATTGTATGCAGTGTAGTTAATCTATGAATTTGAAAATATGAAGCAAACAAGTGTATATCAAATGGCAGCTGGTTTTTCTCAGCAGGTGTTATTTTTCTAATAGTACTATCACAGGCAGTAAGTTGTCTGTGTATCAGTAGAAAACTAGGAGAGATAGCTATTGGTCCAATTCAAAAGGATTATTTTTGAATCAGTGATTTAAACAATACTTGCATAAACAATTAGGATTCACAAGTGTTTATTCATTGAAACCCTTCTTTCTTTTTTTTTTTCTGAAAAAAGTCTAGTTTTAAATTATAAAATGTAATTTCTATTCCACTAATGTTAACTTCTGAATGTATGTTTCAGCTACCATAGATAAAATTTAAGTTGGCTAAAGCAAGATTTTAGCATTTATTTTCAAGGCATGGGTGGCTTTGTTAACTATTTGATGCAATATTTCCACAAGAAAACTTAGAATTACTGCTAACTCTTGATTACAGAAAACTTTTCAGAGATATTAACAAATGTTTTTTTAAACAAAACTAAGAAACTTTCATTGTGTTCTCTGTCTTTTTAAGTATAGAGCTAAATAAGCAGTCATCCTTTAAATTCTGTATACCTCTTTCACAATTGCTTTTCTCTTTCTTCACAGGGAATATTGGAAATTCCTTCCTTATTGATCCTGTTTTGGGCATGATTAAAATTGCAAAGGAATTAGATCGTAGTAACCAGGAAGAATACAACCTGATGGTAAAAGCTACAGACAAAGGAGATCCTCCAATGAGTGAAGTAACCTCTGTGCACATATTTGTTACAGTTTCTGATAATGCCTCACCAAAATTCGTGGCCAAAGAATATTCTACAGAAATCAGTGAAAGTGCCAGCATTGGCAGTTTTGTTGGAATGGTTACAGCATACAGTCAGTCTTCTGTAGTTTATGAAATAAAAGATGGTAATACAGATGATGCCTTTGCAATCAACCCGAACTCAGGTGTCATTGTTTCTCAGAAGATACTTGATTTTGAAACTTTGCCTTTTTACACTCTAACTGTGCAAGGAACAAACATGGCTGGCTTATCCACTAATGCAACAGTTTTGGTACACCTTCGGGATGAGAATGACAATACACCAATTTTTATGCAGGCTGAATATACAGGACTCATCAGTGAATCAGCTTCAATTAACAGTGTCGTTCTGACTGACAAGAATATCCCACTAGTAATTCGAGCTACAGATGCTGATAAAGAATCTAATGCTTTGCTTGTTTATCAAATTGTTGAACCATCTGTCCGCAAGTATTTTGCCATTGATTCTAGCACAGGTGCCATTCGGACAGTAATGAGTCTGGACTATGAGGAGACAAATATTTTCCACTTTTCCGTGCAAGTACATGATATGGGTATGCCACGTCTATATGCAGAATATGCAGCTAATGTTACTATTTATGTAATTGACATCAATGATTGCCCTCCTGTGTTTTTAAAAGAGTTATATGAGACATCCATTCTGGTTCCAACCTATAAAGGGGTGAAAGTCATCACTGTAAACGCCTCTGATGCTGATTCAGGAATTTTTTCACAATTAATTTATTCCATTATTGAAGGCAACATTGGAGAAAAATTTTCAATAAACCCTAAGACTGGAGATATAACGGTACAAAATACAACTCAGTTAAGAAGCAGATATGAATTAACAGTGAGAGCATCTGATGGCAGATTTGCAAGCACTGCATCTGTAAAAATTAATGTGAAAGAAAGTAAAGCTAGCCAGCTGAAGTTCACACAGAGTTCTTACTCTGCGACTGTGCAGGAGAATTCCACAGAGGCCAAGAAAATAGCTGTTGTTACTGCTATAGGGAATCAAATAAATGAGCCTTTGTTTTACCATATTCTAAATCCAGACAGCAGATTTAAAATAAGCCCCACTTCAGGAGTCCTTTCAACAACAGGAATACCATTTGATCGTGAACAGCAAGAATCTTTTGATGTGGTCATAGAAGTGACAGGAGAAAATAAACCATCAATTGTTGCACACATTGTAGTTAAAGTCACAGTGGAAGATGTAAATGATAACGCTCCATTTTTCGTCAATCTTCCATATTATGCTGTTGTTAAAGTAGACTCTGAAACAGGCCATGTTATTCAATGTGTCACTGCAGTAGATAAAGATACAGGCAGAAATGGAGAGGTGCATTATTATCTCAAAGAACATCATGAACATTTCCAGATTGATCCTGCTGGTGAAATCTCACTGAAGAAGAAGTTTGAACCAGACACACTAAATAAAGAGTATCTGGTCACAGTAGTGGCAAAAGACAGAGGAGAGCCTGCTTTCTCTGCTGAAGTCATAGTCCCAATTACCGTTATGAGTAAAGCTATGCCAGTGTTTGAAAAGTCTTTCTACAGTGCAGAGATACCAGAAAACATTCAGCTTCATAGTCCTGTGGTACATGTACAAGCTAACAGCCCAGAAGGACTTAAGGTATTTTACAGCATCACGGGTGGAGATCCTTTTAATCAGTTCACTGTCAACTTCAACACTGGAGTTATAAATGTTGTTGCCCCACTTGACTTTGAGTCTCATCCAGCCTATAAACTGAGTGTTCGAGCAACAGACTCCCTAAATGGGGCGCATGCTGATATTTTTGTAGACATAATAGTGGAAGACATCAATGATAATCCTCCTGTGTTTACGGAGCAGTCTTATACTGCAACACTTTCTGAAGCATCTGTCATTGGAACATCTGTTGTACAAGTGAGCGCTACAGACGCTGATTCTGGAACAAATAGGGGGATATCCTATCACTTGGTTGAGGATAATAGTGAACGTCATGACTACTTTCACATAGATAGCAGCACTGGACTCATTCTTACAGCAAGAACTTTGGACTATGAACAACTTACACAACACAAATTACTAATAAGGGCCATAGATGGTGGCATGCTGCCCTTGAGCGCTGATGTCATTGTAACTGTTGATGTAACTGATCTCAATGATAACCCCCCTCTTTTTAGCCAGTTGCTTTATGAAGCTAAAATTAGTGAACTGGCTCCTCGAGGGCATTTTGTGACATGCGTGCAAGCCTCAGATGCAGATAGTTCAGATATTGACAAGCTGGAGTACTCCATTCTGACAGGCAATGATCAGAAGAATTTTGTAATTAATAGTAAAACTGGCATTATCACCATCTCAAACCTACGCAGACAGACACTGAAGTCACATTATTATCTTAATGTGTCTGTTTCTGATGGGGTCTTCAGAAGCTCAGCCCAAGTCCATGTAACTGTAACCAGTGCCAACATGCACAGTCCTGTTTTCAGCCAGAATGAATATGAGGTTGAACTAGCTGAAAATGCCCCGTTGCATACTTTGGTGACTGAAGTTAAAGCAACAGATGAAGATTCTGGTACATATGGCCACATCACTTACCACATTGTGAATGATTTTGCCAAAGACAGATTTCATACAAATAAGAGAGGGCAGATATTTACCTCTGAAAAGCTTGACCGTGAAACACAAACAGAAAAAGTAATTGCCATTAGTTTAATGGCCAAAGATTCAGGAGGAAGAGTTGCTTTCTGTACAGTTAATGTTATACTTACAGATGACAATGATAATGCTCCTCAATTCCGAGCCACAGAGTATGAAGTAAATATTGGATCTGATGTTCCACGGGGTACTTCTGTCATTAAAGTCTGGGCATCTGATGCTGATGAGGGTACAAATGCAGACATCACGTATGCTATTGAAGCAGAGTCTGAAAATGTGAAAGAGAACCTGGAAATTGATTCATTGTCTGGTATAATCACTACAAAAGAAAGCTTAATTGGTTTGGAAAATGAGTTTCTTACTTTTCTGGTTAGAGCAGTTGATGGTGGATCCCCCCAAAAAGAGTCAGTTGTTCCTGTCTATGCTAGAATACTCCCACCAGAAGTGCCTCCTCCAAAATTTTCAGAACCATTTTATTCTTACGCGATTTCTGAGGATGTTCCAATTGGGACTGTGATAGATGTTATCAAAGCACAGCATAATCAGACTTTAATATATAGCCTGATTAAAGGGAACACTCCTGAAAGCAACAGAGATGACTTTTTTGTGATTGACCGACAGACCGGAGAGTTGAAACTTGAGAAGAATCTTGATCATGAAACAACCAAATGGTACCAGTTCTCAATTCGAGCACTGTATTCAAATGAAGATTATAATGTTGTTTCCTCAGTAGAGGTAAGCATTCAGGTAAAAGATGCAAATGATAACAAACCCATTTTGGAGTCCAATCCTTATGAAGCATTCATCGTAGAAAACACACCAGCTGGAACAAGAGTCATACAGGTTAAAGGAACTGACTTAGATTCAGGACTCAATGGGCAGGTTACTTACAGTTTGGATCCTTCTCAAGAGCTAGAGATAATAGACTGTTTTACCATAAACATGGAAACTGGCTGGATTACCACTCTTAAAGAACTCGATCATGAGAAACGAGACACATACAAAATCACAGTTGTTGCATTTGACAGGGGTGAAAAAAATCAACTGTCTTCTACAGCTGTGGTTGAAGTTACTGTTACGGATGTGAATGACAATCCTCCACGATTTACTGCAGAGATATATAAAGGAACAGTCAGTGAGGATGATGCTCCTGGTGGGGTAATTGCCATACTGAGTACAACTGATGCTGATACAGAAGAAAGCAATAGACAAGTCTTTTATTACATTACAGGTAAATCTTTTTGAGTAATGTCAGAATAATAATTTGAGTGGTCCTAGAATGATGTGAGATATAACTTAATCTTTGAAATAATTAGGAAAGTATTCAAAACCATAGAGCTGCAAAGAGACAATGTGTGTGTCGTAATATGAATATTAAAAACTGCAGTGCAAAAATGAGTTTTAGAAAGCAGGTCTTTGGCTTTGTTTCATGTGTGCCTTGATTAAAATGCTTTCCTATGTTTGTTGTTTACTTATATATCAAATACTATTTTTAAATATATATTTACAGTTAGACTAGTGATGCAAAGAACAAATTAAAAAATTCACAAAATAATAGCTTATTAATTGCCAAAGGAGTATTTTATTATTTTTACATAGCATATAGCTTGATATTTCCTATAATGCTGCACAAATTTCTACATTGATTTTTATGGATTCTGTTGGCCATATTTAAATTTGTTTATGAACATCTACTGGCACTTTTTACTTGGGAAATGAAGCTGTTTCCCTGTAAAGCCACAGAGAGTGGCTGCTTATTTGCATTTCCTTTTTTTATTTATTTTTTTGGCTTTAATTTTGATAAAGTTACAGTAGCAATGTCCTTCTTGTCTTGAAATAAATACTTCTTTTCAAATTTCAGGAGGTGATCCCTTGGGACAGTTTGCTATTGAAAATATACAAAACGAATGGAAGGTCTATGTCAAAAAGCCTCTGGACAGGGAAGAAAAGGATAATTATCTTCTAAATATTACAGCTACTGATGGAACATTTGCAACAAAAGCTGTGGTAGAGGTTAAAGTTCTTGATGCTAATGATAACAGCCCTATTTGTGAAAAGGTAGGCAGAGCCTTGTGTCTTCTTCATCCAGCTGCTTTCATACATAAAATCTACACTTTCTCTGAAATTGCTTTTCAGGAGACTGACAAATAGCTATTACTTTTAAACCAGTAATGAAAATTTCAACTATTAAGTTAGAATGCTATCAAAGAAAAGAAACTTCATAAACACCTTTTTTAAAAATCCAAAGACATTTCATTGATGGAATTTTGACACTCACTGGGTATTTGAAGAATACAAGGAGAATTGTAGTACATTTCTGCTGTATTAATGCATGCTTTTCCAAAAGAAATTGTTTTAAGCTGCAGCCATGATAGTTTATATGCTCTTATTTTATGAAAGAATCAAGGTCTGAAAGAAGGCTATACCATCACTTAGGTGATGCATGTGTGTATTACCTGTGATATAAGAGTTGAAAAGACTGGAACATTATCCTGCAGTTGCACTCAACAGCAGCAAAAATCTGTAATCCATAGAATTTTTCTTGTTTTAAAGCTGTCTGCGTTACCAGATTAGATACTCTGTAAAAATGGACATGAAAAATAAGCAATGGAAAAAACCCAGAAAGGTGGCCCCTGCAAGATGTGCAATTGCCTTATGATGAAGCCCAGCTTTTTTTGTTTTTTTTTTTTTTAAGTTTAGCACATTTGGAGTTTGCATAGTTGAACCCATATTTAATATTATCAGGTGGAAATCTTACCTTATACTAGGAAGGACAAGTATACAGGGAACACTGAGTTTCTTCTCTTAGTTGATGTTTATGTTGGTTAGGTACAGACTGCCAAGTCAATGTTTTTAGCTTTTTTGCCTTCTTTTTCTCTTTGTTAATGGGCCGTTACAAGGCTCAGTGCTTCTAATTTAATGTATATTCCTGAGATGGCTGAGCTGTAAGAGTGCTTAATGCCCTTAAATTCTGAATACTTTTTCTTATTTTTTTTATTTAATCAGGAAGCTTTTGTGTTATTACAAGAAAGGCAGATACCAGTTTCTTGTAGATTGAGAGAGGCCAAGAAAAAATGATCCACCAGAAGAGGAAAAAATCAAATTAGGAAAATTTATAAATCCTATTTTGGTAACGCATTTAATTATTGGTTAATGAGTTACAAGTCTTTAGAGTTCTTAGCAATTCAGTGATGTTCAAGAGTCCCTATAGTTCCAATATTAAATTCCTTTCTGAACAATCTAATAAATATGAAGTAATTAATTAGAAAATCTTAAGTTCCCTTCATTTTCAGATATAACATCCTCTGGTTTACTTCATATGTTACCAAATATTCAAGCAGAATATTATTTCCTCTGTCATTCCTTCTTCTCCTCAAAGTCTTTCAATGTAACCTTAAAATCTTGCAGACTTTATATGCTGATTCCATTCCTGAGGATGCCCTTCCTGGCAAATTGATAATGCAGGTATCTGCTACAGATGCAGATATTCGTTCTAATGCAGAAATTACTTACACATTGCATGGCACAGGAGCAGAAAAATTCAGACTCACTCCAGACACAGGTAATAATACTTTATACAAGATTCTGATCATCACCTCATTTTACAAAATGTTTTAATGTTACATTAAGACATACATAAAGATCAGTACTTAAAACTTTCCACTAAGGGTTGCTTTATTGTACAACTGTTTAAAATGTAAGTTTTTATAGACTACATGAACGCTAATAATATATTGAATAGAAGTCAGGAAAAAGGCAAGTACTTTAATACATGAGGAACTAAAGAGTAAACAGGGTAATTGCCTTGCAACCAGAAACTTCCATGCTGAAGTGATTGGAGTAAAAATAGGCAATAATTCTTTTTATGTTCCTTGTAGTAGTAGTAGTAGTAATAATTGTTTATAACTGAAAATACCTTTGCCATCATTTGTTTTGGTATATTAAATGCAATGAGGTATATAAATTCGAGGAGCAACAAATTCTGTAGTGAACAGCAAAAGTGCCTTCAGTTTTATTGGAAGCATTATATAAATAAAATTAACTTTTAATTTGCTTGACTTTGGTTTTCATGGCACTTGTATGTTCTGGATTTTAGTACAGGTCACCACTAATGTCAAATCTCATACTGTGCAGGCTGCAGTAGACAAGCAGTAGGGAGTAGTAAATAACATAGAAAAATTAAATAAGATAAATACAAGATGCAATGAAAATACAGATATTAGAATACTTCAGTCACAAAATAAATGACAAGGAATTTACTTTATGGGTTTGTTTGTTGTTTGTTTCTTTTTTTAATTTGAATGTTACCTATGTGATGTACTAGTATGTTTTTACCAAAAAATCAGAATTTATGGGGATAGAATACTCTTAAACAGTATTTCATAATGCTTTTTTGAATTGGTTAAAAGGAGACAATGACTGCACATAGTGCCTTTCATTTTTTTCTGTCACTTTGGAAAGAAAGTATGTGTTAAGACTTCTACATGTTTGTCTGTAGCAGCAGGTTATATCTGATGGCATAGCTCTGTTTATTCAGTGAATGTTAGAGGAGGAACTACATAACCCAGAAAAACTAGGCAGGATTTAACCTTGCATTTTTTTTAAAGCAACAGTTCTAATATTTTCATTGTCTTTTCACAAACATGGATTTGTGCATGTGTACACATGCCTTCTCTTTTCTCAACATCATATGGTTTTATTTTTTTTAGCTAATATCTGTTTCAAGAACATTAGGGAAAAAAGGTGGGGTTTAGTGTTTAAACTTCTCAAGCTGAAAAGGCAGGTCACTTACATGCTTTGGCCAAAGTGAAGCTCACTAGTGTTGACTTAGGTACTGATGAAATTACTGTAAAGAAGTAAATTATTTAGTTTTTTCTGATTTTAGGAGAAAACATGTTAGACTTTAATCTTGCAACTTTCGTCAACTTATGTGTGTTTTCTCTTTGTAGGTGAACTGAAGACATTAATGGCACTCGATCGTGAGCAGCAAGCAGTTTATCATCTTCTAGCGAAAGCCACAGATGGAGGAGGGAGATTTTGCCAAGCTAATATTATTCTGACTCTGGAAGATGTGAATGATAATGCCCCAGAGTTTACAACTGATACTTACTCCATTACAGTATTTGAAAACACAGAGCCTAAAACCCTTTTAACAAGAGTGCAGGCAACGGATGCAGATGCAGGTATGCATTCTTTGACTGATACTTTTGTCATCATCTCCAAGTTACAGTAATGTTTATTAGTCATATTCTGAGAGATGTCAAGTGTTTCAGTACGATTGACAGATGTTCAACACTACCCAGGATTAGACTCCTGAAAGATATATTTAGGTCTACTAAATCATGTAACACCTGCCTTCCATGTGTGAGCAGGTTGGAATGTATCCCTTTTGTGTGTTTGCAAAAAAAAGAGAGGGGGAGAAACAAAATTTAGGATATTTTTAGTCTGGTAATGTATTAATGTTATGATGTGTTAGGTTCATCCTTTTTCTAGTGCTGTAAAGTGGGACTGTCAAGTTATGTCTGTTCATGTAAATGTTCAGAGATTTTTGAATGTGTGTTTCTCAGGGTAGCCATTGATCATGATGCCATCAAGAGAATCCTGGTCAGTTGGAGTTTTCTCTATCTGCTACTATGTTAAGATTTTTGCTGTCTCTTTATCTTGATTGTTCAGATACAAGTATTTAAGTGAACATGAATTGAAAATGACATAGACTTTGTTGCAAGGAATACAGCAGCATAAAATATTTTTAGAAGTGTATAATTTCCATATATCATCAGTTTATTAAGCAAGTGATAATAATCAATAGTTGTCTCACTCTTGTGAATAAAACTGATCTGTGTGCTGTGATAAAGCTAAGTTGCTCACTGGGAAGGTAACAGACAGATGTCTTCACACTTCACTAGTCTTTAAGGCTCAGGAGGACGGAAATACTCAGTCCCAAAACCTGTAATTTGTTTGTTTTATACAGAAAGGTTGCCAGAAATTACATTCCCGCTAATTTTGGGGCATGGTTCTTAGATAAACTAGTTACTTGATGCAACCTAGCTCCCTTGTATCCTCCTCTAATATTTTAAGCCTACTAAGTAGATGCTGTTGTCCTAAAGTTATAATTAGATTTTTATTACTAATTGTTTCATATTAGCTAGTACTGTGACTGAAGCAGTACCATGCTCCATGTTTTCTCTATGGCAGAGAATCAGTGCAGTGAAGTGTTAATTTTTTCTGGAAAACATCCTGCCCATCACAAGAGCCTTTAACGCATGCTAAAATTTACTTTTGACATGAATGATAATATTTAGCAAGCATGTTTTATTTCTATAGCTATCAGATCAATCATTATGTTGGTGTATTTTAACAGCTGCTTTGTACTTGAATATTTATTTTCAAAATGCAGGGCTGAACCGTAAAATCCATTATTCACTGGTGAACTCTGCAGAGGGTCAGTTCTCTATTGATGAATTCTCTGGAATCATTCATTTGGAGAAGCCTTTGGATCGGGAAGTACAAGCTGTGTACACACTAACTTTGAAGGCTACAGATGAAGGTTTACCTAGAAGACTGTCTTCAACAAGTAGTCTTATAGTTTCTGTTTTGGATATTAATGATAACCCACCTGTATTTGAGCATAGGGAGTATAGTGCAAGTGTATCAGAGGACATTTTGGTTGGAACAGAAGTTCTCCAGATCTATGCTGCAAGCAGGGACATTGAAGCCAATGCTGAAATCACATACTCAATAGTCAGTGGGAATGAACATGGAAAATTCAGCATCGATTCAACAACAGGTAACAGATTACAACTGTGAATATAGTAAGCTAACCAAGCACAATACTATACTGTGTTCTGCACTAGTTCAGTCAAACAGGTTGTGTATAATCCATGTGCATCCTTGCTTTAAAGTTGCTGCTGTTGTCTTTTCACCCATTTTGCCAGCATGCTTACTAGAGGAGTACAGTACAATGTAGAATAGGAGCTTTATTTGTTGCTGCTTGGATTAGATTCATGTAGCTTGCAAGAGTAAGGGTTTCCTAACTGAAATAATGCCCACCCTGGGAACAGAGGGGGTGGAAAGACATATCTGTAATGGTGGAACCATAATAGTCTTTCCACAAAAGACAATATAATCATATAGTCAGAATGACTTGCTAGACTTGGTAAAAGAAGGATCAGAAATTACATTGATTATGAAAACTAGTCATTGGTCCACGAAGACAGTAACCCTAGTGGAGTTTGATACGGTGTTGAAGAACATTCTGTTCAACTGTATATCCAGCATGACAGTGGAGATTTTAGGCTTGCGTGATAGCCAAATTTAGTCTCAGAAACTGTTTAGGTTCTATATATCATTTTTCCTTATTAATGACAATTCTCTGTTAAAAATCAATATACACTTCAATTCTAGTTTTGTTTTCTTACATAGTTCTCTTTCTAGAGCTAATTTTTGGCAAAGTTTGTTGAGTTTGTTTGTTTGTTTTTAATAAGATTTCTACCCAAAAGTTCATTGTAGTTAATTGTACCAGTGTAATTGAAATTATAATTCTTCCAGCTGCTTTTTCCACTGTGCATGCTGGTTCTGTAGTGTAGAAGTGTGGCTCATCTTCGCTGAACGAAGATTTGGGCAGGGCTCTCCCCATGTGGGTGTGCCCTTCCAGCCTGCGCAGTGGATTTTAGGCGAGGCTCAGCGTGCACAGAACTGGCCCCACCGTTTAAGTCCCGAGGTTCATCTGCCACGGCCGAGCGAGCTTGGACAGTGCCAGTGAAGTCCTCAGGACTAGAACCTACAGCACCCGGTATTTCCCAAGAGGTCTCCCATCCAAGTACTAATCCAGGGCTGACCCTGCTTAGCTTCCGAGATCTGACGGGATCGGATGTCAGGGAGGCATTTAACTGCTGTGTAGAAGTACTTTGCCAGATAAACTCCGTATTTTTGAAAAGAGGCAAAAGGTTCTAGAAAAACTCTTTAAGCAGCAAATCAGTGTGCATGCTAGGGGCCGCACTATCTTAACTACTCAGTTGAAAACTCACAAAGTGTAAATATGGTGGGTTTAAAGCGTGAATCTTCTGTGGTAATGGCAGGAAGCTTTCATCTTTCTACGTACACATGTAAAGCATGATCATTTTACTGTGTAGCTCCAGCTTTACAGTGACAAATCAAGCCCTGAAGAAAGCTCAGTATTTGTCAGGCCAAAATAAAAAGTTGCAATACATGATACTACAGCAATAGCAGAGTTTGTATGAGGCTTTTTTCTTTCTTCTTCCCTAGGAGCTATTTTTGTCATAGAGAGCTTGGATTATGAAAGTTCTCATGAGTACTACTTGACAGTGGCAGCCACGGATGGAGGCACACCTTCATTAAGTGATGTTGTAACAGTGAATATTAATGTCACGGATATCAATGACAACACTCCAGTGTTTAGCCAAGACACTTACACTGCAGTAATCAGTGAAGATGCTGTGCTTGAACAATCAATTATTACAGTACGTAAGGTTTTTTTCCTTTGAAATACTCTGACATGATGATCAAGCTTTCTGTCTTGAAGGTATAAGTATTGATTTGTAGGTGAACATAAATGAATAGATGTGAGTGAATTGAAAATTTACTTTGAAAAAGTTTCAGAACCAAGGACTTCAAATGCTGTGGGAAAATAGATGATGTTTTGTGATATATTTATGTTTTCTTCATGAAAACATGACTTAATTTTCAAAAGAAATTCAGGAAATTAAATTATGTTAGTATGTTCTGTTTGGATGACATTTCTCTTAAAACTATGAAGTGTGTTAGACTAAAACAGCTCATCTTCAGGGTGAATTTATCTGAAACATGCTAGAATCTATTTCAACCTGTTTTAAATGAAACTGTAATGTCCCTTAGGTTATGGCAGATGATGCTGATGGACCTTCAAACAACCGCATTCACTACACAATTATAGATGGCAATCAAGGAAATCCATTTACAATTGACCCTACCAGGGGTGAAATAAAAGTGACTAAGCTTCTAGACAGAGAAAAGGTAAGTTTTTCATGCTTTTTGAGCTTTTGGGATTAATGTAACTATACCATAATTACATTTTTTATTCTATTTGTAAATTTCCATTTCATGTTCCAAAATTAATATAACTCTCATAAGGGAAAGCATCTACTTATATCAGTACTTTTGGGGAGCATAAGAGAAGAGAAAGGATTAATTATATGAAGACAAGCTTTGCTAGAGGTTCATGCTAGAATATTTCTTCTATAAAACAAAAGCTGAGTTTGTTACTTTTTTGCTCTTTAGTGAATGTTTGATTTTTTTATTTTTTTTTAATTTTTTAGATTTCAGGATATACCTTGACAGTTCAAGCTTCAGATAATGGAAGCCCACCTAGACTTAACACAACCACAGTTAATATTGATGTTTCTGATGTAAATGATAATCCTCCAGTATTCTCAAAAGGAAACTATAGTGTTATCATCCAGGTAAGTACAAATAAGGAAGGAGGCACATCGATAATATTACTGGACTGTTGTGACTTAAAAAATGTTGCAAGATATGATAAATGTAATGCTTCAGTTCTATTTTTCTGTATTTTTGATTATTTAAGGTTGCCTGTGAGACTGCTTGCCAAATAAGTGTTAAGGGCTACAAAGTTCCTGTTGTGGAGGTTATTTAAAAACTTGCATTACAAGTTCAGAGAATCACAGAATGGGTCTGGTTGGAAGGGACCACAGTGGGTCATCTGGTCCAACCTCTGTGCTCAGTCAGGGTCATCCTAGAGCATATTGCACAGGATTGCATCCAGATGTTTTTCAATATCTCCAGTGAGAGAGACCACAACCTCTCTGGTGGTTCTGTTTCCATGTTCCTCGTGTGTGCACTTGTACATGTATTATTGTACATTGCATTTATGTTTGTAACATTCTTAGTGTCATACGGATGTTAAAATCCATAATGGTTTTGCTATTTCTTTTTAATCTTAAGAGTTACTGCTTTGAAAAAGATCTTTCAGGTACCTATTACTGTGAACCTAGTGTTGTGCACCGTGGCACATAGTTTAAGACTTAATTCCTGTTGGCCTCCTCTGGAATCAGAAGCAGTTAGAACAGGAGTAGGATTCATATTGCTGCATACCGATCCTTTGACTAATTTTGCATCTTAGAAGGGTAGCAATGGGCAAGATTCTCAAGTGTCTGGCATGTACTTGTCTGGTTCAAAAAATTCTACTAAAGCAAAGACAGCAGGGGCAGCATCTGGTCTGTACTTCTTGTCTTCCTGAATCCAATAGAGGGTAAATGGAAGGCAACAAAGAAAGTGCATTAAGTCCTTTATCTACTGGAAGTGTAAATGAGCTCAATCCCTTGGGTCCTTTTGCTGTTGCTGTGCCTGGCCTAGTACAATAGATCAGTGAGGATCAGGCAATGTTATCTCATGCACTGTGTTATCCTAACATACCAGTTCCATTTGAGATTGTGTACATGATCTGTAAAGGCAGCTTTCCAAAATAAGACAAAGTGATTAATCTCTACTCAATACATAGAGTATGCAAGTGAGAATTTCTGGATCATGTTTAAAAACCAAACTAACAAAACCCCAAAACAAACAAAATAAAAAACACAACCAAAAAATCACAACAGATTTGTATGTTTGTGTGCTGTCACAGGTATATTCTTTTCTGCAATTACAGTCTTTCTTGAAGTTATTCTTGAATATTAGTTATGTATCTCCTAAAACTACAGATTATGTCGCTGCTGTCTGTAATATTTCCCTTACTTGATTAAAAAGAAAGACCTCTTGTTCTACGGTTCTTTCATATGAGCCTGTCCTAGTATGAAGGTAGCAGGGAAAAAGCTGAAGGAGTTGCCCAAGAATGCTGGTGTGCATTTCCCTATGTATTGGAGATGGACATGTTAGGACACAGTTAAAAATGTGCTTAGCTGTTATGAAAATCAAATTACTTTAGATGTCCAGACGTAAATATTTGTATTTTAACAATGGTCCTTGTCTGAAAAAAAGCTTCAGCTGCAATATCTGGTAAATAAATTTACTTATTCTCTCAGGAACAAAAAGGGCATGCTTGTCATTAGTTTTTGCAACTGGAAAAGGATAGCATTTTGTATTGTACTTCAAAATAATTTTTCTACTTTTTTTGCTTTTAAAATAGGTATGTATATAAAAAAATCTGTCCAATACAGTATAGTATGATTATTCTGGGAGAGGTGTTACAAGTGTTAAATAAAGTTGTACGTGTATGTAAGCTACATGGTAAGCCAAAGTATTTGAAGTGTCTGTAAAACCTCAGGCATCCACATGACGCAAACTCGAAGGGATTTTTTGATGCAAATTTTAAAACCTGGATTTCATATTTTAACTGGATTATGGCTGTAGCAGCCACAACTATAATCAGAACACTAATTAGGGGCACAAGGGGTCAGATGGAGGAGTGTGTTTTTATAGTCCTCCCAACTGAGGCATTGGATTATTCTTAACAGTTGTTTTAGCTAAATCTGAAATCATTGATGACTTGGTAATTAGGCTACAGCAATATTAATTCAGATTGAAGTGGGAAATGTAAAGTGTCAAGCTGAGCTACCTTCAAAAATATAATACAAAGTTTCAAAGTGTACTACCTTTCTCCTTTTACTGTTTTTTATTCTTATTCTCAGATGGTAGTAGTTTTTCTTCAACAGTACTGTAATTCTGATTTTCTTAATACTGATTAACTGGTTTGACAATAATTTGATTTTTTTTGCTGTTGTGAAGAAGAAATCAACTCCAGACTATCCTCAATTTAACAAAAGCAATCTGTATTATGCATTTATAGGAAAATAAACCTATTGGATTTAGTGTGCTGCAACTAGTGGTGACAGACAAGGACTCTTCTCACAATGGCCCTCCTTTTCTCTTCACCATCCTGAGTGGAAATGAAGAGAGCTCTTTTCAGATTAACCAGCAGGGAGTTCTGACCACAAGTGCTACACTGAACCGCAAAGTGAGGGATCACTATTTACTTCACGTTAAGGTAGGATATGCCTCCTCTAGCTGTGTTGCATTGTAAGTATTTAGTGAACTTTTCCCACTCATGCCCAGTCCACAACTTGTCTTTCTGTTACAAGATCCTAACATGCCATGTAGTCATTTGAGGCGTGTCTCTTGAGGTAACATCTTCAGAGACAAAGTGTGTTGGTTTAAGTGGAAATCTTCACAGGTATAATGGCAAGTTTAATCAAACTCACAGTAGGAGTAAGGTGTAAGTGAAATGGTAACTGGGTAAGTGGTCTTGATAAGCCTTATGCCTTCTGGTTGGGATGCTGGAAAAGCCAGCAGGGAACAAGTCCCTTGAGCCACCCACTTATTGACTACAGAATTCCTCTTGTCACTATCACTTTGACTCTGGAAGCTGTATGCTGGACTACACGCACATGATAGAAATATTGAAAGTTGCACAGTGTAGCAGTACTGAAAAATTTTTCTGCAGTGCCACATTCTATTTTCCAATGGCAATTGAAAACATGTTTTTTTAAGTTTGGAAAACCAAGTCAGTGCACCTTTCTCATAGCATTGAAACTTGCAGTGCAGTAGTTTGAGATCTCAGGATCTTGCACTGGAAGATGCACCATAAAACTCAAAAAATTACCTGGCATGCAATAATGTTCATATAATATGCATTTGCTGTTGTTGTGCAAAAAGACCAGGCTATGTTCAAGGTTACTGAGCTAAGTTCTCTCAAATACTTTCTGTAACCTAGTGTAAGAAAAGTTCAGACTTTTTTTTTAATTTTATCTAGTTCTTTCCAATTCAATTATAAATTAAGCAGCTGTGAAAAGAGGACTTAAAATTGGTAGGCAAAAAATAGCTGGCCTTAATTCTTAAACTTCATTCCCATATTTGTGTTTTAAGAAAAATTCTTACCTTTATTTTTACATGAGGAATTTCTTTCAATCTCCAAATTATTCTTATACACACTATTGCAGATAATTTCTGAGTAAACATAGACTTGCAGAGTTTTAGAGCAATATTGTCTGCAACCATGTATATTGAATTCTGTCCGCACTGGGATAATTGTGACATATTTATACAAAGTCTGTTTTCTTTGGGGAAAGAAGAAGAAATTCCCACAAGTACTGTAATTTGATGGTTGAGTCACTAAAATATGTTAGCACGAACCATCAGTATAAGGACAGATAGTTTCATTTAAATGTAGTTTAGTTAGGGTTAAAGATTTGAGATGAAAAAGAAGGTAGATATATCATTTCTTGTTAGCTATTTTTGCTCTACAGTGATATGCCGGTGCCGGTTCCCCCAAAGTCACTTTTTTGTTTATGGAAGAACCAGCAATGTTTTTCCTGTATGTGGAATTAGTGTAGTACAAGATTCATGTGTTTTATTTTAAATCTTCTCTAAGCAATAATTAATTTCTATTTATTTTGCTTCTAAAACATATTCTTACACATGCACTTGCAGGCAGTTATGGCTGTTCTGTGTAGGCTGTTTCATTGACTTTGTCACATTTCATGATTTAGCTACACCCTTGGCCCTGTCTAACATGCCTGGCTTTTCTTAAGTGTGAGATGCCTGTCTAACATCATCTGGGTGGAATCATGCAGTTCTTTAATTTCTAAGCCCCTTCCTGGACTCTAAACTGCCTGTTTCCAGCCTGTCAGTACTTCAGCTATCTTGTCTTTAGCACAGCACTTGAAAAAAGCCTTTTTTCCAGGGAATGAATAAGGGCTACTTTTAATGGCATCCAATAGTGTCATAAAACAAATGTACTCATTTAGAAAAAAGGCTTCGTAGAGATTGTCAGTCATTAGAGCAGACTGTACTAATGTTCATTTTTTTGTGTGCTGTACTATCCAATTTCAGTATTTTGGACCTGTCTAATATGTTGATTTACAATTCTGGAAATACAGCACCATCTTTTAATTGCCATTTGTCATTTTGTACTGTGCTAGCTTTTTTCAATGGACATGCTGCTATTATTTGTTATTTTCTTACAATACATGAGTATGAAGGTATCTAAGACTCAAACTAGCATTTCCATATCTCAAGACTTCAATTCCATGATACACACAAAACCAGAGGCATGACTTTTGTGGGAAAATATTCTTCCCCTGTTCATTTAAAACAAGGATTTTTCAAAGGTTGTAGACAGGCTTTTTCTCAAGTTTGCACTGTTTTTAATTTCTGCACTTTAATCATGCAGATCACAGCTGTGTGTGGTGTCTTGATACCCCTTATTTCATTTTTTAGCCAGCCTTCGTTGGTGTGCTTTCCAGTATTGACATCTTTCATCTTAGTTGCTTTCTGAATGGATTGATGAGGTAGTGATGGTCTTAACTTACAAGCATGCTTTAATTTGAAAAAAAATGAAAACAAACCATAAAATGCAATAAAAACACACAAACAACTCTCCCCATATGAAATCTACACACCCAGTATTTCCAGACTTTGCTTAATAGGAGTATTTATTTTACTTTACTTCTGTGCTTTTCACAGATATAAGGTTAGGGTTTTTTTTCCAGTGGTCACCTTACATGTGCATGCCACTCACATTTGCTTTCCTTCTCTCCAAAGGAAATAGATCATCCATTAACGAATGTCTCACAGCACTAGTGTGTGAAATTTTCAGCTATGAGTCATGCAGTCCTTTGTGCCACACTCTGAGGTCTTTAGTTTAAAACCAACACAGATTTTTAAATATCTGCACTATTGAAAATTCATTTTTCCTGGGGTTCTTCTTTTCTACTTGTTGTTCATTTGTTATAATTTTGCTTGTCTGTTTGTTTTGAGTCTTTTCGTTTCCCTTGGGCATTTCTCCCATAGCTAAACTGCCTGCCTTGTCTTGTTTCCAGGCAAAATCTAGGCAAAACAAAACTTTGCCAACATGAGTGCTCTCTCACTCACTCTCTCTCCCCCTCTCTTTCTCGTGTTATTTATGTTTGAGTAACTAAGAGGGCAAGTTTCTAGCCATACCTGTCTTTTGGAGTTAACAGATGAAGTTCTATGAGACATGTATTACCTTTTAGAAATGCCATGATTATGTGCACATCTACAGATAATCTTGTGCCTGGAGTTACTCCTTTTTTGTTTAAATCTATATGGAAAACCAAAAGCAACTTCTCTGCATAGATCTTCAAAGGGTATCTGTAGTCTCTGTTAAATTACTGCAAAATATTTTGAGCAATACAGACTATTTTCTACCTTTTGAGCCATATGTATCCCCCTCTGTACCTTTACATCTCTACAATTCTTTACCTGTTTTTATCATGTCGCTTTCAGTAACTGGGAAAGAGCTCTGGGAAAAAAGGTAGATGGGAAACAAGAGATGCGAAACAGAAAGCAAGTGAACCCAAGGAATGCTCTTTTCGCACTTTGCTAATCTTTTTTTTTTCTCATCTTTATACAACAACAGTGTATGTTGTCCAAAAGGGGTGAACAGGGTGTTCAAAAAAGGCTTTAAAATTGAATTGGCCTGATTCTGTTAAAGATAATGACATTAAATGTCTGAAGCAAATAGCACTACAGGTGGATTTTTCCCTCTTCATGATCAAAAATCATGAAAGACAACATCATTCATTGTAACTTTCTGCATGTATTGTTTTCCTTTTGAAGTGCTGTTGGGCGTACTGCATTAGTTTGTCTTCCAGACTACCTCTTAACTTTGATGAAGCATGTTGTGCATTTCTAGTTCATGAGTCATTTCAAGTTTGTAGTGTGTTTCCATGCTTGATATAAAAAAGCTTCAAGTGCCATCTGCTGTCTGAAGTCAGCTACTGTGCATTTCCTCTGTATTTGCCACCAGTGTTAGTAGCTTCCTGGCGTTTTCAGGTAATAAGAGCACTGGTAGCTTTTTCATCTTGGAAGAAGTGAAAACATGTTTGTGTGTGCCTGCTTATATAAATTTTTAAATTTTCAGGGTTGGTGTTTTTGGGGTTTTTTTTGTAGAAAAATACGGCTCTACGGTATACAGTACAAATATCTACAGTAGAATTTGAGATAAAGCAAAAACGTTAATCTATCCTCATTTTTCCTTTAGGTGTCGGATAATGGAAAACCACCGTTGTCATCTTTGACTTACATTGATATTAGAGTTATTGAGGAAAGCATTTATTCTCCAGCAATTCTGCCTCTAGAAATCTTTATCACAGCCTTTGGGGAAGAATATTCAGGTGGTGTCATTGGAAAAATTCATGCAACTGATCAAGATGTTTATGATACTTTGACGTACAGTCTGGACCCCAAAATGGAATCCTTGTTCTCAGTTTCCAGTACTGGCGGCAAACTAATAGCACATAAAAGGTTAGATGTAGGACAGTACCTCCTAAATGTCACTGTTACAGATGGAAAATTTACAACTGCAGCTGATATTACTGTACACATCAGACAAATCACGCAAGATTTACTAAATCACAGTATTGCAATACGCTTTGCAAACCTGTCCCCTGAAGAATTCATTGGTGATTATTGGCGCAATTTCCAGAGAGCATTAAGAAACATCTTGGGCGTGAGGAGAAATGACATCCAGATTATTAGTCTGCAGCCTTCTGATCCTCCTTCAAATCTTGATGTCCTCCTGAATATTGAAAAGTCTGGTAGCTCTCACCACCCAACAAGAATTTTGCTCAACAAGATAAACTCTTCCGTGCCTGACTTAGAGGAGATTTTAGGTGTACGGATAATTGTTGTGTTTCATAAGCTCTGCGCAGGCCTAGATTGTCCTTTGAATTTTTGTGAAGAAAAAGTAACAGTGGATGAGAACATCATGTCAACCCACAGCACAGCCAGGTTGAGTTTTGTCACTCCCCGTCATCACAGAACAGCTGTTTGTCTTTGTAAAGGTAAGAAAAGCAGTAAGGGAAACCATATTCTTGAAAAGATTGTTCTGGTTTTAATCCACAGGTGGAAATTTATATCACAGGACAAGATTAAGAATGTTCTGTAACCCTCGCTGCAACATTTTCCTAATTTTATTCAGAGTCAAGAGTAATTCTTTCTTACCTCATTTTAAGAGTTTACATAATATAAAGCTTATGGGTGCGGTTTTGTTTTTTTTTTTATATTTACACCTTAGTTTTCCATTTTGTGAAGCACTTCCTTGTTTGTGCTTAGAGAAGTGGCCCACACAACTTCCAAACTTGGCTGAGAATGACAGGGTGATGTGGGAAATGAATGTTCATTAAAATACATATAAGTATATAGATTTGTTATAGAAGATTAATTTGTCTTCAGCTCAAGGAGAACAACATCGCTTTTTAAAATCAAGACTTAACATTGCTGGCTGAGCTTGAGCATATGAAGTGAATATTTAAAGCCCATTCCTTTTCTGTCTCAGATACAGACATGCTTTTTTCCTGCTCTCCTCAGCTCACTCTGTGTTTAACATATGCATGTTGGTTTTATGGTGAATAATAGTAATGGTAAACCACAGCACCAGTTTCCTGGTTTTATCAAACAAATTGAGTAGTCAAGATAAGGATAAGTATCGGCCACTCTGTGTGCCATTTGTCTAACCTATGCCAGTCATGTCATATAACTGTTACTTCCTTGTCTGATAGTTAGGAATATCATTTGTGTTACTTTCAACTACTGTAATTAAGAGTCCCTTTTCACAAAACACCATTAGCACCAACAGAAGAGAAATAATGGATCTTGTTTTACAGAAGGGAAATGCCCCCTGGTGAACAGTGTGTGTGAAGGAAACCCATGCCCTGAAGGTACCGAATGTTTAGGAGATCCAAAGGAAGGAAAATATACCTGTGTTTGCCAAGACAGCAAAGCTGGACAGTGTCCTGGTAAGGAATTAACTCTAAAAAACTCTGTAAAATTAATTTTTTTTCCAATACAAATTTAATTCCTGTCCTGTGCTAATACATTTTATGTTTGTCTGTATTTCTAAGCACCAGCTGTTTCTGCTGTGACATTTACTGGGAGCAGCTATGTGAAATACCGTCTCACAGAAAATGAGAACAAAGAGGAAATGAAGCTGACAATGAGACTTAGAACTTACTCTGCTCATGCAGTTGTTATGTATGCTCGAGGAACAGACTACAGTATCTTAGAGGTATATTAAAATCTAGTGCATATCTCTTTCTTACTTCCTACCACCTTCTTACCATTTTTTGTGCCAGATTAAAAGATAGAGTCATAACATCTGTGTGGAATTGTTACAATTGATAATTGCCTTCAAGGCAGGGTGTGTTATACATCTGAGTGACAAACTTGTATAGAATTTTTTAAATGTGTAAAAGGAATTTGTTTTCTTTACTGTTTTAAAAATAAAGAAAAAAGCCTCGCAAATCATCTTTTTTAAACAACTTTATTTGCTATAATACCAAAGTCCATACAGAGTAAGTCACTTAGAGCACAAGATGAAAGGTATTGAAGTATTGTAATCTTTTGATTATGATCTGTGACTTCTTTACTAGCGGAAGAAAATTTACAAAGTGTATGTTTTAATTAAAAGAACTATATAGAATGAATCACAGTCTCTGTGTCTATTTGGAAAACAATTGATATTAAACAGCCTTTTGTGAACCACCACCATCATTCTGTCTCTCCAGCAAACATAAACTTTTATAGGCATCAATATTTTATACTCTTCAAGTATGCAGACCATTTATTGATGTTGTGGCTTTCCTCTGTAGATTCATCATGGAAGACTGCAATATAAATTTGATTGTGGCAGTGGACCTGGGATTGTTTCTGTTCAGAGCATTCAGATAAATGATGGCCAGTGGCATTCAGTGTCTCTTGAAGTGGATGGAAACTATGCACGACTTGTTCTGGACAGGGTGCATACTGCATCTGGTACTGCTCCTGGTACACTTAGGACACTAAATCTAGATAATCACGTGTTTTTTGGTGGTCATATTCGTCAGCAAGGTACAAGACATGGTAGAAGTCCCCAGGTTAGCAATGGTTTCAGAGGCTGTATGGACTCTGTTGTACTTAATGGACAAGAGCTACCTCTAAACAGCAAGCCACGAAATTACGCACACATGGAAGAATCTGTAGATGTCACTCCTGGATGCTTACTGACTACCACAGATGGATGTTCAAGCAGCCCATGTCAGAATGGGGGCATCTGCAATGCATTGTCAAATGGAGGTAAGCGGTGCTATATTCTTCTGCTTTTAGTTTTTAAAACTGCTTTTCAACTTCCCTGCTTTGAAGGACAAAACAACTTTGTGCATAGTTCTTGCTTTCTCAGACAGTTGTAGAAAGTTGGTTGTTGAGCAGGTAGGAAGGCTGTGTCTACATTAAATTCCTTTGGATATGAGGTAAACAAAGTCTGTCTGGCAAAGTGTGGATTTAATCTTCAGTGTCAACACCTAGGGTCCATCCTCTTAACTGCCTACTTTTGAGTCTTCCTTTAAAAATTCTGAAATTATTGTGTCAATTTGAGTCTTGTGAAAGAAATGGAAGTTATCCTTCAGTCATGTTCAAGAAAAACCTTACTGTTAGACTTTTCCTTCATTTTACAAGAAAAATATTTCTATTCTTTCCCATCTTTTATCTCTTTGAACACATAGGTAGGTAGAGAGGAATTTATCTTAAATCTGTAGGTGGCCTAGGAGGATTTTATCTCAAATCCAGTAAAGCTATATGCCTCTTTCACAAAGTCTGTGTTTGATTTCAGGTTACTACTGCAAGTGTGCACCTTTGTTTATGGGAACTCACTGCGATGTAAGTGTCAACCCATGTGCTTCCAACCCCTGCCTTTATGGTGGGACTTGCATCCCGGTCAGTGATGATTTTATCTGCCAGTGCCGAGGACAGTACACAGGTCAAAGGTATGTTTGTATGGTGTTTTGTACCATTGAACCCCTTAGAGAACAGGCTACAAATGTAATACTTTTTCTGTTTCCTTTTTTGTCTGTTTTTGACGTAAGAAGCTCAGAGTTTTGAGACCCACTGGAGTTAGTTGAAGTTAATGTCAGCTCTTATGTTACAGCCCCGAATCTTACCCTGTATAGTCACTTGAAGTAAGGTATGGGTTCATTCATCTGTTTTTGTTTGGTTTGGCTTTTCAGGTGCCAACTGGGTCCATATTGCAAAGACAATCCCTGTAAAAACAGTGGCAAGTGTATTGACAGTTTGGATGGACCTGTTTGTGAGTGTGAAGCAGGCTTTCGTGGAGAAAGGTAGGTAGTGTTCCACATATATTGAATTATAATAGCATTACTTAACAGTTCAAACTGCTTGAAATGGCAGATGTCGCCTGATAGTGTGCAGTACTCTACATTAAATGTATCCAAAATTGTTGAGAACAAGGAGATTACAACAAAGACTACCAGTGTAAACTAATTATTGCTCTGTTCTGTTTCTGATAGGTGCCTGACTGATGTCGATGAATGCATAGAAAATCCATGTCTTAATGGTGCCCTTTGTGAGAATACTTACGGCTCCTATCATTGCAACTGTAGCCATGGATTTGGAGGAAAACACTGCACAGACATTGTTCTGAATAAATACGTTTCAACATCTTGGAACATTAGCTTAGCTGAAGTGATTGGGATTATTGTTTTCATCGCAGGAATCTTCTTGTTAGTTGTGATTTTTGTTGTTTGCCGCAAAGTGGTTAGTAGAAAGAAGAAGCACCAGCCAGAACCTGAAGACAAGCAACTGGGAGCTACAACAGCCTTCTTGCAAAGACCGTATTTTGATGCAAAATTGAATAAGAACGTCTATTCTGACATCCCTCCACAGGTTCCTGTTCGTCCCATTTCATACACTCCAAGCATTCCAAGTGATTCCAGGAACAATCTTGACAGGAATTCTTTTGAGGGGTCTGCTATCCCTGAGCACCCAGAGTTTAGTACTTTTAACCCTGATTCTGTACACGGTCATCGGAAGGCTGTAGCTGTTTGCAGTGTAGCGCCCAATTTGCCACCTCCGCCTCCCTCCAACTCACCTTCAGACAGTGATTCAATACAGAAACCCAGCTGGGATTTTGACTATGATAGTAAGAAATGTTCTTTTTTTTTCTCTTTTCTGTTAAGTGTGTGTGCTGATATAATGTGAGTGGAACGTCTATGTCTGTGCCTGTTAGGGTACAATGGACATCGTGACTTTAATGGGTTTTGAGTGTGATGAGACTTCATGCTCTATTAAATTTTGTAACGTGTAAATCTCAGCCTTAAATTTTATTAACTCTACAATCTATTAATTGTCTTGCTTGAAACTATTTCTTTCAGCAAAAGTAGTAGATCTTGACCCCTGCCTTTCCAAAAAGCCTCTGGATGAAAAGAATTCCCATCCTTACAGTGCTAGAGAAAGCATGTCTGAGGTCCAGTCTCTCAGCTCCTTCCAGTCTGAATCATGTGATGACAATGGTATGTAAAATACAATCACTCTGTACTGCCACTTAGATTCATTTGTTCTGTCTTTGCATCTGTATCTCTTAGTGTCAGCAGGACTTACATATATTGAATATATATTAAATAGTAGCTTATTTAATATATATCTGTATTTACTTATGTTAATATACAAAGTTGTTAATTTTTTTAAAGTGTTTTACCTATCTTACACCTCGTGTAAATTATTTTACCTTAAAATTATACATAACCATTCTGCTGTTGGAATATTACAATGAAAATGCAGCTCAGTGTTTTCAGAGCCTTGTGTTTAAAAGGTGGTAAAATATGAGGAAGTCTTCTAGGTTATCATTATTTATCACCTTACACGAGAATACACTGAATTTAAACAATGGCCTCTGCACAAATATAACTTTCGCTTTGCCATTCAGCTCTCAGTAAAAAGCTTTCTGGTGTTACGGTTTCATTTGTTTCCTTCTCTTTTTCTTGCTGCGACCTCAGCTCCCATATGGATCAGATCAGTTCTGAGTGAGAGCAGAGTATAAGGGACTACTTGTAAGTTTGATTACTTTAGTAATGAAGGAAGCTGCACAAAAAGGAATTTTGTTATAATAGAACAGTATATTTGGCTTTCACCATGATTACAACGAATTAATAAAAACATTTCATACATTTAAAAAGTTGATCACAACTCCATCAAAATAAAATCTGCATACCTATTTGTGGGTTTGATTATTATTAATTGGAAGCCTTTTGTGATGACAGATGCTTTTACAGTTGATATGAATGCATCTGTGTATTCAGAAACATTTCATTCTGATTGGACAAAGCTACAGTTGTCTCATAACTTAATTCACTAAGTTAAGGTGTTTTGATTCTTTATGCCAATTTCTTCTTTTTTCTCCGTGTGGTAAAAAGAACTTGAAATTCCTTCAGTTTAGGAATAAATAACATTCTGCTTCTCAGTGAAGTAGAGTGATTTGTTATTAACAGCAAAACAAAAAATCTGTGTTAATGATTGGTGAAAGTAAAATGTTATACTTAACAGTCCTCATCATTTTATCAGTAGACCTGATACCAATTTTCAACCTTTTTCTTGTGGTTTTAAGTCTTGTGTTGTACATGTTGTTTCCCCCTCCTCTCCATCCTGTATGTTTCATATATTCTTACTCCCATTTCTTGACATGCATTGATTATTAACACATCATTCTAAGAGAAATAGCTGTAAGCATCATAGATATTCTTCCTTTCCTTCCAAAATCTAATCCCTGAGGCATGCAAAACAATTGCATGTGCTTACTTCATTCTACCTTATAAGAAATCCTCACTACCAAAAGTGTCTTGGGAAAGGGAAGACATGAAAAATACATTCAATTTAGTTGTTTTTAAATAAGAAAGTAACAGCCTGAATTTGATATTCGTATTATGATATATATCACTGTTCACACACAACTTAAGTAGGTTAGCAACAGAAATTCTGAGTGGATATTTTTCATATTCTAAACTTCTAATTCATTTCAGTGAAAATTTCTTTCCCTCATCTTTTCACTGGGGTGGGGAGAAGGAAAGGTAATTTGCATTTTTAAAGTGGAAGTCTAATGCAGTACTCATTAATTCACCCAACAGAAGCCTTTAGAAAAGTCTAGCTTGTTGCTTATGTAGATGAAGTATTATGCAAATGAGTGTGTTTAGGCAACATTTCAGAAATTCGAACACAACTAAAGCAACTTTATGCCTATGCAAAGTTTGCTTCAGGAGTAGTTACAAGTACTTCTGCATGTTTAGCAAGAATAAAATTGATGTGTTTTGTGTGCTATACGTAACTGCTTTCTAGATCGAGAGTAAATGTATATCTACACCAATAATCTTACTCTATAAATAGTAATGAACTGCAATTTTATGTGTTTTTTGCATATCTGTATGCTGTTTAAAGTGATACTAACTCTAGGTTTGTTTTAATTTGCTCCTTTTATACCTTTTACAAGCTTCCGTAGTGACTGTAATACACCTTGTCAATGCTGTTGTTGACTCGGTGGAAGAAGAAGGTATATACATGTTTTCATATTTATTTACTGCTTTGGCAGAATAATACACATTTGTCTTCTAGTATTATCTTCTAGTAATGTAGCCCTAGCAGATGTGCATTATAAATACTTAGACTTTCTGATAAGTTTTAGCAAATAATGTATTTATTATGTATGTCTGGTAATACTTTCTTGTGCATGCTGCAGCTGCCCTGTGAACAGGTTTCAAAGTGTGATTTCTTTGTATTCAAAAGTATTGGCAAAAAGATCTTGGTGCTTACTCTCTTCTGAAAATACTCACACTAAAGCTCCCAGTGGAATTGAGGCAGCATCAAAGACAAATACCTATAGTACTGTAGATGAAAAAGTAGCAGCCTCCTGTTCCATTTCCTCTCCCACCCACATCTGTTGTTACCCTGTCCAGCTCAGCAGAATTGGAGTAGTCTAGTATCAGTCCTCACTTCCCTTGTTTTCAGATCGATCTGTCTCTTAAGCAGAAAAAAGTTATTTCTAGTATGCAGCTGAGGTATATAGGTATACATGTCCCTGTCAGTTTAAGTAGTTTGTTACTATCCAGCCTTACAACAGTATCTGAAAGATATGTCTGGGTGTATGTATGTACACACACATATATTTGTGTGTAGTAGTATTGGAAGTTAGAAAGAGGCAAAGTAGACATTTTCCTTGGAATTTTATTTCATTTCTGCCAACATTTAAGAACTAACCACTCTGGAAAACACAAACTCATTTACAAAGTAATAGTAGTAATAAAAATGTGTGAGTCTATACAATGCTAACTATTGACTTAATAGTACTTTAAGTTCCAGTAATAACCAAGTAATTCACTCCATGACCATGCGTCTACAGAGGTTACTTCTGAAATAATATCTACAGTGTACACTTCCTTTTTCTTGATACAGACTAGAAAACCTTACATTTATTACTAAGTCCTACTAAAAATAAAACCATTTTAAAACACAAAATCCGTTATAGTACCCAAAGATTCTCTTTGGTTCGTTTTCTGAAGTACATCCTGTTTAATTTATGCAGACACACAAAAGAGTAGGCAAATGCAAAGACTTCTAACTACATAAGAATATTTCATTAATATGTACCTATGGACTGTAGTCCTCAACGCTAAAAAATTGCAATGCACAGTACTGGGAAAGGGAGAATTACTTGACTAGAAGAGGCAAAATCTATCAGTGGAAATATTTAATAATTTATTCATAATTACATTGAGATTTTAATTGATAAAACTTAAAAATGATGGATGTAGTTCTCAAGTGAAAGTTGAAAGTATTGCTTGGTGGTTTAGTATCACTGTAAGATAAATGCAAACATTTTATGCATTATAGTAGAGAGATTAAACATGTCCTGCTCAGCTGCTTCTTAACACTTGAAAGTTTCTACTCTCAATAAGTTTCTTCTTTGAAAGCATCTTAGGTAAAGAGTTCTGAGCACCCTCAGGAGGGTGCAAGTTTGAGCAGCAGGGATCCTTGCTCAAGCCTTCAGCAAGGTCAGGTTCTGGGAAGATGGTCTTTACCTTTTTAGTCTCCTCAAGTGCTTCTGTCCAACAGGTATCCTGAAAGCATGAATCCCATCCTAGAATAGTTTTAGGTTGGCATTCTCTGCACTGCTTCTCCGGGTGTAGCTCAATGCAAATCACCGACGCCCACTGCAAGAGGAAATACAGATCCAGTCTAGCAGACTATCACCTAGAAAGATGGGCACATCAGGTTCTTGTTTATGTTAAAGAATCTTTGCCTTAGAAGAAGAGGAAAACCAAGAGCTTCCCATTCCTTGGTAAAGGTGCTTTAAATCCTAAGGCCAAAGTGTGCCTATTTGGTTTAGTTTTGCAGCCATTTCCCTGGAAAAATAAAGAATGTTGTCTTTCAAGAAGACTAGTGGTCAGCAACTTCTCTGGAGATGAGGCCAGGGACGTTTTAAGAGTCTCAGATTTCAGACTGATATCTCTATTGGTCTAAACAGTATTTTTCTTGCCTGGGCTAGGCAACCTTAAAAAAAAAAGAGGAACTTCCCACCAAAGAATCAACCTCTGTCGCTTCAGTCTTCCAAGAGTAGATGAAAGTATTAATTCTTAGGAGATTCTGCTATTAGGATAGGCATCACTCATCCTCACAGATTTGAATAGGGAATATAGATTTCTGAAAAGAGAGAGGTTTAAAATTGGTCAGATAATGCAGGACAATTCTCTGATGAGTGTGAGTTGTTGGAATTGCTGTACAAAGGGAGGCAGGTTTCGCAGTGCCTTGTGAATGGAAGCTAGACACTAATGGGAGAGTTACTTTCTTTGCATGAGATACTTGCAAGTGTAAGTCCTAGTAGATGCAACAACAAGGGCTCATACAAGGAAAGAAAAAAAATCAGATCAAGTCTTGTTACCTTTTGTAGGAGAAATCCTAAATCTACTGATATGAGGATTTCAGCAAATTACAGACTGCAGATTTTGCCACCATGAAGCCATGTCCCAGGTGGGCTGTACATTAACTCTGTAGCTGCCCTACAGTTAAAGTCTTGACAAATAAGGAGCCCAGAAGAAAAAAGCACAAAAGCCAACTTTACTATTGCTAAGTAAACTGGACAAAAGCAGCATGAACATTATAGTGACAGTCAGTGTTTGTCTTTAATATTGGTTCTACTATTTGATTCCTAACTACAGATGTTTTCTCCTTTTTCTTCTCATTCTGCCACCTAAAGAATCTTTTGCTGTTCCTGACCTCAGCAATTCAAGAGGTGACTTCTGCATGCAGTTGATTAATGCTCACCAAAATATTTGGTTTTAACACAGACTTACTATCAGTTGCTTGCTGCGCGATTGTCCACAGTGATTACTGTTTACTAGATTTGCACTGTTTTACAGATGTGTATTATTTTCTTTATTGGTGTTCAGATGAGAGAAATGATTGGTATTTAATGAGACTAGGCTGACATCTAGTTTCCAGCAGACAAATACAAACCTATTCAAGGGGAGTTTGTGAGAGGGATCAAGTTCACTCATTTATGCATGATAAAGCTTGATTTTCCTGTTTTGTTCTTGTATTTGAATGTGGAATGTCTTTACTAATAGTCAAAGATTTTTATCAGAGGTGTGACATTTACAGTAGAGCTAACAGCATTTTGTAAAATTAACTTCATAATTCACTTATCAGGTAAAGTCACTCTAAGTGGTCTGAATACTTCACCAATTAGAAACAACTTCTTTGTAAAAAATTCATGGGTTATATGTAATAAATACCTTCTTAAGAAAAATAGGCTGTTGCTATCACCCTAATTTACTCAACAACTGATTGAGAGTTTAGCTGCACCAGGGAGGCTGTTGATTCTTTGCTATCCATTCTATATCATTGTGACATCACATTTCATAGGTGACTACAGCCCTTCCCATGTTAGGTGCAATGTCTGAGAAAATTTAAAAGTTAAAGTGTGAATGATGCGCTGTCTAATGCATGGCATAATGTAAAGTTGTGTTGAATGTCTTTTGTGGAACTAAGGCAAACTGCTCTCTGATTAACAAGTAGTGTCCTAATCACAGTGATTGCATTGTTTTAATACATGTATTCAGTGTATTCTCAGTTCAGACTGACTGGAATAGAAGATAGTAATATTATTTTTTATTTTTCTAAATTACCTTTTCAGGTTATCATTGGGATACATCAGACTGGATGCCAAGTGTTCAGTTGCCAGGTATCCAAGAGTATCCAAATTACGAAGTGGTTGAGGAGTCAGCTCCCCTCTACACAGATGCAAATGCCATCGATACAGACTATTACCCTGGCGGTTATGACATAGAAAGTGATTTTCCACCTCCACCTGATGACTTCCCTGCACCTGATGAGCTTCCACCGTTACCACCTGAATACAGCGACCAGTTTGAGTCAATACAGCCACCCAGAGACATGCCAGCCATAGGTAGCTTGGGTTCTTCTACGAGAAGCAGGCAGAGGTTTAACCTTAACCAGTACCTTCCTCATCACTACCCTGCAGACATGTCAGAACCTCAGACCACAACCAGTGGTATCAGCGGCAGTTACAGAGAACCTTATGCTCCTTACACATTAGGGTACAATCGAGACTTTGAAGCACCCACTGTAGACAACATGTCCATGTCTGTGTATGCTTCCACAGCTTCCTGCTCGGATGTGTCGGCATGCTGTGAAATGGAGTCTGAAGTCATGATGAGTGACTATGAGAGTGGAGATGATGGTCATTTTGAAGATGTGAAAATTCCTCCACTTGATTCCCAGCAACATACAGAAGTCTGACACACCCAACAAAAGTGCCTGGACTCTAACAAACTTTATCAAATCTAGAACAATTTTCAAGAGCTTTTTTATTTTTTCTTTTTTTTTTCTCAGCCACAGTGAATGCTTTTTGTTCCAGTGAGCTAAACTGGCATGGCAGCATTGGATCATGCACTTCATTTCACTAAATCGGCCTCTTTCCATTTCCTGACCTATGATAATTGGACAGTTCCAAGATTTCCATTGGCTGTGCCATTTCTGAACATCCTTTTTTGTACTTACATTGTCTATGTTTAAAAAAAATCACGTACCACTTCTCCATGTTAGCATGATGCATATATTTATATAGTTCTAATGCAATTAATTTTCTCCTATTTTTTGTAAATTTTATGTACAGTTTTGATTTTAATAGTTTTAACTAGATTTTGTAGATATTTTGTGAATTTGTTTTCCACTGAAACTAGTGGTGTTAGTGTGCCATTAAAAATGAGCACCCTGACTTGTTATAATCAGGGCATCACTAAGGTTTGACATTTCATTCTAAAACATTCAACATATTCACACAATTTCAATTGTACATATGTTAGGTCTGATATTTTTCTGGGTCAGCTATATGGAAATGTCTTAAATGGGTTGCTGTATTTTAGAAATGTAAACATTTTTTTCCCTTCTTGGAAAGTGTGTTGGGGACCCTCTACATACCAGTTTAGAACCAAAACCACCATGACACAGTTTTTATAGTGTCTGTATATTTGTGATCCAATGGTCTTGTAAAGGTTTTTACTGAAAATTACCATTAGCCAGTCTTTCTTACTGACAATAAATTATTAATAAAATACTTTAGCTTTTCTCTGTGTATCTCTATTATATACCATTGACAAAGCATTCAGTGCAGCATTTTTTAAGTCTGTATATGTTTTGTACTGTATTAAGTTACTTGCTTCAAGCAACTCGTTTTCCTTTCCTCCGAAATCAGCCTGCAGCTGTGTTAGAGATGCTCACGAGATGGCAGTGTGTGTCTGCTTAATGGTGTTTTTAAAAGTAATCGGGCCAGTATGAATAAAGATTGATGGGTATCAACCTGCAGTAGCCTTCTCGGTAGTTTGCATTTTTCTTTATCAGCTATGTAAATTACTGAGTATTTTTTATGAAGTCCCAAATATATACAAGAAAATTCCCAAAGCTCTTTAAAGCAGTTTCTCCCCTTCTTTAACATCTGAATTGTGCACCTGAATGCTGAAATGTCTGTGCCGGTGTCTGTGCTAAATACATTGGTGTTTTTATGCAATTATATTTCAATTGCGGTTTCTTACATGACGTTCATGCTAGAAGTGTACCTTAAAGAAGTCAAAATGGGATACATTTTGCATATATCCAGCTGCTTTTCTGACTAGAGAAGAACAAAGCCTTTAACAGAGTTCTCTAGCATAAATTTGCCCTGATGGTAAGCAAAAGGAATAATAACTGTGTTTTCTGTCTCTTGCTTGAGGAATGCTTTTTAAGTTCAGAATAGATTTCCTGGCACAGTTGTACATTTTTAATATAGCCCAGAATCCTTTCAGCTCCACCTCTATTTTGTTTATACTGTCATAAAATTTTGTAGCTTGAAAGGTACAGTATTAGATTCTCTGTCATGAGAGCTAAGCCTCAGCTTTCCACCATCTAGCAGAAAAGAGTACTGGATTTGTATTTGGAGTGCTATTTATGTACAAAATGGAACAACTTCCAGCTTGGTAGCTGTATAATGGAAAAGGATGGATTACAGGACAGAGCCAAAAAGCCAGGCGCAGACATTTCTGTGTTAACTTGCCCATATGCAGATAAGAATCTCATGACTTATGTAAAAAGGCTAAAAAAAAAATCAATGGGTTTAAAAAAACCACATTCTGAATTTGTGCTGCAATATTCATCCTGATAATTGGCTTGAGTGTTAGCACGTTCTTATTGAATAGCCTCAGAAGAATCTTAGAAAACTGTGAATAGAGGGTATCACACACTAGTAATTCAGATCACAGTTTAACATCCATCTTGAACTATGAAGGCAGTTCTGCTTAAGATTCCGTAGTACCTGCTTCTCAGTAGGAATGAGCCTCAGGACTCAGCAAGAGAAAAACACTGCACAGATTTGCATCCTTTCTCAGCTGATAAGGATTCCTAGTAAATATGAAAGCCTGCCCTACATATACATTTTCTAAAGTTACTCATTTACAGAAGAAAGGCCTGAAAACAGATTTTTAAAATTCAAGTGTGAAGGACAGGAATATCAACATTTAAATATACTTTTATTCACAGTACTGTGAACTGAAGGCTAACATAGCTCATGCTGAAAAGAAATAATGTCTCATTACAATGAAATTCCAAGTCAGCGTAAGAAAATGTTTTGTTGAAAGTATCAGAATATCCTTTTTTTCCCCCCCTCTTCATGAGAACTGTGCTGCTAGGCAACATGCAACACCCAGGTTATACTTCACAGCAGAAGACAAAGCAGCAGAAATAGCAGGCATTTTCAACTCCACAACAGCTTTGCAGTTGGTGAGCAAAGCAAGACCACTTAGACAAATGCTCCCTTTGTAGGGAGCTTTTATTACCTAACTCAGGTTCAGTAACTGCAATTAAACCTGTTTTTCCATACAGAGGTAGCAATACACCAGACCAAGCTGGTGACATTTTAAATCCAATTAAAACTGATACAGCAGACCATTGCTGTTTGACTCAACAGTAATCCAAGATATTCAAAAGCATCGGCAATGTGATTTAATTTATAAGCCAAACATTTTAAAATAGGGAATTTCAGGGAAGTGAAGTCACACGTCCACTATGCCAGTATTCATCTGTCCTCACAGCAAGAGGTTTATGTTCAGACGTGTTTCAATTTGTACCCATTGCTTCTTTTCCTGCTGTAGGGCACTGCTGAGAAGAGCCCATCTCTGTCTTACATCTCAGATCAGGTATTTATAATCATAGTTTTCCACTGAGCCTTCTTTTTTTGCCCAGACTGAACAGTCAGTTCTCTCAACCTCTCATATGAAAGAGTTTCTAGTCTCTTTATCATCTTACTGGCCCTTTGCTGAACTGTAGTTAACTCCCCTATGGAAGTAATGTCTTCTATTTTAAAATACTTGTGAGCTAGTAGAATTTAAAGTTTTACTGAGTAGATTTGAGTCAAGCTCATTGCTGTTTTCTCCATTCTACATTTTATTTGCAGTGTATGAAATGTCACTTTGCCTTGAAATAGAGAACAGACTGCTGATCAGGAATAATTGAGGAAGAAACAGCAACAGACAACCCTATAAAACGTCTTTCATTTAATTTTTAACATCCATGCCTGGTCTGAGAGCTCCAGGGTTGAGGTATATACACTTAGTAGGAGGAACATGACAAGAGTACCAAGTTTTGGCTTCTCCTTCAAGGATATTTACTCAGAATGTTTTCCTACTGTTCCCTGTTCTACCCTCTTGCCTCCATGAAAGAAATACTGGCCCAAGCAACCACATATAAGAAGAGTTCCTGCACTGCCCAAGGGATACAAATCAATCTGCACAAGCCAAAGAAGGTATGAAATCCCACAAGACACAAAAATCCACTTTTTACTGGAGTAAAGGAGTAAGAAGGAATACACTACTTCCACCTTGAATCTACCTATAAAACCCTTGAAGGAAGACAGCTGCAGGAATAAGTCCATATTCTGTCAGAGGTCATGGCTGACACCTTTCTCCAAAGGAAATGGTGCTGAGTAAATGCGGTTCACCAAGTCCTGACTCAACCTTGCCTTTGGAGAAACCATGCTGAACATCTCGAATCACCACCTTGTCCTCCCTGTGCCTTTAGCATGGCTTCTAGGAGGATCTGTTCCATGAATTTCCCAGGCATAGAGATGAGGCCAATAGTTCCAAAGGTACTCCTTTCTACCCTTTTCAAAGATGGGCACTGTGTTTCCCTTTTTCCAGTCACCTGGGACTTCTGACTGCCATGACTTCTTAAATATTATGCAGTGTGGCTTGGCAACTACACCAGCAAATTCCCTCAGGATTCCCATAGTCTTACGTACATTCAGGTTCCTCAGGTGGTCATGACCCTGATCTTTGCCTACAGTCAGAGGTACCTTGCTCCCCCAGTCCCCATCCTGCTGTCCATCCTCTAGAAAGGGGTAGGAAGATGAAGGGATAAAGTGCACTCTCTTCAAATTTGCAATGACACTGAGCTGTCATGCAGTTGCCACACCTGAAGGATAGGATGCCATCCAGATAGATTTGGACAAGCTTGAGAATTGGGCCCATGGGAATCTATGAGGTTTTATAAGATCAAGTGCAAGGTGCTGCACCTGGGTTGGGGCAAACCCTGATGAATCAATACAGGCTGGGGGATGCACAGATCAAGAGCAGCCCTGCCAAGAAGGACTTGGGGGTGTTGATTGGAACAAGATAATCTTTAAGGTCCCTTCAACCCTAACCATGTGATTCAGAAGCTCTGTTCAGACAGCTCTGCACACTAACAGTACCTGCAAACTGCCACACCAAGGTACCCACAGCATCCACACAAGGAGTCTATGCATTTCATTGAAAGCTCTGCACACACTCCACACACAAAACTCAGACAACTAAGAGGTGGGTACCTTGGTTTCTTTTCATAGCTCTTAATTTTTAGCATTAGACAGCTTTCAAGCCTACACAAGCCTTCATAAAAATACTAAAAAGATGAAGACCCATTAAACCAAGCATGCTGAAGCAGACATAAATTTTGGTGGCCTTACTCAGTCTTCCACAGCTCTACTGAGAGAGAATAAAAATCATAGAAGCACAGTGCAATATCCAGTACAGCTGCAAAGCAGTAAAATGAGATCTTCACTTTGATCTTAGGAAAAAAAGTTTAAGAGAAACTAATTAAATTATTTCCCCTCATGTAAAGAAGAAGCTTGCTGATAATAGAAAAAGCTTATTAATTACCAATGCCCAACATCCATTGCTAACCCTGCCTCACAGAAGCATTCCAATCACAACACACATCTAAAATTTCACACAGAAACAAGTTAGACATTGGAAGCAGTCACCCAAGAGTCAAGGCTATCAGTAAGAATGTAACATTGTTATCATTAGAATAAGAACAAATAGTCTCATTTAGCATTATCAAAGCTGAGCCACATGCTTTTCTATACTTTTTGCTGCAGATGGTCATTTCTCAGTTTCTTATTTTCTTATAGGCTTGGAGTTGAAACCTTCATCGTAAGAAAAAGCACTGAGAAGCCCAATTATGTCAATGAGTCATTCTATTGCTAATCCCCAGGGTCCCAATTGGAAAACATGCTAAGCAAGATGAATTGCTTTGAGAGCTTGCATTTAACTTTGAAATACATAGGGAAGGATTGTGCTGCTGCATCAAAAAGTTGATTTTCTAATTTCATCTTTTACTAGAAAACTTGAAACACTGACAGTAATTTATAATATGAAAGTTCAAAGGCCTCCTATTTAAATGACTAATACCTCACTATGGCCATACAGGTAAGAAGAACTTCTGCTTTGAGTTTCGCAGGCGTAAAAAGAGCTCAACTCACAGAGAAAAAGGCTGACAATATAATTACCCTGACAATTGGGAGGCTGATTGTACATATTGAGCTTTTGGTTTGGTTTAAAGCCAAACACTGTTCTGTCCCACTAAAATTTCGCAGAACTCACTTCCAAAAACTCAAATGTGACTGTTCAGAAACACCTAGAAAGCAGGAGAACAAAATTCACTTTGGCTTAGGTTAGACACAAAGTGTTTAAATCCATATCTTTCACTGATTGCCCACCTCGAGAGCTGGAAAAGGCTGAGAAAGCAAGAAAGCCATCTAACCTGAGCAACAGGAAAAGATAAAGGCAAAAGATGCACCTGGCGCCCCATGAAAATGAGCAACAAAACAACTACAGAAAAAACCCCACCAAATACTAATACCAAACTCACACAAACACACAACTCACAACAACAGCAACTTACCAGCTCAGAGCCAGGCATGCACAGGAGCAAAACGTGAGGAATTTTGAAAAGCAGAGGAAAACACCTATTAAAAGTAGAATGGCTGCAGCAGAGAGAGATTTTGCTTTAAGCTCAATTATATCCTAATAGCAGTTTCAAAGTCTTTTCATTGGCTGTGTTTTAAGTATTTTAGACACTTAAATTCATAGCCTAGAGGCTTCCTCTGATTTAGTTGGGCTTATTCTTACTCAGTATGGAAGATTTTCTGAGAGTTAGATGTGGAGTTCCTCAAGTTAAAGCCCCATCTTATCTGGGATATAGTAAACATTTCTAAGCTGTCCTCAATAGCCTTCCTAAGAGGAAAATAAGTTTCCATCTTAGCAGGGCTACTAGAATCTGCATGCATCACTACTACTGCCATGACTTACCCATTAACCATCCTGAAAATACCACAATCAATATTTTTACACTATGACGAAGTGAGCCGGACTCAAAACTAAGTCTCCTCAGCCTCATGGGGACAGCACCTCATTTCACTTCCACTAACTTCAGTCCTAGTTGAGGTTAATAAATCCTGTTGTCAAAGCCCTGCTAAATGGTCTACATCCACTTTGCCTCACAGCACACTCACATGGGAGGGAGGGGTGGATTTATATCTCCAGAAGGCAATGGTACTCACACTTGCTATTAAAACAAGTGGAGAAAAGATCTTGCATTAAGGGGCTGACATTCAGCTCTGACTATATCTGAATTCAGATATTACTGAGTCACCTCTCAAGCAAGGAACAGGTACAGTTATGCTGTACTTTAAATGTCAGAGATTATTTCCCTGTATCTGAAGTGAAGCATGTACCCCTGATGTTTAGGGGGTGTGTCTGGGATTTTTGTTGTGGTTTTCTGGTGGGTTTGTTTCAGGGATTTTTTGGTGTAACTAGTCAGTTTTCACTGGAAGAGACAGAAAGTCAATTTTCATGGGAAGAGACAGAAATATCTTCCCCCATATTAATATTTAATTTAAACACTCTACCAAAAACTTGTTCAACTCAAACCATTTTAGGATCCAATACAGAAAAGAATGGTCTTCAGGTAAAAGATTCAGGAGTGTCCAGCTTGGCCAATCCCTCACAACAGAGTTAAAGTCTTAAGGAAAGCTTGTAATAAGCATGTTTTGTCTATCTCTCTACAGATTTAGTAGAAAAAGATGATTTAAGTACAGAGGTTGTACTGAACAGTTCCATCCATGTCCAGGGACTAGTGTACAAAGTTGAAAAACATTTCATTCCTATACTATGTTTAAGTAGTTTTGTCATTAAGAATAGCTAGATATATTGACATCCATTAATAGAAAATACCTACAGAGTCTCAAAAGAGATAAGAAAGTTTAAGAGGGAATCCTCTAAACAGAGCATTTCAGGGTAATTAATGATTGTTCATTTCCTGCAAGCTTAGTTCTACAGTACCTTGCCTTAAGATGAGTGGGGTACTTTTCCTCTCCCCAGTTCCCACTTGCAAACGTATTTCATGCACACCCAGAACATCTTTCAGCCTCGGCTCTGCCAGTGACTCCTTCAATGCATAAAATATGCCATGAGTCCCTAGGAGCCAAATCAGCTCTTCGATTTGTCCCTACACACCATCCAACAAGTACCAATACTGCTGAAGACATAGTATTTAACAAAGAGAGTTTGAAAATGAAACTTTGTAGGAGCATCAAAAGACAGAACTTCTGCCATGACCAAAACCATCCAAACAACAGAAGTGAACAAAATTTTAAGAGAGAGCCAAGGGAGACAGGTCAAAAGGCAATTCTTAGCATGGAGCACAGATTGTACAAAGATGTCATATTGGCAAGCTTGTACCATTTATGTCAGCAAGACTTGAAAGACTAAAAGCAGAATGGCACAGTACAACAGGAAAGCAAGAAAGGCTATGAACTCCAGGAGGTTCAAATCTTACAAAAGTGAGAAAAAGAAAGAACAAACTCTGGCAAGTACAGTGCAGAGTGAGATTATCCAGAAGTGTTTGAGGACCAATTTGCACACATCAAAAATGAAAGTTTATTTTAAAATACATTAAAAACAGAAAGTTCTGCCAGAGAAACTATAAATATATAACTAGTGGAAGATCAAGGTCTAACAGCAACCTCAGAGAATTCCTGCCTAGCAGATGTTTTCATCATTGCATCCGTATCCTCTAAGAAAAGTTGAGATGTTTCACTGCTTTTCAATGCTTTAACATGAAAATTGTACATTAAAAGGACATTCGTGAATGCGAATAAACAGTATCAAAGACAACATGGCACCAGTTCAACAATTCTAAATCACTTAAGGATCAGAGGCCCAGGTTGTTTGAGGCATAGTCAACTAAAACGTCCTCAGGACCACAAAACTGACCACTTACAAAGACAGAATACCAGCTTCTCATGCAAGCAGCAGTTAAGAAAGAATGCAAATACTAATACTAGAAGCAGCAGCAAATGGACAAATGGAGATAGATGTTTTAACAATCTGGTCCACTGCTTGCAAAATGAGAAGTGTATCAAATCACGTGGCACCAGTTTGGGCATTCATGGAGTCTTTGTACAATCTTTTCATGTTTTCTTTGTTCTCTCATGAGGCAAATGAGCACTCATCAACATAATCATTATCAAAAACATTCATCCAAATAGTTTGGTCTTATCTAACATAAAAACCATTCTCCTGTGACATTAAGAATCTAATCAACATCTAAAGCTACACATTTCTGCTGTCAACCAGGCAGTTATGGAACAGGGACAGAAATTCAGGTTCAGGAAAAATATAAGGTTGAAATTACTACCTGAACATAACCAGATGAGTATTTCCTGAAAGAAAGGTTTACGTAGCAGCCACCTCTGAAAGGGAAAAAGGGGGGAAAAGGAAAGGAAAAAAAAAGTCTCCTTTATGTAAAGCAGAGTTTTTGCCAAGGTATCCCACAAAAAGAACAACTGCTTTAGCAGTTTGAAGCACTCCATGAAGGTGTAGAGTTCTACTAGTGTCTTCTCCCAATTTTTGTGAAATATTTCAGTTCTACGCCTTCACTGTTTTGTTAAATAAACTAAACAACATGCTTTCAAGATGGACTAAAATTTTACTTGACCCAAGGATGTTTTGGGTTGGGTTTTTCAGTGCTCATTTTGGAAAGATACAGGAGCTTTCATACAGCTGTATTGAATCAAGTTTTCAGTTTGGTGTCTCAAAGAGGGGAAGTTATTTTTACCGCCCTGTTTCTGAAATTGCTTTTCATCTCTGCTACTATATGGCAATGCTGTCAGCTGTGTCATACAAGGAAGTTTCTCCTAAGCTTTTCTAAGGCAACACGACACTGAAGAAATGTTATTTCCTGCAGAAGAAGCAAAGCTTTGCACAAACCACTGCTAATTTTTGCAGTGCAATTTTGCATTCTTTTTCAATACCTTCATATGCGACGTCAAATCTTAGAAAAAAGTCATGGGCAGCAAAGTATTATCTGTAATTTAAAACCTCTGCTACCACTTCAGGTATTAGTTCTAATCATCTTTTCTGCTATCCCTCCTTCATCTAACTTTAAATAGAAAATGTTACAAAAGCCAATAAAACAGGTAAAGTTGATATCAAACCCTAGAGCCTGAAATTAGTAATGCAGTCTCTCAAAAGCAGATAGACTAAGGGAATACATAAAATAAAAATGAATTATATGTTTCCCCTTTAAGGGAACATCATAGGTGAAAGGAAGAGTTTTCTTCTTAATACTCCTTCTAAGTACTTGTATTTCTACACAGTAGGAATCAATCCAAACTCAGTGAAGTGTCTTTTCACTGAGATTTACAAAAACTCTAATATACCTTCTATTCAAGTAATAATAAATAAATATTATGTTAGATACACTTAAGACTCAACAAGATTTTATCCATCAACATGTTTGTATTTTAGCTTCACATTCATTCAAAGGAATGATGTACACAAATGCAGATCAACACCCAACGGCCACACAGGGCAATGCAGCAGTACTGACCACAGGTTTGGAAACCACTGGCAACCCTAACACTGGCACTCAAGCCTGAGGACCTTCCTACCTTTTTAAATTCTGGTTCTTTCATGATTATTGCTACTGCTTCCTCCTGAGAATTTCATAAGCATCTCACACAGTGCAAAACACACAGGTGCATGCACAGTATGTGGAGAAATATTTATTACACTTGATAAGATGGAACACTTCTCCAACATCACCTTCCATTGATAAAAGCACTACAGTGTGGCCCTCCTACAAAGCACACTACTGGCCCAGTAAAACCACCACCAAAAATACCCAACAGGAATTTTGAGATTTTTCAAGGGTTCAGTTCAAGTTGTGATTCCAGCTGTGCACACTCTCAGAGAGGTCAGACCCCCAAAGCAGCACTTGCTGCTGGCCAGTCACTGCTTTCCAAAACATTTTCCTTTATGAGACTTGATAATTTCAGAAGCAGGTGGGTCTGAAGGAGGGTAGATTTAGATTAGATATTAGGAAAAAATTCTTTACTGTGAAGGTGGTGGAGCACTGGAACATCTTGCCCAGGGAGACTGTGGACTCCAAATCCCAGGAGGTGTTCAAGAGCCTGTGTGACTGGTCAGTGGAAGGTGTTTCTGCCTATGGCAGAGAGGTTAAAGGCAGATGATTTTAAGGTCTCTTAAAATCAAACCGCTCTATGATACTTTTGCTCACATTCCTCCCATACAGAACTCCAGTTCTGTCTCATTTAAGCACTTCACTTTCCTACCTCTGCCTCAAGGCTCCTGTGCAGAGTAGATCTCGGCAGGAGCTCAGCATGGCAGGAGAAGCCAGTGATCTGGCATTGCAGCCAGACATATTTCCAAGATTCCTTCTACCGTCCTTTCTTTCTTTCCTGCTGCTGTTCACTCTGCCTCATGCTGCTGCCCCTAACGCAGCTGTGGACCTTGCAAGTAGCAAGAAGAGCCATCTCCCAGAGCTCATCCTGTATTCCATTCAGCTGCAGCTCGGGAGCCTGTTAAACCAGAGCTGCCATAGGGAGACCCTGACTGCCAAAAACTCCTGTGGTCACAAGGGGGCGCTGTTAACTGTTAAAAACCCAGATAAGGGTTTGGAAAACACTCCATGCATCAACATCAAGCAAAATTCTCAGAGGAAGGAAACAGAATGTCCAGAAATACATGAGCTGCTCCCGAGCTAGAAGACATACAAATTTCTTCCATGCAAGAGATGCTCTTTATTTTGGTTTGGGTTTTTTTTTCAGTAAAGGATTTGGATTACTGCTACTGTTTTCAGGGAATAGAACCAATGTACCACTACTATGCTTATTAAGAAGCACAGAAATACAAGTAACACTTGAACTGACCTTTAGATAGTGCAGATGGCATGCCAGCCTGAATTAGTGAAACTGAATATTGTCATGGTTGCCCAGTATACAAATTCATGAGGAAAACTATTCCCTGGGGAAAAAAAGGCACATAAAGACTTAAAAATAATATGCATGCAAGCTGCAATCATAGCATCCAATACAGAATCTGATGCTGAATGACACTGGACAGATGAAAGACACCCAGGGGACCACTGTATTTCAGATCTTAGGATGCCATCAAACTACACTACTGAGCGCTCATCATTTGGTCTGAAACACCTAAAGCAATAATACCTTTATGATTATTTTTTTTACCAAGACAGTAAGGGAACTGCAGTCTAAAGCACCTAAAAGTACTTATTCCAAGCTAGAATTAAAATATAAATGATTTCAAAATGACCATAATTATCTCTTTAACTTCTGATCATACCACCAGCCTGGTTCCCTGTGCTAAAAGGATCAGTTCATAGATGTCTCTATTACTCTGGTTTTACTGTCAACTTGGGAGCTTCTCCAAATGAAATGTTAGCTTCTCAGGCTGAAGGAGCCTGCACCCACCCTTTTGGTCTACATGTCTGGTAGTGCTCAGTGTTACTTGAGTAGGAGAAATACCCAAGACAGTACTAATGAGAATTAGGATTGCAGAACATCATTCAGTTTGAACCTTAGTGCATGTTGCTATTCACATACCAATAAACTTCTAGTATAGCTGAAGAGAGGGGTCCCTCCTCCCATTTTAGAAAATCAGGCATCAGTAAAGGTGAAAAAAGTGACCACGTTATTCCTGTGAGGTAACAAGGATCTAAACCGAAAAGCAAATTAATAAAGACTTGTCATAAAATTGCCACACAGAGTCTTCAATGCTGTCCAAATTGACTGAAGGCGGGCATTAGAAGGAGCAGTAGTCAGTCCAGATTCTGCTTTATTAAACAATATTGAAAAACTTGGCTACATATCTCCTCCGGGATGGTTATAAAACCAACATAGGAAAGTCACAGTGAGACCTGAACTAATACCCATTTCTTCATCATGCTTACACACATCTTCTCCACCTCCTTTTAAGAAAACTCAATTAGAACACAGAGATTTTACTCCTTGGTCAGTCTGTCCTCTCATACAGACTAACCTCCATTCAAGTCAGCTCCCAAAGCAGCTCTGCTCCTTGCAGGATTGCCACCTCCTGCACAGCTCCAGCCAGACAAGCAGCCTTTTTGCAGCTTCCCTCTGCTGGACGCATTACTCCCAGCAAACCTTCTCCCCTGTCCTCTGCCTGTTCCCAAATGAAGGCTGTGCCCACCTTACCATCTCCGTGCCTTAATCCTACTCAACCCTCAGGTGCAATGCAGGGCACTGATGACACACACTCTTATTAACCCCCTCATATAAACGTACAGTATTCTATACAAAGATTCATAGGACTATGTTTTCAGCAAGGATCTCAAGACAATCCGCATGGCAATCTGTGTGAGGTAGTGGGGGGAGGAAAGGCAAACAGGATTTCAGGCATTTGTGGTTTCAGTTACAAAGAAATAAAAGGCCTTGTACCATTAGGATTGTGCACAAGCAGCTCAGAAAAAGCTGTAAGCTAGAAGTGTAGCCCTTTGCTTTATTAGTCATCTAAACAGATACAAGCTGATGCCTGAGTAAGACAGACTAATTCCTTTCCAGATACATACACTGCAGCTTGCTTAAATCCTCTATGAATTTGCTTCAACCATGACTCCATTGTTCAAATTCACACCCTGGCTAATTGCCAGCTTGCACACTTCCTTCTTGCCAGCCTGTATTTTCAGTCTTCACAGAACAATAAGCAAAACCACATTATCCTTGAAGATTTATCCCCTGGTAAATCTCTGTCTTTGGCTCATCTATCTTGTTAAAGAAATTCTCTTCCTATGTTTACTTTAGAGGAATTTGGGTCAGCAATAGCAACATTTTTTTATGTACATATTTGTTTGTTTATAGTTCCTTTTCTTTTGTTTTCTCATCACCATATACGCTGACTCTCAGAATCAGGTTGAAAGTTCACAATTTTCCAGTTCTGTCAACCAGTAAATAAACTTCTAAAATCTTAACATCTGTTCTCTTGTGACTGATTCAACTTCTAAAACATACAGTTCATTGGCTTTAACAGCACATTTTCTTTCACACCAGATATGTTGTACAGTTGCACATGACACCAAATGCAGAACAGTTCTCCTGAAATAGCAAACTGATAGTTGTAAACAACATAGTATTTGTATAGTATGTGTTCTGAGGTTATTGCTTTACTTAGAAGACAAAATATCACACAAAAATGTTTCTGGATGTTTTTTCTTCCCCATGTGCACTTGTGTGTGTGTTTATGATGACATTTCTTTGGTCTGTAAGTAGGTTGTTTGTCCATATCATTTTTTAAACATGCTGCATTGCTCAGTGAGAGGTACTTCAGGTTTTCATTGGCTTAGTGCTGTAATTGCTAGCACTGTGTTCCACCATGAAGGATATCTGTTTACTGTATTGCAACAGCACCCTTAAAGGTGCACAGTGAATACATATTTTGAGAGAGAGAAAATTACTTTGAAAAACAAATACAAAGATGGAGGTGGACAAAAAGCTGCAGTCTAAAAGACAGTGCACTAACAAGAAAGTTAATTCAATAGAAAAAGACAGAAAAATAGGTAAAGTTTCTAGAGAACCAACACGTGATAACATGTAGTTGCAAGGAACAACTACACGGTGAAGGGGAAAACACCGGTTTTTTAAAAGCTTTTGGCTTCTGTGTACTTTCTTCACATTTAAGTTGTGCTAAATTGGCTTTTTCTATAAGAAATGATATGCTAGGAGACACTTTTGCAAATACACAGATGCTACATTTTCAAGGATACCTCAAAGCCACTAAAAAAAACCCCATAACTGACAAAACAAAAACAAACAAGCCACAAAACAGTCACACAAGAACACAACCAAAATGAAATTAAAGCCCCCCAACAAACAAACAATCAATACAGCTCTGGGTGTGGCCAGACAGTGTAATCAATAACATTTGAGACCTCCTGCCATCAAACATACTCAGTGCACTATGCTGGAGCACCACAGTCAGTTCCAGCCAGCACTAGGTGGTTCTGTTGCCCTTCTTCTCACCTCCCACTGATAAATCTAGCTCCCTACCTCTCTGCTGTCTTGTGCTTGTACAGCCTTCAGCATTGCAATGAACCAAACAAAGGAGTCCACGTGAAATAGCAGCTGAACTTACTGACAAACAGCAAGTACTCCATTTCCCAAGACAGTTTGCTCCTTATCTTTGTAGGAACAGACAGGGTAAAAGAACAAGGGTGATTAGAGGGCAAAAAGCTAACTCTCATTTTTCCTTATGAGGAACAATATTGTGTTTGTGGCACACTCTACTTAACCAGTGAAGCATCACTATTATTCTGTAACCCACTGAGATTTTGTGTTTTCCTACTCTAATAGGTATCTGGTTAGAAAAGATGCATTCTCTTCTCCACCCCACATCTACCTTATTTCAAACACTCATTCCTCCTTCTAACTTGAAACTACTGAGAGGTCTCATTTGTCTATAGTTGAGGAAGGTATCATCCTTCTCTTTAAACATAACATCTTTGAATCATCAGTTGTTTCACCATAGTCAAACCAGACTTTACCTGCCCTTTGCAAGCTAGTAAGTGCCTGCCCTGTGACAGGAGGCTTCACTAATGCAGAAATTTAACTACAGTAAAACATTATATCACTCTAAATATAACCTGTATGCCTTCCTCAGGCATCATTCCTTACAGCCTGCTGAATCCATACCTTTTCCTTCCTTATCAGTTCCTTCCTCTTTTAATGCTTCTTCCTTAGCCCATCTTTTTAGACATGCAGATCCTCCACCTGGGCAACACTTACAACAACAGCATCAACCCAAGAGGATTCAGGTGTGTATTTGCTTCATTTGACACCTCTCATGGAGAGGCACTTGACCTGGATACCCTTCCCAATTAACTTTCACTACCACTTGCTATCTGTACATTAACACCTGTCATTGAGAATTCACATTGGCTTACATCTGTTTTGCAGAGAACTACAAATCATGAAAGGCATCTGAAGGAAATGTGTGCTTTACAACATAAATAAAATATTTTATAATATTTTATAAATATGAATCTCTTTTATTTCTGAGAGCTAATTATTATGTAGCAAGCACATTTACCAGAGAACAAAACCTTATTTCCTTGATAACAGGATAGAAAGAAAAAATAAGGTGATGCATGTTGTTTTTCTTTATGGACACTCATATCTACGAGCTGCCATTCATAAATGTTCAAACTACATTTTGTCTGCAAGCAGGCTGAAAATAAAAATGTACTGCTGTAGTCTATTTCAGTAATAAACCTATGACCTCAATGTATTCATGTTAACAGGTAGCCTATAACAGCATACACCATATTACACAAAAAGCAGTTTAAGAGAAGCATATAAACAACCTTTCCAACAGAAACAGTGTGTCTTCTACTACATGTCATAATAAGGTTAAGGCTTAGTTTAAAGATTTTTCTTAAGCATTCTGTTGTGTGTATTGATCCAAGTTTTAAGGTTCATTTGGTGTACTTTAACATTTCTTCCAGAGCCCTGGAGGAAAATGCAAAGCTAGTAACATACAGGGTAATAAAGAGATGGAAAACGCCTTTCTTACTGATTAAATATATATGTATACTACAGTTTATATCCCTGATTCAGCTGTTTACTTGGTTTAAGCAGCAAGTAAATTTCCTTGATTCATCTGCTTATTTTTCTTACTTAAAAAATGCATCAATACTGCTGTTTAGAGTGAGATGTATAAATGTCTTGAGTATGTAAACAGCCTCTCCCACAGCACAGGATTTTCTTTTCCAACTCAGCTATCTATCTCTTTGCAAGAGAGGTTTTAGAGGAGAGGATTGCAAGATCCATGTTCCCAATGTGTCCAAATGGCATACATCTAAAATCCATTTGAAAAATCCTTCATTCTAGTCAAACCAAAACATAACTCATCTACCAAGGAAGTGCCTTAACAGGGTCCTCACACTGGTAACAAGAACATTTCATAACTATTAAAGCCATGAATTCCCACACCGAAGATTAGGTATTAACTGTATCATTACTTCATTTGCTACTGCTACTAGCTAAAGTGACAGGATACGTGTCAGGAATAATTCGGCAGGAAGATCAAAGAGGATGTGACATCTATCCTTCCTCTTCTACCTCACTGCACAACTTTCCTTGAAATACTGACATCAGAACAACTGACCTCCTGATGGAGCTGTGCCAGGACCTCTGACACCTATTCCTTGGCAGACCCTACTCCTTGGAGCATGACAGGAATGGCACATTTTGAGAGCAGATCTGCCTCCTTTCTCCCCAGAGTAGTAGTGATAACAGGAAAGTCACCCATAAGTCCAGTCACCTAGGACATCCTACTTGTTCTTTTTTTTCTGTACCTGACTTTACTGATGATAGCTTTATGCTCACTCAAACACAACAGGAACATACACCACAGCTGGCAAGTCTGAAGAGGCTGCAGTTGATCAGAAAGGAGTAGAAGAGGAAAGGAAGAAAGAGGTGGATCTTGTCCAAACAATGACAAAGAAGGGTTTTTTTATGTTATTGAGCACTGTGTTTTCCATACCCATTTGAAAATAGTTGTCTCTCAAAAGAAAACTATTGTATGTCAAAGTGATTTCAAATGTAAACACGAGGCATATGACAAAAGGACAAAGTACACTTAAGAAGAAAGCTTTTCCATATTTTTCAACCTGCCACTCCAGACAGACTTCAGACAAACAAATCATCTTAAAAGACAACTTACCTTGATAGCAGTATTTCTTATGTCCATACAGACTCAAGAAAACCTGCAAGGCTCTGACACTAGATCTAGAACAGACCTTGCCTAGAAGCCAAGGCAAAGCATCTGGAAATACATGTTTTCTGCTTCCACACAAAATTTCACTTAAGAACAGAACATGCACTCATCGAGAAATCTTGACACTGAACATAGATGTTCTTTCCTAGAATGGGGACACCAAATTTTTGCTTCAGTGTAGACTCTGAATCACCTATCACGGCAAGGATATGGTTGTCGAGTTCAGCATCTCAGAGTTCTCATACAATCCTACAGTTCCCCTATGAAGCTCCATAAACACAATTTTCCCCATTAACAGGGGAAGGCACCAGGGTTTACACTGACCTGGCAGTGCAGGATCTCTGGGCTGTCTGTGTAACTCCTCTTACCCTGATCTCCAACCAACACCAGGCTCCACATTCTGCTCTGCATAAACCCAAGGTTTCCTTCTACTTGCTAATCTGCATCTATGTCCAAATCTGAGTTGCACACTGTATTCTTATTGTTTAAATTCAGAATGGAGTTTGGAAAAAGCAAACATACACAAAAGAATGAAAATCTCTTCTTTCCCTGGCCTTCTGTAGTTCCCATTGCAGACAGTATGTATGTATTCCTTATTTTTAGAATGGATTGGAAATATGTATCATCATCCGTATTATAAATTTTGATTCCATTATACTCAAGTCCACCTTGAGCTTCAGTGACGACATATTTTCTGGGTTGCTTCCTCCAGCTTGACTTTCAAATAAGGCAGTGTTGTGTAACTACAGCTCACAATACATGGCTATTAAAGGCAATTCTTCACATACATCCAGCATGGTCATGCAAATGCAGGTTAACCTGAAAAAAGTCACACAGAGAAGAGACTGATGACTCAATGGGGAAAAATCAACAAAACCCAATTTATTTTCAAGTGTGGCATTTGATCACACATTGGAACATGCTTAACAGTATTGGAAAGACCTACTCATGACTTCACTAGGAAGTCCTCTAAATCTAGGTTATCTCTCCCACGCATGGAAAAAAATAAGGCACAGCTACTCTCTGGGCTCATGAGTAGCAGGTATGCCTGTAAGGAAAGTCTAACAACTTTGCCCTCACTGTTCTCTCAAGAGTTTTCTATTTCCTGTTCCTGTGCTGCATAATAGAAGTCCACCTTACGTTTGGTGATTGCCATTGCTGCAAAAACCATATGGAAAAGAATATCATGGGGGAAAATTTCTCACTTTGTCCCTTAAGAGCAACTCATGTTTTAGCCCCACTTACATGATGTAGTGATCAGTTCCACCAGATTTACTGCTTTTGCATGCAGACTTCACTAGGCTGGAAACAGATTACACCTAACTCAGGCATCCAGATGCAAGAATATTTAAAAAAATGTTCTTCTGCTACTGCCCACAATTTTATACGCCTGTAAGTAAAAGCAACAGTGGGAGAGACACATCTGAAAACAATTGTACTAACCACTGAAAGGGTGACAGCAAAATCTGGAAAGGAATTTTCATTTGAAAAAAATACATCATAGATGACATAAGAAAAAAGACTGTGACATCAACTTTAAGCTTCTACTACTCTCAATATACCTGCAATCATGCAACAGGCATGCATCAACAAAATAAAGGAATCCAGAACAGTGCCAAGGATTTTATAAGTCACTCATTCAAATTACAACTGTGTTTTCACTGTTTCTTTGGTTTAATCCTTCCAAATTGTTAAATATCAAAAAGCCTGGCAGTCCCTACACTAAGTTAGCTCAGCACTACATAGTGAACTTTCTTAGTGATTCTTGAGGCATTAGTAGGATGGACAAAAAAATTACCAGCAGTGCTTAAGGCAAAAGCTTAGTGAAGTAAGCCGGAAGCTTGTTTCATTTGGGCAACACAGAGCTATATAAAATTAAGGTAAATTATTTAGATAACAAAAAAATCTCAGCACATAACTTAGTGAATGTTGTTGTATGTTAGCAAGAATATAATGGAAATAAGGGAATTTTCAACTTATAACCTCTAACTTATTTTGGTAGGGCAATCAATAAGAAAAAAAAAGAGCATCTTTTTACTAACTATAGATCTGCTCTCTACACTGACATTTACTTGTAATTATAACAGATTATATTTTTATTAATTTTCTTATCTGGGATACTTTGTGACAAACAAACAAAATTCCTCTTAAAACACATGCTGATCCTAAGAAATACCACTGAGATATGAAATTCTAAAGCAAAAAAGCTTCTCTGAAATGGATCATAACACAAATTTCAGTACTAATTCAGGTAAATTCCATAAAGTCAACACATGTATCACATATCATAGCCACAGCACTTATTCAATGTCTCAGATCACACAAAAAATTATATGAAAACTTCATATGATATTTTACTATACTTAGATTTGAAACCAAGCCTAAAAGCAGTTTGTCCTTTCATAAAGGTGATCAAAGTTATATGAAGGTTGTAGAGATGCTATCAATGGCAGGAACTTCCGACTTTGGAGAAGAACATCCCTTCAGTAGACTGGTAGCAAAACACTGCTGAAATCAATCAGCCTTGTCAACTAAGCAGCTGTAGATATAATCAACACATTTGAAATGGATGGTACTAAAAACTGCTGGACAACATATAGCTTGAATTAGCAGAGACAACTATTTAAGTTATTGATGCAGAATTTTTCATAATCAAAGTCTCAGAAGGTAAAAAATTTAGATACAATGAAATTGGTAGCACAAAACTGATCAAACAGTTCACCGTACATCACAGAATCATAGTATGGTTTGGGTTGGCAGGAACCTTAAAGATCATCTAGTTCCACCCCTGCTGCCATTGGCAGGAACACCTTTCACTAGAGCAGGTTGCTCAAAGCCCTGTCCCAACCCTGGTTTGAATGCATCCAGGGATGGGGTATCCACAAATTTCCTGGGCAGTCTGTTCTGGTGCCTCACTACCCTCACTGTGAAGAAAATTACTAAGGAAACCTGCATTAGCACTTTGTTTATGTGTATGCCTCAAATGTAAGCAGTTCTCTAAGTTTTTTATAACTTTGATTTGAAGTTTTCCACCAAGAGCTAGGGAACTGTTCTTGCACGTTTTTCAAGTCTGATAAGTATTATATTATTATAAGGTCTAGTTAAAAATACTATAAATTTTTATTTTATATGAAACAGTTTATAAGAAATTAGCCCAGAAGCCTTGTGCATATAAGTATACTCTTGTGAACAGTTTCTAGCATTTTCAAGATTAGAGACTACCTGGGCACTTTTTCTTAATAAACTAGTGAGAATAAATACACTTTACAGTAACTATCACAATTCTCAAGGAGCAAAGATTTTCATATTACTTTTGACACTTTCCTTGCTATGCATGCTGTCTTTTTAGGCAGTTTTGATTTCCATATTGTCACTTTTTTCTTTCTGTTTCAGAATGCAAAACAGTTTCAGCAAAATCAGAACTTTTTTTATTTTCAGAAATTACTCATGGATTAATGATGTCAGATTTCTAAGCCAAGATTTAAATGGTATCCCCTTAATGAATGTGTACTGCAAATGGTGTTTATTGACTGATTAATCAGCAGATTTATTTTATTCTCTTCTACTCTCTTCTCAATTTTTTCTTCACTCTTTCTGAGAGACATTAGAGGTTTCTTGTTTGAAGAGGGGACTAATTACCAGGAAAGACCATCGTCTAAAAGGGTAGAGGTCACTAGTTAATAAATGCCACTGTCTTATCGTCCCAAGCTGAGGATTCAAGGATAGAAATGAAATGAAATCTGCAAGTGCCAAAACTATATTGCAGGGTGAAACTGCCTCAAAACTGAAGAGAATTTCTGTGGTTGAGCATGAGGACTGGGACAAAGTTGGGCAAACGATTTCTCAGCAGGAGGATGGGATGTGCAGAGGGAAACAACACAAATACTAAATAAAGCTGCAAGATTGTTACGTGTCAGATAAGCACATACCCACACACAGATCTTGCCATGAAGATGCACACACCAGATCAAATGAATACAATCAGCCCTGAACAGGACACATGAGAAATCATAAGACACAGTTTGTGTTACCTGGAACAAGGTGGACCAAGTGTGACAGTGATGTAGTGCTGACCACTGACTTCAGTAAGATCTTATGTCTTCCCATCACCACTCCAGCTTCTTCCTGAACAGATACAGAAAATGAGACAGTCTTACATTACATGTTCTGAATAATATTAACAATCTCAGTATAGAGGGTATCCTGATTGGTAGTTTCAGAAAAAAATAGCAAGTTCTTACTGTGAAGGCAGAATTGCCCTCTCACACATCATTACCTCTAAAGTATATATTCAGGTACAAGAGTAATAGAGATGGAATTTCTATTTCCTGGGTGAATTGGTCCTTTTCCAAATATAGGAAACATTTTTCAGAGGTCTTGTCTCTTTGAAGAGCACTGTATTCAAAACACGAAAGTGTTTTTTGATTACTGAGCCAGTCTAAATGTGTTCAATTCTTTCCAAAGGACCTCTGGTTTAGTCATTTGAGGCAAACATCACATTTGGTGACTTTGGGATCCCTGAGAAAATTAAATAATCTTTGCTGACCTTGTGGGTTATTTTGTGGTTAGGTTTTTATATTGACACAGCTCTTAACTACCTAAGGTGTTATGAATACTAATATGGATGAAGTTTGGTGCACCACAGTGAGAAGGAATTAACAGACTGCAGAGAAATTATCACTAAATCCATTTTTGTTTATTGATAAAACAAAGAGTAGGAAATAAAAAGAAATTGGAAAAAGTATGAAAACAGTAAGAAAAATGAATATAAAGAGCTGCTGAGCAGTACACAATTGCCACCTCAAATAAAATTACTTATTTGGCTTTTCTAGCCCCTATTTCTTCATAAACATCCTGTCCTTCAAAATTTAGGTTTACAAACTGCTCCCAGTGGCATATAACCTAAAAGATTAAGTGGAAGTTTTGTAATTTTCATAGGCAAATGGGGAAGGTAAACCAAAGTCATGAGTCCTATTCTCATTTACAAACTGTATCTGAGCCTGCTCTGGGTATATTGGGTTTGTGGAAACAGAAACGCACAAACAAAAAGCCCCCAAACCAAGAAGCTGTTATTAGTAAACTCAAGACTGAAAAGGTTTCTGGAAATACTATAGACAAGGCAAACTGTTTTAATATTTGCTGATTATATTATAGTTGAAGAAAATGGCTCAGTCCATATTTGCTGAAAAAAAAATTAAAAGCAATTATGTTGTTGATTCCTTTTTTTTTTTGTGAGATTCTGTATTATCAAAACCAATTAATATTCAGAACAGCCTGTGATTATTTCAAAGATTAAGTCTTAGGTGTTTTTCCATCAATTTGAATTGCACATGCTTCCACATTTCTTAAAGGGCCCATTGTGAAGTGCTCCATATCATTACACCATGGAATTGTGTTGTCATCACCACTCCAATCAAGTTTTATTGCACTGATTTCAGTAGAGTATTAACAGCTTAAAACTAGAATATTGACTACACAAAACAATCATATGTTTTTCCATTTTAAGCATTTTTACCTCCTTCCATCCCACAGGTGCAACACCCCACCCCTGGCTTATTCTCATCTAACTTCATGCCGAAGAATACCAAGCTCAAATCTTCCCATTCATTGCAGTCATTTCTGTTTGAATTTCTTTACACAGTTTCTAGGGCTATATGTGTTTTACTGATTTTCTACACTTGGTAAGAACTGTACTGGCTGAATTTTAATACTTGAAGTTTTACAACAGTCAGTACTTTTTCAGTCCCTTTCCAGTTCAGTGATTTCAGTTGAAGGCATGTTCCCTCTCTTCCCCATATTTAAACAAAAGGAAAGACAAAGAAAATATTGGCTCAGGTTGACAAAACAGTCATGTAAGAGAATACAAGGGAATATTGAAAGGTTTTAAAATTGCTGCCAAGAAGGAAAAAGACAAACACACAGCAGCAGAGTACTCAAAGATGAGTATAAAATATACAAGAAAGTGAATGTTATTTCTGTTTTAAACTGTTCTGTATGCTCTGTTAAAGGAATATGCTATTTCCCTGATTGTAATAGATTCCTGTAAAGGAAAAAAACAAAACAAAGCAAAACACCAAAATTTGAATGTTAAGTAGACAGGCTGGGTTTGGGCAGCACAGTGAGAACATCAGAAAGATGGGTAAGCTGTAAGCAGTACAAACTTCACAGTTTGCTAAAAAACAACCCCTCTGTAACAGCATATAAAAACAGAAAACAGCCTGGAAAAAAAAAAAAAAAAAAAAAAAAGAATAGCAGCTGACAATCTGAATGTGCAGGTACATTTCAGGTTTTGGCAGAACTTTAATTTTACTGCAGGAGTATTTATACTTCTACAGTTAATGAAAGTAAACGGTATGTACCAGGAACTGTGGAATTGTGCCCAGAGGTCAGGGCAGAATGATGACATATGGTCATGACATTATAAAAAGCAAGTGCCATGGAAATCCCTTTTCTTAACATTTTAAATGCAGACTTGAAAGAAGAAAAAAGTAGTCACAAATAATAAAACAGTTCTGTTTCCTCAGTGCACAAGTATCCAACATTACAGTGTCCTCTGTCTAGCAACTTTGCTTGTCACTGGACTGCTAACATTTGGGGGAAATCCACATCAGTCACGTCTCAAAAGCAGTTGTTAGGGAGCCCTGTCCTGAAGAATCACAGGAGAAAGAAATAGATCAGAGGTTCAGTTTGAGGTAAGTAGCCTCACTCTATAACTATATGTAGTAAGTTAAGTTCCTTAGTTTGATCTATCACAAGATGCATGGCTTTAATATTGTACAGGAGGCACTGATGAAAAAGCTGAGTGTTCTAACTTATCTCAACAACTTTGGTGTCAGAATATGGGCTTCAAAAAGCATCAGTTTCTGATAAGGATTTATAGCCCTGAACCTTACACACCCCCATCCTCCAAGCTCAAAATTCAGTCCAAATGAATCTTTAAAATAAAAATTAAGAGATACCATGCTTAAAACAGTCAGTTACAAACCACAACATTGAACGTTCCAGACCAAAAAACAATGCACAAACACAGACCAGCCAAGATTAATTACCTTCCATGCTTGCAAAGTTTCAAAGATCATTTTCTCATCATCTTGGAGAATGCTGTAACAATTATATAATTGCTATTCTACAGTGAGAAGTTACTATTTCTTTCTTTTGAAGCCATTTCACATTGCAGGAAAAAAAAGAGTATTAATGCAGAAAAGAGTCCTAAAACATAGTCTTGTTTCTAAAGAACATTTCTCCCTGCTCTAGCCATGTGGTGAATGGCATCTTACCTTAGAAACCTCAAAGATAAAAGCAGAAGCAGAGTGTGTTGCACAAGAACTTTTAATAACAGTACTCCCTGAACTCAAAAACTGTACTCTAAGGCAGTGCTGAATAAAGAACTAAAGAGCTGACACATTGCCCATCAATCTCTTACATGATCTGCTGAAAACCGATATTCATCAAAAGGATGCAATTCACAGTTATTTTACAACTTACAACATGTAGGTAGGAGACACCACAGATCTTAAGTGAAAAAAACCCACTGAAATAAAAAGACTTGTCCCACAGATGTAGCAGGGAAAGAAATCTGCACATCACAAAATAAAAGATGATGAAATTTCAACACTCAGAATCATTCCTCTACAAGACAGAAGGAACAACAGCCAAATTCATATCTAGTGTAGCATCACAACTAATGGTCTGATGTATTGAAGAGGAGATATACTCCTACCGTGTGATGAGCTGCAACAAACCTACTGCCAAAGTAGTTCTACTGTTGAGGAAGTAGAATTGCCCCATCGGTGTATCAGCAAGATTTGTGTACTAAACATCAGCTATCACAGCAAGTCTGTGGGGAAAACTTTGACTGTCAGTGTGCTGAGAGCAGCCCAAAAGGCTGGCTGATGTGATGGTGAAAATGATTCAGAGCACAATAGTGAAGAGGAGCTATGACTTTCTTTTCATTCCTAGAGTGCCCAAGAATCATCAGCATCATAACTCTGAAGGTCTCAAAATAATAAAGAACAGAATCAGACAGAATCTGCACCCACTTAATTTAAGGCTGAGCAACTGCTTTACTGTCCACACTACTGCTTGTCACAGAAACACAGCCACTTCATTTACCTCATCCATGTCCACCTCAACTCTTAAGATAGTTTCAGATTTTTACTACAGAAATACCTACTGTGATTGAGCAGAATAAAGTCTGCATTTATGTATTTCATGCAACTCCTGGAATTCTCTGAAGGAGAGAAAAGCACCAGAACATAAAGGATATCAAAAGCTGCTGCTTCACTGCCACAGGCACAACAACTTACCTACCTCCTTGTTCCAGTACAGCCCCCCAAGGCCTTTCTCCAATATTTATATGCAAGACAGCCCCCTCCAAGATACGCTGCCATCAGCCTCCACAGCTATTCCCTCTGATGGAAGAAAAAACCCACAGAGTACCATGGTGAAAACTTCTCCAGATGGAGCTAAGTGTTATGCAGTTTGCCCTCCCAGTCCGTTCTCTGCCAAGCACCAATACCAGCATGTTCTCAGTACTTGCTCTTGTTACTGACCATCTCAGTCCCACCTGCCTGCCATTCTCTTACTCAGAGAAACAGCTGAATTGCTAATTCTCATGCTTTTTATATTTTCATCTATCTTTTTGGACAGACAATGCTCCCTTAATCCAACTAATATCCCTTGCTGGGTAGCAGTAAGAGCTTCTCCACAGGAAAGGAAAATGAGGTTACAAGGAAAGTCACAGCCCAGGCAGTGCCCACACCAACCGGAGCACAGTTTCGCAGTACCTCAAAGCAGCAGGCAGAGCCAGGTGCTGACACCAGGTTCAACTGACAGCCCTAAATAGGACAAAAATATTTAGGCCCAGCGTCCATTCAGAGAGCCCAGGCTGCATGAACAGGAGATGGGACCAAAATGAAGACTACAGCATCAGTTCCAGGTCGTCCAGGAAACTTGGCTGGGGACAAAAGGGGTGACAGGCACACTCCTAATTCAAAGAAAGACAAATCAGGGCTCTTCTATGTTTCTTCAGGTAATAAGATCTCTGTCAACTTTACTGATTACTGTGAAGTCAATCTTGATTTTACTTATTATAATATGAGGTGACTGGCCCTAGTGATTTGCTTGTTCTATGCTGCTTTCATATTTTAACTTCACTTAGGTATACCTTAAAATGCATATGTAGAAAACATGTAGAAAATGTGAGGGCAGAGAGAGCAGCCCCAGACAATGTAACAAACAGTACCAAACTGCCTCTAAGACTGACTGACTCTGAATGTTGATTGGTGTGAAATAACTTGATGTTGTTAGATCTGTTCCTCTGCAGTTTTCACAACTTGCTTGTTTGGGTGGCATCTAAGTCTCTCTCTAACTCTCCAAAATACGAGTAAACACCTACAAAACCCTTAAAGGGTAGCATTTTCTAGTATGAGGTGTCTCTATCAAGGTGAGAGAGAGAGGAAAGAAAAGGTTGTCCCATTCCCTGGTATGGAATGGGAAGGTGACTCTTGTTGGAGCCTGAACCATATCCTGATGCTCATCTCCCACTCTCCAGGACGCAGTCAGCACATGAAACAATAGCACAAGACTTCTCAATGTATCATGGCCTTTTTTGGTGCTTGAGTCACCCTTGGCTCTCTTAGGTTTTCCTGGTAGGGCCTCTTCATTTCCCTTTTCAGGAAGCATTCCCTTCTCTGAGTATTACACTTACCAGCACCAGCAGTCTTTGATGCAGGGTACACTCTTGACACAAAACTAAAATGGGACGGATGGCATAATATCTCAATTCCCCTATGAGTCTAAATTGCAAACATGTCACCAAACAACCCAGAAATGAGATAAATGACAACAGTCCCTGCAAGGAACAGGTTCCCTTTCTCTGAAACAAAATCCTGGACTGATCCTCATCATAGCTCTAAATTCTGGTTAAAAATACCTGACCTTGTGAAACTTCACAGTTCTCTCTGGGCAGCCATACCCCTCCCTGTCCAGCAAACCACCTCCTGAGGTTTACTGAGGACCAGGCAGAACTGTCTGTCTCCACGCGTGCCAGCCCTTGATCTGATGGCCCCCTGATACTGGCTTCTCATATTTTTAATCTTTCCCCAACAGCTTGATAACCTACTTGTTATGCACCTACACGGACACAGGCGCTGACCTGCAAGAGGGATGGGGGGCGGTGTGATGTCAGGGGGTGCTCACCACCACCCTCTGCCTGGGAGCTGCGGCGCCGCGCTGGAGGGATTCCTCCTACAACTTCCCTTGTAGCGCGGGCTGCTGCTCTCAGTCTTCAGTGATGGATGGGGTTCGCTCTCCTCGGGAAGCAGCGGGAAGGAATGCTCTGCAATGCCGACACACCTCCCCAGGTCTGCCGTTTGTCGGGGCGGAGGGGAAACACGATGTCGAATATGGAGCATTTAGTAAGTCAGTAAGTGATCAAATAAATGACGCTCCTCCACGGAATAAAAATGGCCTCATTCACCAGTGAGAGGCTGAGCTGCTGTGCTCCGTGTTCGCCGCCCGCGGTAGTGTAAGAAAACCCTGAGTGATCGGAAGCTCGGGGTTTCCCTGGCACTCACCGCCTTCGCAGCCCAGCCCAGCTTTGCGGGCTGGAACTGCGGCACCTGCCGGGGCGCAGGGCGCCGCCGCTGCTGCTGGTGCTGGTGCTGGTGGAGTGCCGCCGCCCTGCCTTTTCCACGGCTCTCCGCGGCTGCGGGCCGGGTGCTCCCGGGTTTTCTTGTCACACCCGCCGCCGTTATGTAACCGTTGGTCACAGCGGTGGCTTTGGTTATGCCTCACTTCGGACTGCCGCTGGATACAGCGCCGTGACCGCCGGACAGCTGAGCAGGAGCCCCTCCCGCCCCGCGCAGAGCCCGCGGAGATACGCTGCCTGCGCTCCGCGGGGACACCCTGCCTGCGCTCCGCGGAGGCTGTTCCACCCTAGGAGGAGCCCCGCGCTCCCGCTGAGAACTTCCCCATTCCCCGTTGCTGACTCCCCCCTTTCCCCCCACGGTTCCGCGTACCCCCAGCCGCAGCACTCCCCGTAAGCGCTCCGGGCAGGATGGCGGTGCGCGGGATCGCCCTTGCCAGTGCAGCTTCCCAGCCCTGCCGTCCCCTTATCCTAAATGGGAGATAATTCCTACGCCCAGTTTGTTCAGAGATTTTTAACAGCTCTATACCCCGTAAGCGAGAAGATTCTGCCAGAAGAAAATATCTTAGTTTTTTTCAATGTTTTTCTTTTGCAACCGGAACGCCCAAGGCACCTGGGGGTGAAGGGATACTCCATTCACTCAACCGGGTCCTCCTGACGGCTGGGCAATGGCTCCCTGTTCCCTCCGCGCTGCTTTTGGGAAACAGCGGAGCTAGACCTCATCTGGCTCGTAGGGGTACCGCAGGACATCCCCGCTACCTTTCCCTGTGCAGCTCGCCCCCGCTGCCGAAGTGTCGGGGGAGGCAAAATGACTGCAGGGGCGGTGTGTGACCCCCCCTGTCGCCCCCCTTGCCGTGGCAGCACGTGGTGCTCCTGAGACACGGGTCCTCAGACGCTCCCCCCGCCCAGACAGCGGCATCGAGAGGAGCTTTTTATAGCAGCCCCTACACACTCCCCGATGGGAGGTTTCTCGCCGCGCTCACGTTACCGTGCGGGTGCGATGTAAAATGAAAGAGGGGGAGGAGGGGAGAGAAGGGAGTTCGGCGAGCGCCTAATTAAGAGCCGGCGTTAACCAGGAGAGCTAAAAATAGCGCCAGGCGCTGCAAACCACCCAACCGCAGACAGCAACTCCCGTCGATGCCTCTCGCGCCTCCGCCACTGAATGGAGCGGCGGTGCTGAATGGAGCGGCAGGAGTATGAATGGGGAGCCCTGAATGGGGCGGCGCGCGGGGCGGCGCCGCGGGGGGGCGCTGTGGGGCCGCGCGGCGGCAGCTGGAGCCCCCGGCGGCGCACGTGCCGGCGCGGGGGCGGGCGGTGTCACCTGGCGGCAGCGGTGGCGGCGGGCGGGGCGGCGGCCGCGGAGCCTATAAAAGTGTCCCGCCGCGGCACATGCACGCTTTGGGAAAACTTCATAGCCAGTGTGGCGACAGCGGCGACCATGGGAGGCGCACCTGCGAGCTCCGCTCCGCAGTAGGGCAGGCAGCCCCGCGGCGGAGGGCAGCTGCATCCGGATCCCCCGCCCCGACCTGCTGTCCCGAGCGGCAGCACCGGCGACGAGTGTGGCCCGCCGGTACTCGGCTCTGCCCTCGAAGGTGGCGGCGGCAGCAGGATGAGACTGAACGGGAGCGAGCTGAACAGCTCCGTCCTCCCGCGGGACCCGCCGGCCGAGGGTGCCCCGCGCCGCCAGCCCTGGGTGACCTCCACTTTGGCCGCCATCCTCATCTTCACCATCGTGGTGGACCTACTGGGCAATCTGCTGGTCGTACTCTCCGTCTATCGCAACAAGAAGCTGCGGAACGCGGGTAAGGAGCTGCGGGGAGGGGCGGCGGCGCCGCCCGGGCTGGGGTCCGGGGGGTCCGAGCTCGGCGGCTGTGGCGCCGTGGCCTCTTCGCGTGCCCCTAAAACTTTCCCCGGTCGCGCCACTCCGGGTGTGGGCTCTGCTTGCATCCTCAGCTGGCGGTTACAGGCTGTGACAGATGCCAAGGGCTTCGTCTTTCCTGCCGAGTCGGTAATCGAGCGGGAAAGGGTATTTTTAGCTCCCGACACCGAGTCGTGGTGCTATTTTTAGCGCTCGGCAATTCCCACCTCTCAAAAGAGAATGGCAAGTAAGCCCTACTTAAGAATGAAATTTCGACACGATACTGGGGATACTGCCGTGGCATACAGTGTGTGTCTGCATGCTGGATGCTGTTCTTCTGACTGATTTTCTTTGAGTTACAGAAATGTCTCCAGTAACAAATGATATGGTTGAAGCTTCAAATCAAGCAAATACGAAGTTATAAGCATTGCAGAATTCAGACAATTCCCGCCCTCTATTTTGTTCACCTCCTACATGCTGTCTAGATCTTTGAGGAATGGGAAACATCTAACAGAAAACAGCTTTGGGCACTTTCTTTTTAAAAGTAAAACTAATTTTGACAGCATAGAATCTGTGCTGGTCTGTCAAGTAAATCCCTCTTAGTTTGTGGATTATTGGTCAGACAGGCAGGAACTTCTTCCGATTCATTCTGCTTTATCATGTCAGACCAGCTGCTGCGCACGTGTACCAAATCTGTGCACTCCCAGCCCTGTGCATCTTTCATTGAAAAAAATTCAGGAGCATGCGAAAAGAGCTACACTGTTAATGAGAGCAGAATTTTACTCCATGACAACTGAGAAATTGCCTTATTTTTTTTTTTCCCCAAGGCTCAGCTGTCAGGTTCTTAGTTATTACTCTACTGAATTCATTACCTAGTGGGTTAAGATTCAGTTGAGGGGGATCACGAGCCCAGGCTTTTCTGTGAGGTAGCCTAAGAAAGATAGGTATTATTGGACTCTAGTAAAGACTGGCATGCTTAACTTTCTCAGGTTAATTCAGGTAATTCAAATGTATGGTACATTTCAGTTTTATTGAAACGTAGTGGAATGCCACACAAGATCAAAATGAAGAGTAACAAATCTTGAGTTTTTTCTCTCTATGGTTGCCACTGGTGTAAATTCTTAAAGCTATATTCTCTTCCTGCTTTCATTGACAGAAATTTCATTCACTGGAGCTGTCAGGGTTACACACTGCAATAGTATGTAGCTGAGAGGAGATTCAAACCAGAAGTCCAAGTCAGCGCTTGATTACCCTTGTTCCCTGGGAGATTTTCAGATAGAGGGAGAAAGGATTGAGACAGGCATATTATGGGAGCTACACCAAGGGAAAGGGTGATATTCTCCTACTCCTTAATTTGTAAATCTTTATTTCAGCATTTCTGTGAGGAATTTGAAATATAGACATGTCTGGTATTAAGTCTGAAATAAATGTGGTACCTGTTTTTTGGAAACATAACAGAATCACTGGTCTCTATGCATGCACATACTCTGCTGTACATCTCATGTAATCCCTCTTGAAGCTCAACACATGCTCACTCTTACTGCATTTCTTGTTCTTGCCTTTTCTCTCATAGTGGCTGCTAAGAACTGCAGCAAACTGGCAACAGTAATCTCCTACAGCAAGGAGAATAGAGCATTCTTCTGAACATGTATTGAGACTGGAACATGAACTAGATAGTGATTTACCCTTTGAACTTAAGGATTAATTAAAACAAGTAGATACTTGGCACTAGATGGTAAATAGTCTTTTTTAGCAAAAAAATAGTAGTAAGCTTTTAATGTTCTTTGTTTTGTTTTATTTTTCTTTAAAATATCATGTGGTTTAGTACATGGATAATTGGAAACTTTGGCAATAACATAGTTGATGAGCTTCAGAAAGGTGTGCTAAGTGTTTTTGACTAATGCTACAAAATCCTGTGCCTGGGCATAACTTTACTTATGTGAGTGCCACTGCTAAATTTGGCCTTCTGTTAAGAAGGGGTTTCTCAGGCAGTAAACTTATGACAGGGCATAAGTATTTAGAAAACCCTGGTCCAATTTTTAACTATGAAGACTAAAGTCTCCTAAATGTTGTTTACACTAATTCATATTATTCAGGAAGAGATTACACTGAAAATAATCTGATTTATACATACAACTAACTTGTAACTTGGTAATGCCAAAACAGTTACTTACGACTTTTTTGAGAGGTATAATAAAGAAATTCTGGTTTTGCCACAACTTTATGTTAATAAGTCCTGTTGGCACATTTATTGAGGAAAAAAGACACAGGATGAAAATTCCAGCGGAAAAAGGTCAGGGAGGAACAGAAGATGCCTCCTGAAGAAAATGTATCTCACTGAAGATTTTCTTCCCTCTTTGCAAGAGAGGACTAACAGAAATAAGGAATGTTTTAACACTTTACCAAAGTGGTGGATTTGGTGGGGGAAAACATCTTGCATCTCTATCCTACTCTCTATTGTATTAATATTTTTTGGAAGATAACTCCAAATTGAACCTGTGGACTTATGATTTTAAAAGTGCATTGGGGAAAAGTAGGAAGGACTAGAAAAACCTTCTCAACAAGTGATGTAACCTTCCTGACAGTCAGAAGGTTAGTAAAAGACCCTGATCAAAGCAGAGAAGTCAGTAACTCGAAGTTTGTCTCAGCAAGCGAGGAGTGTCTGATACTACAGACTCCTTCATAGGCACAAGCATGGCTTCAATAGATGCTCTTCTAGACACAGAAGCTGATGATGCAACTGGTAGGATCCTCTTTTATTTAATGTACTTGACTTGTAATAAGTTTCATAGTTCTGGTCTGTTTTTTCTTTTATCGTGGCTTTGTAATCTAAAAGGTGCCTGACACCAATTCAGTCCTGATGGGAACAGCTGCAATTTAATGCTGACCTACACAGAGACTGAATTTGGCTTATGATGTCTATGATCTTTTAACTTTGAAATAAAGTTCAAGGGAAACATTCAAGGCATAAGGATTTTAATGACTATATCTTGATAGCACATTCATGCATCTTGAACCTTAACTGGTGTGCTTTCTTTAATAACTACTTTTAAAAAAGAATGAGAATAGTTCACTTTGAAAAAGTTTTGTGTAAATCATCCTAAGGTATCTTATTTTCCATTACTAATATTCTCACATTAGAAAAGAGGTCATTCAACCATTCCACCCTGAAATGATGGAAAAACTAGCCTTAGGTAAGGTGGATTAAAGAACTACAGGTACTTTTAGCAGTAAGTGGAGTTTTTACTAGAAACTATCAACATTTAATTAGAGCATCTCAGAAAGCTGAAGAGATGGTTTAACATGATTTATATAATACACAAACTTGGTGATTGCTGGTATCCTTATGCCTTTGTTGTTACCCACACCAAGAAAAACAATGCATCAAGAACAAGTTGAGGGAGCAGTTCTCAGTCTTTTGCTATGGAGATTGGTTTACTGGTTGTGACGTTAAAATGTCAGAATGCACCTGTCATTTTGGCGACAGTGGACTTGGGTAGTCAATTGTTGCAGGACTGAACCATTTTTAAGGTCAATGAAGAGAGCTTTCTTCAGTGCTTATTACACCTCTTGCTCTTCTTTCTCTCCCTTTTTTAAAGTGTTCCCTTGGCCTGGAGGGTTGCTTTTTCCAGGGCACTTTATTTGCTGAGGTCCAAAGATTCCCTTACTACCCCTCCAACAGAGCCCTGTGTGGGAAGGGAGCCTCCAGCAGGCAAGAAGAGAGTCCCAGCAGTCTGACCCTCACTCTTCTGTGCCTATTCTGTCTGCTAACACCTGACATGCCTTGGATAATACAGGAACTGGTGCCAAGCTGGTAACTAGCATCTACACACCAAGGCAGAAAGCTGCATTCACCCTTCTCGCCCCTCTCTGTTCTGTGCTAGGTGTATTTGAGTTTCTATACTTTTTTCCCAGTTGTTCGTGTTCTTGGCCCAAATGTCTTATTGTTAAAACTCTGTTTTGTCAATAGTGAAGAAAGCAGAGAGGAAGTTTGACATTGCTGATGCCCCAGGGCCCTAGAGCAGCAAGATATGGGACTGCACACGCGCTTAAACTAATGTATGTGTGGTAACTACTTTCCTGAATGAGATGGCAATGAGATGGAAAAAGGGAGAAACCCCAGTGTTCGTACATTCAGTTTGCCTCACCTGCTTTAGGTCCCAAGAGTTCTATGAAGACAGCTCTGTGAGTGTGAAAAAGAATAATGAAATCAAGAGTAATCTCTAAGATCAGTCAAGTTACTTTTGAAAGAACTAAGAAACACAGCTACTTTTTTTTTGTTTTAAATCTAATCTTTGCTAAATTGTACAGCCATTGCAGAACTGGGGAATGGGAATCTATCAGTAAGAATTTAATCTTGGAGGCTTTTCAAACTGGCCCTGGGTTTTGTTTTGAGCAGTGTAAGAATGTAGTTGCTGGCTGTTCCTCTTTTAGTGCTTTTTCTAGAATGTAAATCTCAAAAATGAGGATGCATCTATCTTTTGATAGTCAGATTGGAGATATTATCAGTCTTTTTAGAAAAATACTGTTCTTGATGATGTTTTGTTTTTTAAATTTAAAATGATAATGTTAAATGCTCTAGTAAAGATTGTTTTATCTAATAAATATATCTCCTTTGGTGAATTTAGACTAATGGAGTCATTCTTTTTGTTACAGGTGATCTTGGACTTCATTTGTGTGTCCTGAGAGGCTGGGTTGCCCAACAAATACTTGACTCAAGGAAGAGAATTTATAGAAGATCAAGTTGTAGCACAAATTCAGGGTTCTGATAAAATCTGAGATGTTGATGGCAATGAACATTATTTCAGAAAGTAATAACTTCAAGTATTAAAAATGGTAAGCTGTTTGGGAAAAGGGAAAATTTCTAGTGGAGATGCTGAACTTTGCTAATTGTTGAAGAGAACTGAGCATAAAAATGCAGTATCAATAAAGTCCTTCCTCAGACTGATTTTGATTGAATACTTTTCTGAATCAAAGCTTTACTTCAAAGACTTGTTTAAATGGTGCTGTGCTGGTGACCAAAGGTAGATATGAGTATTTAAAATAATAATTTATTCTTACTAATGTCTGTCAAACTCAGCTGTTTATTCTTTCTGCAAGATTCTGCATTTTGAAGTTTTTAGAGGCATTGCTTTTTTTACTTAGCTGCTGCCAGCAGACAGTGGTACTGATAGTCTGCTGTTTGCTGTCTCTTAGGTTATGTTTTTGAGGGGTTCTCCCTTTTCTCATTAAGTTTTTTTTCATCTTTAATCTTTTCATTAGCAATTTCTGATCTGCTTCTGTTCTTATCTATTTCTTTTTGCACCATCCACTTTTCTGTCGTAACATAGATACTTCATGTCTTTCTTATGTAAGACATCATCAGCAAGTCTAGGTTAGTGACAGAAAATGCTACCAAGATTAGGCATCCAGTGTTGATATTTCAATGTCTGTTCTGTTTCTACAGTTAGACTTGCTCACCTAGGGCAGTAAAAACATTGCAGTGTCAATTCAATGGTATGCATCACAGTTTAGTTTTGCAACCTAAAAGAACTCCTCACCCTTGCTGCTGTCAGTTTTTCTTCTAGTCAAATCAGTGTGCTGCCTTAAATTCCACATTTTCCACTCCTGAGAAGCAATTGCCGAGCTCTGTTTTGGAAGGACAAGTGTTCCTCAGAATTCTTCAGGACAACAGAACACAACTTGTTAACAAAGCAAGGAATGTTTGCTTATTTAATGAAAAATAAGCATGTATTTTAAAATGTGTAGTTAAGTAATGCTTGGGACTGTAATACAAGTGCTACTACTAAACAAGTGTTCTTCCAAACTCTACTTCTCCTGAAGTCACACAATATTAAAGTTCAGTGGCATAATCAAGGTTCACACCTAAATGACAGAATAAATGTGTGATTATCCCATTTTTAAGAATGTATCAAACATACAAAAAAACTTTACCAGTGCCCTTAAGTTCAGATGACGAACATGCTGCAAACTTCTTCCTCTCTTTTTTTCAAGTCAAGCAAAAACTAAGGGTAATCAATAAATCTGTTTTACAACATTTAGGTAGTAACTTTTGCAGCTTCTAAATAGCTTTGTGATAATAACTGGCCAGTGTGTGTAAAAAGTTTCATGTTCTATAGGTCTTTTTTTAAATGACATCTATCCATAAAGAGGAGGCAAACTTATACCCCTTCCTTGCCCAGAAGTAAAAAACTCAAGCTTGTTCTTTTAATTTTGCAAATTATCTAATATAGTAGCAGGTCATACAGTTAAATATGCTCTTTGAAGCCTAGATATTAGATTACTGATGATCACAAAAATGCAGCTCTAAATTATCTCAGAGTCCTGGACTTGAATTTGGTTATGTGGGTTTTGGGCAGGGTGGTGGGTTGGGGCTTTTTTTTTTGATTGTAGAGTGCTCCTCATCTTTTCCATTGCTAGAGTTAAAGAAAGTCCTTCAATGCTTCACTTGGATTCTCTACCCTAACTTCTAAGGGCCCTTGTTCTCTAAAATGGGAGAAAATAGAAGCAGCTGATTTTAAACCCTTCATTGTGTGACCAAGCACTGGAATTTTCCATTCAAATAAATACTAAGCATCTGGAAGTTTATGGGTGGTTTCTGGTTAATCATATTTTATTTCTCTGTCCATACCTTTAAACTGCCTGTTCAGCTACTTTTATTGTGGCAGGATATGTCCCTTTTTTTGCGTAGACCTACAGAAACCTCTTGTAGTATGAGTAAAAACATCAGCTCTTGGTTGTCAGTTTGGTGGTCAAAGAAAGGTTGATCTCAAATTCTGTTGATCTTTTTACACAATAACCTTTCCCCTTTTGCAAGAGAACAGCCACCTCTAGGAAACTCAGGCAAACTGCCTGATCTCTGGAAATACCTTACCTAAAAGTGAAATAGTGGTTTTACTGAAATCAATAGCAAATCTCTTACAAGGTCAGTGCCTGTCTCCCGTCACTTTTTTTGCCTTCAATACTTGGCAGTCAGTAAGAAGGCTGCTCTACTGCTAACAATCTTAAACCCAATGTGAGGTAAGTAGAGAAATCTACCATAACTCTGGAATTAGAACAGGATTTTTGTTGGATCACTGATATCCTTGCAGTAAAGTTGATCACAGATCAGGATCATAAGTGCCTGACCTCTATATCCTGAGATGGGTGCATCATGGGAAGCCACTTACAATTTCATGTATAGTAGGTATGTAAGCTATTAATTCTGAAAATGGATGCTTCAAGAACCCACCTGGGAATAAAAACACAAGAGCCCATCAGTGGTTGTTACTGCAATGCTTTTTTTTCTAGAGTTACAAATGGAAAAGGGCAATTTGCATGTACTAGAGTTGTCTGGTCAGATCACATAAGTATATCCTTGATATTTTTGTCCTCTTCTGCTTTCTAGGAACTCATAGTTCTTTAATATGTTCATTAATCAGAGTAAATTTCAGAGTTGAAATTTTGCTCCTGTAGACTCATTGTTCAAATTGTCTAATGATTCTGTTACAAATTACATCCTCATTCTCATATATATGTGTGTGTGTATATATATATGATATGAATTTCCTGTGGAAATTTCTCTTATCAGTCTTACTGTCTGTGACCACTAATTTTTCAGCTCTTCTTTTTTTTTTGTCTGAAGACCTGCACTGTTGAGAATCTCTGCAGTGCTTATAAATCCATCTTATTCTCCATTGCTGATGTTGTAACACATTCCAACACCTGTCACTAAGGATTTTCTTAGCATTGTTGTGTCTTGTTTTGGGTATGTAACAGAATACATTTATATCAAAGCATTTGTAAATCCTACAGGGTTTTGCCATGTTGCAGAAGTTACTCAAACCAAAGTTTGTTTCATTTTGTGTATAGTTTGGGTTCATGAATTTATGGATATAGATACTTCCAGAAACATTTCCTCTAATTAGGTGTTTTTGCAGAATGCACCTTTTCATTTTACTTTTTTTTTCTAATGCAGTGTCCACTGGCATATTGTAACTCATAGTCTTTTTATATTGCTTGTGAGTATACGCACTGTCTTGAAATTAGGGTCTCATATGCAGGAGAACTATTCAGCATGCCTGATCGGAAGGAAGGACAGTAATCTTTCCTTAACTTTCCTCCACCTAGACACAGGCAGTGGCTTTAGTTCTTAGGATAAATTAGAATAGTTTCCGTGTTTTTGTAATTAATGCTTAATGAGAGATTCCAGAGGGGTCTTTGTATCAATGAGTGTTGTACACAATAATTTTCATTGGCCAAACTCATTCTAACTATTTTGGATGCAAGCATTCAGGATTACAGAGTTACCAGAGTAATCCTCATCAAACTGAGTAAAAGAGCTTTTCATCTCTTCTCTTCACTGGTAAGTACAGAGAAGACAGCATTTGTGTCATAGCATATACTGAATACCTAATGTAGAGCAGTCAGAATTTCTTGCTCTTGAAGCAAAGTTTTTGAACATTTTTTTGGGTAAATAACTGATCATTTCTTTTGCATCTTCTCTTTCAAATTTGTCTACGTAATACTGTTTTTTGCAGCCTTTCTGATTCCTTTTTCTCTTGCCCTCTTAGTGCATCCCACTACTGGGAATGTCTGCAGTGCTCGATAATGTCAACTATGAACATTTTGCTGGTTGGTGGAAAACTGCATTGATTTTCATAATTTTTATGGCATAATACTTGTCTTATTCATAGACACTCTCCACCAACAATATTGTTATTTACCTAACAGCCACTTTTCTTCACTTACTTTTTTGGATGTTTCTAGGAATTTGTTGGGCTTCTGCTTATCATACATTTGCCCTTGTACTTTGAACGATCCATACCCATGGGCACGATGACATGAAGATGACCACTCCTGTATTGAAGAATAACCATGCACTATCCTTGCTAAATTGTTTGCTGCTGAATTTTTTGGCTTCGTTTGGTTTGGTTTTTTCCCTACATCTTCCCATTGAGGATAGATCTGTCAGGTTTTATCTAAAAGGCTCTTGTATAAGAGTTGTTATTGACTTGGGTCTCTCCCCTATGGGATCCATTACACATTCTGTGAAAATTGGGGGTTTGTATTTGCTCTCTTATAACAGAATGCAGAGATATTGCACTCTTCTTATTGGCATTATGAATACTAGCATTTTAAAAGGAGATGGAGTGTTGCTTTTGTAGTTATTCCTGGTAAGAATTTCTAATGCATACTTGGAAACAATCTAGGTGTGATCATACAAGTGTGCAAAGCTTGCACTTGCACTTGCACTTTGTTAATACTGCTTGCAGCAATCATTATCTGCAATGTGACCTAAAGATGTGACTGAATGTGGTAAACGTAAATGCAGAAATATGAATGGCAAAAATAAACAAGATAAGTTTAAGCACTCTATTGGGCATAGAATTTGCAATCTGCTTGTTATTGGCTCTTGTTTTGTACTGAGTTATCCCATTTATCACAAGAGTGATGCATTCCTTCATTGCAAGCTTTTCAAATGGATCTTCACATCTACTTTACTCAAGCTATTGCAGTGACAGGGGTTTGCTGCCAGAATGTTTCCTGGAGTACACCTGCCTGAGCACATCTTTGTAGGGCTGACATAACTTCATAGACTACCATCAAAGTAGTGAATTGATTTCTAAGATCTTTTGCTTATATTCAGGTATTCATTTTATCTTCTGTTCCGATATGTACTCAGAAAACTTTCTTGATTAGATTCAAATTTCATACAGATTTCATCTATTTCTGTATTTTGAATTGCTGACCTTTCTTTGTCATGACTAGATAGAATGTTTGCTTACTTTACTCAAAAATATGAAACTTGCTTGTCTTGCAAATAAATCTCCAAATCATGAATTTGCTTGTGTCATTCTTTAGTCCACTCTTATACAGATATTCTGATGAAGTAAATAAAATTTCCAGTGGTAACGCTGTGAAGCAGCTCCAGTATATGTTTCATTTAAGCTAAACCCCATTCTGAAAACATATTTACTAACATTATTTTAAGGATTTATTTTGTAGGAACATTTTTACAGATTCATGTGATAAGTATAAATATAGTATGTAGCCAAATACTTTTCCTGGAAACACAAAAATTTGACATTTTTAGTACACTGTAAATAAAGGATTGCCTAATGATCATCTGTAAATTTAAATTACATTGTGTCTTCTATTTTCAGAAACTGTGAGCCTCTGCCAAGGTAAGAAGAGACAGATGAGCTGACAAATTAGGAATGCAGTGTAACTGGAAAAGTAGATTAATGCCTTCTATAGTATGGTACTAATTAGTCTGTAATACTAAAATCAACCTTCGTCTCACAGGTGTAAGTATGGAGTTAGTTATTACAAGTAAGCTACTACTCTCTTGTGTGTGTGTACTTGCATGACTACTTAGGGCTGGTGTCTGTCTGTCCTACCAGAGATTGCTCTCAGGATTAAAAGCACAAGCCCCCACACAGTGATTACAGCTGCAGCAATTACAGTACTTGGGGTGGACAGAAAGGGACTCAGGGGAAACTTTCATTCATTCAGGATCATTTTAGTCTAGAGTGTCATTCAGCTAGCAGCCTCAAAAGGGCGCTGTTCTTTATCACACTTTCTTGCTTTCTTCAATTTCTCTTGCTTCTGGAAAAGAAATTGGGCCCTTCAGAGCGCAGAATATCTCAGACTGAGTTTTTTTAAGTTAGTGTCATTGGATAAGTATATGATTTTGCTAAGTACTTTGTCTTTTTTTGCTCTGAAATTAATTATGCAATTTAGTTTTGAGCACCAACTTGGAGTTCTCTGCCGTCATGCAGAATAGTACATCTACTTCAAGGATACCTCGGCACCATCCATGAGATGGATGTGCCTGGTACTAGACCCCATCATAAACCTTGTTACAAAGAGGCTTTCCAGAAGGACCTTTTCTTGTTCAGGACATCTTGTTTCCACCAGGTTTCTGATAATTTTATATTGCATTAAGAGAATGCATTTGATTCAGTTCCCGTACCTGTTCATTATCTGACAAGGATAATGAAACATTTTGTTGTTCATAACTGAAACAAAACAGCATGTTATCCAATATGATCTAAAGTACTGAATAATAAAGGCAAGTGGGCATAGTTAATTTTGTCATTTTCCCTTGCCCTTTATTTCTCTGAAGTTTCAAGCAGCTTTAGGTTGTTTTTCCAGCTCTTCAATAACAAATGGCAGGAATCTCTCCAATGCTGTTATTTTTACTTCTTCAGAAGAGCAGACTTAAAACTTCTACTGAAGTTTTAATGAAAGGGCATCAGTTGCCCTTTTCCTTAGTGTCTCCCAAAACCATCTTCCCAGTCCTCTGTAGACTTCATTGACTACTTATGCATACTCAAAGTTCTGATGTGATCTTTTTTCCATCTGTGTCCATCTATTGAATACTGAATCTCTGAGCACATGCATTCATGTGACTCTTTTTTTGTTCTCTCTGAGACTTTTACCTTTAGGACTGTCCTTCTTTATTTTTGTCACATTTGTCATGAATTTCTTTGCATATTTTTTCCCAGCCAGAGCTTATAATTCTTTGCATTTCACTTGATCATCTCATAGATTTTGCCTTATGTCATGATTTTCAGGCAATCAGTGTAGAAAATAACTAAATCCTTTGGCTTCTATTGCTTTTTGCAGACTATAAGCAATTTTATCTACATGCATGTTCTCTGTCAAACCCTGCTTCATTTTAAACTGTGAGTATTCTTAGGAAGCAATGACTTTAAAAATTACACTGTAGCACTTTATATTTATTCTGCCTCTACATCAGATCCCTTCAGTTTACAAATCATTGTGAAATACAAGGAATGTTCAGCTATGAAGTTAAGTCTTGGTAGCATTTCAGATAACTATTGCTGGTAGTATCTGTAAGAAAGAGCAACAATAATGTAACTTCAGTCAAAACAATTTCAAAAGATAAGAATTTTATTGTAAGTAGAGAAAAAAATAAAATTGAACCATCTGAAATGTGTTCTTTGCTTCTTGCTGTTCAAGTCCTTGTTCGGATTACGGCCTTTGGACAAAACAGCCTGCTTGGAGTTAAACTGTTTAAAGCAGTACCCAATGCTTTATTAATTGTCCAGACAGATGGCTTATTTTAATGAGTCAGCAATGCCTTCAAACTTTCAAGGTGTACTGGTACTATTCAGAAAGGAGGGGCTGTGGAGAAAAGGATTAAGAGGAGTCTTGAAATTACTCTCGGTGAAGTGGAGCAAAAGGTAGAAAAATTTTGAACCTGAAATTCCCATTTGCCAGTTTTGTGAATCCAGAAAAAAAAGCTGCTTGGTTTTTTTTGGTCACTAATGACTTTTGATGAGCAACTGTGTATACCTTGAGCAAATTGATATCAGAAAAAGGTGACAGAAGTATGTAATAAAATAATAGGAGTAAGGCCTTTCTAAGCGTGGAACAAAAAATTCAACCATATGATATTTTTCAAAATTCCAGTATTAGAAAAATCTGAACTCAGATCAATACAAATTGTAGTTGGGGGTTGCCTTAGGGCTTATGCTATTAAACTTTGTCATGACAAATTCACACTACTTATGGCTCTTCCCTTTCTAGATTTATTTCTGAATCTATTGGCCAAAATCCATTTTTCTTAAACTTCTGTATTTTTCAGGATCATATGAGTCATGGCAAATGTACAATGCTCAGGAACTCTCATAACCTCTGAAAGAATTTCAGATGCTGCACGATTAGTTTTATTTCAGTGATGGATGCAATTGTTCGGACCATGCATAGTTTAGCATATTCAGGCTTAGCAAAAAGGAAGCTTTTCACCTTCAGTGGCACCATAAAAGTTTTCTAGAGAAAGTATTGAGAACTGTCCTTATTCTGAAATGTTGCTTCCACTAAGGTCATCTTACCTTGGGCTTTTTGGATCCTTTCACATCTTAAGGCACAATGTTGGGCTACCTTTTCTGAGTGAGACCTATTATCTCAATAAAGTGAGGATCCATAATAATGCAGAATGTTGACTTCAGTCCCTCTAAAAAATTGAGAAATTCTCTAAAAACAGTGAAGGATACTAAGTTTCTCTGAATTTCAAGCTTTATATGCTATTTATTCTGTAGTATTTCAGAGCTGAGGCAGAAATTTTTGAATTTATGTTTGGAGTAAGCCATCTATTCTGAATATGACAAATTGTGACTTTAATTCCCAAATTTGTGACCCTTTACTTCAAAACAGTGGCTATATGTATAGTCAGTTGTGCAGACTGTTGTATATATCCCATTTATATTATTACATATATTAATTTTTTACTTTCGAGTTTTGTACTCTCCTTGCTCTTTAATGAGTGGTCTATGAGTCTGTCAGTCTTGATCTTGCCATTTATTTTTAAAATCATTTTTGTGCAGTGTGTGAGATTCTGAAAATGTACCTTTCATGATGTGTAAATAACTTCAAAACACTTGAGTTTTTCTCCAAATATCCTTCATTATAAATTTATTTTGTTCACAAAAGTGTTTTATTCAGAGAATATGTTCAATACACCTTCAAAAAATTACCTTGAAATGAACTGTGTAATTGGATGTCCTTTCATGATCATGTATTGACGCAATTTCCTACTTTAGTTGCACAGCTGTTATTTGACGAGGTGATACAATGAATATAAACATTAGAGGATATTTGCTGTATTTTTTCTGGGATTATTCCACAACATATAATTTTGAAAGGCATCAGTTAGATGGCAGAGCTAGTGGATTTCATAAGACTGTGATTAAGCTGATTTGCTTGGTTCTGCTACAGGATAGTATTTTCAGTACAACTGTAACTGAACATTAATTACTGGATTACAGGTATTGGATACCATGGGGTAGATTGAGTGGCCTCACTTTAAAAAGTCTTTATTTCCAGCTTTTTCATGTAATGCCATTTAAAACTTATCTCCGTTTACCTGTCTTTTGATCCAGGTACATCATGATCATTCACTAATGGTACAAAGTTCAAAAGCTCATGTGAATTCTTTTAGCTTTCTATCAGCCCCTTTAGCCATGCTGTTTAACTGACTTTTCTGCCTTATATTGCCTAACCTCAGGGAAAACAGACCTTTTGGATACTTCCACTCAAATGGCAATTCAAAAAGGGTCTAATACATCTCAGAATGCATTTTCTCTCATTTTTTGCATCAGTATCTAAAGTTTGTGATGTTTTTCAGAGAGCTGGCCCTAAAATCTTCATTTTACCAGTTGAAGTAAGTGTTTTCATCTCTTCCATCAAACTTCTATAGCTTTCCATACTGTTGAAATCAGAAACTTCACATAAGATATTGGACTCTGCTGAAAACAGATGTGCTTGAGTTGCATTTTTCTCTTTTTCAGATGCTCACATCAATGAACTTAACATGGTATTAAAGTGTTTGTCTGAACAACACACTGCTGTACTTGCTGGGAAAGCCTATAGTGCTACTTATTTACAGGCAGCTTTGCCTGTTTTCCCCTAAGATCAGTATGTCTGATGACCATGTTCAGAAGACTACAGGTTATCTGTGAATAGATTTACAGTAACTTTTACAGATTTCCTTTAGCTTGTGAATTTTTAAACTTCAAAAAAAGCTGTTTATGTCCTTGTAAAAAAATTGAAATACCAGTCAACAGTATGTATGTGTGAAAATTCTAGTGAAGACATAGAGTAGTCATAAATACAGGCATGGCATAGCTTTAAAATCATGACAAGAAAAGCTAATGTTGATTACTACTACAGCTGTGGGTTTTGCGACTTAAACTGCACACATCAGAACTTTCTAGAAAGTTTGTTTTGCTGACACTGATGTTTATCACATTGATGTTAAGAGATGAGTGACTTTGACTGAAAAGTATTATCATCATAGAATAAACAAGATTTTAACATTAAAATATTAGCCTTGGACTAGCAGCTAAATATTCTCTCTCATAAAAGCTACTGTAAATCAGTAAGACTCCTGAGAAATCTTGTCCCTGAAGAAAATAAATAGCAAAGCTGAGGTCACAGAGTAAACCACAAATCAGGCTGCTAGCATGACTGAGATTTGTTAACACAGCTGTAAACTGTAAACAGAGATTTTCTAAAAAGTATTGAAGTATCTGTTGATAATGCAGTGGTTAAATATGACCAGTGAAAGGGGAAAGCACAAATTTGGAAACAGTCTCATTTTCATTTTCACAAGACTTATCTACAACTTTGACTTAGTAATTTTTAAACCATGGGAAAAAGATGACAGAGACTTACGTTTATGACAACAGCAATTAAACTACATTTCAATAGGAATAATATTACCAATTTCATGCTTTTCTATGCTGCCCATCATGAATTGAGCTTCTATGTAGTAAAAATTGTAAAAGCACCAAAAATGAGGTCCCTATTAAAAGGATTGTAATCAAGAAATTGGGAATTGGGTTTGTACAATCATTTATTATTTGAGTTTGATCAAATCAGTGTTCTTGAATTCTCTCCTGATCATTCATTCCAGATGTGTACCAGAGCTGTAACTTGTATTACAATTGGGCAAGACATGACAGGTGGAAAGACTATTTGGTGTTTGTTTGCAGCACCCAGAGCAGCACCCCTTAGAGTAACAATTTCATTTTTAATTAACATCTGCATACTTTTGCTGCAGATTTTCTGCCCTCTCAGTATGTGAGAATACATCTACTAATATATTTGTCTTCAAACCTAGTTTTGCATGGACTGACTTTCTAAAACTGTTCTTTTCACTTCAGTGCCATATTTTGTCTATCAAATGAAAATCCAGAGATATCAGCCCCATCGAATTCAGCTATGTGGATTTTTTACATTGAATTGGGATTTTCACAGTGGCTTTTAAGAGTAGTGGTATTGCCCACACTTTGCTGTGTGAAAGTGGGGTATCTGCCACTACACAGTTTGATAGTTTTCCACTTAATCTGCTTTAAATCAAGCAAACACATCCTTAATTGTTGTTAATGTTCTCAGCTTCTACAGCTGTGGCAGGTGATGTTACGCACGTCCCTGTAATGATCTTTGCCTGTGTAAATTCAATTCCACGTCATAAGAATCATTGCATCAAAGAATGATTTGGGTTGAAACAGACCTTACAGACTGTCTAGTTCCAACACCTCTGCTGTGGCCAGGGATATCTTCCACTAGACCAGGTTGTGCAAAGTCCCATCCAATGTGGCCTTGAACACTCAAGGGATGGGACATCCACAGCTTCCCTTGGTAGCTTGTTCCACTGTCTCACCACCTTCGCAGTAAAGAATTTCTTCCTAATATCTGATCTAAACTTACTCTCAGTTGAAAGCCATTCCCCCTTGTTCTATCACTACATGCCCTTGTGAGAAGTCCCTCCAGCTGTCCTGCAGACCCCCTTCAGGTACTGGAAGACTGCTGTAGGATCTCCTCTGAGCCTTTTTTCTAGGCTGAACAGCCCCAACTCTCTCAGCCTATCTTCATAGGAGAGGTGCTTCAGCCCCCTGATCATCTTTGTGGCCCTCCTCTGGACCCACTCCAGCAGGTCCACATTCATGTGCTGGGGACCCCACAGCTGGATGCAGCACTCCACCTGGAGTGTCACAAGAGCAGAGGGGCAGAATTACCTCCCTTGACCTGCTGGCTGTGATTCTTTTTTGATGCAGCCCAAGATGCAATTGACTTTCTGGTCTGCAAGTGTGCATTACTGACTCATGTGGAGCTTGTTATCAACTAACACCCTCAAGTGCTTCTCCCCAGGTCAAAGTTCTTGACATACTAAGTCACTGCTGTTCAGAACAACTGAGAGGTGGAAAGTGAGTACCAGCTTCTCTACCCCACTGTGGAGTAGAGAGAACAAGAGGAAAGTTGGGCACATGGGAGCATTCTTGAGATAAACTTCCCATGTGAAGAGTGTACACTGTATATACCTCCTGTACTGTTATAGGCATGCATAGAGCTCTGAAGATCTGTAGTTATTAGTGACTGTGTTTTTCTCTCCTTGAGATGGAGAGTTTAGTTGTGTTTTGAGAACTACTGACCTGGCAACAGTTCATTCTGTCCACTAGCAAAACCTGGATAGGTAGGCAAGGCTTTACAGTTTGCTAAGGACCTTTTTTAGAAATTCAGTTCTTGGTGTCTTTCAAATATAGTCACCTCACAGAGGACTCGGATGAAGTTTCTTATTTATGTGACTTTTTATCTGTGAAAAAGGGGGAAGGTGGTAAGTGCTGGGGCTTTTGGTTTTTATTTTTGTTTTTTGGGATTTTTTTAGGCAGCATTCTTTTTTAGTGCAGTTTCATTTCAACATAAACATTTTATGGATATGAATGTCCCAGTCAAGCAATGCTTATCCCTGAAGCTGACTTACATTGGAATATCTAGAACTGAAAGCCATTATAAAGAATTTTTTGTCTTTTTTTTTCTTGTCTAAACTGAACTTAAGATTCAAACACACAGTGCTGCCACTAAATTTGTAACAAGTCCCAAGAATACTTTAGTTACTTCATATAGCTCATCTTACTGCAACATATCCACAAAAGCATAAACATGATTGATGCACTGGACATCCGGGGGAAAAAAATAGCTTTGGTGCCAGTTATACTTGGGAGGAAGAGGCAAATGTATTTTATTTTCTATCCAGATACCCAAGGCACTTTCTGCTCAAATGACTTAACTCTTCTGGTAAACAAAATATTCAAAATGAAGTTCCTAAGACATGTTTTTTAGCAATGGTGACTGGAAGATTTCTTATGTCACTGTATCTACATGCCTATTATGACAGTGTTCCAGTCACTGAAATCCATGGATTTATCTAAAATCAAAATCAGTTCCAACACACTGCATTCCCCTTTGGCTTATCCTTAGCTGCTTGAATTGTCACAAAACTCATATTAATAAAAGCAGCTGCTTTTCATCTAAATAAACTTTCTGATGCTGTTTTTTGAGTGCTAAAAGGCCACAGCTTTGCACATCAGTTGCAATCCAAAGTTTCAGCTTTCAGCTAAATTTTCTGGGGTTTGTTTGTCCTTGTTTTAAAGTTAATTTCCAGGTGATTTTATTCCACATCTTTAGTATCTGTTTTATCCCATCTTTCAATGTTTTTCATATGAGAGCTCTTATGAATGTTGTTAAGCAACCAGGAGGTTTTCTAGTGAATGTTTTGCAAATTACAAATTTGACCATTTCCAGCAAGCAAATGATTTGACTTTTGTCCCAGTGATTCCATTTCCTAATTAAATTTTTAAGCAAATGGCAATTCTTGCAGATTTTTTTTCTGCCAAAATTTCCAAGAGCGTGCCTGTTATAAGGGAACATCATTTCTCTTCAGAAACAAGATGAGGTTACTACCTCATGGGTTGTCAAGCCAAATCTGCCTGAGGTATATGCTTTGTGAACAACGGCATTAACACCTGCACAAGGCAAAAAGTATCTTTAGACTCCATCTATATTGTAGTTATCCAGAATGAAAAAAATGTCTCTCAGCAGTATTTTCTACAGTTTGGAAACTATATAGCCACAACGCTTACTGTCTGGTTTCTGCCTGGCAGATAGCAGTGGTTGAAAAATGATCTATGGCATTATAATGGCTCTCGAATACAGAATGGAATGCATAAGCATGACCTTAAAAAGATAATTTAAGGTGTTTGGGTACTTACGATATATATATCAACACTTTTTTTTTCTGTAGTTGGAAATTTTGATCTGTTCCACTTTATCTTCCTTTAACTGCTTAGTCTTTGGGGAACTCAGAATGAAACATTAGTAACTCTCAAAATACTGGATATGTGAAATTCTGTAGAGATGAGAGCCAACAGCTGTAAAAATTTCAAGGGGTTATCCAGTCTGCCTCTTATCCTGTGTAGCACAGGATCAGCTCTACCAACATGATCCTGAAAAATTACCTCCTAGGACAATTCATTACTGGATTTCAGAATCTTCCTGCCTATTTCTGTGCAATAAGGTTTGGAGTAAAAACTGACTTTACATCTACAAATACAGTAACTATTCATTCTCTTCAGGAAGTTTTGTTTCTCTTCCTTCTTCTAATGACATGTGGAATTGATGAAGAGTGCACAAAAGTATCCTCATCAATCTCTGAGAAGCCTATCTTTGTCACATGTCTGTGTCACATAAAAAGATTAAAAATACAAAATCATTTTTCCAGTAGCATAATATGAGAAATAGTCACTTGCCCTTTATCCTTCACCCAAGACTTTATGGAGAAAATTCTCTTAAGTGTTTGACCGATTGGAAACCTACTTGGGCCCTGTGAATCATCTTATTGAGGTTTATGACAAAAAATTGCCTGTATATGTTGGAATGTTTACAGATTTTAAAGGAAAAATCTTTCAGTGCAAGTTATATTTTTATGCTTTAAGATAGATTAACATTTTGCTAAAAAAAAAAGAGAAATAATACTTCAATATTCCTAAGTCTTTTTTTAAAAAAAATGAAAAAGCTTTGGTTTTTTTTCTGTAGTCTGAGAGGAGCAAAATATGGCTCAACCTGTAGTGTTAACAGTGAAGTTTTCATACTTGTCCATTGAAAAAAGTCTTTGGTTTCTTGCTGAAATTTTGGTGTTTCTTTCCTCTGAGAGTTGTTTCCAGTGCCCTATTGATGTTAACAATCCATTACTCTGTCAGAATTTTCAGAGCCTGATTTTGACAGCTAGTAAGTTTGTTACCTTGCCAAATTCCCTTTCAGATTCAGATTCTACTTCCTTTTTCCTGGTTTAAGTTTGTAGAATTTTTTGTAATCTTTGTAATGATGTCAAAGAAAAGCACCTTGGTCTGTTGATACTTGAGTAGTTATAAGAGGAGGCAGCTTTGGATGATTACACAAGTCACTGTTTAGAATAGTTCCATGTGATTTCGTAGACATCTGAAAAAATTAACAGAAAAAAAGGGAAAGAAAAAAATTTTAATGGTTTTTCATTCTGCTGGTGATAGGGTAAATTTGGTTTCTTCTGTTGCTGATTTCTGAGAGATTTAATTAATCTGTTTTGTGCCTAAATTAACCAAATTAATATCTCTAGAAGAAAAAACTTTCTTTTTTTACCTAACAAGTTCTACATATTTTTTACTGATTTTAGACTTGATAAAAGTCATCCAACCTTTTCACATATGTCTTGCTACCTTTCTTACATAAAGTCTCCATTTCATCATCCATGATTTTAATGACAGATCTTCTGGAAGAAAAACCGTTTAACAGTTCTTTGGTAGATGTCTCTTACTATTATTTAATCTTGTTTCATCTTCTGAAGTTTGATTTCAGGTATTCTGTTTTGAAAAAGGTTTCCAACAAATTATGAAATAATAATTCTTTATATCTAATTGAATCTGAATTTATTTCAAAGGCAGCATTAAGATGATAAAGTAAATGTTGGTTGACCCTTCATATCTTGAAAAGAGGAGTGAATGGAATTATTTGAGCAATCATGAATTATGCAGCAAGTCAAGATATGAGTGTAAAACTACAGGTGTTTGAATTGAACTAAAACATCAATGATTAGTAAAGGAACTGAACCCCTGCAGTTCAATCAAATTTTTCTTTTTGATCCAGTTTTTGGAGGTGTTTTCTGGAAATCTTAACCTTAATCAATTTCTGCTCTACAGTCAGTGGACAGCTCACCCCATTATCTTTGCACCAATCAACCTGTCAGAATTCATTAACTTGCCATCTACAGAGAACTCCCTCTGCAACCAATGGCTTGTTAATTTGTCTACAGAAATATCCGAAGAATTTTGTTAAAGAGCCTTTTTAGGCAAAGTATTTGATATATACTTCCTTTGGCACTATTTAGCCAAAGGTTAAAGAAACGTCAGATTTTTACATCTCATCCAAGCTTGGTAAGATTATTTTCTTCTTGAGATTTTGCAAGTAAAGTAATTTGTTAGCAGAGACTTTGGCAGTGGGTAGATACCATAATAAAAATCTTGTGTGTTATTGCATCAAGCTGGTTAAAACTTTTTTGCCCTGTAGGGAGATTATCTTCATTTAAGTACACTAAAAGTAATAAGTTGCAGCATCTTTCAATTTGCAAGTTCCATAAGAAACATTAATTACTTGATGCACATAAAGCGTATTTTTCCGAGATTGCTACAGGGCATTGAAACTTTCTTCTCTTGAAATACAATTTCTTCATTTTTGTTAAGCCTGATATACTTCTGTAAGAATGTCTCCATGAGGATTACCAGCATCTTCTTTAACTGAAATGAGCTATTTGATTTCATTTGTGTATTGGAATGTCAAATACTTTAAACAATAATGGACCTCAGTATTGTCTTTAAGTTTATGAATAAAATTTCCCCAATATTTCTTCACCTTTTCTTGCTGCCTTCATAGGAGTGTTGTTATAAAACAATCTGTCATATGCAGGAGTTCGTTCTCGTGAATATACCTACCTCCACAAATATTTTATAGGCCAAAAAATACTTAGGCAATTGCCTGAATAGGAAAAATACAGTGTTGTATCAAAGGATTAGGCACCAAAAAGTCTACAGATTTCCATCAACTATAAACTTTTGAAATTTGAGTAGTAAGTTTGGGAGGCTGAACAGCAGTGTAGAACTCTTATCTTAGACTCTGTTTACTGGTTTTCTTTGTTTTCTTGCTTACTATTAATTTAAAATTCTCATATATCTGCTTCATAAAAAAGAATAGGTAGAATTTGGCATTCTTGTATTTCTTGTATCTATGTTTTATATCCTAGTTGCTCTCTTTTTTGGAGTGTCAGTCAAGTCTTCTGCTGTAAAGTACCAACCAAAGTACCTCAGTTAGGAGGCATCTATAACATGACTGGAAAGCTGGTCAGAGGAGGCAGAATTCCCCATCATGTTTTTGCACAGTTTCAAGGTTCATAAGAGTACCATAGAGATAGTTGATAATAAGGAGCACTGCGATGACTTTTCTAAGAGCCATCATTTTCTCATTAAACAAACATTTGCTCCATTCCCCTAGTAACTATTTCTGGTCTGCAGTGTTGTTACTGTGATAACTACTCATTCTTCCAAACATGCAGCATGCCTGAATCACTGAGAGGAAGATGAAGCCTTATTAATTGCAACAGAGAAGGAGCAAGGTGAGAGGTTTAATTGAAAGTTAAAGAGTTTCATTTTTCTCATTAAATATATGGCAATATGAGACATTATGAAGACATCAGAACCCAAAACAACCAATGTACATCTAACAATGAATGTATGTCTGCAAGTTGGAGCAGTTGCACAGAGGGCCAAAGGAGAGAATGACACAACTTCTTGCTTCTTTACCACTGTTTGGTTTTTTTTTTAATTTATTAGAAAATAAAATAATTGAAGCTGTTTTATCTTTCATCCCTGGAATCTTGGATGCAAACTCTAGAGTCCAGGATAAAGACTTTCCAAAGCTTTTTCATTTATAAAGGAACAATTCTGACTTCAGGATATATATTTTTATGGAAAACATTAGTTTTCACAATGTTACCCTTAAATAACATGAAATAAATATTGCTACTTCTTAAATAGTATGATTACATTATTTTATTTTTTGATCCTTACTGATGATCAGTTATACTTGATAGTGACTTCTTCCTCTACTTAAAAGTAGAATAGTAAAATGAGAGGAGCAATCAGAGAAAATCATGTGTCTTCATTATCGAGCTGGAGAAGCAGGCTGACAAGAGCCTCATAAGTTCATCAAGGAGAAGTTCAAACTCCTGCACAGCATTTTAGCTCGCTACTGCACAGACAAAAGAGATGCCCTTGGCAGCTTGAGAAAGGGAAGAAAAAGGAAATGGGGATGTGTGTACTTAGGTTTTATGAAAAAATGAACATTAATGTTTCTTCTTTTGACTTTCCTAAGAAAGGCCAGTTAGAGAGTAGTCTGGGTATGCAAGAGTGAGCTTGCTCTCTTTAACAGTCAGCAGGTCTTTAGGAAAATAAACCAGAAACAGACAAAAACCAAACTCAAACCAAAATCCAAAACATCCAATAAGGAAAACAATGTACAAAATCTGCCATCAACACAAATTTGAAAAGTTACAGAAATTTAGTTATCTGTCTTAAGATTTGTGCAAAGAAATAATAAATTTCACTTAAATAATCTCTGTAGAAAACAGACTTCCAGATGTAGACTCCTCTAATGGGAGCTGTCAAAAAGCAGCAAAATCCAGCCAAGTCCCATTTACAGACAAAGGCTTTAATTTTAATATAATTGTACAATTATTTGACTGTAAACTCCAGGCATGTGTGCTCCATGCAGAAGATTAGAAATGTTCCATTGTTTAGTCTGATTTAGTAATATTTACCACTTACTGGGTGCATTCAGAAGATGGACTCTCAAATCTATGAGAAAATCTTGTCACTATAGTGACACTCAAAGCAGGAATTGATAGTTCTGACACTGTTCTCCAAAGCACCCCACACAGACAAGAAAAGGCCATATGTAAAACATCTACTATAAATTCTTTGACTACATGCCTGTTTTTAAGTCTGTAGGACTTGCATATGATGGTATAGATAGCAGTCACCTTGATTTGCTCTTCTAATCTCTTGAATTTAGCCTCTCTAGTAAGTGCCAGTATCATTCTTTGGCCCCAGTGTATTAAACATATAAAGCCTATGGAGGCAAGCTTGCAGTGGATAGATCAGGCTCCGATTGCAAGGTAGCAGATATTGGCTACTCCTAGAAACCTTTGCTTTGTAGTGAAGATTATATTGATACATCTGAAGATGTAGAGTTTTTTCCAAAAGTTAAAGGTCCACATTATCAATATGAGCTCAATCTATATTTGCTATAGTTGCTTTTAACTCAGTACTGTGATGTGACTTTAACTGATCTGAAATTTCTGAAGATACTTCTCTCCCCTTTCCCATTTTAGTAAGGAATTTAAAGGCCATTGACATCAACAGTAAAACTTGTGTGAGTTGAGTCCAATATTAATTCTTCATTAGAAAATAATTAAAAAATAACCCATTAGGACTAAGTGAGAGTCTATCATGTTTAATTAATCATCTGTAATTAAAAAATTAATAAAATATTGTCATTATTTAAAAATGCCTTCAACTTATTGTCATTTCAACTACTAGATTCTAGAGGGGAAAAATGTTCCATGTCTTTAGACTATTAAGATACAAAGCAAATTGTACTGTATTCTATTTTATGCGTCACTTCTGAGAATATGAATGCACTATCTTGTAATGCACGTTATAGATTTTCTAGTAGCTGGAAGTGATTGATTATACTGTATTCATGTGGGTATTGATTCATTGAATTAGCACTCAGATCTGAGAGACCATGGGCTTCATACTGCTACTCTTTACTAAACAGCTAGCTGATAACAAGATATGATACTGTCTGATTATTTAATACTTACAGAATCTGAAAATCCATTAAAAAACAGTAAAAACTTTGTCCAGGTGATGGTAGCTGTTTCATTTAATTCTTCTCTACAGATAAGTTCTTGTGGACATTTTATAGGTGCATGGTCATTCACAGAAACTGCAGGTTTTCCTTTATTATGAAATGTATCCTGATTTTCACAAGCACGAAGAATTCTGTTATGTTTGTGATTGTCTTTCTGAAAGCAAGTCTAGTACCATTTTTCTTGAACTCTGTGCTCTCTATGGTCTACTTTTCCACACATTAAAAAAAAAAAAAAACAAAAAGGAAATTTGTCATACTTAGACCTTTCCAAAATCCTAATACTTGGAGTGTATGTATACATATAAATATATATTAAAATATTCATTTGACTTGAAATAATCAGCAGATTTTAGAAAATTCAATGGTGTTTTGTCACAGAGGGGCACAAAAAAACCAGTAGTATGTAACAATGATGAGTAATAGGGAGTACAGTGGCTCTGTGCAGGTGCACTCCTCAAACTAAGTCAAAAAACATACTAATCCAGACATTGGAATGTCTGTAATCCTACAAGGCGTATGGCATTATAGGATAGTGTTAAAAGCAGAGGATTGTTATCTACTTTCTCTCCGATAGTTGTTTCTCTTACAACTCTTTAATACAACCTGCTGTTTATACTGTTGACAAATGGTTGAGATTCTCAAAGAAGCCCAGAGAAACTAGATTGCTAGTTCCCACTGACTTGAGTGAGGTCTGGGCATCCAAGTCCATAAGGCCCATTATAGAATTCAGATGAAGGTTCTCCAGTGAAGACATCTCTGACCTTTTTTCTTAGTTTGCTGAATCCCAGTGGGTTGGTTTCAGGAGAAGGTATAGGATATTCTAAGACAGAGATATATATTAATCTCTTTTCATATTGATAGATGCAGGAAACAGAGTAAAGGGGAGGGAAGATAAATATGTCAGACAGGAGAATTACTCAACATAATTGCTTACCCCTTGTCTGAGTGCTATAATTGTGCTGGTTTAAAGGCGAACCAGCAGGGGAAATGAACTCACCACGAGAGAGATTATAAGTCAGAGCTAAAATTTAATAATAATATTACAATAAATACACTGACACAAAAGGGAAATTGCTTTCAACTCACAAAAACCCAGCAGTATAACCCAGTGTCCTGGGTCATAAACCCAAGGGAGTTTGTTAGCCCTTGTGCTGAGACCCCTGTGGCTCCCCCAAGTCCAGAGCAAAAGGAAATGAAAAACCTGTTGGTGCAGGCGAGGGCTGTAGTCTGGGCGAGAGCTGTGATCTCCTCCTGTCGAGGTTCTGCTGCTCCTCTGGATCCGACAAGAAGTTTACCAAAGTCTTCTTACCCACCACTTATGTACCCTCAGGGAGCACCCAGTCCCTCCCCCTGGGCGGCGACTCACACAATGGGTGATTAACTCTGGAGCCAGGAGGTATTGAACTGTTGATGGCCCATTAGCAACTCCGCCCCCTCAGGCTGAGTGTGAAGGTGATAATGTCTCCCTGGGCAGCTGCTGCTAATGGCCCATTGTCCTTGGGGAATGAATAGAAGGGGTAGAATACTTAGCTTTGATCACCCCCACACAGTGTCAACTGGTCCCTCCTGCTCAACTAGGACATTATCCACCCCTTATTCTACACCATCTAGTCATTCCCAAATTTAATTCCCCTTTTACCTATATATACATATATACAATGAAACATTACAATCTGACTGTACTCAGGGATATGCATCCTCCAAAAGCCCACGGCACCTAGGAAAGCCTGAGTTTCCTTCTTGCTGGTCGGTGGGAACATAGCTGCTATTTTGTTGATCACCTCTGTTGGAATCTGGCGACGCCCATCTTGCCACTTCACTCCTAGGAACTGAATTTCCTGAGCAGGTCCCTTGACCTTACTTCGTCTAATGGCAAAACCAGCTCTTAAGAGAATCTGGATTATCTTCTTTCCTTTCTCGAAAATTTCCCCTGCTGTGTTCCCCCATACAATGATGTCATCGATGTACTGTAGATGTTCTGGAGCCTCACTCTTTTCCAGTGCAGTCTGGATTAGTCCATGGCAAATGGTGGGACTGTGTTTCCACCCGTGGGGCAGTCGATTCCAGGCGTACTGCACCCCCTTCCAGGTGAAAGCGAACTGTGGCCTGCACTCTGCTGCCAGCGGAACAGAGAAAAAGGCATTGGCAATGTCTATGGTGGCATACCACTTGGCTGCCTTGGACTCCAGCTCATACTGAAGCTCCAGCATGTCCGGCACAGCGGCGCTCAGAGGAGGTGTGACCTCATTGAGGCCATGGTAATCCACTGTCAGCCTCCACTTCCCACTGGACTTTCGTACTGGCCATATGGGGCTATTAAAGGGTGAGTGAGTCTTGCTGACCACCCCTTGGTTCTCCAGCTCATGAATCATCTTGTGTATGGGGGTCACAGAGTCTCGGTCAGTGCAGTATTGCCGACGGTGCACTGTGGCTGTGGCCAGCGGTACCAATTGTTCTTCAACTTTCAGCAGTCCCACAGCAGAAGGGTCCTCTGAGAGGCCAGGCAAGGTGCTCAGCTGTCTGATTTCCTCTGTCTCCACAGCAGCTATGCCAAAGGCCCAACGCAGTCCCTTTGGGTCTTTGAAATACCCATTCCTCAGGTAGTCTATGCCAAAGATACACAGGGCTTCTGGACCAGTCACAATGGGGAGTCTATGCCATTCCTTCCCAGTCAAGCTGACTTCAGCTTCCAGTACAGTCAGCTGTTGGGATCCCCCTGTCACCCCAGAAATAGAGATGGACTCTGCCCCGATGTATCCTGATGGCATCAACGTGCATTGTGCACCAGTGTCCACTAAAGCTTTGTATTTCTGTGGGTCTGATGAGCCAGGCCACCGAATCCACACAGTCCAATAAACCCGATTGTCCCTCTCCTCTACCTGGCTAGAGGCAGGGCCCCCCTAGTCCTGGTCATGGTACTCACTGCGCTCTCCCTGTAAATATGACTGGGAGGTTCCTTCAAGAGGATTGGGCATAACTCATCATTCTTATACTGTCTGGAGCCTTGCCCACGAGAGACTGGAGCAGCCTTCAACCTTGAAGAATTCCCTGTGTTAGTTGTGCCTCTTTGCAATTCATGTACCTGAGCTGCTAAGGAAGAGGTGGGTTTTCCATCCCACTTCCTCATATCTTCTCCATGCTCATGGAGGTAAAACCACAGGTTGCCACGTGGAGTGTACCCTTTCTCCTCAGCTGGAGGATGCCTGCTTCTAATGGCAGAGACTCTCGTTTGTTCTGGAGAGATATGAAAGAGTCCTTCCTTAATCTTCTCTTCCAGTTCAGCCACTTTTGTTTCCACAGCTGAGACGTGGGCTCATAATGGAGCAGTGACAGTGTCTTCATAAATCCTGAGTTTACTGACCAGTGCGCCCACCTTGTCTTCTCCCTCTCTCCACTGCAATGTTGCAAGGTAGCGAGAATACATTTCTGGCCCAAGTCGTGCAAATTTTAACCACATCTGGGATGTGCACTGGACACCATCCGGACTTTTAGGGAATCTCTCATTCTCTGAAAAGATTATCTCCAGTACGGCTAATTCCCTTAAGCACCGGATACCTTGTTCCATCGTGTTCCACTGTCCTTGCTGTACGTGGAGGTCCTCCTTACAAAGATATCTCTCTCTCACGCTTGACAAGAGTCGCCGCCAGAGGCTGAGAGTTTCCTGTCTCTTTCCAATGCCCTGATCAATGACAACATCTCGAGACAGGGATCCCAGCTGTCTTGCCTCACTCCCATCTAGAATTGTATCATTGGCCGCCGCATCTCAGATTCGAAGCAGCCAGGTCAAGATGGACTCATTTGCCTGTCGTGTGAACTCTCTCCGGAGCTCACGCAGCTCTCCCAGGGTTTAGGAACCAGGTGATTATTTCTGGCTCCATTTCTTCTGCTTGAGGTGAAGGTCCTGACTCTTCCTCGTCATTCACTATACGAACTGATTTGGTCTTTGATTTTCTTTTCTGGACAGGGGCAACTGCTATCAGTTTGTGTTGTCCTTCTGGCTCAGCCGTGGTTTGAGTGGACATGGTGCTGGTTGATGTATGTCTTTCCCTCTCTGGCTCAGCCGTGGTTTGAGTGGACATGGTGCTGGTTGATGTATGTCTTTCCCTCTCTGGCTCAGCCGAGGTTGGAGTGGACATGGTGCTGGTTGATGTATGTCTTTCCCTCTCTGGCTCAGCCGTGGTTGGAGTGGACATGGTGCTGGTTGATGTATGTCTTTCCCTCTCTGGCTCAGCCGTGGTTGGAGTGGACATGGTGCTGGTTGATGTATCTCTTTCCCTCTCTGGCTCAGCCGAGGTTGGAGTGGACATGGTGCTGGTTGATGTATCTCTTTCCTTCTCTGGCTCAGCCGTGGTTTGAGTGGACATGGTGCTGGTTGATGTATCTCTTTCCTTCTCTGGCTCAGCCGTGGTTTGAGTGGACATGGTGCTGGTTGATGTATCTCTTTCCTTCTCTGGCTCAGCCGTGGTTTGAGTGGACATGGTGCTGGTTGATGTATCTCTTTCCCTCTCTGGCTCAGCCGTGGTTTGGGTGGACATGGTGCCTGAGAATTTGCTCCTTTTCTCCTCCTCCTGATGATGCTGTACCACACCAAGCAGTGTGCGGTAGGCAGTGGCCAGGGCCCAGCAGGTTGCTGTGAGCTGCACATCTCTGTGACTGCCAGAGCATCTTCCTTGCACATAGCTTAGCATTTTGGCAGGGTCCTGCAGTTGTTCCGGGGTGAATTTCCAGATGATTTGAGGAGAGAAGGTCTCCAAATACTGGCCCATATCTTCCCACTTCACGTGCCACTCAACATCATCTGCTCCCAGGCCAGGCCTCCAGCAAGCCTCCTTAGAAAGCCCAGTTCTGACCCTAAACATGGTGTATACAGTACAGAGGAGACAAAGCAACACTAACAACACTAACAGTAAGATTATGCTGTCCCTAACATCAAAAGGAAGCTCAATATTTTCAATGATTGTTGTAGCAGAGGTGAAAAGGTGGAAGTCATCATCTCTGCCTGTTTTCCCCACAGTCTGCGTGCTATTTTTAATGAGACCCCAGAGGTAAGAACCCAAAGCAGGACAGGCTGACCAGACTGAATATACATTCACAATGAAATTCACTGCTTCTGATGTTATGACAACATAAACATAGTATATTAATAAAGCAATTTTGATCCTTCTCCCTGGTATTAAAGAGAGCATCAAAATAGGCAAATGGTTCCCCATGTGTCAAAATATGAACAGGCCCAGATACACCATCCACATGAATACATCAAGCAACATGGTAGTCAGGGAGTTTCTGTATCCAAATACACAAAATGAAATCGTAATTCTGACTTCTCTCTCGTGCCCCACATTGGGCACCAAAAGATGTGCTGGTTTAAAGGCGAACCAGCAGGGGAAATGAACTCACCACGAGAGAGATTATAAGTCAGACATAAAATTTAATAATAATATTACAATAAATACACTGACACAAAAGGGAAATTGCTTTCAACTCACAAAAACCCAGCAGTATAACCCAGTGTCCTGGGTCACAAACCCAAGGGGGTTTGTTTGCCCTTGTGCTGAGACCCCTGTGGCTCCCCCAAGTCCAGAGCAAAAGGAAATGAAAAACCTGTTGGTGCAGGCAAGGGCTGTGGTCTGGGCGAGAGTGGTGATCTCCTCCTGTCAAGGTCCTGCTGCTCCTCTGGATCCGACAAGAAGTTTACCGAGGTCTTCTTACCCACCACTTATGTACCCTCAGGGAGCACCCAGTCCCTCCCCCTGGGCGGCGACTCACACAATGGGTGATTAACTCTGGAGCCAGGGGGTGTTGAACTGTTGATGGCCCATTAGCAACTCTGCCCCCTCAGGCTGAGTGTGAAGGTGATAATGGCTCCCTGGGCAGCTGCTGCTAATGGCCCATTGTCCTTGGGGAATGAATAGAGGGGGTAGAATACTTAGCTTTGATCACCCCCACACAATGTCAACTGGTCCCTCCTGCTCAACTAGGACAATAATACAGTCAGAAATGATGCTGTGCTAGTTCTAGTAGGTGATAAAAGATGAATTGACAAGTAAAAAATAATATGACCTTCTATTGGATACTCATTTGGTAGGTGAGAAGACAAGACTGCAAGTACATTTGGGGGCCAAGGAAGTAGAAGATGATCATAACCAGTGAAAGACTTCACCTTTCTCCAAAATTATTTGGTTGGTTTGTTGTTTTTAAGAAGTCCCCAAATTTTTTATCAGATTATATTCTAAAGTGCAAATATATCTGAATGTGAAGGAAAAGAGCTTTACAAACAGATCGGTTGGTTTAGTCATCTTGAAGTAGATCATTCTATATAGAGTTTAGACAGGATTCTCTGAGCTAATTTAAATAATTGGGAAGATTTAATACTTTTATTTATCCTTTTACAAAGGTAACTTCACAGAGATTTTTCTGAAAGTTCTCTTAGGAAAAGAATTTCAGTTCCTCTTACAAAGGGCTTGATATTAATGAAAATGTACAATTAATTTGATAAACCAAAGCAATACATATGTAAAAGTAATGCATCTTTAATGGAATGATATATAGAAAGATGCACTTCGTGTATTTTGGAGAGCTTCATACATAGTGTGTAGCAAATGTGACTACTTAGCAAGGCTGAAGCAATATCCGGACAATGATTTCCAAAAATTAGTAGCTGCATTATCTGAATGTGTATCCCTGCAATTGCGGTTGCAGTTATTAAATGTCATCTTCAGTTTTAAACAAGTTTAAATCACCCTTTCTAAAAGTAATGAGGCTGATGTATGTTCAACAAGGGGGAAAATATATCCCTAACGATTAAGACTTGCCACTGAAATTTCCGATTATGTTAAATAGTGTAATTTTGTACTATCCTATCAAATTGTTTCCTAGCTTTATTACTCAGCAACTTTGGCTATACTGAGTTATCAAATAAATACACCTAAAAATTAACAGATTCCAACTTGGTTTGTAGAGTCAGGCTTCTGCCATAAGCTTCATACAAACTTAAACTTCTCTAGTACTCCTAGACATATCTGTCACAGCTACCTGCATTTTATTTCTTGTTCTGTATTTATTAGAGACAATTTGGTTTCGTGTACCTGTATATGATAAAATGTATGTGTATGTAAACATCATTTTGTATATGTACATAATTAAAGATTAGATTTTTCTTCTGCAGTTGCATAACTATACATAGAAGTTGTAAAATCATTACCCTAGAAGGGAACAAAGATAGGTCTCTATGAAAAAGACTGTATATATATAGAAAAAACTTCATTTTGATTTGTGACTTTTAATTTTTTTGTCTCCACCTATTTCCTAGAGCTTTTGGTAATTGCAAATACAGTATTTTTCCAGCTTTGAAATCATAACCAATAAAGATTTTGGTATTAGGCTCTAAGCTATGTCAGTTTGCAATCTCTACAAAAATTTGTGTGTAATCTAGAAGAAACAGAAAAATATATTTTATTAATCTACTAATAAAGATTAAGTGCAATTCAAACTGGATTAACCTGCTGTACTTAGTGTTAGGCCTCCTGTTTCATAGTACAACACATAATCCTTAATGGCAGAAAATGTTACTGAGAAAATTAGCAGTACAGTAGATGAGAATTAGTGCAAAAGTAGAAATTAAAGATCTGGTATAGTCCTAGTTTCTTCTTATTGCCTTGACAGTGTTCTTTTCTTTTCTGATGCAACAGTGTGACATATAGAAATGTGAATCGCTCTTTGTCTATTTTAAATACCTCTTGCAAAGAAGTACTTCTAAAACAAGGCTGTTTCTTGATATTTTGGGAAAGTTTATTTTGAGTCTAGTCCATCTTATTTTTCCAAGTCCCACCTCTGAGTAGCCATGGCACTTTGTTGCCAAGATCCCAGAAGTTTTTGTTTATCTTTCCAGTATTTTTTAGGGATAATTCTTTAAGCCATCTCAGACAAGGAATAACATTAATTTTTTGACAATTAAGAACATAACGAAGAAAGATTTAACTCCCTTCTATAATTTATTCATTTTTCCTCTCCTTCTCCTTAGTTTTTATTTTATATGTTCATCTTACCTTTCTTAAGATGCTTATAAATGAGATTCTTAAACCTAGGTGCCATCTGAAGTACACCAGCAGGCCCATGTTTTTTCTGGACTTCCTTTTACTGTTTATAAACTTCTAGAGTGCTTCCTAGTTGCCTTGCACATTCCTAGTAGCCACTCACATTCACATTCAACTGCAGTTGGCTTTTCTAGTGCTATCCCTGCATGACCAGACAGCAACTTATAGTCCTCCTAGATGGCCTGCCTCTGTTTTCACTTCTTGTAAACTTCTTTTTTATTTCTGAGTTGGGTGAGCTGTTCCTTGCTTATCTGTGCAGGTCTCTGCCACCATTGCTTGATTTCCTAATTCTCAGGGCAGAGCTTTCTTGAGCTTGGAAGACATGGTCCGCAAGTGTCAGCCAGCTCTTCTGGGCTACTCTGTTCTCAAGGGCCATATCCTCTGAAAAGGTTGAAATGGAGGGCTGTGATCCTTCTTTTTGCTTAACTACTTCTCTTAAGATCCTGAACTCCACCATGTCATGTTCACTGCAACCAAGGCTATCTCCGACTTTCAAGTTCCTGACAAGTTCTTCCTTGTTCCTAAGTGCCAGGTCTACAATAGTATCCTTCTTGTCTCCCCAATTGCCTGTGCCAGGAAGTTGTCTTCAGTGCTCTCAAGAAACCCAGGTTTCTTGAGCTCTTCCATATTGTTATTCTGTCACATAACAGGGTGGTTAAAGACTTCCGTAAGAACTAGGTCCTGTGAACATAAGAATTCTTCAAATTGTTTGAAGACCTCACCTAATTTGAACAAAACTTGATCTACTCCTTCCTGACTAGTAGGTCTATGGCAGATACTGACTACAATAGCAGACCATGTTGATCAGTCCACTAGTCTTCACCATAAGCTCTCAACTGGCACATGACCCATCTCAATGCAGAGCTCTGTTCATGCCAGCTGCTCTCTGACACATTGGGGTCAACTTCCTCGCCTTGCCTTCCAAGTCTGCCCTTCCAAGCTAGTCTCTGTACCTCCACTGTAGCGCTCCAGCTAGTTAATCCTATCATGTCTCCATTCTCTCAAGAAGGTTGCTCCCCCTGTTTGTTCTTCATTCTGTGTGCATCAGCACAAAGGCATTTCAGAGAGGAACCCAGTGTGCTAATTCTCCAATACATGCTTGAGACCTTTCCCCACCAAGCTGTTCTGCAGACACTTCCTTCTTTATAAGCCTATTTTAAAAAAGCTTTACTTTTCAACTGTTGCTTTGTTGATTGCTGGGTCCCTTCTGTGCCCATGATCTTGAGCCCTTGGCTTGCCTACCCTATTTCTTTAGTCAGCTACAATTTTTAACTTGTAGAAATTTTACAGCAGTGTCCTACAGCCCCTCTTTCAAATTTGATTTGGAAGTTTCAAACACTGGAAAAGGGAACATCCAGACAGGAGTGACTTGAAAGCATTTTTTTCCTGAACCCAAGACTGATCCTTGTGATGGGAAATGTATTTGTCCATTAATTTTACCTCATCTTGTTTTTTCATAATATATATATGGGTAAAGGTATAAAATAGGAAAAGAACATCCAGAAATGTTCTATTTTGCATTCTTCATGTAGATGGAAAATTATTTTGTCCTCTATTCTTTCTTGTACTTACATTTTAGTTCTAACACAGCAAATACAGGATATTGTCTAATATAACAGCTGGGACATTTTGACACAAGCTGCTGGTAGAGTAAAATAGTAATTGGTGGGTAATATTTGTAAAGCCACTTCAAGCTGTTGCATGGCCAATTCCAGTTAAAACTGACAAACAGCGTGAGTCAAAACATTAAATGCAGCTTTCATCTGAACTAAAGTTACCAAAAAAAGCTATGATTGAATCTACTGCAACTTCTTATCCCAGTTGTCTCTGCTATGAAATCATTATTAAACCCACTCCACAAATGGTATGCATTGGCTGTGTAGCCAACTTACACAACTGGTTCTTTATGAACAAAATTAAAGCCTACATTATGCATATTCCTAGCACAGCTGGATGATCCTTTCTGAGATCTGTGCTGTATGTTAGAGCCATTTCAAGTGCAACTAAATTGACTACAGACTCTCTTCTAGCCAGTTCCCCACAGAGAAGTAAGAATCATAGTGATGTCTCTGTCCTCAGTAGAAAATAGGTTGGAAAGTACTTTTTAATATGTATAGCCTTTTTTTCCACTGCAGCTCACAGAGCAGGAAACATGTTTGCTTATTTCTTAGAACAGACCTCTGTCAAATACTACAGACAGCTTTCATAATATCCTAGTTTAAAAAATGACAGTAAAGATTCAGTGCTACCATACACTCGTGTGCTGGCTTGTACGCCTATTTGGTCAGTTTTGGACTATTACTAAAGAGTTTTCCATAGTGACTGATTTTTTATTTTTTAATATTTTTTTTTAAAGAACTTTGTACATAAGTTTTTGGTTTTGTTTTTAAAGGGAAGACTAGTGACTACTTGATCAACTGGTATCCAGGATATACTTCCTCTTATAAGAAATCAAAATCATCCATTTACTTACTTCTGCATATTCACAAGACACCTCTCCTTACTACAATCTTTTCATAAAATGATAGAATACCAGGTTGGAAGGGACCTCAAAGATCATCTGAACTAACCTTTATTGGCAAAAGCATAGTAAAACTGAGATGTAGGCTAAGTGCCTCAGCACCCTGACCAGCTGAATCTTAAAGTGTCCATTTTTGGTGAATCCCACACTTCCCTGAAGAGATTATTCCAGTGGCAGACTGTTTTCATCATCAGAAGTTTTCCTCTTATGTGCAATTTAAATGCCCTCAGGAGTAGCTTGTACCCATCACCTTTCTCTTTTCCATGTGATTTCTTGTAAAAAGGGAGTTTCTGTCTTTGTCTTAGCCACTATTTAAATACTGGAATATGGTGATAAGGTCTCTCCTAAACTGTCTTCTCTGAAGGCTGAACAAACCCAATCCTCTCAACCTTTCCTCACATGGCAGGCTTTGGTTATCTTGGCACTTCTGTGGACCCTCTCCAGCCTGTCCACATCTGTGTTTTGTGCAGTAGGGACAAGACTGAACCCAGTATCCCAGGTGTGTCCTGACAAGCCCTGTAGGGTGGGATAATGACTTTGTATCCCTCACTGATGAGACCCAGCATCCTGTTGGTTTCCTCTGCTGCACCAGCAAACTGTTCACTCATATTAAGCTGCTTGTCCACCAGATCTCAAACTAACAGAAGTTAAGCAACAATTGTAATCATCCATCTAATACTTACTGACTTTTGAAGATGGAATGCATTTAAACTAAAGATGCAAGAATTATGAGAGAGCGTCACTGTGTTTAAGTCATTAAGTTATACGTTACTAAAACATTCTTTGTGGACTAATTCATGGATGCACATATGAAATGCAAAATTTACAGATTATTGGCTCAGAAAAGATTTTTTACTTCAACTAGGACACCCATCTGTTTTTCCAACTTTTTTTTAGAGTCATCACTACTTTATAATTGACTTTCCTTTGAGCATTGAATTTTGAGAGCATGCTGGTGAACAGTCTCATTTGAAATAAGTGGAGTTTGACAGACATGTAAATATTATGTGCATGAGAAAAGAAGTAGAAGTGCCTAGAATAATGTGTTCCCATTATATTTTAATCCGCACTTGAAAATTATCTAAAATACTTTTTAAAACATATTTCAAATGTAAATTAAAACTTCATGAAGTAAGAGAAGTCTTCTCTATGTTAACATTATTCCTGGATTAATGGCATCCTTTAATTAAACAAACATGTTTCTAATGGTGTCTCTGCCTGGCTCTTTCCAGAGTTTGTCACAAGTAGTATCATTGTAGCTCTCAAAAAATCAGTGGGCTGAATTCTGCTGTCAAATATGCAAATTCAGACTGATATGACTGCTTTGTCTCACAAAAAGTACCTGAGGATCCTGAAGAGTTAATCTCCTTTGGATGTGATTAATTCCAGAGCCATATTTTGCATGTAGTTATAATCTGGACCTGAAATAAAGATTTTACTTGTACACTTTCTAGTTTAATGGAGAAGGAAAGTGTTTAGAAGCTTAAGTAAATTTCCTCCAACCTTGATCACTGTTTATATCAAATATTGGACATGCTCTGAACAACTTACCTCTTTCTTCCACGCAGAACTTCTTACACTGATTCTTATTTAGCTGACTACAAGGACTTATTTTTAGTGTATAACTCTGTTGAAGTTCACAGTCATTATCAAGAAAAGGATTGAACATTAGCAATAATAGCTAAGAAAATAAAGCTTTTTCCTAAATTATCTCTATATCTTGAAAAATTATTTTAATTTAAATATACAGAGTAAGATCTGAGCCAAAATAAAATGTTACTAATGAACCAGTTTCCAACTGGTGACAATTACAATATCCTCTGAAATACTGCAGTATTTTTATATGTGTGGGAAATAATAAAAAATTATTTCACAGACCTGTAGCTTAAAAAAAAATGGCCAGAAATTTCATGTATGTTGAACTGTTGTGGCTCATAATAGCATGGGATTTGTGAGTACCAGAAATAAATAGAACTCTAAAAGCTCAATGTTTCATAAAAGTAACATCTGTTCAGGTTATAGAACAGAAAGTTGTTTCTGTGGTGAAACACTGTAATTTCTGAGGTTCTACTTATTACAGTAAGTAGCCTATGCCATTATGAATTGAGAATTACGCATCCTTAATTTTTTAGTTTTTTTATTGTTTGTGCATATTGTTCCTAAATGGCCAAGAAAGCAGAAATGTGGACATCTTGTGTCATGATGCATGAGGTGATTTAAAGAACATTCTCACCCAGTGCATGCACAAAGAACAATACAGATGAGGATTATTTATATTGTCTTGGCTTTCTGAAAATGTGACATGCACAGATCTAAAAATGATCCTGCTCTTTGATATTAAAACTCATTTTGTTCATTAAATAAAAGTTAAAACATAAATTTGTCAAGAATATGAACATAATTTTTACTAAGAGTCTCTATTTTTACCAAGGTATTATTCTCAAATAATTTGATAGGTTTCAATATAATAAAATTGTAGCACATCCATCTATTTTTGAAAGCCTATGGGAAAACAATGACAATTGATTTTAGGTCTTGATAAGGACATATTGTCAAATTTATATGACTTTAAATTTGAGAAACCACTAAATAACTTTATTCTCAGGGCCTGTAACCCTGTATGGCTTCCTCAAAGTTATGTTGATTAACTCAAGCAAACATATTTGGACCTGAAAGTTTTTGTCCAATACAGTTGCAAGAAAATACACAAAAGTGGCATGCAACAGAGTCATTTCTCTTTGTCTTCCATGTACCAGAAGGGGAACACATATCCAATAGCAGGACTTTTCCTACAATGATCATCACAGTTACAAATCCTCTCTAACATGGAGCCCTTTTTAGAGATAGTAAGGTGAATGCATATTAGCACAAGCACTGGCTTTTTCACTTTTTATGGTCTTTTGTAGCTGCCAAAGGAATACAGGGCTATAACTGGAAGATTCACTGAGGCTAGTAAATCTCCTGTGTAACTTGTATTCATTCTTAAACACAACTGAGAGCAAATAAGACAATATATTCCCAGAACAGTTAACTTTGCAAGAGAAAATGTAAGACTTGACAGATTTGTTAACTGCACCAACATTTAATGACATAAAAAGTATTTGCCAATTAGAATAATAAAATACCTGAAAGATTGCAAGTAGGTTTAATGGTAAAGTTTTGCTAAAGGACACACGGCTTATTTTTCACTCTTTCAAATATTTAATGATTATAATAAGTATAAAGAATTTTTATAGAAATTCTAGTATAACCTTAAGATATTGCCATGTGTTTATAATGTCAAGATGACCAGTATAGGGTACTTATTTTTTCAGATTTCTAGCATCTATATAAGAAATACATTCAAATGCACTTTAGTTTTACACATGCCATTGGCAAACACACCAATTTTTTATTAACTTCATGGCATAGAAACTTCAGAACAAAAAGCTGTCCCTCACTTAGTGATGGACAATGTGATTTCCTTTCATGTATTTACTGTATTTCTTCAGATGCTGTATTTCCCCATATGCCATCCAATATCAGTTTATGAATAAGAAAAAAAAGCAAAAGGTCCTACTGTGATTAAAGTATCTCCAAATGCCTTATTTCCTTTGGGTTTGAAGCATCCATGCTCTGGAAGAAGAGCTCATTATTTAGTGCTGTCATGTCCTCCACGACTTGGGCCTTAAACTGTGGGAAGAAGAGGAGAAAAAAATCAAAGAACAGAGAAAGAAGCAGAATGATAATAAAAAAGGCAGTATCATTTTGGAAGTGATCCATCAATTTACTGTCTGTAGAAGTGACGTATCTTCAATATCTTCTGCTGTCTCAGGTCAGGCTGGACATGACCACACTGAAGCTCTCTTAAGATTACTGTAAGCCCAGAATTTGTTATAGCCCTGTTCTAATGAATACAGCCATTCTTTTGAAAATAGAAGTTTTGCTTTTCTGACCTTTCGGCAAAATCCGTAATACACAAAGTTGGCCGTACTAAATGTTAAGGGTTTTTTTTTTTAAATTAAATTTTTGATCCAGCCTCATAATAATGAGATTTTTTAAAAATAATCTCTTTGCTTAGAAAATGAACTCTGACAGCTAGGTGAAGTTCTACAGCAAGCTCCGATCCTGCAGTATAGCAAGGCACAGCATTGTCTATCAGCAAACAGTATATAGTGTCTAAAAGACATTTAAAATAAGTACTTAATTAACAAATTTTTTATGAAACATCTTCCAGAGTGAGAGAATGATCTCCATCATTAATGTCTCTGGTATTCTTTACAAGTGTTTTCTACACAGAATGCATTTCTGCACACAAAGCTTGGCTCAGAAAGAGAAATATTTCTGCTTTCTGTAAAAAGCATTATTTTCTTTTATCTTTGTAATGAAAACAAAAACTTTCAGGTATCTAGTTTTTTTACCCTTGACTTTACTTTAAAAGTTTATTCAGAACCTTATGCAGGGGAGTCAGTTGGGGCACTTCTATTCATTCTTAAACACACGTGAATGCAAACAATATAATTCAGTTTTCAGAATGATTAACTTTACAAGTAAATATGGTTATGCCTGATCTTTTTGTTTTGGAAACTGCATAATAATGAATTAGTATGTTGAAACATAAAAAGATACTATGTTGAAATAAAAGGAGCTATTCAATTCTCATTAAAGATTTTTATAATGATGTAACTTCCTGAATTTTATTTAAAAAAATTCTGAAGTTGTTGACTGTAGCAACAATTTAAATATCCAACAGCAGTTATTTTAATTCTATTGCTTCTCAGAATTCCCATATAGAAAAGCATTGCTTTGAAGTCACTACATACTGGTTATCTTTTCTTTGGGAAAAGTGACTAAAATAATAAAGTTGTAAAATTACAGAATTTGCCACGTTGGGAGGCATCCACCAGGATCATCGAGTCCAACTCCTGGCCCTGCACAAGACCATCCCCAAGACTCATATCATGTGCCTCAGAGTATCATCCAAACACTTCTTGAACTCTGTCAGGCTTGATGCTGTGACCACTTCCCTGGGGAGCCTGTTCCAGTGACCAACCATCCTGTGGGTGAAGAACCTTTTTCTAATATCCAACCTAAACCTCCCCTGATACAACTTCAGGCCATTCCCTTGAGTTCTGTCACTGGTCACCACAGAGAAAAGATCAATGCCTGCCCCTCCTCTTCCTCTCACAAGGAAGTTGCAGACTGCAATGAGGTCTCCCCTCAGTCTCCTCTTCTCCGCGCTGAACAGACCCAAGTGCCCTCAGTTGCTCTTACCATGGCTTTCCCTGAAGGCCCTTCACTATCTTTGGTGTCTCATGAAGATATCTTTTTAACACTTCCAGAAACAGTGACTCCACCACTTCCCTGAGCAACTAATTCCAATGTCTAAAGACTGTTTCAGTGAATTTTATTTTCTGTTAATCTGAACCTCCACTGGCACAGTTTAAGGCCATTTCCTCTCATCCTTTCACTTGAGATATCAGCAGAGGAGATTGACCCCCATCTCACTACAACCTCTTTTCAGGTAGTTGTAGAAAGCAATGAGGTCCTTGCTGAGCCTCCTCATCTCCAAAGCAAACAATCCAGTTCCCTCCAGCCACTCCTCTAAGACTTATACTCCAGCCCCTTCACTAGTTTCATTGCCATTCTCTGGACATGCTCCAGCACGTCAATGTCCTTCTTGCAGTGAGAGGCCCAGCACTGAACACAGTGCTTGAGGTGCAGCCTCACTGGTGCCAAGGGACAGTCGCTTCCCTGGTCCTGCTGGCCACACTACCCTGATACAGGCCAGGATGCCATTGGCCTCCTTGGTCACCTGGGCACACTGCTGGCTCAGGTCCAGCCAGCTCATATTCAGCACACCCTAGTGTACCTCCCTGGTAGGCTTGCTTACCAGCTCTGTTAGACAGTTATCTGGCTGCCTTTCACACATTCAAGGACCATTCTAAATTACCTTCTCTCTGCTGTATTGTATTTCCAGCAGACATCTGGCAAGTGGACGTCACCCAGAAGATACAGGTATAACAGGGAGGAGAGCTTCATGGTCACAAAAAATGTTAATTTTTATTATGTTAAATGTTAATTACCTGGACGAAGACAGCAATAGAAATACAGTAATAAATAAAACAGTGCTTTTTTTCTTAACTGTATACAGTTAGATACAATAGCATATGTAGCACTGAGAATACAGATGTTGTCCACTGATTATAACTATATTAATAAACAAATGAAATAATATATTTAAAATCTATAAATATAAAAATAAATATATATAGTTTTCATATATATTGGAAAAAAGAATGTGGGAAAACTCTGAGGAAACAAGGAATACAAATGCTAGTCAAGAGTACAGTTTCATAGGGCAAAATGTAATTATAAAGTTGCATAATGGGGCAGGGGCAAAATCCAATCCTGTATCTGCTGACCCCACTTGAGACTACATAACCGATCAGCTAACATTTCCTTCTAGAGATGTAGTATCTTGTTTCAAAGAAAAATTAATTTAGAGGAATTTGTCAAATTTATGTAAAGGTGCTCACATTTTTCTGTCTTCTTTTCCTTTTTGTCTAATGCAAAGAAAGCTAGAAGCTTGGTATAGAACAGAGACCTACAGCATTAGTTTTGTGAAAATTTATGTACTAGAACAGAACCAAACTGACCTCTGCAAACTGGCACAAAATCGTAGACTCTGGTGAGTCCTGAGTCTGTGTAACACAAAAAAATCCTCTCTTTGATAGAGGGAAATGGTAAGATGCTAATATCTGATTTGCATCTTCCCATTAGATTCTTGTTTAAACAGAGCTGAACTTTAGTTGTGCCTGCCTAAAGATACTGAACAACTATCCCAACACCTTTCTTTTTTAAATAGGTCTTGGAGCAAAAGAGTACCATGTCCTATAGGTCAGGAGTTACTAAAAGGGGAACTAAGGACTAAGGCATATTATTTTCCCCTTTAATACCTGTAATTTAATCTATATACTCCAAAAGAGCATATGCTTCTGTGGTAAAATCCTTCCTCCCTACATTTGAACTCTTATTCTCTTCAAGTGTTTTTTTCATTTGTCTCAGTATCCAGTCATAAGAAGGAGTTTTGCCATATGGTCACTTCTGGCATCTATTTTAACACTTGTTTTTCCCACTTTAGGGACTTGTGCAGCAGTGTGGAGTAAGTTCCTGTTCTGAGCAAAGGTTGCTTGTCAATGATAATGACCCCAATGGCCTGATGTTCAGACAATTCACCATCAGAGAAAAGGTTTCATGACCAAGCTGAGGTAGATACTTTCACAGAATCACAGATTGGGTAAGGTTAGAGGGGACCACAGTGTCATCTGGTCCAACCTCCCTGCTCAATAAGAGTCATCCTAGAGCACATTGCACAGGTTGCATCCAGACAGTTCTTGAATATGTCTGGTGGGACACTCCACAACCTCTCTGGGCAATCTGTTCCAGTGCTCAGTCACCTGCACAGTAAAGAGGTTATTCCTCAAATTCAGGTGGAACTTCCTGTGCCTCAGTTTCTGTCTCTTGCCTCTTGTCCTATTGCTTGGCACAACCAGGAAGAGCCTGGTTTCATCCTCCTGACACCCTTCCTTCAAATACGTACAGACATTGATAAGGTCCCCTTTGAGTTGTCTCTTCTCAAGGCTGAATAGGCCCAGATCCCTCAGCCTATCATCATAAGTGAGATACTCTGGTCCCTTAATCAGGTCTGTTGCCCTCCCCTGTACTTGCTCCAGGAGCTCAATGTCTCTCTCATACTGAGAAACCCAGAACTGGACTCAGCACTCCAGATGCACCTCACTCAGGCTGAGCTGGGACAGGATCACCTCCTTTGACATGATGGCAATTCACTTCCCAATGCACCTCAGGATACCATTGGCCATGGGACACATTTCTGGCTCATGGATAGATTGTTGTCCACCAGGACCCTCAGGTCCTTCTCTGCAGAGCTGCATTACAGCAGATCAGCCCCTAGCCTGTGCTGGTGCATGAGGTTATTCTTCCCCAGATTCAGGACCCTGCATTTGCCTTTGTTAAACTTCAGGCAGTTCTCTACCCATTTCTCCAACCTATCGAGGTCCTTCTGAAGGGCTGCACAGCACTCTGGGTTATGGGCCACTCCTCCCAGCTTAGTGTTCTGTGAACTTGCTGAGGAGATACCCTTCATCCAAATCATTAATGAAAAAGCTAAACAATACTTGGTTTGATCCATTAATACTTCTCCTGCTTTGTACATCTACTGACTTTTATACATTTACTGAAAATCTTTAAGTACTTTCCACGTAAGCATAACTAAGTGCTTTCTTATCCTGGAGCAAAAAGTTTGGATGTGTTTGTTCGTTTGCTGGACTTAGTAGTTTGGCATAGGTTTTTAATTCCTTGCAGATATAAAAGAGACATTTTCAGGAACTGTCTTGAAGATGAAAAGTTGAATTACTGTTCTTCTCTCCCTTAAGTCAGATTTAAAGGTATTTTTTACCTTTTTCCTCAGTCTATGTGTCATATTTTGTTAGTAAAGGTGTATGTGAGTGAGGTTTATCTCCCAGAAGAAAGGTGCAGTGACCCTTTCCCTCAGAAGCAGCTGACTGGGATCAATAAAAGCAAGTACCAGCCAACTGGAAGATAAGGCACAGGAAGGCAAGAAGAAGAAAGCTTGCAGCTACAGCAGGAACTGAGATGGTCAAGAGCAGAACACAGATTAGGCCTAGGAAATGAGAAGAGGATCACAAGAGACCATCCTAGTCCTTGAACTGACTGAAATCAATCCTGGAAGAAAGAATGTGCCTTAGAAGTACAAAAAAGGCAGGGATAAACTGGTTTATTTTTATTGTTTTCTGTCCTACATGATTTTCATTATTGATCTCAATGTAAGAAGGTTGATTGATCTGTTTTAAAGCTCAGATCAGGTCAGCATCCTTCCACTCCAAATTTACAGGAAGCAAGCTACTAGAACATTTCACAAGGGTACTGTTTAAAAAAATGAGAGGATTATTCGTGAATAGAACAAAGTAAAGAAATGCAAAGTTACTCTTCAGTGCAGCCTGAAGCTAAGACTTTCTTACCACTCATTCCTCTTCACAATAAACTTCATGTCAGGTTTTGTAATACAATATAAATACACAGCATCTTTGACACACACTGATTATACAGAACCTCATCTCTGGCATTTTTCCAGCAGAGAAATACAATTTTTTTTTTAAATACTCATTGAGATAATGGTACCACCTTTCTTTGGGTGACTTCTTTATTTTTAGTGTCCTAAGTAGTAGTGTTGACTTCTGGTTTGCTAAATTTTGTTAAATAATGAAGTATGTTGGCACACTAAAAAACTGTTCCTAAAAAAAGATGAACTGAGCAGTAAGGTTCAGAGGGAGAACAGGAAAAGTTTTTACTGAATATTTAAAAGGATACTATCTTTAGCTATCTATATATAGCTTTTCAGCTTGCTTAAATGCTTTTTTTATTTTTTTTGTGAGATTTTTGCTAGCATTTAAACAAAGATAGAAAGCAGTATAAGAGAAAAAAATGGGCATTAAAAAAGCAAAGGAGCTTCAACAGCCAAGATATTATATATATAAAATTATGAGACTCAGACTATAATGGTGGTATAGTTTTCCAAATCTCTTTTGTTTTCACTGAGTAAAAGGGTTCACATTTTTTACACTGGAGGTATTGAACTTAATTTTACAAATTGTGTTTGGTTTCTCAAACTGAGCAGTTAGGATATTTCTGAGTCATAACAAAAATCAATGGATACAAATACTTCAGATGAGATATCATAACAGAGCTTTTAGATGCTACCACACTGAAATTACTATAATAAAAAATTCAATACTTTTGATAACGAGTACAGGTTTCAGCAATTTCTTTCATTGTACTGGACAGTCTAGTGCAATAGGTTAAGTAAGGACACTGAGTGATAAGTTCTGAAGACCTATGTAGGTACTGAAAGTGAACATAATTTATATATTTCATTCCTATTAGTGCCATAGTCTCATGTCATTTGACTAAATTCAGTGATAAACAAACAGCTCAGTCTTAAGCAATAGAAAGATAAATGCTTTCTGAAAAATTTCACACCACTCTATGAAAGTTAAACCCAGAGAACTGGCAAGTAACTAAAACAAGATGGAGATGAATAGCATATCATTAATATGAGTTACAGTCAATACACAGAACCACTTATTTGCCTACTTACTCTTAGCAAAGAATTACATTTAATACTGTTAAGATAAAAGGCAGAAGTACAAATCTCATTTTATTTCTAATAAGCATTAAATGTAGAAGTGACGAATTTTCTAATTAACTGATCAAGAGGATATTGAAAAATTTTGAGTTCTTTGTCAGTAGTGGCTAAAGAGAAGAAAAATCCTTCAGGAGGCTGACCTCTCTTATTTGAGGTATGGCATGGAAATACCTGAAATCTTCTGTGATATCAAAGGGCAATCATACCTGAATATTGCTTTTACTACTTTCTCAGAAATAATTACTACTGGAAAATTTTATTATGTGCTATATGAAAAATCCCATCATGTAGGAAAAAAAAAAAGAAAGGCAACAAGCAGTAAATGAATTCTCCTTATTATAGTGTCTAGAGCCTGGTCAACCCAGAACCAACATCTGTGAAAGGTTTATCATTCAGACAGCAAAAAATAGATAATTCAGTTCAAATTTATGTGGATGTATATTAATTAATTACAAGTATAATAGTATATCCTGTTGTGGAATAAGTACATGATGTACATGTGCATCAGTGCTTCTGATATCATTGTATACTGTAATGGTATTGGCATGAATTTAGGACAGCTTAATTTTTTGCCTGCAGTGAAGTCACAGTGTATATTTTAGGCTGTTCAGAAGAAATATCAGGGGGAAAAAAAAGGTGCCATGTCTTTGAAGAATTAAAGGAATAATGACTTAAGAATATTTTTTAAAGTTCTGTAAAGTCTTTATAGTCAGTTTGTCCTTGCCTTTTTATCTATACTTACAATTGATTTTGTAATGAAGAAACTAAATGGTACAAAGATAAGAATCTGGGAAAGCCTTAAAATAAATGAAAATATTTTTATGGTCATTCAAATGTCACAAATGTTAAATTTTGTCTTAAGTTCTCTGTAGACTATTGCTACTAGCAATGAGGACAACATTAGAAAATGGAATTTTAATTGTCAATATCCATTTTAGTTCTATTAGAGGACTAAAAATAAGACCTTGAGGGGAAAAAAAGGTTTAGGTGCAGATAAAGTACACATTTCCTACAATTTTTTTGATACAAATTAAAATACAGATTTAATTTAAGGTAGAACAATGTCTTTATTCTTTCTTCTCTAATATAAAATTTCAGTTGTATGTTTAATCAGCAAGCTATTTTAAAATACTCATCTAATATAAGAGAACAAATATTGTTTCTGAGTCAATTATACTATACAGGTGCTAAAAATTATAATTAATTATGTGTATGAATCAAGGAACAAATGAATAAACTACCTACTGCCTTAATTTCTTATAAATCTATTCTATATATTGATCAATTTTGTTTTGAATAATACAAAGAGAGAAAACATACCAACGCCTCTAACCTTTTGACTCACTTAAACTGTCAGGGCTATCATTTTAATTGCTTGCTGCAACAACCTAGAATATCTGCTCTAAGAAAGTTGTCTGAAACCTCAGTTCTTGTTTTGTCATATTTTGAATCTGCTTGACACTCACTATAACCAGTTTAGGTTTAATTTGTTATTTCTTACCATATTTTTACCCTAGTGTGGAAGGTGTAGAACTCTACAGATGGTGTGGATGCCCATCAAATTACAAAAATCCGTGCGAAGACAGGGATTCTCCTGGCAGGCTGTGGATATACACAGACACTGGAAGATAGTGTAGGTGTTCTAGTGGTGGACTGGAACAGTCTATTTTGGTCCAATAGGTGGAGCAAATTTCACAAGGTTTTTAAACTGTTTTACAGAGGAAAGGAATTACTTATCATGGGATCTTCACTCTCTTTTAATCCAGACGTTTTTCCCATATCCTGTTTCCTGGATTCAGTAATCTATTTCTCATAAAGAGGAAAAGACAGACAGTAGAGAATATGGTTATTAAGATCCTTCAGCTTGCTGCCATGCATATAGAAGTTCCATTTATTTGCCTTGCTTTTAGTTTCCAGTGCAAACATTTCTGATGCTATAGAACAGCAAGAATTTTTTTATATCATCAGTTATTTCATAAACAAACCCCACTAATATTGCAATTAAAATAGTATGTATTCTAGTGAATTCCTCACGATACTCGACGTCATTTCACCCACTGCCCTCTGGTCTGGGACCCTTCAACTTGATTTTTGCTGTAGCACAATAAAGAAAATGAAGAACTGAAAGGGAGGGAGGAAGAACTGTAGGCACCTGAGGCTTTGATAATGGCACGATGGAACACACTCCAAAAATCATCAAACTGATAAGGTGGGAATGTAGTATGATAATCATCTGTGTCTTCCCACCTTTTTTAAGGTTCTTGGGGCAATAAAGAAGAGAGAGAAGGAGGGGAAAGCAGGGTGGAAAAAGGCTTCTGCAAGAAACACAAAAGATATTGTGTTGACAGTAGAGAGAGAAAAGACATGGTGATGAAATAAATATAAAAAGGAAGAAAAGGAATAGTGAAATGGAGAATGGATAGAGGAAAAGAGAGTAAGCACATGTTTAAATATAAGTTATATTTTCTATAATGCTATTTTCAATGTTTTGGCAGATATCCTACCATTGTTGATTTTAGGAGAAAGAACTGGGAAGACTGTTTTATGAACTCACTTCATTAGCTTTGCTGTTTATTGTGGACTCTGTAGTTAAATACATTGGCTGAATGACCACCTATACTTTTATTACTCATAATAGAAAGAAAATGGATTATTTTGTCCTCTCAAGAGTTTTCTTAACTTCTTTTTCATCCCATGAATAATTCTATGGACAAATTCAGCCACAAAATCCTGTTCCATAAAGGTGTGACTTTCAAAGAGATCCAGGAAAGCAATTATGCGTTTGCAATGTTTTATACGGTATAGAAGTCTCCTGTAGGTTATGTGGTTGTACCTTCACCCTGTTTTCTCCTACTTATTTTCTCAAAATATATATTAGAACTTGGAAGGGAATAGACTGTATCCTCATCTTTTCTAGCACCAATCTTGACAGATCTGTGAGATTTTGTACAGATATAAAATATATTTCACAAACATCCCTCTCTGCCTTTTCCTGGTTTTTGTTTTTCATTTGTTTTAGTCTCTTAACTGTATTATTAGTTTTATTTATCTGAGCTCTACTATTACTCTGATAGTATCATTTTTGTATTTCCATTTATTTCCAGTCTCTAATGCAAATACTGGTGAAGGGGGTAAAACATACTCTTGCACTGATTCTGCTGTGATGCAGTTCAGTAGCATGATCCTCTGATCCTCTGACATCAGCAGTATTGTTATTCTAATCGGTTTCATACAGCTTGCTGAACCTCAGTGTTCTGTAACAACTAGGCAATACCTTGTTAGAGAACAGGCTGTCCACAGAATTTTTTTCTTCCCAAATGAATCATAGAAATTAGAGATAGAAAAGATCAAATCAGAAGTGGTAATATAATTCCCTTCTGTAGAAGTGGATAAGTTATTCAGGCAAATCTATTTGATCTCTGAAATATTGTCATTATGGTAGAAGAGGCTAATGTTCAAAGGGAATTGATGTCCTGACCTTGAAAACACACCTGCCCAGTGAACTGTAGAAAGAACAGTCCAGGTAGATACCAGAGCCAAAACCAGGGTCGTAGAACTTGAGACATCCACCACTATGTCTGCCTGCCCTGGTTTCTAACTTTCACCTGCAAGACAGCAAGGTTTGTTAATTCACTTCAATGTCATTACAAACCTTCTTGATATTTTATGTTATGTCTTAGTTCACTCTTAGCTGGGTGACAAGAGTCCCTTTCATCTTTTATTTCTATGTTTTAAAACTATAAAACTCTATGACAGTGCCAAGGTAAATATGTATAACTGGATACCTACTATGTAGAATCTCCAAGCAAAATATTTCCTGCCACTGCATAATGTAATAGAAAGATGAGTGTATCCTGAGGTGCACTGTAGCTCTGAGAGCTATATGAAGTACTTTTTTAAGTGGCACTTCTTAAAAGTCCTTAAAAAAAGACCCAGATCCTGACCACCTCTTGATTTTAAAAGTTCAAGTTCACAAAAGATCTTCAGTCAACTCCTGCCTACTCCTGCATTAGGTGCCTAAATGGGCAATGGTAGTCCAGGCCTTTTCTTTAGTGCTACTTTCCTCAGGTGCTTTATATTTCATGTCACATAAATTCATCCAGCAGACAGCACTATCCTTATTGGAATACCCAGGAAAACCTCAGTCTTGCCAGTATTGAGATATTCGATATCCCATGTACCTACTGAATCTACTGCCTAGTACAAACTAAGTACTCCTATCAAGTGAGAGGTCCAATATAAGAGACATTTTCAAAGCAATCTTAGCATGTCATACAAAACTGCCAGAGGCAAGGTACATCCCCAAGTCTCTAGCACTCATCCAGCATATGGACTCAATTCCCTTCTCTGCCTTACAGTAAACTCACATCACTTTCCTCTCATGACTGAACTACCAAGAATAGCACCAACAAATATTTTTAGACTATAAGAAGGAGAGCAATAGCTGTCTCACTGGCATGTGTGTCATGGGGCTGCAGAAAAGGATGGTAGGTGATAAAGTCACAGAAAATTGCATGCTGTTTGGCATATCTGCAAAACCACTTAATCATATCTGCATACTGTTTGGTTACAGTCAACTTGGACCTGATACTCAACCATTCCTTCATTCTGAATACTATATAATTTGTAACTGCCATTTTCTGCCAATTACTCGTTCATGCATCTGATTTTCTTGGCCAGAAGATGGCATAGGCATTTCAAGTTTAATTGTTGCTGCAGCTTCCCTGGAAGATTCTGTGTGATAATTAATCTAAATACAGTATAACATTTTCTTTTCTGAGTGTATCAGTAATTTTTTATCTATGCTGTGCTGATTATGTAAAATTTTCTTCAACCTGCAGTACAGTGAAATAAAGCAGTACAATATGGATTATTCTGATAGCATGCTCTTTAACAAGTCTATTCTTCAATATCTCTCAAATATACTGTTATGTAGTTCTCCAGCTGTCCAGCCCTATAAAATTCATCACCTTGAATTTCTATTAACTGCAGTTAAAGGTAGAGATTACTTAGGTCATTTCAGTATCTGAACTTGTCTATGACACTAGGAATCTCTACCATAGTAAGACTTTAAATGAGTTTAAATCGCAAATGTTTAATACTCTCCTCAGATCTAACAAGTTATCTGTTTTACATCATCACAGCTGTAGGCAGTTGCCATGTCTGTAATTACACTGTTGGTTTCATTAGTGTCCCAGCTAGGTGCTGGAAGGTCTGAAAAATTCTTCTATAAGGTGACAGAAGTAGTATACTCTTGAATGAGGTTTCATAGAAATAATGAGGTAATAAAAAGCCTTTTTTCAGCATAAAAGGACAGAGAAAGGGTTTCCTACATATGCTTAAAGCTAAAAGGTTAAATGTGGCCTTTAAACCCTTCCCATTTCCCTTCATCACCACCTGCAATACCAGGGTTAATTTGCTAATGAGAAGCAAAACCCACAGGCATCACACTATTAAAATTTAATGTTCACATGGACTTCTTGATTCAGAACAGGTTTATGAATAGTGCCTTTAGTTTAAAAATAGACTTTTTCAGATCTAGGGGAGTTGATATTATGATATGTAAAGTGAACAAATCTCCCAGGAGTAACTGGAGCTTATGTAATATTTATTCCCAAATTTTTGCTCAGCTGTTTCGTGCCATTTTGATGCTGAGCTGCAAGGACCATTAGCTTCTTAGACATTTCAAATCTTTCTCCAGTGAAGCTGGGACTGTCTGCACAATTCCTTGTCAGAGTAACCTTACATGACTTTGGGATTTTGCCTAAGAAACAGTGGTCATTTACCCATTTACAGGTGTTTTAATTTAACAACTTTTATTGAACATGATCTCTGTGGAATCCTAAACTGTGCTGCCATGTACAGCAACTTCACAATATTAATTTAATGCTAGAAAAATTATAAGCTGGTCTTTTTCTTGAAAAAAAATATGATTGGTAATGTCCCAGGGAGGAGGAACACTGAGTAGAGTTAAGCTCTGTCTTTGGATATATGAACAAGGAGATTTTATTAAATTTGTGTTAGGTGCTCACAAAAATAGCTTTCACTCTTTGATTTTGTAGTTGTTTATGATGTTTTACAAGTGGAATATCAGTGCTAATGGAACAACATTCAGAACAAAAATGTTCATGGAACATGAAACAAATCTAGCTTTACTATTTGTAATTAACATACCATTTTGTGCATGGAAACAATTATGAGATGAGCAGAGGCCTGACAAAATGCCTTTCTAAGGAAGACAGAAAGTAGCAAAGTGAAACATATTGTATTGAATAATAAGCTTAGTCTTCTCATTTTGCTGTCTTCATTAACTACCCCATTGCCTTATTTCATGTGATGTCTTATATTCTAGAATCAAAGACTCATTGCACTCCTACCATTCAGTTGTGAAGGGAAGGTACTAGTTTTCTAAACCAAGTGTTTTGCCAGCTATCTATCAATGCTGCCACTTTTGCTAGATGAAAATGTGTCAGTATGATGCTGTACTAACTATGAGGTATCATATTTAAAGTTTCTAATGCTGCAGGTGTTCATTGGTGACCATCTAATGGTAGTCTTGTTTTTAGCTAGCAGCATAAACTCTCAAATGAACATTCTGAGCAAGGGCTGGATTAATGAGTAAGATTGCATAATGCCAAAAAATCCGTAAGCTATCCTTGAAGAAAATCAATAGAAGTGTTAGAGTAATCAGAAACCAGTGCTTTAAAATGTAAATTAACATTTTTGTGCCATTAAATATATAAAAAGTGTGGATATGACAGTCTGTAAAACCCCTCTTACCTAAAGTTGCTGCAACTTGAAGCACTAATGCAAAAACAGGAAATGTGATGGTATGTTCTTCAAAATGTAGCAACATGATGAAAACATGATGGTTTGTTGAAAGCATTTGTTGCAAGAAGCCAATGCATTATTTATACAGGAAATAATTTGAAACAGGTGAACAGAAGTAGTGACCTATCAACCAATATTAAAAGGTATAGAAATACTGGTGAAAAAAGGAGGAGAAATAGTAGCCTTACTGATGTTGCCAGCAATATGAGTTCTTCTCTAAAAATCACTCAGATTTACTGAGTACTAAAAAATTCTAGCTGAAGTCCCTAGTGCTTCAAAACATTATTTTATTCCATTGATAAGCCGTTTCCCTTTTTTTACAGTATTTTTTCCCCCAGGATAAAAGTTTTGAAAGTGTTAAAGTACTTCATAGTCACTTGAGGAAAAATGCTCCATAGACCATGTCTCCGTCAGTTCTCCTCAAATTTACAAAAGAATCAGTAATTTTTTATCTGCTGGGAATGTGTTCAGCACTTCAGTTTAAGTCTATGGGAGGCAGTACCACCTAGGCTGGAACTGGAATTTTTTTCCAATAATATTCTGCACTTATTTAAGTTGCTAGAAATTTCTGGAAAATTTCTAATTCACATTCAGGACATAGCACTAAATCTAGGGAATAATAACCCACATATTAATGTGTATATGTCATGCAAATACTAGTTGCTACTGATACAACTACATCATGTAGTTTTTGAGGCTCTTCTATTAATTTTGACATCTTGACAATCCTGTAAGCATTTTTGTTTATTGTCTGTTGGGGTCACAGTTTTTACACTCAGTTTATGTTGTGTTGTTCTCTTGGAAAAGTCAAATTGTCTGGGAAAACACTTGTTTGTTTTCTGTTGCTTTAATGCAACTTTATATTCAGCAGGTAGGTCTGATGTTGCTATGTAATTGCTGAGCAGAGGGGCATCTCTTTCAGTAAAGGTGATGAAAATACTCAGTGAAGCATTGCTTTAGACACCATCTTAAGGCATGACCAGCTAAAGCTGGTTACTGGTAGATTATTTTTCTTCCCACATACATCCATAGCACAACATTTGCTTAAATTTATTAAAGCTTATGTGGCCCACGTCAGAGTCAAGTGATTCAACCTCTGCTTTCTCAGTTCAGCTAACTGGCATTAATGCATAATAATATATTCTTTAGTTATACAAATCATTTTTTCATAGTAATGTAATCTCACTCTCTAAAGAGAATGAATACTTTTTCCTCAAGGGAGAGTTATTCAAGATTTTGATTGTGTGGCATTTTAAAAGGGTTCAGTATAGAGCTTCAGGCTTCATTTTTAGCATTCTGTTCAAACCTAATTCTGAAGATTAAAATTAATTTTTTCCTGTGTACATGTTTTTGTTGTACTCATCTCTACAATACCAAGTGTTCTATAAACATAAGAGTTTAATTTCACAATATGCCATTAAAATATATGAATTTCCTAAATTATCACTGTTTTCCACTGATTTTGGGTACCCAAGGCTAGGATCATACTTTTAAATAGTATACTATATAACATATGAAAGCTCAACATCATTTCAGATCCAGCTTCACAGTCTGAAACAATGAACCTCAAAACATACAAAAAACATACTAATCCCAATTTTTTACATGAATTTTGTATTCTGTCCTTACAACAAAGTTTCTGTGCTCACAAGGAAAATGTATCTGAACTCCACTTTGAAGATAGCCCTTCCTGAAAGACAAAAGTCCTCTCTTCAAGCAAGTATCTAGTTTCCAAGCAGTTTCCAGCCTCATGCTTTGTTCATTCAGCTGACATGCTAAACTTGAACTCACACCCTAGGAATTGATTTCCAAACTCATGATTTTTTTTCTTTTTTATAGACAGGTGCACAGGATATCCTGCTAGCTTACAATTTTCATATGAAACAGCTTGTGATTCTAATACTTTCAGTTGGTCACTCTACAGCAGCTAACAGAAAAGCTGGAACAACCATGGTGCATGAATTTATGAAAGCCTGAAATTTGACTGATTCAGAGTGCCTACTCTTCCTAGACTCAATTGTTTTCAAAGCTAAAACTGTTCAGAGAAAACTATGCCACATATCACCTTTCAACAAAGAAACCCCTTCTACTTTTGTCATTGCAACTTGGCTCAAGTGGGTAAATAAAGACAATAATAGCAATATTAATGGTAAGCACCAGCAGAAGTTTCAGTGCATGGCAAAGAAAGAAGCTTGGGATGAGCGGTCTCCAGTTAAAGGGAAAATTATATATATATATATATATATATATATATATATATATATATGTGTGTGTGTGTGTGTGTTTGTGTGTGTGTATATATATGTGTCTGTGTCTGTGTCTGTGTCTGTGTCTGTGTGTGTATATATTTATATATAATTCTTTTAAGCAAAACCTCAGCTTTGGACATGAGGAGAGCAGACTTCAGGCTGCTTAGGGAATTGGTAAGTAAGGTCCCCTGGGAAAGTGTTTTTGTAGGTGCTGGGGTCCATCACTGCTGACCAGTTTTCAAACATCACCTCCTAAGGGCACAAGAGCAGGCAGTTCGCAAATGTTGGAAATCAAGCAGGCGAGGCAGCAGGCTGACTTGGCTGAGCTAGGATCTTGTCTTGGATATAGAGCAAAAAAGGTGGGTATATGCCCAGTGGAAGCAAGGTCAAGTGACATGGGAAGAATAAAGAAATGCTTCTTGTCACTGCAGGGAGAAAATTTGTGCAGCTCAGCTGGAGTTGAAGCTGCCAGAAATGTGTGGGACAATAAAAAGAGTTTCTTCAAATACATTAGTGTCAATAGTCAGTCCAGAAATATCCTTGGCCTGTTACAAGATGAGGATGGTCACCTCACAATCAGGGACAGAGACAAGGCAAAGGTGTTTAATGCTTTCTTTGCCTCTGTCTTCAACATGGATGATGGACCAAAGGGGACTCGGTGACCTGAGTACGAAGACCATGACTGCAAGAATGATCAAATCTCAGTCAACCCTGAAATTGTGTGGGATCTGCTGCTCCAGCTGAATCTTTTCAAATCTATGGGACCTGATGGGATTCAGAATCCTCAAAGAGATAGCTGATGTCATCCCAAAACCTCTATCAATGATTTTTGAGCAGTCTTAGGAATCCAGAGAGGTGCCAGCTAACTGGAAGCTGGTGAACATTGTCCCAACTTTCAGGAAGGGCAAAAAGGAGGACCGCAGAAACTACAGGCCTGCCAGTCTCACTTCAGTGACTGGTAAAGTTATGAAGAACATTATTCTGGAAAGTATTGAAAAACATCTGAAAGCCAACACAGTCACTGGTTACAGCCAGCAAGGCTTCATGAGAGGAAAGTCCTGCTTATCCAACCTGATTTCCTTTTATGACAAGGCAACCTACCTAGCTGATCAAGGGAATCCAGTTGATGTAATCGTTTGGGGTTTCAGTAAAGCTTTCGATACTGTCTGTTACAGGGTCCTTGTGGACCAAATGTCCAGCAGACAACTGGATAAACACATCATGCAGTGGATGAGCAATTGGCTCATGGGTTGGGCACTGGAACAGGCTCCCCAGGAAAGTGGTCGCAGCACCAAGCCTGCCAGAGTTCAAGAACTGTTTAGATGTTACTCTCAGGCACATGGTGTGACTCTTGGGCATGGTCCTGTGCAGGGCAAAGAGCTGGACTCAATGATCCTAGAGGGTCCTTTCCAACTCAGCATATCCTGTGATTCTGTGATTTAAATAAGTGTCTGGAATATATGTGTAACCATTTCATCAATCTTGCAATATTCTGGACAGGGGAAAAAAGTCTATTAACAGCAAATTTTCATTTATTTCTCACATCTTGATTCATAAGAAAAACCAGAGCCCTAAGTTCCATATGTAGTCTTGCATCACTTGCCAGTACATCAAGGGTAAATTCTTAAAGCAATATTTTTTTTCCCATGTCGTCTTCTGCTGAAAGAAGCTCTGATGTTTTTGCTGAAATGATCTGGAATTCTGTCAAAGGCTTCAGGATAAGCATATTTCAGTCTGACAGTGAATTTCCAGTCAAAAAGGAAACAACTACAGATGCTATCACAAGAAAGTTATTTATAAATCCAGATACAAAATCTGTGACAACTAGTGTAGCAGTCTTTAAACTGAGGCCATTAGTATAAATATCAAATGTGGTACTTTGTGCATGTGTCAAAATTTAAACAGAATAGTGTAAGTAGCATCCTGAGACAGATATTTTCTATGTTTTCCCTTGTCGGTGTTTGCAGATTTAATATTTCTAGCTGGCCATTGAAAGCCTGAGATTAGTGAGAGAAGATGCATTTTAAGATGTTTGAGATAGAATGCCATAGATACTTTTACTTTTTCTTATAAATTGTTTTTATCTGTTTGTATTTTGTCTGCTCAAGCACAAAACAGTTCACCAACCCCATTTTGGATTATTAATGAAATTTCTCATAATCTAAAATTAACAATGGGTTTTATTACAGGTTGCAACAGAAGCTTGTATTTCATTTTCCTTGAATAATCTCAGAATTGCAAAATAGAATCTCAAACACAGAAATGCCATTTAAAATATGCATTTATATACCTACATACATGCATATATATACACACATTTATAACTTTCTGTAGAAATGGACATGAACAACTAGATCAATACATGTAATAGTTATTTTTAAAAAAGGAATAGAAGTAACATCCATGCATCTTGCAAGCTTCTTAGAAACAAGAATGGTTGGGAGTCTCATTCAGATGAGTTATCATTTAAGTAACTAAAAAAAGAAAATACAATCTATGCTCAAAAGATTAATTCAAAACATGATGGATTCTGTTGTTTTTGAAGAACAGAGAGGGGTTCTATCATCTACCAAGAGAATATTTCCTTGCTTAATTTCTGTTCGGAATCAGAGAAAAATAGGGCATCAGTAGTGTCTGGGAATTGCCCAGGTCACTGCCCAGCATCACATTTTTACTGAAGAGCATGTCTCTCAGTTTAGAAGAAACAACTAAGTCTGTGTTCAGCTACACTCTTAGAAGTTAAGTCTGGGTAAGTTCTAACCCTCAAATTCAAAGACAGTTACTGTAAAAATCACGTTAAAGTCATGGAAGCTTGAAATATAAATGGGAGAAAAGAGATTTTCATTTCAGGACTGGAAAAGTTAAGAGGTATTATAATGAAAGGGAATTAAATAAGGAAGGTGAATGTGAGTTTTGAAATTTATTAGTAATATTATTTTTCTGATTTTTTGAGAGAGGCTATTTTTAACCAAAGCAAGGCTTAAAGTTATGAATATTTTAATTTGAGAAGTCAGGGTGATTGGAAGAATCCAAATAAATGACAGGATGAATATAGTAGGTCATGGTTATTAAGCTTAAAGACAGTTTTCTTTTAAAAGGCGCATCTTTAATTTTAGACTCAAAATGAGTGTCTTTTTCTGATATACTGTAATGAATTTTGATCTAGAAAGTAGAAACTCATTACATTTTAAGTGTCCCACTTAAGGCTGCTTATTAATATATTGAGAGTAGAAGTGACAGAAGAAGAACAAAAGAAGAACTAATATTTGCCTTTTTATATTTATTTTACAGGAAATGTGTTTGTTGTAAGCCTGGCAATTGCAGACTTGATTGTAGCTATCTACCCATATCCACTGGTCCTCACATCTGTGTTTCACAACGGATGGAAACTGGGATACCTACACTGCCAGATTAGTGGCTTCTTGATGGGTCTAAGTGTCATTGGATCAATCTTCAATATTACAGGCATCGCTATCAATCGGTACTGCTATATCTGCCACAGTCTCAAATACGACAAGCTGTACAGTGACAAGAATTCATTGTGCTATGTTGTTCTGATATGGGTCCTAACACTTGTTGCTATCGTGCCTAATCTATTTGTGGGATCGCTACAGTATGACCCCAGGATTTACTCGTGTACATTTGCACAATCTGTGAGCTCAGCATATACAATAGCAGTCGTGTTTTTCCATTTCCTGCTTCCCATAGCTGTAGTTACTTTCTGTTACTTGAGAATATGGATCCTCGTTATTCAGGTAAGGCGAAGGGTTAAACCAGATAACAACCCTAGGCTGAAACCACATGACTTCAGAAACTTCGTAACCATGTTTGTGGTATTCGTACTGTTTGCGGTCTGCTGGGCTCCTTTGAACTTCATAGGCCTGGCTGTGGCTGTCAACCCAAAAACTGTAATCCCCAGGATTCCAGAGTGGTTATTTGTATCTAGTTATTACATGGCATATTTCAACAGCTGCCTTAATGCTATAGTATATGGACTCCTGAACCAGAACTTCAGAAGAGAATACAAGAGAATTATTGTCACTTTTTGTACAGCAAATGTTTTTTTCCAGGATAGTTCTAATGATGCAGGAGACAGAATGAGAAGTAAACCTTCTCCATTGATTACAAACAACAATCAAGTGAAGGTGGACTCTGTCTGAAAATGGGAATCTAAAGTCTCTGTTTTATTAGTCCTACTGTTAAATATTATAGTGAAATACATCTTTTACACTGAAAGCACTTTGATCAAATTCCTGTCATAGTCTTCGGGAGTTCATTACTGAGCCTTGACATACAGGTCCTATTATACAACGGCATATCTCTTGTATTATGACACAATTATATCCTTGAGGGAATAACAAGTTATGCATGGATACTTTTTTTTTTCCCTAGATGAAGATAAACACCTAGAAAGAGATTGGAACAGAGGTATCCACACTGCCTAGTGCAGTAAAACAGATCATAAAACTGTTCCTGCTGCTTTCCACCTGTTTTCTTTTGGCCAGGTTATGGTCCTGATTCTAAAACCTCTGAAAACTTATTTTAAAAGATGAAAAAAAGGCTTTTTATAAAATATATTAGGAGATGTAAAGTGAAAAATCAAGGTAATTGAAAATTCATTAGGATTTTTGATAAGTACCTCTATCTATATTGCTTTGCTACTAACATGGACACGATTATAATTTTCTTTGGATACTAAACCTCACCAACCCTTCTAAGAATGACATTCTCAATTGACTTCTCAATTTTAAAATAGCTTTTAGGGGGAGAAACATGCCTGACTGATTATCTTCAAAGCTCCAAGGGCAGGAGGATAAACAGCTAGGAAAGAAAAGAGCTATGATTCATCAGCTCAAGCCATTCCAGCATGAAAACAATGTGTAGGAGGCTTGGGAAGAGAAATTTAAATTACCATTATTTCTGAGAGATGGTAACTCATGAAATCAGGAAGTGCCTCAGAGAAGTTTCTGAGGAAATACCCTAGCAACAAAAGAGAGGAAGACTGTTACTTTTGTACAGGACAGAAGTTCTAAACCTTGTGAGAAGATTAATGCATTTAATAGCAGTGGTGGGTGAGGATGACAGTTTTGTCTGGTTAGTGGAATCTTAAGCCCAAGAAACCCTGGGAAATGAGATGTAGATAGGAGGTGAACATTTAATATCTTTCTGAAATTGATCTCTTGAGAACAGTCTGAGACTAAAGGTTATTTGTAAACTGCCACAAATGAGTTTTTCAAATTAATATTAGATGTTTGCCACAATTATGGACATAATGGTATAACCTACAATGATTAGGCACCTTTAAATAGCAGAAAAGAGAAGATACTATTTATGACAGTGGCACAAGGAGGAACATTTGACTCTCAGGACAGGACTTGTTATGTGGACTTTCCACAGACAGCAGGCACCTCTTCAGTGATGGGAGGCACACTGTGACCTGAGGAAGAAATAGCTAGGCCAACTCCTGCAACAATGAATCTCTGTTTATAATGAAGTCCTCTGGTGGAGCAATTCACAATAGGATTCACCCTTAAATTGACCTTAAAAAGAAGGAGCATTTAGTTCTGGAAAGAAGCTCCAACTGTCATAGCTTTTAATGCTCAAGCACACTTGAGCTTTTCAAAACCAATTCCAGCAATGCCAGTGGGACTAAGAGTTTCTGAATAGCCATCAGACTTCTGTTAATCTACATTAAAATGTCAATTTTATCTAAAAAGCTATTTTAAAATATTATTTACTGTACTGGAGATTTTCTTGAGCTTATATATCTTAGAAAACAAGTCACTTTATGTCATGGTACTCCTCAAACTGCATAAAAATCTAACAGCATTTCACCTTTGTTGGATCATACATTAGCATACCCTTGACTTAATAATGAACTAAAGGGAAACAGATTAATATTTACTTGAAAGCCCCACTGACACTTCATCATCTGACCAGTTTCTTATGTTAAAAACAGGTGCCTCATGTCAAGTTAACTGTGGAACTAATGAACAACATTGCAAAACCCTGGATATGAACTAGCAAGTCAATGCATTGCCAAGGTGCTTGACTCATCTTTGTTTACATTTTTCAGTCAGAACCACTGTGTAAATAACCAGCTCTCTTCTATTGTGGTATTATCATATGATGGGATATGATACAACATGGTTAACTGCATAAAGTATATCACAGCTTTCTTCACTGTGATTTCATCCTTGGAGGATGCTTAGCTCTGTAGTTTTATTGCTTTGTGTGTAGTGATTTTAGAATATCAAGGGAGGCATGACCACCTTATAAGAAAATGAGATTTTCATACAAGAAAAAAACATTAAATTCTTACAAAAATTGCCTTATTTAAAGCATATTTTCAATGAAAATAATGTCTTATGGTGGTATATCTATGAAAGTAGCTTAAAGACAGCCTAAGTAGCTTAATTATTAGTAAGTTTAGGATTCTCAAAGATCTTTCACTTGCCATTTTCAACAGAAAATGTACATCTATATCATGTCTACATATTTACAAGCCAGTTCAAGATACTGTAACCAATTTTGTGGGTTATCTGAGGAATTAGTCCCCTGTAATTCGCAAGTGCTAAAATATATTTTTGATGACAATGAAAATGGTTTGCTATATACAACAGAACATATTATACCAAAGGTATATATTTTATTGGATAGGCCTGTAATAAAAATGGAGAACATTTTTCAGATCTGTATTTTGAAATATTTGTATTAAATATAAATCACAGAATTTGCATGTTGATGATGTTATGAGCTGCTAAATATAGCAATAATTTTAATAAATTAATCTCTTACTCTTCTTTGGGGGGCAAGTCTTTAGAATTTATTTTAAATTACTATGGATGAAAAATTTGAGCAATGTCTGCTGCCCTCATGAGATTATTTTTGCATTTACTGCCATTCTGAAGTATATTTCAGATAAAGATTCCAAAACCACTCATTGCATAATTGAAAGAATAATGATGTTTAATTCTGCACTAATGGTAGCTTTTAATCCAAGTCTGTTGCTTCATAGGAATAGAAGTGATTCATCTAAGACAATCAGCAGTCTTATCAGCTGCTCTTTGACAATGGGAATGACAATGTAAGTCAGCACCTCACAACATCTGACTCTTTAAGGTCAACATAAAGATGACTGATGAAAATAATAATGGTTTCTGTCCATTCTAAGGAGACAGAGTTAGAAACTTACCCAAAACTAGTTGCTTCATTGAAAGTGGATGAGCCTTTACATTCCAAGTCATTAAATTTTCCCTTATATTAAAGGCTAGCATAGAACAACTGCCTTATTTAAAGTTCCATATGGATGCTTTAGATAATAACTTGTATAGCAGTCATCAGCCTTGGATAGATTAATTTCTAAAACATGAGTCTTAGTAGTCTGCCACATCTGCAGGGGCCCATCCCTTTCCTGTTTCCTATCCATTTCTGGTCTAGGCCCCAGTGAAACCAAAGGACCTCTGTGAAAGAGCAGTGAACCCCCCTGTAGGCAACGCACTGAAGACTTACAGCCTAATTGATGCCTACCTTCTCCCACAACACTTTCTTTCTTATATCACAATCTTGATTAAGTTGACAATCTGAATATGATCTTATATCAACACATATTGAACCCTTACAGATAGGTAGTTTTATCTGCATTGCAAATTTCACATTAACAAAGAAGCTTGTCAGTATTACATATTTACCAGCAAAGATAATCAATGAATATATTAATATCAAACAGGGTATTTATTGTAGTTGAACTGTAACTGTATGCAACAATGTAGTTTCATTTGGAATAGCTTGCTTAAGAGTGTTTTGCACATTTTCTTCTACCACTGGGCTAGTGCCAGCGCATAGATATAAAACAAACATGTTATTTCAATAGGCATAATATATAACAGTGGCTTTAATATTTTTCTTTTAATTCTTATTTGTTTTAGAAGGTAGGTATAGGAGTCATCCTTAATAAACATACTATCAATCTGTATGAGTGTATAGTGCATCATTCTAAAATTGTCACATCTTTTTCTTCATTTTGACCACTTTTGAAGTGGTATCACATTAGAGCTGATTAATTATGACTTACTGAAGGGAACAGTCATTTCCCTTAAACTGCACTGAAAAAAACAGTCATAAAAAACTCCTTAAAGTATAATACACAAGTACATAAGTATATGTGGTCATCACATTTAAAATACAATTTCAAAATCTCCTTCTATTTGAAAAACTTGTTCACAAACTGTAGTAATATAGATGGACTGTTATTCTTTAATTCTTTTCTAGTAACTTCACTTTCTAAGTATCACTAATATGGTTTATGAATAATTAAGAACTGCAAATGTCTGTCATCTTGTCATTGAGGCTTGGGAAATCATACATGCTAAAGCTGAATTTTTTAGAAGAAAAAATATTCAAGTAGTGGCTTGGCTTATAGCCCCTGTACTGTGTCCCAAATGTTTTGCCTGTGTTAAGAATTCCATTATGTAGTTTTATGAATTTACTTATTAAAAGTATTATTCCTACCTCAAATATGTGTCTGAGAGATTGCGATATGAATAGGGTGGAAAAGACTTAGAGTACAAGTCAATAGACTTTATCATTTTTCATAGAAGCAACAGTAAATTCAGCAAAGAAGTACATGTATTAATAATGATCACAGAAAATATTTTCCCAATTCAATAAAGTTCTCATTACACAAACCATCCCTACTACCAAACACTGAACAAAGTATGCACATTTTGAGAACTATGTTATTCATAAATGTATATACAGATTACTCCAAAAGCTATAATCAAACAGCATTTGAGATACAGTGTCTCATTTTCATGTCACATGAACGAACACAGCTTCACTGTGTCATGTCAGCTATTTGGCATATTAGATTTCATGAATCCAAAAATTAGCTCTTTTACGCTAATGCACAAGCAATATATATTTTATTTCTAATGAAGTCCACAACTCTTAGTTGTCCAGGTTGTGGAATAGTGTGAATTTGCCTGCTATCTGCAAAATTAACCTCATCCCATGGAACTTTCTCTCTGATTTATCAGTTTTATAAGTAAATACAAAAAGTCAACAGTCTTTTATGTGGCCTCATTCTTAACTATATAAGTAGTATCTATTTAGAAGCAAATTTTACCAACGTAAGAGATTTAGAGACAGGAAATCTACTTCGTGTTATTCTTTCTGCTTATATTGCATGTGTGCGTAGAAGTTTCATTTAACTACAACAAGAATTTCACTTTGTATATTTGTTTCCAGATTCTAAAAGTGTTTCTACTCATATAAGTACCACTCTTTTTCAATATTTACAAATATTCAGCTTTTCATAATGTTCATAAAAGTTGGGGCAATATAATGACATTATCGAGTGTATGTCTCAGACAGAAATATATTTTCTTACACCTTAAGCTGTGAAGTTTTCTGCCACAGAACACTGTCTATACAAACCCTAAACAGGTATACACACACACAAAAATTGCACTGATTCACAGAAAGAAGATTGTTTCCTTTTTAATGGTACAATACCAGACACTTAAAAAGTAACATGGAAAAACTTCATTAAGGCCTTTGTGATAATTTTTAAAGTTACATAAAAATATTGTGTAGATCTATGGATTATTTATGCATGTTTTACAAACTTCAAGTAATGTAAAAAGATGTGTCCACTGAATACTATATTAAAAAAGATGTTTACATCTAACATAAAGAAACATAGCTACTACAGGCACATTAAAGCAACTATAAAGCCCTTAGATCCCCAGACTTCTGTTTCAGACTAGCTAAGAGGCTAATATGCCAATAATTTGTTCTAGTCTTTTCTGATAGTTTCTTAGTGTTCAATCTCTCTCATCGTAAATTTTGCACAGCTTGAATGCAGAAATATCAACTGTTTCATTAATATTTATGTTCATACTGGTCATCTCTGCAAAAAAAATTTTGATGCAAATGCAATTTTCCAGGACAACTCCAAGAAATACATCTCCTTCAAAAAATAATTCTTTCTCCTTCCCAGTTCCAGATGACATGCTTTCCTTCCTCAGTTCTGATGGTGCTATCAGCTTGGCTATCACTTTTCCATTTGTTCATACCAGTTAATGTAAGCCATAATGTTCTTGACTCTGAAATGTCCCTGTCCTATTGTGATCTATTATGACCCCTTGTGGTTTTTATAAGTAGTCTGATATCAATTAAGTACTACTATCTTACAGACAAATTAAATACAATACTTTTAGCACAAGTCACCCTCAAGAATCTCTGACTTAATATAAGCATAAAAATTTATAACGTGAACAAAACCACAAGGGGTTTTGTTCTTTAAACATAAATTTTGATTTATAATTTTTAAAGTAATAATTATTCTTTTAAATTGTCATTAATCCCAACTAGTCCATTTTTTTTTCCTGCACGACAAGAAGTCAGCTATTTTACTGAGGGAGGAATTAAATAGTCACTAGAAGAAGTGTTGCACTTGAAGTCTCCTATATGAGCTGTGTCAGGATGGGAAATCAAATTCAGTATATGTATCACTAAGTATTGAAGCCTTTGACCAAAAATAAGTGTCTGTTAACCAAGGTTTTAAAGAAAAAAAAAACAGACCTTGTTTTAGGAAGAGCTCAGCAATATGGAATAGTTGGTAAGAAATCATCCCTTATGCTACCATCAAAAGGTTGTTAGATGAAAAAGGGAGACCAACTTAGAGATGAACCAAGACTTTACTGCTAGTCTAACTAATGTTTTAATAGTCTATTAAGTAAATGCTAGTTATTCTTGTTCAGTTACAATTAAATTAACACTTGAAGTCCAAACTGTGTAATTATAGAAAATATTAATTGATTACATGACCCCTGGCAACTACAGGCCTGCTAGTTTCAGTTTAGGACTGGTAAAGTTATGGAGACATTATTCTGGAAAGTATTGAAAAACACCTGAAAGACAACACTGTCATCAGTCACAGCCAGCACAGCTTCATAAAAGGAAAGTCCTGCTTATCCAACCTGATTTCCTTTTATGACAAGGTAACCCACCTAGCTGATCAAAGGAAACAAGTTGATGTAATCTTTTGGGGTTTTAGTAAAGCTTTAGATACTGTCTGTCACAGGATCATTATGGACAAAATATCCAGCAGACAACTGGATAAACACATTGTGCAGTGGGTGAGCAATTGGCTCACAGGTTGACCACAGGGCAATAGTAAATAAAGTGGCATCAGACTGGAGACCTGTCACTAGTGGGGTTCCATCCTAGGCCCTGTGATCTTCAGCATCTTCATAAACTACTTGGACACAGGACTGGAAGGGATACTAGACAAGGTTGCAGATGACACAAAACTCAGAGGAGCTGTTGACTCCCTAGAAGCCAGGGAGGCCTTGCAGAGAGACCTCGACAAATTAAGAGGACTGAGCAATCACCAACCATATGACATTCAACAAAGGCAAATACTGTATTCTGCACCTGGGATGGGGCAATCACGGGTGTACATGCAGACTGGGGAATGAGATGGTGGAAAGCAGTGCCATGGAACAGGACCTGGGGTTCCTGGTCGATGGCAAGCTGAATCTGAGTGAGCACCTGACAGCCAGGAGGGCCAACTGCATCCTGGGGGCATCAGACAAAGCCTCCCCAGCCCACTGAGGGAGGGGATTGTGCTGCTCTGCTCTGCACTGGGTCAGCCTCACCTTGAATATTGTGTGCAGTTTGGGGCAATGCAATATAAGAAATATATTAGGCTGTTAGCGTGTCCAAAGGAGGGCAACAAGAGATGGTGAAGGGCCTGGAGGGGAAGCTGTGTGAGGAGTGGCTGAGGGCACTTGGTCTGTTCAGCCTGGAGAAGAGAAGACTGAGGGGAGACTTCATTACAGTTACAACTTCCTTGTGAGGAAGACAAGCGGCAGGCACTGATCTCTTCTCTGTGGTGACCAGTGACAGGATCCAAGGGAATGGCCTGAAGTCATGTCAGGGGAGGTTTAAGCTGGATATTAGAAAAAGGTTCTTCACCCAGAGGGAGGTTGGGCACTAGAGAAGGCTCCCCAGGGAAGCGTTCACAGCACCAAGCCTGCAAGCAGAAGAATTCAAAATTGTTAAAGAAGCAATTGAATAATATTTTTATTGAAATTTGAAAAACAATATGATAAAATCTCCAGTATAACTTTCAAAAATTTTTTCTTACTCTTATTTAGGACATGACTTGTTTATAAACACCAATATCATGATTAAAAAACCCAACCAAAAAACTCTCACTGTTTTTCACAGATATATTCAGGAAGGCAAGCCAAAAGACTATTGAACATTCTCATAAATAACTTGGCAATGTGTTATTGGGTCACATGTAAATATGAATATTAGGTATTAAAAACTAATCATAGCTAAAGGCAGGATGATGACAGCAAGGGCAGACGGAATGAAAAACATTCCACTCTTAGCAAAACTACACAAGTAAGAACATTCAGAGTAGTGTCTGTAGCCACATGAAACAGTTGCCTGTTGCCTTAATTTCTGTGGAAATAGACACTCGGAGACAATATTAATGGAGAAAGATACCTTTATTGAAAGCTTCCAAGGTGCACACCTGAGGTCTGCGTACACACATGCACAGGCTCACACACGCACACAGACATGCACACGTGCACACCCGTGACCAGGGATGTTTCAGTTTTTATAATGTCTCCAGCAATTAACATATGAGATATCTATGACCAACCATGCTTCTCATTTCCCCTGGTGCCCCATCAATAGAGGTCTTCAGAATTGGCACTTGGAGAAGCTCAGGACCTCTACACCACCTTCTTGTGTTTTGTCTCCAAGCTATCTTGCAGGTGGCTTCTTCAAAACAGTGTGTCCTTGAGAGCTTAAGAATGTATGAGAAAATGTTTAGTAACTTCTAATACTACCTAATATGTGCACAACCCAGCAAAATCCATGTAATCTATATAATTTTAAAAATTTACAAAATATATACTAAAATCCTTAGACATCAAAAGCATTCCTTAACAAGGGGTTCAGGTTCAGCCTCATCAGTTTCTTTACTTTTTAGCTTTATTCTTCAGCATCACAACATTTGGGCAGTGTTCCATGATACTGAGAACAGTTGTTTAATATCTGTTTGTGACATCCTTGGCTTCAATTCTTCTTTCTATTTTGGGAGAAAAACATGTTCAAGGAGAACCCTGATAATGCATTCCAAGTATGTTTGGATACAGCTGCATATACATTATTGTAGGCAGCTATGAAAATGATGTCTGCATTTAGTAAAGAGTAAGTAACAGCCATGGGGAAGGACTAAAGTCTTTGTAAATCGTATGTATTACATCTGTTTTGTCAACACCAAGTAATAAACTGAGCTATACCGAAGCATTATATTTGCATTTCCGTTGCTACCCTACTTTCCATTTCCTTCAAACATTATGCTTTCTAGGTGGTGGAGATGCCAACATAAAATTTTGCAGTACACTTGCACATGTACCTATGTGTTTGAGTGGCTGCTACCTCACAAATCACCCTTGTGGGCATCCCTTCTCTCAGCCTGATTTTGTGCAAGTGACCACCACAGTAGATACTCTGCAGACTCAGCAGACTTCCCACTCCAGGGTACACCCCCTGATCTGATGTATTGGTGCTGGTAGAAGCACCATGTGCACTTCATGCAGGGGGAACCATCTCTGAAGGTGTTGCTGATATTTATGAAGTTCTGGTGGGCATGGGCCACACTAGTAGAAGCCATTCCTGTTTCATTTTACTGCCTAGTCATCCGTAATTTTTTCTTCTACGTAATAGAGAGCAGAATTGTTAATATCAGGGATCAAGGTACTAATGGATTTCGACTGAGTTGTGACAGTAGATTCTGTGAAGTTTTTTTTTAATTTTCAAGGCTTGCAGCAACAGAAAGTGAAGCTAATTGCCAGATTTGTTTGTTTGTTTGTTTGTTTTCAGACATGGAAATTTAGAATTTGCTGAGTTTGATACTTCTAAAAAGCAAGTATTCTAATTCTGGTGATAAGTAATTTGTACTAAAACTACGCCGTTCCTTTTGCTAAAATTTTCTCTCTCACATTTACATCATCATATCTTGCAGGTAAAGACAGTTTGAATTGGTTAGTGTTTGAACAGGACATTTGAACTTTTCAAGTGTTACCAATGAATTTTATGCAATTATGATAGTCAATTCTAGTGCAATTTTATTACAGAAGATTGGAGGACATTGTGACCTCATTTAGATGAAATGTATCATCAGGACACCACTGTTTATCTTTTTTCTAAAGGACACACCATGAAAGAATAGGTAAGTTATGTCCAAATTCAAGACTGAGTTATTATGTTCTTTCTGCCTAAAGGTCCCTTCTCTGTTTTAGAGGTAGGACACTATCCTTTTCCTTTCATACACTAAAATTTGTCTAAAATTGATATGCATTGCTATTCCATGGCAACAAGAATTATACTCCCAGTGTAGCTACACTTCAGTAATAAATGACAGTGGCAGCACAAGCTGTTCCTTTAACCAGCCATCAAATATATATATGCTTTTACTTGCAAATAATGTAGGAAAAATTCTCCATAGTCAAGTCCACAGCATGAATTTGATTTCTTTCTGGAATAAGAGTGAGACTTATTCAGAATTAAAAGAAATAGACTGCAATTCTATTCACCAGATCACTTTGAAAGTTGGGATTGCCAGTCCTAATCCTTCACAAACCATGAATCAAACACACAAAAACCTGAGAATGGCATTAAACAAAAAGGTAGTTTCAAGTAATAATAGAGTATTAGAATTTGTCTTTCATTTTCAGGTCTTAAAGATGCAACTATACTCATGTTTTCAATCCTTCTTTAAAAAGACTTTTCCAGGGAAGAGTGATATTCTCCTGTAACTGTAGGTGAAAAACACCAAATATCATAGTCACACTGAAATTAGAAGATGTATATTAAGATATATATATTTGAAAACCAGGAAAAGCATTCTCTGCCTATTTCTCCTGTGCTCAACAGCACAAGAAGCCCCAATAAGCTTCAGTATTCCTTTATCACTTGAATGCAAAATAGCTTGTGAATAGCTGGGGGGATAAATCACCCAATTATTATTTAACACCTCCACTCTGTCAGTCTTTTCATCTATTATTTGGAAATAATACCAGGTAGGATCAGGCAGTGTGAAGAAACCAGAGGAAATGAACTGTATGTATAACGCCTTTACTGAGAATTTTATTGTTACTCAGTACTAAAGAAAAAAATAATATTAAAATACACTAAGATAAAATTACTACTACTGAAATGGTCACTTAAGAAACAGGTACGTTACACATATTACAAAAATATTTTCTCATTAAAAATAAATGCAGATGCTAATTTTTTCCAAATATTTAGGGCTTCTTTCAATTAAATAATTTTTCTAATCCTATTTTTCCCATCCTAATTGTTTTTAATACTAAAATAGAGACAGAAGTACAACAAAATTTGCTTATTTTGTTATTGCTCTTATAAAACCTATAAGACCTGCAGAGTATCACAAGTGCATGGCAATTGGAAAACCGGGAAGAAAGGCTTCAGTTCACCTAGGTCATAGGTTACTTCCAGTACATGTGCACATCTGCATGAGCAAAATACTGATGAAACTCTCCTTTTGTGCAGGTCTGTACCACCTTTTTTACAAATATAGAGCAGCAGCTAGTTAAATTGCCTTTCAAGAAGTATTTATCACAAGTCAAACCCAAAGGTCTGACTGTGGGAGCATGAGGGTACTACTTCAGGACTCCACATGGGGACAACCCTTACTGGCAACCAGCAAAGACATATGTGCTGGTATAATAAAGGAATCCTGTGCCTTTAGTTAAATAACATAGTTCAGCATTCTATAGCAGCATACAACTCTTGACAAATTCTCTTTACATAACCATTCCAGGAGCAGGAATTATTTCTAAAAGTTTCAGTATTTTGTTTTGAATCAACTTATCACTGCCTTTAAATTGTCTCCAAATTATTTCTTTGAAAATGAAAACTGAGACAGTAGTTTCAAATATTCATAAAAACCTTTGGCTAAACTTTATCAATCCTAAAAAAACATGTTTAAAAGAATTAGCTTTATAAATATAGGAGCATATTAAAACTGAAGCGAGAATTCGAAACAAAATAAAACAACGTCAGGATACCTTCATGACTAAAAAATATGATTTTACTCAGTCTGCTTTTGACAGAGCTTAATTCTGCTGTGGGGGCATTCTAACATGCTTAAGATTTTTGTAAATTTTTGAGAACTAAGTTGTAACTACCTGTATTCACAAAGCAGTATGATTTTTTTTCTAGCCTTAAGCAAATTCTCATATGGTTTCTTTAGCCTTTGTTTTTTTCCTCTATGGGAAGCACTAGCCACTACTTTTATCCCCTCAAATTCCCATGCATAACTGTGTCCTGTTCATCTTGTAGATGATAAGCCTTCAAGCTCTTGCGTAGGACCTTTCCAGAAATAAGAGAGTAAACCATGTGGTGAGGAAATTGTTCTGGCTTATGGCCTGTAAGTGCAGCTTCACAGGTATGGAACTGCACAGGAAATTCTTATGTGACTCATGTGCAGTTGTTCTTTCACCTGGTAAATGTGTATCTCCTCAGACAATGCATTGAACTCAGTAAGATTTTTGCACTGTAAATTAACTTAAACAAGGCTGGAGACATCCAGGTTACAAATAATATGGTGCTTATTTGGCAGTTTAAACCTTTCTAAACTAACCCAACAACTAGAAATGGTTTTTAGACCTATTGACATTAAACTAAAAAGATCTTATTCTTTTGTTATCTCTTTTTGCTACCAAACCCATGAATTCTGCAGCATATTTAAACAAAGGTGCTTGCACACCATTCTCCTACTCTTTTTTACTAAAACATCAGTCTGAAAATATCCCTTTAACTGTAGTTATCCAAAAGTTGTTATCGTATAAGCTATCCAACACTAACTCATACCTTTACAAAACTAATGAAAATTTTAAACTTCTTCACTTGTAGCCTAAAAATGTAGTTTTTTGCAACGTTAGGTTTTGTTTGCACATTATTAACAATCTCTCCTCAGGTCACACTGTAACAGGTTATAATATCAGCTGTAACTTTATTTTCTGAATTCTTCAGAAACTTCAATAATGTACAGGATTATAAGCTGATTTATGTGAAGACAAGTATAGGTTTGTGAAGTGTTTCAATAGTGTTACTGAAAATTTTGGCTTACTGAAACACCACTTTGGTTACAAGAAAGCACATGATTTTTTAAAAGCTTCTTGGACTTTATAGAGCCTGCATACGCTGAGTATTGCTAATGCAGAAAAGGGTGGAGACATCTCTCTGAGAGAAAGTTTATTTACTGGAGCTGAGGAAATTTTTGTAATTATACATTTGAGACTCAATTCTAATAAAATTGTTGTGTAAGTTGCATTCTATTCCCAGTTTTTATGCAAGTGATTTTTGTTAATTTTCAGTTGTGTTCAAATTCAAATTTCAATGTGTTTGACCAATGTGCAATTCTAAAAGTAGTAGCCCATATTTCCAGCACAGTATGACATACATAGTAGAATGTAGAGAATACCATGATGTGTATGCAGTTTGGGTTGGTATTTAATTATATTTTAAATGTAACAAAATAAATGCTGTCATACAAGATTATATAAGTTATAGTAAAAAGCTTTGTGATAAATTACTTGATCAATCTTAAGCACAAGATTAAAAATTTCCTGGCTTCAGATCCCTAAGAAAACTAGCTGAATTCAAACAATGAACACAAGAATGACTCTTGTTTTCTTAAGGACATATTGAACAAAGAATAAAATTCTTTAAGAAGTGTAAATGATTCAGGTTTTTTTTTCTAAAAATCACAGTCATTGAATATTTGTAGTTGGAAGGAGCCCATAAATAGGCACTGTAAAAATGAAAACACTCCTGAAAATTAACAACACAACTCTCTATATTTCAGTTCATGAGGGATGAGTTATTTTGATTCCAGAATGCACTTTTATCTAATGGATAGCTATTATAGTTTGTATTATTTTTTAATTCCAGACAGCAAATTTCAGAAGAGTACTGAAAAGATCCCAGCCATCTAAATTGTTAAAGAGCTCTTTTCAGAGGTCACGGAAAATGTTGGTGCTTTCAGTTTGTCTGTAACCACATACATTTGCTTCTAGATTTCAGAGGCACATGACTACAGTATGGTTTGATGAACATACCCTCCTGAAGGAACCAAAGTTGAATAAGATCTCATGGAAACTTATTTATAGATGTACTTTTAGTCATAAGGTGAAACACACGTAGAAACTTCAGAAAGCACCATAATAAATCAGAATAGGAGGGAATGCTTTTCCATTGTAATATCTTGAAACGTCCCTTGCTTTCACATCAAAATGATGCTGAGGTAGCAGAATGAATAATCAGACAAAGGCCAAACTCACTCCGTGTAGGTGATAACAGCACTTTCTACCCCAGCAGAGAATAAATTTTGGTGATTATCTAGCTTTCCCACTGCTGGCTTCGATTCTCTTATCTTTTTCACCATGAATGACAAGATAAATATAATTACACACACTATTATACATAGACCCTGCCCATATAACCACTGCAACTGAAGTATATGGGTGTCTACAATTGTATTTAAGATTTTAAAGGCTATACTGGAGCTCCCGCAAATTCCCATGGAGTGGCAGCCCTGCAGATCTGTTAATTCTGGGTACCCCAAGCAAGCAGCTTCCCCCTAGACTGCAGACCTCTCCCGCTAGAACCCTGTCACCGTCTCCAGACAGCAGACTGTGCCTTGGCTGTGTGACTCCAACTCCCACGACAACCCTAGCCTAAAGCACCTGGTCAGTGCTGGTCCTGTGAGCAGTTGCACTTATCTCTGTTTACGCTCTTTCAGATCAGCTGGGGAGTCTCTGAAAGCTTGAGTGCATTGAGGAGTAACAGATTAACCTGAGCTGGATGTGGAGTCTCACCTGCCAGGATCCCCTGTCACTGTGGCAACCAGGAGAACAGCAGAATGTCTCTCCTCAGGGAGTTTGGGTCCAGGGCTTCCTTGGCACACAGCTGCCAGGTAGCTGTCCTTAAACAGCACCTCACTGCCCCATATGCAGGTGTCCCCAATCCACCTGTGCTTCAGCTAGCAATGCTGTGAAACTGCACCAGGCCCTTGCCTTTTCACTTCATCAACATGGCTGAAAAATATTCCCGTGCAGCGCCTGGTACCTCCACTGCTTTTTTGCAGCAGAAGAATATCAGGATTTTAAAATCAAAGGTTTTTCAAAGTGCTGAGACAGGTGCATACTAACCAAAAGCAGAGCATGGCGTGAAGCAGTAAGGAATGCAGCCCAGAGGGAAGTGGGTTTCAGATTGATCAGAGCCACACGCCAGGCAATGGCTTTATTACAGATATTTTCTGTGGGATGCTGGGTGTGTGTCAGTGCTTCACAGGAATGTGGATCACAACAAAACAGGTAAGGTCAGTCTGTTATGGGAAAACATACAAGAAGGCCGTTTTTGATTAAAGTTCAGCATATTCTTTCAGGCGAAACATGGCAGGCCAAGCAGAGCACCTGCTGCTGTTGCCCAGAGGCACTCTGATGAGCCAGCTGTGACCGAGGTCACCTCAGCTAAAGCAGGAGCTGAGGCTAGATTAGAAACAGAAATGTCACTGCTGGGAACCAGGCACACATCTCTCAGCACTGGGAAGTGATACCACAGAGTGTGTCCCCCGTGTATGTCTGCTAACATCAGTAGCAAGATGGGAGTGTCAGTACTTTGTGTATCCTTCTTCCCAGATCAGAAGCTCTGCTTCCAGATGAACAGCTGAAATTTAGCCAGAGAGTGATGACATGCAAAAGGTAAAGGAACATGGACTGCAGAAGTATGCTGGCAGGGTCCTCAACCTGTGTGAGACAAATAGATGACAAGGGACCTTTAAACCTCTAAATTTCTTCACTTTAATCTAGTTATTTATCTTTTTATGATCAGGTGACCCACCTGGTGGATGAGGGTAAGGCTGTGGATGTGGTCTATCTAGACTTCAGCAAGGCCTTTGACACTGTCTCCCATAATATACTCCTGGAAAAGCTGGTAGCCCATGGCTTGGACAAGTGTACCCTCTGCTGGGTTAGAAGCTGGCTGGAGAGCTGGGCCCAGGGAGTGCTGGTGAACGGAGCTGCATCCAGCTGGTGGCCGGTCACTAGTGGTGTTCCCCAGGGGTCTGTGTTGGGTCCAGTCCTGTTTAACATCTTTATTGATGATTCAGATGAGGGGATTGAGTCCATCATCAGCAAATTTGCTGATGACACCCAGTTGGGAGGGAGTGTCGACCTGCTGGAAGGCAGGAGGGCTCTGCAGAGGGACCTGGATAGACTTGAGGGATGGGCTGATTCCAATGGGATGAAGTTCAATAAGGCCAAGTGCCGGGTCCTGCACTTTGGCCACAACAACCCCATGCAGCGTTACAGGCTGGAGACAGAGGGGCTGGAGGGCAGCCAGGCAGAAAGGGACCTTGGGGTACTAATTGACAGGAAGCTCAACATGAGCCAACAGTGTGCCCAGGTGGCCAAGAAGGCCAAAGGGATCCTGGCCTGTATCAAAAATAGCATGGCCAGCAGGACCAGGGAAGTGATCCTTCCCCTGTACTCTGCATTGGTGAGGCCACACCTTGAGTATTGTGTTCAGTTCTGGGCCCCTCAGTTCAGAAAGAATATTGAGGTGCTGGAGAAGGTCCAGAGAAGAGCAACAAGGCTGATGAAGGGACTGGAGCACAAGTCCTATGGGGAGAGGCTGAGGGAGCTGGGGTTGTTTAGTCTAGAAAGAGGAGGCTCAGAGGTTACCTCATTGCTGTCTATAACTACCTGAAGGGAAGTTCTAGCCAGGTGGGGGCTGGTCTCTTCTCCCAGGCACTCAGCAATAGGAGAAGGGGGCACAGGCTTAAGCTCTGCCAGGGGAAATTTAAGTTGAATATCAGAAAAAAATTCTTTCCAGAAAGAGTAATCAGGCATTGGAATGGCCTGCCCAGAGAGGTGGTGGATTCACCATCCCTGGAGATTTTTAAACGCAGATTGGACGTGGCGCTGGGTGCCATGATCTAGTAAGTGAACTAGAGTTGGACCAAGGGTTGGACTTGATGATTTCGGAGGTCTTTTCCAACCCAATCAATTCCATGATTCTATGATTCTATGGTTATTGGTTAGCATGAAGGAAAAATGGGTGAGTTTATAAGAATTGCAGTGTGGGAAATAGTTGCTCAATCACAAAGCAAATAGTTAATTTACCTAACCATTACCTGTGGTTAATCTGCATTATTTCTGCAGAAAAAGCATGCACTCAGCATACTTGTATTATTAGCCTTATGCCAACACTTAGAAATCGGGGGTGAAGAAATTTTCATGAAAACAAACCTCAAATTTATAAGCTTATTTTAAATATAATTTATAAAATGGGAAGAGACATTGAGATGCTATCTAACACCTTGGAGAGCCTACCATGTCACAGAATTTGCACAAATGTTTTACAGTGGGAAGGGCTCTGGTAGAATATCCTTACTTGCTTCCATGAATCTCAGTCCTTGCTTCTTTGCATAGGTTATCACCATTACTATTTGTGTAAAACTGTCATTGTATTTTTTGCAGTCTCAGAGCTATCATTATAGTAAAATGGACCATCTATCAAAAACACATAAGGATGTGTCTCTGCACTTTAGATGATCACTAGGAGGTTCAAGTTCACAGGCATTTGCAAAAATTCATGCATTCTATTTTTCTTAAAAAATGTAATTCCCATTATATCAGGAAAAACTATTGCTATTCAAAATGTACCGCTGTGCATTGCTGCAACAAGGGTATTTATAATATATCATGTAATGCAACATATCTAGTAAATAAATAATTCAAAACAAATACCACAACTAATTTAAAGCAAACAGCCTTATTCTACAAGAGGTACCTCCAGATTTGAGGCTGCCTGCCAAATAAAATGTATTATTAGATATTTTTAGTTTTTCTATCTGGCACACTTATCAAGGGGACATCTGGAAATAAGTGTCACAGTACAATTGCTGATATTCTAATCTACAAAAATACTTTTGGAGGCCACAGAGTCCCTACTGCATTTGATATAATTACATGGTCATACATTCCTATTTTGAATGAATTGAATGAGAGGATGTCTTCAATGCCTCACAGATTTATCTGTAATTTCTGTAACACTTTCCATGTCATGTTGTTCTTGATATTTATTTTATTTGGATTTCTGAAACAGCCTGAGGATTAATACAATGAAGCCACAGCTGCATTTAAATAAGGCATAACTGATGTATCTGCAAATAATCTTAACTGAGAATTTAATTTTTCTTTTGGCACTCTTGCAAAGAGAACGTGATTTCCTTTGGCTTTTTGTGTGTGTGTGTGTGTGTGGTTTTTTGTTTGTTTCTTTAATATTCTACTGATTTTTTTACTGCTTAAGAAAACAGTGTTGCATCTCAAATCAAATAGTTGAAATATCAAGTGTTATTAAAGTTTTATTTCTGGTTGATAAATGAAATTCATCTGATTAGTCACATCTTCATGTCAGTTATCATAGATTGTGAAGGCAGTCAATCCTAACAAAAAAATTCCCTGAGTATATTAAAAAAAAAAGAGCGTTATTTTCAGAAGCTTCAGCTGTGCATTTTTACATGAGCTTCTTGTAAACATTCCCACTAATACAGATGGGTCAAAGGGTACTTGAAGAAACAAGCAGAAATAGAATATGGCCACAGACAAACAGAATTAACGTAAATATTCAGGAAACTGTTGAAACAAACTGCTGTTAAAATCTGTCCACTCTATCATCTGGATGGCTTGGGTAAAAAAAAAAAAATCCTACTTTGAAATAAATTTATTAAAGTTACCACAGTATTCTGGGATCTCATGTCATTTATTCCAAAAATCCAATTTGTTGCAGATATCTTGGAGGTTCATGGAAGAGGTAAACAGTTGCTGTGGTGAAAAATGCTATGGGAGTAAGTAGGTAGAGGATAGAAAAGTTATTTTTTCATATTATTTGCTTTAGGATATTAATTTCATGCCCAAATTAAAACTGAGTAATGGTATTTGCATTAGTATGCTTTAGTGCAAAAACAAATCACGTTGTTATTATGAGTTAGCAGTTTTTCTTCTAAGAGAAAATAATGAAAAGCCCTATTTCTTGGACATACAAGCAGATGAGCCATCACCATAGCAACCAAGGGACGTATCCATCGCGTCATTCTGTCAAACGGCCCCTGCATGTGACTCCAAGCTCACATTCCTTACTTCCATCTGAAAGTAGGTTTTAGTCCTGCCATCCAATAAAATCAATACCCAGTAGGATCTTTTCTGTCTGCCATAGTTGAGAAATAGGAAGCAGCTTATAGTAGCCTTTTTTCTCTTAAAGGAAAAGCAAAAGTTGTTTTTCTATCCATATACTAAGAGTTAATGAAAAACAGAATTAATAGAAAACACATAACTTGTTTCCAGGACTGCTAAGTTTTCTCTTGCTTTTTAATATGTTTAGTGATTCTGTCATGTCTTTCTTACAGAGTATTATGACAGGTTCTTTGGACAGCTTCCAGCAGTGTCTGGCTTAAGAGAGACACTGTGTTTTTTTCTTACAGTTATGAAAAACACTTTGGTTTCTCCACCAAAAGGAGAAGAGTCACACTGCAAACACGATTTATAAATAAGACAGCAGAAACCAAATACAAATTGCATAATGTTAATGATCGTCCATTTCCTTTGCAAACTATAAAGTAGGATTTTAGTTCATATTCTTCCCTTCTTCAAAAGTTTTGTCTAGCTTCCCTCTCACATTCTAGAAGGTTGCTTTCACCTTGCCTCACCTTTCCTCTTCATCACCCTTAGATTTTAACCTTCTTTATTCCTGCAGTGTAATAAGAACTGACACATCTGGCCGCTGTTTTCTTGGTCAAATTTCTATTACAGAAACATTGGCAACTTATGCTTGTGTGGATTCTGTATTTTCCTTCAAAAAAGTCTGCTTAGGTTCAGTTTCCATAAGTCAAATGACTACTTCAACACTCTCTGGAAGAAAGAAAAAAACTGTTCCCTCATTAGGTAGATCTGGAAGCAGCCATGTTACTTCCATTTTGAGCAAACACTCTTTGTTTGCTGAGTGGTTTGTGATGAGTACCAGTGGTACTTCAGAATAACACACAAACCTTCACTGGAATTCAAAGTCTCAGTTTAAGTACAGAGTGATCATACTTCACGATCCATACACCAGCATGACATTTATGAGAGATATGGAGTGTAAGAGATGGAAAAAATCATGATGGAGAAAAGACATCATCACTATATATCACTATCTTAAAGTAGGGGAATGGTATATCCTCTGTTAGAACATACGCCTCCAGAACATTAACATTTTTTTCCCCCAATGATCCTTTCTTCAGTCTTTTCTAAGTAAGACTGAAGGAAGTATATGAAAACTGTGTTCTCTTTGTCTCTCTCTCTCTGAAATGCACAGTACATTTTAAAAGTATAAAAATGTAAAATGTATGAAAATATGCATAAGTTGAGGAAAGATTCTATATTCAAGTGAAATATGGAAAAGTGATTTGCAAAATGTCAGTTTTCTGTATCAGAATAATGGTCTTGAAGCCCTATCTAAACAACTTCTGTCAGTTTCAGTTCAGCTAGAGGGACTGATGCTTTCCAAAACAGATTGCCAGAATCACACCAGTGAAGCTGTTTCCTAGAGATGTGGGAAGTGTGTTTGGCAGCCTCCTTGTGGTGGTTTTGTGTGGTATTAATTTTCTTCATAGTAGTTGGTATGGGCTAGGTTTTGGATTTATGCTGGAAACAGTGTAGGTAACACAGGGATGTTTTTGTTCTCAATGAGCAGTACTTACACAAAGTCGAGACCTTTTCGGCTCCTCACTCCACCCTACCAGCAAGAAGGCTGGGAGTGCACAGGACTTGGGAGGAGACACAGCCAGATCAGCTGACTCCAACTAACCATTCGGCATCATGCTCAGCGTACAAAGCCGGGGGAAGAAGGAGGCAAGGCGGGACATTCAAAGTGATAACATTTGACTTCCCAAGTCACCTTTACATGTGATGGGCCCTGCTCTCCCAGGGATGGCTGAACACCTGCCTGCCCATGGGAAGCGGGGAATGAATTCTTTATTTTACTTTTCTTGTGTGTGCAGCTTTTGCTTTTTCTATTAAACTGTATTTACCTCAACCCATGAGTATTCCCTAATAGTGACGGATCAAACAACTTGGTTCTTCTCAGTTTGAGCTATGCACTGAACAGATTACCAGTTTTACAAGGCTCCTGTTATTCACCATATCTATAATTTAAAAACTGTAGCCTTGGCTGGAATAGAAAAAAACCACATTATATATAACCACCATCCCTTGAAGAAAGGACTGCTAAGTCATCTTTTTAATCCAAATACTTTAAGAGAAAAAAAAAACAAAACAAGAAAGATCAGTGGAGAACATGATAATTTTGAGGGCCAAACAATATTTTTTCTAATTTCTTTTTCTGTAAGATGCATTCTATTAACTTTAATAGCAAGTATAGTGTCTTAAGCTGATGTAATACTAAGAAAATAGATCTGTGTCTGTGTTCAGAAAAATCAATATTGCAATTTGATTCAGATATGCCATTGTTTCCCTTTTTTGTCATGGATTTGTGGATATCAAATCATGTCAGTTTCCATTTGTGAGAAGCTTGCTGATATGTATAGCTAGATTTAGTCTGTAATGTATTATTGTTTTATATTTAAAATTTGGCAACTTCCAATGCCTAGCTTAAAGCTATGGCTTTGCAGTAGCAAGTGCAAAATCTCCAAAGGTTTGCACCCTATGTGCCAGTGAATCCCAAAGGGTTTGCTGTGGTGTATAGTGTTCTATAAGAACAGTAGAAATTTGGCAGTACCCTGTGTACTGTGCCATTTGGTTTTACCCCCTAATCTTAAGAACAGTTAGAAGTAAGCAATGATAGGGATGCCATGTGAGCATCCCATGCTGGCCAGGCTTTGATCAGTTTGGGAAGATCTCCTTTCTACTACCAATTTTAATCCAAATTAAAGTGCACTCCAAGTACCAAAAGTTTAGAATACATCACCAGGTGCCAACAAATTTGCCTAGGAATTAACAATCCTATATTCAGAGACAAGACAATTCTTTTAGTAATAGTTCACCACCCTGCAATTTTCAGGCAGCAAACAATGGATTTCTGACTAAAACAATGGATTTCTGATGACCTAGAAGCCCAGGTAAGGAGAGATTTGGAAACTGTGGCTTGTAGACCCATGTACATGAACAGCTTATACATAAAAATTTGTGTCTACTCAAGATGATGATGTGGATAGGTCTGGTCACTAAAGACAGTACAGGTGTGCAAACAGTTCCTGGTTTGCATTTAACCAAGAGGGGTTTTGTTTGTTTGTTTGTTTGTTTGGGGGGGTTGGTGGGTTTTGTTATTTTGTTTTTTTGTTTGGTTGGTTTTAGGTTTTTCCATTTGGTTTGGGGGGGTTGTGTGTACTTTTTTTAATGCCCAAAAACTTTACCATGAAGAACAATTAAAATGTAGAATGAATTACCTGGTTCAATAGAAACAATATGAGTTACAATGTTGAGTCTATTAAGCCATCACTGTTTTTTTGGACATGTTTTACTAAGAAGACAGATGATTATTGAATGAATGAATGAATGAATGAATGAATGAATGAATGAATGAATGAATGAATGAATAAAAATCCACACTCCTATAGCTGGATCTTTAAAAACTTAGCAGAAATTAAAGGTTTAGTGTTATGACTGTCTGGCCAGTTACACTGTTAAAGCATCTTGATGAGCCTGTCCATATATCCCATTGTATGACTCTGTTAGCTTCAATTCAAATGTTGCCAGCTAGAAAACACCTGGAAAATTGTGCACATATATTTAAACTACAAGTAAATATACCCAGGAATTTTTGTTGTATAACATGATTTGTGTTTTGATTTTGGCTGCTGGTATTCACTTGAAATAGTTAGTATATTTTCCAGACATTACTATTGTGAGAAATGCTTTTTCTTATAACCTGTTTTCTAGATTTGCTTTCTAGAGCTAACACCCTTTCATTTTAGACTCAGTTTTAAAATGAAGAATTACCAGTTATGCTGTCTGTGTGACTTAAGTAAATGTCACACTTATCAAAGAGTGTATAAGATGTTCTGAAACCTTACAGGAGTTGTGCTGGAATCATGATACCTGAAGTGACTTACTACCATCCAGTATTTTCTCACTGTATCATCCTAAGACTCAGTCCCACCTGTAAGAGTCCAGTTTCCTCCAGTGCCAGGAAGAGCAGCAGCCTGAAAACTGTCATGACTTAATTTTGTTTGTCAGCTTTCATCTTTGCCTGTCATTATTCATACTGGGAAATGGAAAAGCCTGCAGTGTAGTGCAGATAGAAACAGCTTAAGTGCAATGAATAAATCCTAGAGAAATACTTTGTATTAATGCAATATTTTCTCTTTTGCTTTAAAAATGTAAAATATGGCTCAAATGAATAAGCACTGGTTAGTCATACTACCAGGTTTTAGAAAGCAAGTAGTCCCCAAAACTGCCACTAATAGCAAAGTATTATATAAACTATATATTACAAAAATGTCATCAAGTATAGTTCATCATAACAAATATTCAGAAGTATAACCACACTAATTCATCACATTCAACTCCTCCAGGTAAATTACTCTTTTAAATACAGTACTTTCATAAATTTAGAAGAAGAGGAAAATGCAACAGCTCCATAGGAAACCAAAAAAGCCAGATAGATCTGGAACATTTACCATTAAATCTTTAATCACAATTCAATATTTTTTCATCATTTGGGAAAAAATAAAAGAACTTACACACAGGAACTAAAGAACCAAAACTAGGCATATTGCTAGTACTACATAAGGAGCATCTGATCTCATTAGGATGGTATATTTTTAAATCACAGTATTCATGTTAATGATCCATGAGGGAAATAGTAACAAAAACTAAGCAACTAGAATGACAGTCTCATCTCTGTGGAAACATCAGCACTTATTTGTCATCATCTTCAGTGCTATAAGATGTCACCTAGAGAATTTCTTCTGAGATTTTTTTTCTGACAAAGGTTTAGCCTAATTAATATTCTCTACACGTAAAATGCAGCTTTATTATTTTAAATTACACGACTTCTGTATCTCTCTGCATTTAAGCCTTTTTTAAGAGAAACAAAGTATTCTGTTGCATTGATCACAGGTCTTTGGCCTAAAAGCAAAAAAAACAACCCATAGATTTCTTTATAGTTTCTCCAACTTGTCTCACATATCAGAAAACAATGACAGTACTAGTGCTTTTCTCTCAATCCCCTGGGTTCCTGTATTTCTTCTATTTACATGGAAAACTGCCACACTTCATTTAAGCAAATTTTCCTTTAAACCCCCTATAAACTCATAGAGCAGATTGGCATTGCCAGTGCCTTCGTGTCATATACTTCATGTAGCTTTCACCTATCTCTGAGCTTGCTTTTTTTTTTTTTTTAACTGATCTGATAACCTTTTACAGATTGTTATATAGTATGGTAATGATGAGAAATCATTGCCTAACAGCAGCAGAGAGTGGACTGGTAGTAGTGCCCAGGGGATGAGGCTAGCTCACAGACGACCAGCTAAAACACATGGGACCTCAGGAGCTTTGGCAGTGACTACTAAAACTAAATTACTGTTATACTAGATAATAGAAAATCAAAGATTTGCTGTGGTTTAAGGACAGTTATACCATCCTCTTTCTTTATATTTAGCCATCACATGATATTAATGAAGAGCAGAGCATGTCATCCTGCACAGACAGGGCCAAATAGGATATCAGTTATCCTTTTAGCTTTCTCCTTACCTATAAGATCATAAGTTATGAAGGGCTGTCAGCTGCTTATAGGCAGACTCAAAAAACCAATGATGAATATTATAAGGTGACACAGTGAATAGAAATCTCTTGCAAAAAAGTTTTCTTTTTTGAACTGTGTATGTGCATTTAGCTCTGCTATAAAGTGCTAAATATTAGGTATATATTCAACCCAAAAATTACCTGATAGAGTAACATAAATAGTTTTAGAAAAGTTTAGAATCTCCAGCTATATGAGTGTTGTGGTCTCCTTGGGATTCTATAGCTATAGTAGCAGGCGTCAGCAAAATAATCTTTGCAACAATGTGTGTGATACAAGTTTCTTATGCTCATTAGAAATGTGGTATGTTAGGTGGTCATGGAGGAATGAGTGAAATAATTTATTTCTATTTAATATATTTAAGTTGAATAGGGAACAATTCTTCTTTCTTTCTTTCTTTCTTTCTTTCTTTCTTTCTTTCTTTCTTTCTTTCTTTCTTTCTTTCTTTCTTTCTTTCTTTCTTTCTTTCTTTCTTTCTTTCTTTTCTTTCTTCCTTTCTTTCTTCCTTCCTTCCTCCCTTTCTTCCTTTCTTCCTCCCTCCCTCCCTCCCTCCCTCCCTTTCTTCCTTTCTTCCCTCCCTTTCTTCCTTTCTTCCCTTTCCTTCCTTTCCTTTCCTTCCTTTCCTTTCTTATTGTGTGATTGATTGAAAGAAATGAGTATTTTACCAGACAGGAAACTCAATTGCTTTGTCTAAGGACTCCTTAAATCTTGATACTCTTGATTGTCCCTCATCTGATATTAGAGCACCCATCTTCAATCCCACCCCCAACTCCATCAAATTGCACCACATGTCCTTTAGTAATGTGCAATATATAATAGCAAAAGTAGGCAGAAACATAATGGAAGAGGGAATAGATCCAGTTAAAGTACAAGCTTTAAAATAAATTAATTGGTTCTTCCAGTTTATATATTACTTACAAGGTAAGGCATGTGGGTTGTAACACTGTTTTTATGACTCAAGGTAGTTTTCTACACTGAATCATTTCTGTATATGATACAAAGAGATGGGTGGCTATGATAAGTTCTGCAGGGCTGACCTCTGGAAGGAGTGCTGCAGGGGGTTCCCAGAACCAAGAGAGCCCAAGCAACAGCTGAGAGATCCTCCAAGAACTGGCAGACCTTGTGAGTGGGACTGAGCTGGCAACAGGCATTGCGAGGGGCTGCCACGGTAGATTTAAATGTGCTGAAAGCAAAAGTCTCAGTCACTTGGTGAGGGGAACAGCCACAGCGGCAATAGCAGTGGCGGCTACAGTAAACTCTGGGTGAATGAGACACTTGAATAATTGTGGCAGCTTGCACAGCAGTTTTCAAGAATGGGCACACAGGGAGGGTGGAGAACTCTTATTGGGATACTGAAACAATCAAATACCTCTGTGAAGTGCCTGTATACCAATGCATGCAGTATAGGAAACAAACAGGAGGAACTAGAGATCTGTGTGCAGTCACAGGGCTTTGATCTCCTTTCCGTTACAGAAACATGGTGAGATAGCTCACATAAGCAGAATGTTGTCATGAAGGACGACACACTGTTTAGAAAAGACAGACCAGGAAAGAAAGACACAGGGCTGGAGTTGCCCTCTGTGTGAGGTAACACTTGGACTGTATTGAGCTGTGCCTTGGAGTGAATCATGAGTGTGCTGAGACCTAACGCGATAGGATAAAAGAGCAGAGTAGTGAGGGTGTCACTGTTTTAAGTGTTTGCTACAGACCACCTGATGAGGAGGAGGAAGTGGATGAAAACTTCCACAGGCAGCAAGAAGCAGCCTCACAGTTACAGACACAGATTCTTTTGGGGGACTATAATTACGCTGAAAACTGCTGGAGAAGCAACACAGCAAACCTTCCAGATGTTCCTGGAAAGTGTTAGCGGCAACTTCCCAACACAGGTAATGAAGGATCCCACAAGGAATTGTGTGGTCCTCAACCTCATACTAAGAAAAAGGAAGGCCTTGTTGGAGATGTGAAGGCTGAGGGCAGCCTTGACTGTAGTGACTGTGAGATTAGGAAGTTCATTATTGAGTGAGGCAGCAGCAGGGTAGCCAGTAAGATTGCAACCGTGGGCTTCAGGAGAACTCATCACAGATCTTCTTGGAAGAATCGTGTCAGAAATTTCCCTGCAGGGAAGAGTCATCCAAGAGAGCTGGTTGATATTCAGGGATCATTTCCTCCAGACTCAATAAAATGTATCCCAATAAGCCAATAGTCAGGCAAAGGGGCAAGAGATCTGCATGGTTGAACAAGGAACTCCTGTCATTACTCAAGCATAAGAAAGAAATACACAGGCAGTGGAAGCAGGGTCAGATGACTTGGAAAGAATATAGACAGGTTGTCAGAGTAAGTAGAAATAGGATGAGGAAGGCCAATGTCCATCTGGAAATAAATCTGGCCCAGGATGTCGAGGACAACAGGAAGGGCTTCTTTGAATACATCAATAACAAAAGGAAAATTATAATGTGGGCCCATTACTAAATAAGAGAGAGGACCCTAGTAATAGAGGATGCAAAGTTACTGAATGCCTTCTTTGCAACAACCATCTTGTCTCAGAAATATTAATGTTTATTTGTTGTAATTTAAGCTTCAGATTAAATTTCACATTTCACCTTTTGTAAAAGAATTAAAGACTTTGCAATGCCACCTACATATCTGCCCAACTTCAGGACTTTCTCTCATAGGACTAAGAACACAATTTCACAAGCACTGCAATTTCAAATATATTTTTCCATCATACATGTTTTATATTGTAGTGGTACAGGTTCTGTGTCACTTGCTTTATACTAGTACCTCATTTTTCTTTGATTTATATCAGTACTTTCAGCATCAGTGCCTAAGGGATTTACTAATTTGCTTTTGAGCCTTCAACTGAACAGCATTTCAGACATGGCTATGCTTATGGGGTAATACAATGAACTGCAGTTCCTTCCTTACTAGTTTTTTTTTCTCTCATTTCAACTTGAAAATATATTTTGAGATTCCTTTCCAGTTTCTAAGGATATCTGGAGATGTAAAGTAGAAGGAAATGTTATATTACATTTTACAATAATAAAAAATTTAAAAATTACACTCTTCTTGTGGATTTTGGAAGAAGGCCCTTGGGTGCAAATACCTCTGCCTTGGAGTTCAAAACACCTAAATGCAAATATACCTCCATACATACCCTTTAAAATGAGCTTGTCATGCAGGAAGGCATGGTATCTGGACAGAGTTCTACAATGGCCAGAGTTTCTCAAAGGGCTTGAATCAGCATATCCTGCAACCACATTTTCATAGCTCCACATTTTCTGAGAAAGAATTAATTTTATTTATAACACAAAACATCCCTTTTCTGCTAGCAATGGTACTATCCTCCAGAGGTTTTCTGTTTCCAGGCATCATGCTCCATTGGTATTTCAGAATGCATCTACATTACAAGGCCAATGCTAGCACAGCCATGCTGGCATAGCTCCCGCTAGAGATGCAGCATAGGCTGACAGGAGAACCTTTTCAGCTGTCATAGCAACACTACCTACCCTGCATAGCATAACCTAAAATGGCAAAAGCACTTTTGTATCAACATGGTTTTGACAGACACCAGGGGGATGTTAATATATTGTGTTTGCTAAGTACTCTGATAAAATACACAATATTCTATTTCTGTGTGGTGGTGCTTTAAAATTATAATTCAAAATATTCTTAATTAATACTGCTAAATCTAGTTCTTATTAGAGAAACACTGAATGGTTGCAATTGAAAGTGCTTATCTGGTCACTTATGCAAGGCATCAGCCTCAGTCAGAAAGGGACAAGTTGCACTTCTGTCTAGATCACAGGCCTGTAATTAGACCTTTGAAGCTAAGAGAATAAATAGCATTAAGATGGAAATGTTAACTAAAGGAGCAAACTAAACAGATTTTGTCCATATATAAGATCCTCTATACAGAAAGTAGATATAAACTTGTCATAAAAAAAGCAGATATAAACTTGAAGAGCTTGTCGTGATGCTCTTCAGACACAGATCTGGCTTTAAGGAGGATAGGTTTAATGCCATGAGACAAAAGTAGGCTTCAGTCTGCCCTGCATGACCTCTGCTACAAGAAAAGCAATGGAACAGGCTGAGATTTTGCACAGACTTGAGAAGTGAAAAAAATTCCACATTGCTTCTGCAATCACAAGGATTGATCTGCTTACTGAGACTTTCAGGAGGTTGCAAACAAGCAAACAAGCAAAAAGTAGTGGGTAGAATCTCAGAGTATGTTATCTAGTGAAACAACGCAAACATATTTTAAAAGAAACAAAACTTTCAGCTGTCCTATCCCCACTGAGTTGACTGGGTAGACACAGAATAGTTCTCCATATATTATATCCAGCCTAATGAAGAAACCGAGGGATGATCTCTTTGTGGTCTTCCATATCTGCACGAGACAAAGTCAAGGGGCAAGTACCAATCTCTTCACTTTCATGACCAGTGACAGGACTCGAGGAAACAGCATGAAGCTGAGTCAGGGGAGGTTTTGCTGGGATATCAGGGCAGAGGGTGGCTGGGCACTGAAACAGGCTCCCTAAGGAAGTGGTCACAGCACCAAGTCTGACAAAGTTCAACAATCATTTGTGCAATGCTCTCAGGCACATGGTGCGATTCTTTGGGTGTCCTGTTGTAAGACCCCAGCTCCAGAGGGACAAGCTCAACCAGGGATTTTACATTTAAAAATAAACAAAGATCCAAAAATTCACCTACCAAACTTTTAGAAGAGCTCTCAGTTCTTTAATACCTTGAGGTAGTGTAAAGAGAAGACACAGCCCTCGTTTTCTCAGGATATACTGTTAGTGATAACTTTAGAGAATAGGGGAAAAAGTAAGAGATCTTGAAAAACTTCAGAAGGGTAAGAAGCAACCAAGAAAGATCATTCCACAAAGCATTGACTCAGCACATACTAACCCAGATATTTTATCAAAATCTAACCCACTGGCTTTAAGTTACCCAAAATATTAAGAAAAGAGATTACAAAAGGAAAAAGGAGTAAAGAAAGAGAAAAGGGAATAAGAGAAGATTATATGGCTACCACCAGAGTCCTGTGCAAGTACAGCTTTCATGTGGCCAGGTCATAGGTCTCCAGCAACAGATGGAGGTCACGTGTGCTGTTTTTACGTGTCCTGGCACCCTGTGACCACCCTGGTGGGAACTCTGTGACTCCAGAACAGGGTAACAGGTAGTGTTTCTGGTGTGCCAGCTGAGTTAAGGCTGGGTTAGGAGCTGTAGGGGATGAGGTGAAGGATGTGATCCCAGACTGTCCCTGACTGATGGCTGCACTGGCGTTTCCCCAGGGGCTGCCACTTGGGATATGGCAGAACCTCAACTCCATGAGATTCAGCTTATCCCTTCCCCTTGCCACACAGACACTTGAATGGGTTCATACCCAATAATAAAATAATCCAGTGTGTCACACTTGTGCAGGGCCAGGAGTTGGACTTGATGATCCTGATGGGTTCCTTCCAACTCAGCATATTCTGTGATTCTAAGAGTCTATGATATTCTTATAGTGATGTAAACTATGGCTAAATTTCCCTAAGCCTTATGTATAAAAGTCTAATTGAGGGAGAATTTTCCAGACTCTTTACTAGTACTTTTTATTGGGGAAAAAGCAATTCAAACAATGCCAAACTCAGCTGGATAAATTTTTTGAACCTGTCTCTAAGGCCTTTGTTAAATAACATTGTTTTCACAGTTATGAAATTAATGATGAAGTAGAAACTTTTGTTGTAAAGTATCTAATTTCTAAAATATAGAAATATTTTGCAACCACAATATCTGATTTGTCACTTGCATTTACAAAGACATATATAATCACAGCCTTCATGAAGCTTCATTGTTACTAGACTTCGGATTGTGTAAACTTGAAAATTTCTGAAGGTATAAGAAGTTGCTTATGGAGACTGTTTTAAATAAACAAATTGCTATTTCTTTTACAACAAAGAGACTAATAAAAGTGCCTTGCAGGCAATGAAGGCAGCCATTAACCACACACAGAGAACCTTTGACTAGACAGAAGACTGTGAAGGAAAGGATATCAGACTATTACACTGCAGAGTTAAAGAAGGTGAGGTCCACATCAATCCAGAGTGGAGCTAAATAAATGGTGAAGGTATAATAGTACTAACAAAATCAGTATGGATCTTAATTTATACAGGTTAGGTAGATGTTTCTTATATTTGTGATATTTAGACAAGCTGGTTCTGGTGGGATAAGAGGACGCATGTTCTTTTGGATATTTGAAGTTATTTGTATTTTGCTTGTTTCTTCAATGGCTTTATATATTAGTCTGCTCAGTCTTATGCCAATGCTAGCAGCTGGAATTTGAGAACAAGAAGGCTCTCTTTCAGAGAAGAAAAAGACATAATTTAAATATGGCTTTTGATCACTGTAGTTCTGAAGAGTGTGTCAGGCCTAAACCAGGCAAACCACAAATAAAGAGAAGCCTGTCCATAAAGGTCATTAATTTTCCATCTTTGCAGAAGTCAGTCCACTTAATTTTTTTTACTGATGAAAATTGCATACATAATACAGATGTATACTGTATGTGGATGTGCCTTTGTTTGGGGTCGTAAAAGAAGATTGAACTGATCTTGCTAACAGGTCAGCAATGGTTACAGGAAATTACCCAACCTCCTGAGAAGTATTTTGGCAGCATTTTTAATTGGACCTGTTGTCTCAGCACTGTCATTGTACAGCTGTGTTTTATCAGTTATTTAATCCTTTTTTTTCTTCTTTTTTTTTTTTTTTAAGCTTTACAACATTTGATCGTCTGGCAGTCAGGCCACACTGAGATCATCCAGAAGCTTACAGTACCAGAAATAGGTTACTGTAGCTCCTATTGTATCTTAGATGCTGAACCAAGGAGGGTTTTGACAGTCTGTCACTTTCTGAAACTTCAATCTCTATTTTATTTTCCAGTTGGATTCTACATTCAAGGTAATAGAGTTCAACAGTGTAATCTAAATACACCTCTGGTTTTTGAAGAATTAGTGGTATATAGTACTTCTGCATTGCAGAAACATTCTTAGTGTTTTATGTTACATTAAATTTCAAAGACCATTTTACAAAAAAAATACATGGCATTTTTTCTCTATTGTCCCTCTTCCTGTTGGATTTGATTTAGGGATTAAATCTACACAACATGTGTCTTTGGTCTCTCTTCTGCTGTGTTAGAAACCATCACATCACAGCAGTAAAACATAGTATATGTTACCTCTGTGATTGTAGATAGGAAAAAATAAAAAAGTTGTTTTTTTCTTCCTAAATCTAATGGAAAATTGTTTGCAATATTAGTCTAAAGCTTACTGTAATTGTTGTTACAAAGTTAACACAGAAAAAAATCTCTTAAATCAGGAATATTTCAAAAGTGAATGATTCTTTTTTTCTGTTCGTTAAATACACCAAATCTCATGCTTTCACATGGCACTGCATCGTTTATATTTCTAGACTTAGAAAGACATGTTTATTTCTCACAGCTTTCAAGACCATAATACTTTACCAAGCTGCCTTGTTCTCTTAGCTGGCAAGACACTGAACACCTCTGTAAGTAACAATTTTAAAAGAAAAAGGAAGAGAAGGACAAACTGGAAGAGAAAAAAACACTTTTAAAATGTCATGACTTACAAATAAGTATAGAAACATTCATTCACTCTTTTGCATCATGGAATCATTTTGCTTCTTTGAGTATTGTATCTCAGGAAAATGTATTCCCCTATTTAAGAACAGTGAAGTAATCCTATGTCACATTCACATGCAAAGATAAAACCTTTAGTAAGCTCAGTGTAAGAATACTGCCGATGAAAAGGCCTGTTTTATACTTACATGATTTCTAAGACTTTTAATTGAATTAAACCAGCTTTCCAGGATGTGTTTGATCACTCCAACATGTTTATATGGATCTCACAGTGCTTACAGTCATATTCATGACAACTTAATTAACTCATTTATATGAAATTGCAGGGCCTCAGGCTGAGGATGCTGCAGTTGTGTATTGCAACATAGTTAACATTTATTCTGTGCTCTTGATCATTGAGTGACAATGGTATATCCTAGCTTATCATGGAGTCTGACTTTTCATCACAGAAAATCTAGGTAATCAGTTACAAAATGCTAATAATATACACTGAATAAGACTCAGGGGCTACTAAGCAAATCTACATCTATATGCCCAAGAAAGGTTAGCGTCTAATCTGCCTGTGAAGTCTTTTTGTCTCACCTGATTACATAAGTAAGGCAGTGTGATCGAGTATGAGTTAGAAATCACAGCCAGATTGTTTGACCATGCCAGTACATCTGATGAGAGTGGCCCAGATAAGACACCTTCCATGCTTCAAGCCCAGCCAGTTCCTTCTCTGTCACATCTCCTCCCTAATTATCCCCAAAGAACATGACACACAGGCACTCAGGTCTTCAGTGGGGGCTGCCTCTGAACACGTATCTATCAACTGCAAGCAAACGATGTTTAAAAGGGAAGAAACTGTAATGACCAAAATGACATGGACAGCTTTTTTTTAGGATTTAATTGTGATCAAAGCAAATTTTTGTTCACTTTTCATCATTGATATCTAGATATATAGGCACCCATTTCTATACAGTTACTGTATTCTTTATAGATGTCCAATACAAATACTGTTAAGACTGGTGCCAAGTAGAAAATCTTACCTAACATTTATATTGGTAGAAACCCTATTATTCAAAAATTGCTCTCCAGAAAGGAAACCAGATGCTTTTTCCACAAAAAAAAAGAGCCAAGGGAATTTGAATTCTAGAGAAACAGTAGCTACTAATGATGAATTTTTAACAAACAACTACTCACCCAAAGATTAATCAAGAAAAATTATTCTGCATAAGAAACAAATGTGTGAAAATGGCAATCTGTTCTTGGACAAATCTAAGGCACAAACAAGCAAGCAATTTAGTTAATTAAATTGCTTATTATAAATTATTCATTGAGCTTTTTCCCCCCCTAGTATATATTATTATTCCTCAGGCTGTTTTAAGTAGGATGACTTCTAATAATATCTGTTTCAGTGAACCCCTAAATCTCATTTACAACCACAGCTACTTACTGTTAGGTAGATAAACATCATTGTGTTTTCCTGTCTTGGACAGATTGACATTTACATATTTTTATAGTATAAAACGATCCTAGAAGTTTTCAGTTTGTCTATGCTGACATGAGAATAGATATTGTGCCTAGAATATATATCCTTTCCCCGAAATTCTGAGAACAGACTTTATTTTTTGCACTAAAAGAAGAGGCTTTATTATTTAGTGAGGAAAGATATGAGTTTGATCTTTTCAGATCTTTCAGACTGTGAAATTGGAGGGAAATGGAAAATATTTATGCCTTTAATTGTATACTTTACTTGTAGTAAGATACTAGAAACAGTTCAAAAAAACTTAAAAAACCAGCTAAAAACCACTAAACCCTTAAAAATTCTATTGTTTCTCTTTCTTCTCAACTTTTTTTTTTTTTTTTTTTTTAATGGAGAAGGGAATGAAGCAGAAAAGAAACTCCAAATATTTGAAAGATATGAAACTTGTCTGTGCTGGTTTAAAGGTAAACTGGCAGGAGAAATGAACTCAAATTGAAAGAGATAATAAGTCAGAGTTGCAAGTTAATAAAAATTTTACAATAAATGCAAAGATACAAAGAGAAATTGGTTTTAACCCACAAAACTCAGAAGTATAACCCAGCACCCTGGGGCACAAGCAGAATGGTGTTTATTAGCCCTTGTGTGGAGCCCTATGTGGTGTCCCTGAGTCTGAAGTAAAAGGAAAGGAAAAACCTGTTGGTGCAGATGATGGTTGCAGTCTGGTTGAGAATGGTGGTTGCAGTCCTGTTGAGGTTCTGATCCTCGTCTGGATCTGATGAGTGGTACCAGAAGTCCCCAAACCCCAACATTATATATGCTTAGATTCAGATGGGAATGCCCAGTACCTCTCCCAGGGTGAGGAGGTTGACAATGGGTGATTTACTCTGTGAGTCATGGGATATGCTTTGGACTCTTTGATGGCCCATTTTCAGACATGACCCCTTAGGCTGGGCGGAAGGTGCCAATGCCTTCCCAGAGGGGAGTTATCACACCTGAGTGTGAAGACCCTATCTCCCAGGGTTCTCTAGCACTCAGCTTGTAGCCTGAGGAGTCAGGTGTGCCCCAGGCAGCTGCTGCAAATGACCCATTATTAACAGTTTATTAGAAATGACATAGAGGGTGTAGAACACACAGTTTTCATTACACCTACACACTAATAAGCTGGTCCCAGCTGCTCTAAGTAGGACAGGGTAATAAAACTGAATTTTTGAAACCAGTAAGATATTTCTTTATAGAAAAGAAACAGAAGATATAGTTTAGTTCAAACTTCTGAAATATGGATAAATAGAATGGTCATTGCTTAATGTGCAAATCAAACACATACACATTATGTTCAAGTCTCCTATGGCAAAATTTGTCTGGAGTTAATATGTCCAGTAAGGAGATACAAATTTGATGTGGAAGACTGTCAAAGGTTTCAGAAACAAGAGAGAATATGGATAGGAAGCAATAATATATAATCTTAACTAAAATATTATTTACATTTATCTTTTAAAAATTCTGTTATTTGAGGACCTGTTCTGAGTTATATGGGTCTTGAGCAGAAACTGCTAAAATGCATGGTGTTTATGAAAATCATTTTGTATGGATATTTTTCATTTCTTTTTATTGCTGCTGCAGGTCTTGTGAAATACACATGGACCGGAGGTTGATATATCTGTTTATAATTATACTCTGAATTAAAAATTAAATTGTTTGATGAATGATTTTCATTTTTGGGTGATCATAACTGTGTTTTTCCTCTGAAACACTGAGGTCAAATATTATTCTAAAATGACTGCAGAAGCTGTAAAGTTTATTCTGTATTATGTTACAATTTTTTTATAGAAACAGGTAGTTATTTTCATAGGACTGCTTTTTAATGAGAAGAGGCAATTTGGGTGTAACATGTAGTAGTAGAATGTAAATTATCTGAATACTTACCACAAAACACACTTTGTGGCTGCAAGCAAGTCTGGTAAAAGTAGATCAATGGATTGTAATGGGACTATTATGGTACACTGTGAATGGAAGATGACAAAATATATCGCTAAGGGCCGGGGAATTCCAACTCTCCATCAGTTCTGGATAACTACACTTTGGCTAGGATTACTGCTTTCTCCTAACCAAAACAAAAATTCAACACCTCATCTCATACATATTGGAAATTATGAAAATCTAGGGGTGTAACAAATGGGGTAACATATTTATTTTTGTAAAGTACATTGATTGCTAGCAATAAAAGAGGAAAGCTTTGTGTTTTTCTTTTTAATGTAAATGAATGATAGTGTTTTCTAGCAAGAGGATTCATATTTATTACAGATAGGTTTTCTCTGAAGGTTTCTTATATTTCATTACTGAAGGTCTAGCAACATATCTGAGATCAATGCACCTGAAAATCAAACAATAGAATACTGCAATATATTACTGCATGTCTGACTGTTGTTATTTTGTATGTTTCTTTCTTCCTCATTGTCTTGGTTTGAGATAAGCAACTGCCAACCCCCCCCAAGCACAGAGAGAAAAGCCTCCCTCCTAACACCAGGGAAAGGGAGGAAAAGAGAGGGGAAAGGAAAAAAAACCACTTCAAACCGCATTTATACTAAAACTACATATATTTTCACAGAAAGGAAGAGACAATTAGAAGAGAGTACAAATATACACTCACACAAGTCTGCAACACACAACAAATTCCTCACTTCTTAACGAACACACAAACTTTACTGTCTTAACTACACATTACTTAAGAAGAAGCTTATTCCCCAGGGAGACAAACTCAAGCAGAAAGGAGAGACCCAGAACAACACATTTTACTTTCCTGAGGTACCCTGTGAGCCAGTGGTGGGCCTGGTCCTCTCCATCCCCCCTGGGACAGCATCGTGTGTCCTCCCAAGAGGAAGGCTGAGAAGCGACTGCCTTCATAGCGATGCCTGAGAAGCGATGTCATAATGTGGTATGGAATACAAAAGTACTGGCTAGCAGAGGTCAGCTGTTAGCTCAGCCCAGCTCAAGTCAGCTGACAGCTTCAGCCTAGTCAAGACTTCAGAGCCCAAATTTAGGCCCACCTAGGTGGACCCATAACACTCATGGTTTGCTTTTAAATTCAGGTGCATCATTCAAATGTGTCATGAAGTGCTAGGATCCAGCTTGTTCTCACAGCCTTTTTCAGAGGCATGTGCTCTCACCCTCCCTATGCTGAAAACTGATCAAACCCTGTAGGTTTGGCATCAGTAAGGTTACTGGAATACAGCATAACATAGGCCAAAAAGATGTGTTGGCACTCGGTAACCTTGGAGCTCAAATGAGTACATCAGACTTTCCATGGGGATTTTGGTAGTGTTTGCTTGCTGACTAGATTTAAATGTGTGATTGCTTTTCAAGCTCAACATTAATTGTCTGAAAAATAAGCTTATATTGGAGATGGAGGACACAACTTATGGAGGTTAAATGTCTTTCAAACTTCTTATGATATTATGATATGATTTTTTGACAACTATGAAACCCTTCTGTTTGTAAAATCACTGAAAAGAGATAGGTTAAGTAACAATATCTGAAATTACAGAAATGCAGAAGTCATGTAGAAAGAGTCTTACAAGGCTTTCTCAATAATCATGTGATTTTGATATGCCTGAATGTAGAGATCAAAGATGAAACAGCTCTAGAGCTGAAGAGCGGGTCTTTGTGAGAAACATTTGGCCTTGTTGCTGCTATGTTTTAGCTTTTGTGGCAATGTAAAGGAGTACATCCAAATGCAGATATTACAGAGTTGGTGCAGGGGTGGAGAAAAAGACTTATCTCCATATTTTTCCTGTAATTCCTTTGAGAGAAAACAGATGTTTTACAAGTGGGTTTATCAACTTGTGAAGACTGTTTTTGTCTCTCTCCTGATATGTGCGTCTCTGCAGTGTCATTTTGTTCTGATGATGTAATCTAAAACAGCACTAGGAAGTCAAAAATTCTTTAGCATAATAATTGTTCTAATTCCTTTCCTACTGTACTTCATAATGGTGTACACAGAAGAATTCACCAGTTCATGAATTTCTTTACCAAACAGAACAAAGCCTTGAGAAAGCCAAGTCTGCCAAATACTTTTAAAAGCAGAATTGAAAGTCATATAGTGATGTTGATGACTAGTAAAAATAACATGAATCTCCTTAAACTCTTGAGTATTTATCTATATAAAATAATAAAAAAAAATCCAAAACCAAAAACACCCACAAAACTAAACCGAAGACAGAATGATATACATCAGGAAAGAATAACACTTGTAACTTGGAAAATAAGAACAGTTACTGTATCCAGGCAGAGCCTACCAGTATCTTGTTTCACTTGAAAAAACAAGATGGAAGGTCTTCACTGAGTGTTCAGCATTCTGGTGTTCTTTTTCTTGTATTCATAGGAGACTTTGTATTTTAATTGTATTAGTGTGCAAGATTGCTTTTTGTGGATCAGATTACCTTCTAAGAATGCAGTGTCAAATGACAGACCTATTAATAAGACTTTTGAAGCATAACTGATTATAGCATTATTGCTCTTTTAATAATTTGGTAAATAATATGTACTGGCTTTCTGACTTGGCAATAGTAATTCTGATATTAAAGAAACCTATCCATTCCCCTCCTTCAAGCTTCATGTTCTGTCTCTTTTCCCTTAAGTCTTACTCAATAGTAAATTTTTCAAAAGGAGTAGAAATTAATCCTTTAAGATGAACTCTGTTAGTAGAGTCTCTATTTCAAAATGGACCTTAAGCTTCTAAAGTCTCACAGATTTGTGCCCATATTTTTCACTTTATGCAAATAAGGAAATATTCTTATCTGGAGATTTTTTTCCTCCTTTTTTTTTGTGTCATTTTTGTAGTCTCATTTTGGAATTTTGCAGCCAAATGTGAGTTTTCCTTTTCCTTTATCAGTGCTGCCACTGCAGATTCAACAGGTCTGTCTCCAAGATTCATAAACCAGGGCACCAGAACTGTTGTTAAATTCTCTCTTCAGTTACAGCTTTACTAATTAAGTTGACTTTAAATTTCTGTAGGAATGAAAGACAAGAAAAACTTATTTTAGTTAGCAAGTTCAGAAGATATTACTACAAAAACATCTGAAGAAGTGATATTTTTCATTTTTCCCCTAGAGTTTATCTGATCTCCTAAATTTCCCTGAAGATATTGATAAGCAGAATGATAGTCAAATGCTCATGCAAAATATCTTGACTTAACTCTGCCATCAAGATTTATCAGAGGGATAAATATTACTTAAGTTCTTTACAGAGGTAGTTATTGCAGATATTAAGAAACCGTATTTTGCAGACTAAAACTTAGCTTCCTCAGCAGTTTCCAACCAAACAAAGTTTGTATTAGGAAAATGTATACTGAATTTAAACATCTTTTATCTAGTGTTACATTTAAAATTTTTATTTAAGATCTGAGTTCTTCCCCTAAAAATGTAAAAAGGAGATTTGGCCTTGGTCTATTAAAGACAGATTCATAAAAAGTAAAAACATAATTTTCCTATGTTTTCACAAATAACAAGTCCTTAATTATGAATATAACACTTTAAGTCATAATTTTTTCTGATTAATGATGATAGAATAATAAAAACATAATTATCAAAATAGCTGTAATTCCAAGGGTGGAGCTCGTGTTTTGAAATGACAGAATTAATGTTTCCCTGCTTATTGCAAAAAAGTTTTATGAGAGTCTAAGCAACTTTTTTTTTTTACCATAATCTCTGTATAAGGGTTTGACTATTTCCTGTGAAGAGCCATTTCTGAGCTACGTAAATGCTACTCTTTCATGTGCTGTTCTTCTGAGTTTAGTGAATGCACAATGACACAAATTTCTGTGTTATTTATTTTGTGTCTTTTTGTGCCTAGTAGGAACTTTATTTAATACAAGATATTAAAAGCTCATACCGACTACAGCAGAGTATCTTTAATATAACTCCCAAAGTTTTTAATTGGTTGAGAGTTTAATTGAGTTTAATTGGCTGACAGTTTAATTGAGTTTTGTTGGGGGATGACTACAAACAGAATTTAAATTAATTTATTTCTTCCTCCTTTTCTTGAAGTTCAAGTGTAAGTAAAGCATCAACTTGTTTGTAACAAGCTGTATATGAGAAGTACTTAAAAATTTACTTCCTAAAGTTGGGAATGAGACATGGTTAGCACCCTGAAATGGAAAGTAAATCAAATTTATGAGGGTTATAGTATATCTGAAATATAAATTATTCAAAAATTGTGGAAGAAGAAATTGTTTAATAAAATACAAAGCCCTCCAGTTCAATACCTGAAAATTATATTGATCTCATTTTAAGTGTTTATCAAAGCAATTTAAAAAATCTATCACAACATTCATTTTTTATTTGATAGAAAATATTAGACCCTTTAATTTTCTTTTTTTCTAACAACTTTTTATGCAAAACTCAATTAAAAGTCTACATAAAACTATATTGAACCCTTAAAATGTATTTGAAGGAAGGAATTTCATGTCTTTGAAAAAATCTTTTTTTTTTACTGCAATGTTTTTACTTCATTAACTGAGGTACTATTTTATTATATTATTTATTTTTTGTTTATTCTGTTTTCTGTCATTGTTGATAACTATTTTTGGGAAAAAAATACTCACCAAAAGTATGTTCTTTTTTGAGAAATTCTAGTTGAAAATCCTTCATACAGAAGGTACTTAACTGTATTTCAAATTTCTTAATATATTATAGTTGCACTTCATACATCAAATCCTTATACCTTTCCAGAATTTAAATCAATTTATTTCTTCCCCTTTTTCTTGAAGTCCAAGTCAAAGCAAAGCATCTACTCTCGAATAAGCACAGTTCTTGGATACAGTGTGCATAATCTCTCTCTCTCTATATATATATGTAGATAGATATATCTTTAGATGATAGATAGATAGATAGATAGATAGATAGATAGATAGATAGATAGATAGATAGATAGATAGATAGATATCACAGTGAACATAGATCAACATGAACACATTGCCCTCCAGAAGAGCTTACAATCTGAACAGAAGAGACAGGATGGGAGAATAATGGAAGACTTGTTATCTCATATTTGTAGTTACCAAAGAGATGCAAAGAAAATTGCTACAAGAAATTGCCAGTAGGAATTTTGGATAAAAGCTTGATCTCCTGGATACAATAGTGCTTACCTACCTTCCTTTCAACTGGTACATTAATTCAGTCAGAAAGCCAATGCAGCATAGAGCTGTTTCAAAATATGCAATAATATCTGCTGATCTGCATGACTATCTAAATTCATCACTATTACCAGATTTTTCTGCTCAAAAGGCAGTACCCAGCTTGGAATGATTTCTTACAAATGGAAGTGTTATCTATGTTTTTCTGTCATTTTAAATTAATTTTAAAAAGTATAATTTTCATTGCTGAATTGTACCCACAAATTCTACATTTATTAGACAAAAAAAGCACTTATCCACAGTAGTTAATAAGTCTTCTAACAGGAACAAGGGAATGATAATCTTATATATCATAAAGTTGATCATGTACATGGGGACAACACCCATCAAATTCACAAATGAGTCTCAAATGATGTTCTGTGTATTCATTATCATGTACTCCAGTACCGCACTTTTATTGATCGATTACACGTGAGCACTTTTCCCTAATAAATTTTGTCAAATCTTTGATTTGATACAGCTTGTTTTGAAAGACAGTGCTTTTGGCACTGAGGGGGGGAAAATAAAATAGGTCACATTTCATCTAAATTCCAAAATGCAGTTAACTACTAATTCAAAGTCTGTAGCAACAACTTTGGAAATGAAACATTAAAAAGGCAGTAAGTTTAACATTATGTAAGTATAAAAAGACAGGCACAAACAATTAGATTGAAAATGTATTTAATGCTGGTAGTAGTTAAAAATTATTTCCTTAGTTAAGTTTCACTTTAACTTTAAAATTTGCTGCAGACAAATGTGAAAAGAGATGATCTAGAGCACAATTTGAAGAGAGAAAAATTCAATTTTTATCCAGTTTGAGAAGGGAAGTACTGATTTAAAGTTCTGTCAGATGCACTACTGTCGATTTAGATGGAGTTTCCTTGCCCTTTTGTCAGAGATCACCACCATCTTTGTAGCTACAGCAGAACAGGTTGCTTATCAGTTACCGCACTTTGACATATTAATAAGTAGTTCCTTTTATTAGAATTTAGAGTCTCACAGCCAGACTGTGAACCGAAACAACTGTGAGAACATGCAGTCTGTTCTCTGCTGTCTCTACAGGGCAACCTTTGGCAGAGAGATGGGTTCAGATAGGTTTGGGCAGTAGCATACTAAAACACTTTCAGAAGATAAACCTATCACAGATTATCAAGCTACTGATTTTCCCTTCTCTCTTAGGGATTCGGCTGCAGTTTTCTCAGACTCCGATTTATCTAAATTGCTATCTAATCCTTGCTATGTCAAAAATATGTAAAAATGTAACCAAAACAATTTGCTTGGAGTTATAGACATGAGTCTTTGATTGCTCAGATCCAACTTTTGTTCCCCTGCACAGTAAGCCCCAAAAATGTTCTTTGTATAACAAAAATCAGTGCAGAATTTAGAAATGCTTCATGCCATTTAGAGTAAAGATTTGGAGGGCACATCTGAAGATTATATAATTCATTGGATATATAAGAAAATTGGCATCTGCCTTTCACAACCTTGATGTTTTCAAGTCCGGTGCTGCAATTGTAGATGATGTTTCTGCATTTCACATTGGTAGCCTCTTCCCTTGTCTACCTTCCACACAGGATATTCCTAATTTTTATCTCAGTCAGCAAGTCCTTATTTAATCAATTTGGTCTACCTATTCAGCTTCTTGCACATTGCAGTAGACCATTATTAGAGAGTGTTTTATGAAGGTTGTCCTAGAAAAGGTCCTCTTTTTGGACCTCTTTCTCCTGTCCATCAGCATCCCATGGCTTCCTGGCTATCAGTTCCCTGATAATGCCACAGTCTGATGTGCTTGAATCTCGTCTCACTTCCCCCAGGACATTAAATCCCTACTGTCTCGTGGTGCCTTCAGCAAAGGCTTTCACCAACTATTATGCATCTGGGAAGTTCATTCTTGATTCTAGAGTAGCAAAGAACCTTCCATATTGTTGTGTCAACCTGCATCAAAAATCGACCCTAGCAATTTGCAGGATATGACACGCTCAATAGGTAACATATAAAAAAGGTAATAGGGCAGTTAAACTCAGCAGGCAACTTCTTGGGCTGTGTGGTTGCTGGCTTTAGTTGTCTCACCCTCAACATTAGGTCCATTGCCCTTTCTTTCTTCATGTCCTGTGCTCTCCACATACCCTAGATTTAGTGATGATTTTTCTAAAAACATGTAGATACTTCCTTGAAAATTACTCAGCACCTGTCTACTTCATCTCTGATCCAATAGTAGAGAAGTGTTAATCTGAGAGTTCAGACAAAAGAATCATTACTAGCAATAATCCAAGGAGTTATCTTCTATGGCTAACAGTTTTAATAATCTCTTCTTAATCTATTGAGTGATTTTTTTACTTGCAGGGAACAATTTGTTGATAGCCTCAGTTTCTGTTAGTCTCTTTGGATGTGTATTCCACTGTCTTGATTAATATTTTTAAAAAAGCTCCTTGAACCCATCAAACATGAGTCTCACTTCAAAGAAAGAGTGTAATGGTCTATAAGAAGGAGAATTTCATTAACTCATCACTGTTTTATGGTCTACTGGGAAAAAAAAATTTTGCCAGAGTTCACAAGTGTAAGTCTTTCTCTTCAAATACTTTTAAACATTCAGGTTTTATTTTTTGAAAGCTGTCTACTAAGCTCTTACTAGAAACATCTGGACACTTTTATATACATTTCAAAGTGATATGCAGAGAACTCCATTATGATAAGCATTCTTTATGTTATGGAATCTTAGGCACAGAAAGGGGGTTTGCTTTTGAGTATAGAAGATCTTGCTATATAGTTTTTCAAAGCATAGTGCTCATTCTCATTTTGAAATTTTTCTAGATATGATTTAATTTTTTTTGAAAAATTCTGTGCTTTCTAAGGTAGCACAGAATACTCTACAGAGTTGCAGAACCTGTAAGTTCCAGCCTAATAACTCTTTTCTGCTCACCAGGAGAGTACATCTTTAACAGAACTTTTTGTCATCTCTTAGCCTTTTCTGATTAATTACCAACAAGACTGTTTCCATTTTCTTGCACTATATCACCTCTTTATTCCCATAATTCATTCTAATTCAATGTATGTTTTATATTTCTTTTCAATTCTAATTAAGTATTTAACAAATCTCTTAGGTTACACTTTGTTTATTACATGGGGACTGTTTATGTTGGTTAGGCTTGCCTTGAAACTGCTTTTCACTTCGTCATCTCAACATACAAATTAAATAATTGAAGAGTGATTGAAGACTGTAGGGAACTTTGAGATATTTGTTCATTGTATCTTAAGCATGCTCTTTAATTAAATTTCCTTTTGTATAAAAAAATCACGAACTGGAGAATACAAAGAAAATATTCTGTGGTCAGTCTCCTAACAGGTCTGTTTAAATCTTGTTATTTTGATGAGCCTAGATCTAGAATAATTTAAATATCTTTAATTGACTTTGCAGTATCTAAAGGTTAAAACCTTTGTGATCTTAAGTTCATCATACTTAACCTCAATAACGAATGTAGACAACTGAAGTCACTATTTAGTATATTAAGGTCAGTAAAGCCATGTAAACAGAAGCAAATTTTCTCTTTTGAAAATGCGAGTGATCTCTGACCTGTAAAGTTCAATGGTGGTAAATACTGAATGCTGTATTAACAATTACTCTATGGTGTCACTGATTCTTCCGTTTATTAAAATTTACCAATCCACTGTGTTATAATGTCAATGGTATAGTTGCATGTGGCTTAAATCATCTGATAATGAAATAATGTTAGTGATTAAAGGAAAGTACCCAGCAAAGATAGCATATGCTTATCTGATGTAGAATGTCTGCCAAAGGTTTAAGGTATTTTGGTTTATGTTAAAAGATCTAAAACTTCTATGATAATATGTCTAGTTGTGATCATTAAAATCAGATACTAAGGGATTACTAGTAGGAGAATTTCCAGAGTTAAGGACTTTCAATGGCTCTGTGAATCCAAAAGAGCCTAGATGTTTTTTTGTCCTCCTGAATGGAATATAAAGATTTTTTGGGGTTGTTTTTTTAAACTTTGAAAGAGACATGGGACTTTCTATGATGTATTAACTGGGGACTGAAGAACAGTTTATATAACTGTTCTTTGGCAATGAAAGACAAGAAAAACTTATTTTAGTTAGCAAGTTCAGAAGATATTACTACAAAAACATCTGAAGAAGTGATATTTTTCATTTTTCCCCTAGAGTTTATCTGATCTCCTAAATTTCCCTGAAGATATTGATAAGCAGAATGATAGTCAAATGCTCATGCAAAATATCTTGACTTAACTCTGCCATCAAGATTTATCAGAGGGATAAATATTACTTAAGTTCTTTACAGAGGTAGTTATTGCAGATATTAAGAAACCATATTTTGCAGACTAAAACTTAACTTCCTCAGCAGTTTCCAACCAAACAAAATTTGTATTAAGGAAATGTATACTGAATTTATACATCTTTTATCTAGTGTTACATTTAAAATTTTTATTTAAGATCTGAGTTCTTCCCCTAAAAATGTAAAAAGGAGATTTGGCCTTGGTCTATTAAAGACAGATTCATAAAAAGCAAAAACATAACAGTAATTTTCCTATGTTTTCACAAATAACAAGTCCTTAATTATGAATATAACATTTTAAGTCATATTTTTTTCTGATTAATGATGACAGAATAATAAAAACATAATTGTCAAAATAGCTGTAATTCCAAGGGTGGAGCTCATGTTTTGAAATGACAGAATTAATGTTTCCCTGCTTATTGCAAAAAAGTTTGTATTTGCTTTTACTACTCTTGCAATTGAAAAAATGTTTGATTAAGGTAGTTTACAGGACAGATGTCTTGTTATTTCTAAATTTCTAAAACTGATTACCTGGAGAGACACCAGAGACTGCAGCATACAGTGTATAAGAAAAACAAAACAGCAACTTAAAAAAAATAGTTCACAGAGACTTCGTTATGTTTACTTTTTTTTAAGGGAATTTCAGATGACAGACGTTATGGGAAAATGAAGAAAGCAGTGTCTTACATTGGTTCATGCATCAGTTTGCCTTCACCTTCATCCACTAATGAAGGAGACAGTATCATGATTTTTTTTTTGATAGCCCACTTTGCTAATGTGGGATTATTACACCAGCTTGAAGCACTTAACATTATGAACCACTTGAATAATAAGTGATACTCTGTGTTTATTGTTTCATTGCTGTAAAGTGACTAGACAATGTGTGGTCTGCCAAACTTGCATATGTCACACAGCTCTGTGCATAATGCAGTTAGATGGAGAATCAGGAAAATCTATAAACTGCTACTTGGTTGTTTGGTTGCATTTGCATAATAATTCTACCCTAGCCTCTAAAGTTTGTGTCTTTTCTTTAAGTATCTCTAAGCAAAGGTTTTCCAAGAAAAGCTGTAAAAGACTGGAACAGAGGTAAATCAAAAACTGGTATATTCTCTTTTGTGAAAGCTGCTAGGAACAAAGCCACAAACTGTATGAATTTGCTCTTCAATTCTTGTCATAGGATTTCCCTGAAATCACCTTAACCACTATTAGTTCAGTTAGTCAGAGGATGGTGCTAATAACGCAAAGGCTGTAGGTTTGACCCCCATATGGGCCATTCACTTAGGAGTTGGACTCGATGATCCTGATATTCTGTGACTCTCTGGCTCACTACTAAAATATCAAACTTCTCCCCACATACTCCAGTAAACACCATTACCAGGAGAAAATGCCAGGTTTTATACTGATCTTGCAGTGCAGATTCTCAGCACTTGCCTTTGGTTGCCTTGGCCTGAGGTGGTTGTGCCTCGCTTTATCATTGTGCAGTGGTCACTAACTGCTGCTTGACCTGTTTTAGTTTGAGCATTGGGAATACTTAGATTAAGACATGTCCCATTCTGAAGATGAGAAAGGGGTATTCCCTCTCTGCACTAACAGCTTAGCTGTCTTATGACAGCTTTTGACATAAACATTTCCATACATTTTGGGGTATTTCCTCTCTGCATTAACAGCTTAGCTGTCTTATGACAGCTTTTGACATAAACATTTCCATACATTTTAAATGATCCTGATTAGTTGTTTTAATATACATTAAATGTTGTCACTAAATCTGTCTCTTGAAGGAATTCATAAAGGGGCATTAGTATTTACATTCACGTCTGTCTAATCTCTATTCTCTTTTACTAATGCTTAATTAAATACTTATCTATGAATTCTGAATAATTTGCATTTTTTTCCAAAACTGAAAAATTTTTAAAATCTAGATATAAAAACTGAAAAGATTTAGGGAGTTTTAACAAATTAATGTTGTTTGAAAATGTATTTGAAAATGTATTGCAGTTTCCATAGCATTCAAATTAGAAAGATAATTTTGTTCACTAGTAGTATCTAGATTATTTTTGCATCTAGAACAAGCAAGTGCTTAGATGGAGTATGAATTCAGACCTTTTTACATCAAGTTTTATAAGACTTTACTCTCAAACCATGTAAAACATGATCCGTTTACTGATTACAGTGTTTTAGAACATGATGTAAGATGTATGTCTTAGTTTGTTTGTAGTGTAATGACATATTTGGTGACACTAGTACATCATCATTGTGTAGGAATGCCTGAGAATTTCAAGTGGAACAAGTGCTTCATCCTGTTACCGTGACAATATCCCAGTACTGTATCATATATTGTTCTTTGTGACTGTGTGTTTCAATTGCTTGCCTAAAAATTTGGCCAAATATCTATCTACCATGAAAGAGTAATATTTTAGTGAAATGTAGTCTTACATCATCAAAACTCCTACAAAAATTTCTTGGGTAAAATGACTGAACAATGAAACCTTTTGTCAGAGTTGTTTTATTAAAGCAGTTGACTGGAAAGATTGGTGCAAACTTGTTATCTGAGAATCAGTGGAAGAGAAAGACGCTTCTGAAATACAATCCAAAGTTCTGCCATGGGTGCTTATTGGTGAGAAATAGAGATTACAGTGCTCTCAGGTCTTCTCTGTTGGGGTATATGATGTTCAAACATATGCAATCCCTCCCTCAATGAAGAAAATATACAAGTATCAATAGCCCAGCTTCTTATTTCAAATCACTGTAATTTGTTCAGCATAATTCTTGCTTAGTGAGGTCCCAAAATAACAACTCATATTTTGAATAATTATTCTGACTTTCATATCAGGTTTTGAAACTGTGTTTGCATCTTAAGTAATTTTTTACTGTTGTCTGAGGTGCTCATTTGAACAAAGAGTCTGTGGCCTTGATCACTGTTACTTCATGCAATTTACAAGACAGAACTACAGAAAATCCGTGAGACAAAATAAGCAATTGAGCAAAGCACGATAGTGGAGAGCAACAGACCAGTGAGCAGATTTAGAATGGGAGGACAAGTACAGGTAGGAAAACAAAATAATCAATTAATCTAAAGTAAAAAAACAACAACAACAACAACAACAAAAAAAAAACAACTCCCAAAACAAAACAAAAACAAACAAAAACAACCAACAAGCAAAAACAAACAAAAAACCCTGATGGTTAAATTAGATCAAATCAAACAAAAGTTATACAGCAAGTTTTTCAAATTAAGCTACACACGCAGCACATTAACAGAAAAATGCCTCTTCTTTCAAAGACTGGCAAGTCTTTATGTTAAACTTGTTTTTCTGCTAGTCAACTTTTATGGCAAGCTCAATTCATATACATTCCTTTTCTTATTACCATGCAGTATCCTTTTCAATTTAAATTTATACCTTGTAATTTAATAATGAGCTAGACAGTCCGGCCACCCATATCTATCTATTGTTCTGCCTTAACTGAAGAACAGTTACTCATCAATAGATGTTTTTTAATTTTTAGAAATGTTCTTATGAAGCAGTCTTCATGCTACTGTCCAATGAAAGGCCACTTTACATCCTATGCTTTGTATCTTTTGACACAAATCCATAAATAAAAACTACTATCAAATAGTATTTTGGATTATTTAAGCAACTGGCTTTTCTTGACCTTTCTCAGTTTCTCATATGTCTTATGTTTCTTGGGTTATTGCTTGAAAAAGAGAACATCAAAGGTGTAATTTTTTCACATATTCAAGAAAACAGTATTGTTATTGGTCCTGCTGTCCCATATAACATATTCACTATCTTAGTTCTGTATTTTCCTATCTTTGAAAGACAAGTATGAGATTTTTCTTCTATTTTCATTAATGGATTCAACCACATTCTGATTTGGCAAACTATTTGATTCTAATCCCATTTACTTCAACACAATTTCTACTAAATTACTATACATGTGGAAAAATACAACTCATATTCTACCAACCATATTTTTTACTTATCACTGTGTTCAGAACTCTAGAGTTTATTTTCCCACTTCATTTAATCATTTTATCATTTCAGGTGCTGTAACTCCTCTAGTTACATGCTTTATCTGACTTATTCTACTCCTCAGTTAATCAGTATTTGAAGACCTATTTTCAGAACTGATAGATCTTTTAAAAAAACCCCTTTTTTTGCAGGACTGATAGGTATGTGACGGGTTTCTTCAGGTTTTGTCATTGAAATCACTTTAGACTTACTGGATTTCCTTTGGACACTTTTAAATTACCCTATATACTTCCTTAAGTGACCACTCAGGAAATATTATCTTAACTCAGACATACCTTTAAGACCATCAATAGTTTACATCAATTGTAATTGTAATGTGTCTAACTGTGCAGTCTGATGACACTAAGTGCCAGAACTTGTTTTCTTAATAAAAAACCAAGTTGCCAAAAGTTACCACAATGCTTTTTAATTTTTTCTGCTGATCAATCTCCTGATCTTTTCCTTATTAATCCACATCCCAATATTTAAAGCAATCTGAGGAACTAGTTCAGACTTTGTCCTGAAATAATTAGAATTTTCTCTGACTGTTTTTCCATCTCAATACCCAAGATGTTAGAAAAATAAATGTTTTCATAGGAGTTGAAAGATGTAGGAAAGAATTGTTATTTTTCAACTGACATGCAGTAGATTTCATAGGAATATAAGAATAGGAATCCATCAGCCTTTGAAACTAGTTATTTGGTCCTTATAAGAAAGAAGAGAAAAGCTTTTAGCCTTCTTAGTATTATTTCCCAAAGAGGTATTCATAAGACAAGCTCTTAGAGAACACTTGTGTTTTTGAATGATTACATTAACAGTGCAAATCAAATGATGAACAATTAATACATCTACTTCAAGATCATGAAGGAAACTTTCTTTGCCCTGTAATTTTTGTGAGCAGGGTGCGTTAGATTTTTAATGGGTTTCTATATGTGTTTATGTATTTTTTTATATGTTTTCACTGACTAGAAGCTGTGAAAATAGATAGACCTATTGTACATAAAGGACATACCTTCAGTAAATAATTCCGTGGAATAGCACTAAGTCCTTAACAAATACCAAACAATTACTTTTTAAGGTACATTTTAAAAGCAGTAATTCAGGAAAGGACTAAGCCTTATTAGTTTCTAATAATCTGTAGCACTGTGTAGATTGTTCTCAGTATTGTAATTTCCAACAGTGGTGGCATTGGAAAGAAGGTTAAACTGTATTAAAAGTAGAAGTATACTCTATTGCTGGATACTGGCTTTGAAACTTGCCTTTAAAAGAATGGAATCTATATAGGGACAAGGAAGTGATTCTTGAAACTCCCACACTGTTTCCAAGTTCTCTTTGAGAAAACTCTGGGAGCTGTTGGTCTGAATGCCAAGGGGACTTTAGAGATTTCTGTTTTTAATGCTGTTGCATTTATCAGCTCCTCTAGTTTTGCACAGTCCAGTCATGCAATATCTTTTATCATCAGATTAGTGCAATTGCTTTCTGTTGTGTTTGTTTCTATGCATAGCATGAGATTATAAAAAATTGTCAAATGTTTTCATATAATAAACTATAGACTTAGAGCTATTCTTACACTTGTCACCCCCTGTTTCCAAAATGTCTTAGCTAATCAGGATTCATTACTGAAGATTTAAAAATTATGATATGGTGACCTCGGATATGAAAATATACACTAAAAATGCATAAGACAAAAATCTTTTAAGGATGAATAGCACTAGTCATTAACAAGCTTTATTTAAACTTTTTTTTATGTGCACTGTAAATTATCGTTCTAGATATTATATATTCTGTATACTGTAGTTAGACACATATATTTAAAATATATGTGACTACGGTATACAGTCTCAAATTTTATTAGAATCACTAAGGCAACTACTGTGACAAGTGACACCTTTTTATTCAGCAGGCATTCTCCCTCTGGGCAAATTTCTGAACTCTGACTCTGAGTGAGTGAATTCTGTGATAGACAGATTTGTTGGGTTTGAGGGGAAGTATCTCTCTCAGACTATTAACAAGGAAAAAACACCACAGTAATTGTTACCATATGTCAATGATATGGTCCCTGCAGTCAGCTGTCCTTATCCATACTGAATAACTGGTAAGGAAACTCTACAGAGAGTAGAGAGACCGACAGCTAATTTTTTCTTGTTTTTTTTTTTTTCTCCTACACCTGTGATGATGTCATGGCATCCTCCCCCATTTCTTTGTTTGAACCTTTAGCAATGTATTGGATTGTTCTTAATTTAATAAGGTGAAACAGGTCTTCTATAATGTTGCCGTAAAAGTCTGTAAAAAGGACTCCGAGCCAAGTTTTGTAGGAGATAAGATAATGGGCAGGCACTTTAATGAGCAACCCCGCTCATCCAGGAATACATCGACACGCGCGCCAGCAAGCTCTAAGTTCTATAGTTTTTATAATATAACCTATCCAATCACTACTGTCCACATGTCCAGTTCCACCTCTGTCCCCTCCCAGTTCCCACCCCTGTTGAATTGGGGCTGGGGTCGTTGGGACCCTCTGTCTTCATCCACCTCCTCTTCTTCAGCACACAAAGGTCTCTTGGACGCTCTCCAGGGCTTCGGGTCACACTGCTCCATGTTTATGTTCTCTCTGATATTCTTTAATCAGGTACCTTGAGGAAGAGACTAAACAGCTGGCAGATCTCAGCTGCCTGTTCTGGAGCAGGGGTAGAGATAGAAGGATTTTATGCTACAAGCTGCTAAATATTAATTCACTAAAATCTACAGCATTACATCTACTGTGTCTCTAAAATCTACAAAATATGAAAATTGAAAAATTAAAAAAATCCTTTTGGCATCAATAAAAAGAACTAAGGAATCTGGGCAGGAATTTTAAACATTGCTATAAGCAGCCCAACTGAAGGAAAATATATTTAGTGAGTAGGAAAAGGTACTACAGTCTTACAAATATTTTGCACACAGGTTTTCCAGCAGCAGTTCAGATGAAAAATAGTCCATCTTTTCAAGTGCATAACTGTGATGGGGAAAATGCTGACTGTATCTTTAGCCAATTCATGTTTCCATATTCTTTTATCACTAGATGTAAAAAGAGGCTATTATAAATTATTGAAATTATTATTAATATTATTATAACAATAATAATGAAGAAACTAAGTTGTTCAGATTCTAAAGGGGACTAAGAATCTGAACTAGATGAAGCATAAAAGCTTCCTGTAGGATTATCGTGATAACATGAGTGTGATTCTACCGCTGTGTCATCCACTTCAAAGAAATTGGTTCTGTTATTAGTGAAGCTTCTGGAACCAATTTACCTCAGGAACTCATCAGTGATGAGGGCATATTGTTGCTGTGGTAGTAAGTGTTCAAAATATCACTGTGTGGGTGGTACGTTGGTATGTTACTTTTTACAAACCTTACAAGTCCTTCAGATTGAATAAAACATAGAGTAAAAGTAAATCAGAAGTAATTTTCTGTTTACAAGTTCGGATTTCACTTTAAAAAAATCATATTTTAAAATCTATATAAACTGTATTAACCTGCTGTCATATAACTTTGTTTATGTACTTTGCTTGATGATTAATTTACAATTGATTTAAAGACTGTTGAGCAGAACAAAGTCAGGATATGAGATGCTGCAGCAAAACTGAATGGTTCAATTGTCATTTTATATATTTGAGTGAGTAGACTCCAAGTACTGCTGAGGGCAAAGTTTCTAACAGGGAGTAAAAAGATTATATGGATCTTGAAAAGCATGTTTTAGATGTTTATATATATATATATATATATATATATATATATATATATATATATATATATCTGTGTCTATTTAAGTATAAACTTATTTCAAGCACAGTATTGCTCTTTATTCCTCTGCCCTCTAATTGCAATGATCTGTTGCTATGACCACTGTTGCAATGAGTCGACATCTATTTAAATCTAGTAGGGCAGCAACATGTAGTCAATTACTGGATTTCATTGGCTGAACATTCCCAAGGGCTTTCGAATTAGTACAGTATTCATCTACAGAAAATGCTTTCAGCCACATACTACTAATTTAGAGCATTCTGTTTCTATCTCATTCTTTCTTAATAACTTCCTCCTCTAATGTCAAAGATGTTATTAAATAAAGAGTCCATATGAATATATGAGTAGGTGTAATATAGGCACAAAATTATATTTTTAAGCCAAACACACTATCAATTAAGGAACAGATTAGCTGTGCAAATTAACTGTGAAATCTTTAACCTGTGCTCAGAGAAATGAGCTTGGAAGAGACATGATGAAGTTAAAACAATCAAACTCACTTCCAGACTCAGCTCCATCAATTAGCATTTAAGGACACTTAAAAATGTTTAACTGACACTCTAGCAATATACTAGAGGAAATTTAATGTCCTTTTCATTAAATAAAGTGCTGCTAGTATAGACAAGGAAACAGTGTTCTTATAGAGGCCAATAGATCCTTTTTCTGAATGACCATGGATCTCTTATCCACTTGCCACACACTTAAAACTCTCACTTTGGATAAACAGATGAAGAAAAGAATGTCTTCCAGCATTTTATCAGACTCAACTAGGAGAGAGGAGGTCCCCACAAAATTTCTTCTGAATTCAAACAGATGGAAGTACAGATTGGTGAACTGCCTCCTTTTAGGATAGATGAGCTATATTTAGAGTACACAGTCCATAAGCACATTTTAGTACCTAGGCCCACAGAAGTGAACTATGCATATTTTAATCCCATATCAGAATGAGGTCAGGTGCACAAAAGCCCCTATCCATATATTTCTTTCCCTGTCAAGAAAAGTACTTGATGGGGAATCTAAGAGACCCACAGCATGCTCCAGCCAAATCTTAAAGACTAAAACCTGCCTAGTGCTATGCATCTCTTGCAAGGCCAGACAATCTTCTGAAGACTTTTAACATCTTTGTTCTAATTTTCAGCACGGAACCCTTAATTTACTGAAAAAATTATAGGTTCTACATTGATCAATTATGTCCAACATTGAAAATGCACTAATCCACTTCCCAGAAAATCAAAACCTTATAATGTGTCTTAAATTGTTAGTGAGACATGTTCATCTAAAAATGTAAACCACAGCCCTTGCCTCTCTGTTTTTAAACCATTCTTGAATCTTTCATGATATCACTGTGGCCAGGCTACAGTAGGCTGCGAATCAGCCCTTCCCTTCCTGCTTCCACAGTGGTAATGGGGAAAATTCAAGCAAGAAGTTTTTTACCACCCCTGGTACTTGTAAATCCCCTTCAAGTACTGAAAGGCTGCTACAAGGTCTCTCCTGAGCCTTCTCTTCTCCAGAGTGAACAACTCCAACTCTCCCAGTTTGTCCTCATAGGAAAAGTGTTCTATTCCTCTGGTCATCCCTGGACAATGTCAACAAGTAGGCCCATGGAAATCTCCTGAAGTTTAACAAAGCCAAGTGCAAGGTGCTACACCTGGGTTGGGGCAACCCCTGCTATCAACACAGTCTGAGAGATGAAGAGATTGAGAGTAGCCCTGGGGAGAAGGACTTGGGGGTGCTGGTGGATGAGCCAGCAGTGTGCACTCACAGCCCAGAAAGACAATTGTATCCTGGGCTGAATCCAAATCAGCATGGCCAACAGGTCAAGGGAGGTGACTCTGCCCCTCTGCTCTGGTGAGATACCACCTGAAGTACTGCATCCAGCTCTGGAGTCCCCAGCACAGGAAGGACATTGACCTGTTGGAGTGAGTCCAGAGGAGGGCCATCAAGATGATCAGAAGGATGGAGCACATCTTGTATGAAGAAAGGCTGAAAGTTAAGATTGTTCAACCCAGAAAATAGGATGCTTTGGGATGACCTTATTGTGGCCTTCCAGTACTTGAAAGCAGCCTACAAGAAAGATGGAAAGGGGATTTTCTACAATTACATGCAGTGATAGGACAAGGCGTAACAGCTTTAAGCTGAGAGTAGATTTAGATTGGATAATAGAAAGAGATTCTTCACTGTGAGAGTTGTGAGGTACTGGAACAGGTTGGCCAGGGAAGTTGTGGATAACCCATCCCTGGAAGTGTTTAAGGCCACGTTGGATGGGGCTCTGAGCAATTTGGACTAGTGAAAGGTGTTGAAACTGGATGATCTTTAAGGTCGCTTCCAACCCAAAGCATTCTGTGATTCTATGATCATCTTCATGGCCTTTTCTGGACACACTCCAATGGTCCACGACTTTTGTGTGCTGAGGACACCAGAGCTGGATACAGTACTCCAAGTAAGATTTCTCCTCTATTGCCCTGCTACTCATGCTTTTGTTAATGCAGCCCAGGATACAGCAGGCTTTCTGGGCCACAAGCACACGTTGCTGGCTCATGTCCAGCCAGTGCACAGGGGAATAATACATCTGATAAGTGACAGCAGATATATTCTATTTTAGACTTTAAAACTGGTAGAAATCAAAATTTACATGAGGCATGAATAAGAAAGGGTTGAATCTAGCTGGTGACAATATCCAAGCAATGTATTCACAAGGGGTTTTTGCTGAACACAGAAAATTTTTGCTACTACTTTTTACTTCTCTTAAAATACTGGCCATTCTGGACAAAAGGTGGAGACTTCAAGAGAATGACAAAGCATCTCAGCTTCCATCTGAAAAAAAGGTAGTCATTAGGGTCAGAGGAAATAAGTGAGAAAGCACATCATTGTAAGGGTGATCACCCAGGTATAGGAAAATGTTAGAGTCATTTAAATGTGACTTTAGCAAGCAAGCTTTGAGAATATAAACTGGAAAACCACTAAACTTTGTCACAAGCTGAATTTCCAAAAATATTTGTAGACTTAGGTGGTTTTAGTTGTCTTATGGACAGGATTACATATGCCATGATCTAAAACAAGTTCAATCCTTAAGCAAGAAAGATGAAAATTAAAGGCTTTTCCAAATGTACCTTATATTTAAGAATGTGTGAGCAGGCAAATTACATAGTATGTAGCTGCTAATCAGAAACTTTCTCTCAGATCTGTTTATTTCTTCTGTATATGAGCTAACAATTGGCTAATTATATACACATTAAAAAATGGGATAAGTTGCTACTGACTAGTAATTTTCATCTCACTGCAACCTGGACCCCAGGCTATTCTATCTACTTAAATACTGTAACAAAATCTGAATTAATATTAAAAGAGTCAAAAAATCCCAATTCCCAAAATTCCCAATGAGGTTACAAAAACAGGAGGTAATATTTTCTACTAAAACTAGCTGTTGGAAAATGCTGTTTTAATTCTCAACTCTGCCATAAGCTAAGCAAGACATTTACCCATATAGTGCCCCAGTTTCTCTGACTAAAAATCTAGATAATCTTATTTATACACTCTCATACATTAATTTCAGATCCCAAACAGGAAACAAATGTCAGAGAAATGTGAAGAATATTTTTAGGAGAAAACAATAATTGCCCAAACAGACAGAATCTGAACTTCCAGTCCATTATGGTGGCTCATAAGTGCTAAAGTCATAATTCCCATCAACTGTTAAAACCTACTCCAGTATACTGTTTCTAAAAAGTAACTAGTAGTGGACGATTCCAAAAATAGATTTAAAAAATCCCAGGTATTACCTAGGAAAAAAGTCTATTAGTATATTTTCTTGCTAATTCACAGGCTCTCCTGTTTGATTTTTAGAGTTCTTGTTTTTCCTGAAAAAAGGGAGTCTGGGTTCTGTTCTAAGTCTCTTTATGTAATCTCTTGGTCATTTTAATGCTAATACATGTACATTTAACAGAACAGAAATTAAAACAAGCTGTTTTCTCTATGTCTTTTTCTGTTTCCCTTTTTCAAGTTTATGCTTCCTATATTAGATGAAAACCCTCCACTATTTGCAAGATCTTCCTCAACAGTTTGTGAGGCTTCAAGTCTTAAAAGCATCAGTCACCAACAGGCCCTCTATAAAACACTGTGGTTTCTCATGGAGCAATAATCTGCAGATTGCATCTCCAAATCTGAGATGCCAAATGTTCCTTTCTAGTCTTCTTGACATTATATCCACATAATTACCAATGAGAGAACTTGACACTGTCTTACCACACAGGTGATTCTGTACTGAGGTATTCGATCATACTTGATGATGATAGCCTTTTTAAAAGGCTTGGCAACAGAACAGGGAGTAAAAAATATAGAACATCATCTTTCTTTCACAGCTGTTTTTAATTACTCACAGTTTGAAGACTTAATGGAAAATCCTTGTGGTTGAATAAGCATAAGCTGAATTGAAAAATTAATTATACTTTCCCTAGATTTTCAAGGATCTTACTTTTTATGTTTCATTTGAAAACAACAAAGTGTTTTAAATTCCTGCAGTTGATACCCTGGATCTCATACGTCTTTAGTATTTCCACCTCAAAGAGCTCAGAAATCAGGAAACAACTTTTCAAAATGATGGAAATTTCCTGCAATGTCATGAGCTATTGATGAAATAATAAATTGCCAGTTATTTTCTTTCACTTTTTTTTTTTATTTTGGAGCACTTAGAATACTTCGGATAGTATTTCCCACCTACTTTTGTCAATAATGGAATAATTTTCCACTTTCCCCCTTCCTTACGGGGTGAGAAGTATTTTTTAATAGGAAATTATTTTTCCACATTTAACAATTCTAGAAACAAAGCAAAGAGCAGTAGAAACCCAAAAAAGACAATAAGATCTTCATTGCACGTTTTTGTTTTTTTTTTTTCCAGAACACTAATACTTCATGATATGAAAGGAGAAGAACATGACAAAAAAACCAGAGCCAGAAAGAATTATTTGTGCAAGTCATCACAACTCAGAAGTCTATTGTGTCCTCAATGTCGCTCAGATCTGGTTGTGATATTTCAAATGATTACAATGTCCTCATGGAGGTCGTTACTAGCTTCTAGGATCTATATTTTTGTTTGACCATGACAGCCATCTGAAAAAGTGTTGTTGGCACCTACACTGGTGTCAGTGATTAGTATCAACATTAATGTAAGTGTGGGAAGGGTGTGGGAGATTCACTTTCCTATCCTCAGGCAAGTGAAGGGTTTATGTATGAAGTATTTTAGCTAATCTTAAACCAGGATAATATTAAATCCTACAGATTTCAAACCTCTAATTATCTTTCCATTGGAAATATCAAAATATGGAAAATAGAAAATATTCATTGTACAAATCTTCTCTTCCAAAGCACATCCCCTCTAAAGCTCACTCGTATGAAAGAAAAATTCCTTTAAAAAAAAAAGAAACCTCAAAATGAAACCCACGTCCTCAACCCTCCCCCACAACTAAACCAAAACAGACTCTCTCTGCCTCTTCAGCACATGATGCTAATGAGCATAAGTTGCTTCATGAGACTATCATACTTCTCTATTAATTTTCCTGGATTACAAGATATGTAGCATAAGTTCCTGATATGAGCAGTCTTTATAGCAGCAGGATTTTCAGTTATTTGTAGAAACTTACAATAACGTATAACTTACATACTAAATTGTCTTGTCATAGCTAATTAAGAACCTTTACTATATATATGATTTTAATAACCATATACGTTGGAAAAGTGTTGGGAGTTTTTTTCTCAGTTTCTAGCTATAGTGCTAGATGTTTTAGCTAATACTGCAATTACAACTTCTAACACTTGCAGCTGGAATTTGAGAAATTCCAAACTGATCACTATGACATATAATCAACAACTTTCTTTGTACACTCCTCTTTATAAAAAATAAATAAATCGACTAGTATATCAGACTAGAACATTCTCTACATAATAAAAGATCAGCAGGTTCTAGTTCGAAAAAAAAAATGTGTCCCACAATGTACAAGACTTTAAACATGGAATTTTGAAGTTCCTGCTTCTTTGAGAGGAATCCAGACTAGCATGCTGGGGACAAAGACTCTTAGTATGATGCCTGAAGAAAGCTAAGTAGTGGACAAGCTAGGTATTGAGCGCCTAGAGACAGACAAGCCAAAATAAACTTATATGCCTTTTCTCTTTAGAACTAGGGTGCATTATTTCACAAAGGTGAATACTTCCTAGCAGGACTGTCTGCACAAACTTCTTTATATGACTAAGGTCTATGACTTTTCTTTAAAAATGTAATGTACTGTTCTTTGCTTTTAGGACATGGTCAAGAGAAAGAAAAAAAGCCATAAAAAGTCATTCTAGAGCTGGTGTGGGTTGAGCTCCCTGTTTTGGTTTATGCACTTAAAATATCACAGTCCAGGAGACTGCCACAGGTACTAAAAAGCACATAACAGTTGTCCCTCTGGCCCAACAGGCTTTTCCTCATAGTTACATAGCCTCAGCAGAAGAAGTTTACCTCCAAATCAGAGAGGCAGGCAATTTAAATTCATGTCCCCGGGGAAAGCTGGAAACTGAACATTGGTCTTGTGGTCCTGAGTGAGATCTGTAGTCACTGAGATGCCAGCAGTTTAAAATAAATCCTTTCAATTCTATGGGAACTTTCCATCCTACAGCTACTACAACTACTAGTTCTACTCTCCTAGATAAGCTTTACCCCATTCGGTTTGTAGCTGTGGATTAGATTTAGGCATCATGTAGGTGATGAGCTGCCCCTCAGAGTCAGGCCTGAAATAATGGAGTCATTTACGCTAATGGTACACAAATGCCAAGGGAAACCGAGACATTGAGTTTATGGACCTCGAGCACTAGTTTGGAAATTAGAAGAATCACAGTGCAGAATTTAGAAATCTGCCAAAGTCCAAGGCTGTCTTTGATGATCTAGCAGGCCTAGCCATTTTCACTTTTCCTAAAATTTGGGAGCCATACAAAAAGAGCATATGCCATTGAGCAAATGCATAATTTTCTCTCCTCTGGTCTGTATGGCAAGTTGTGTTAGCAGTTTATGTGAGCTGTCAAGAATGCATGTTTAAGTTTCCCACCGGAGCCATAGCAGCCTCACATAAGGCTGGAACTGGAGGGAAACACCTGGATCCCAAAGTCTACCAGATCTTATACTCTGATCACATAAGTCACAGAGAAACAAATCAGAAAAAAAGTTTTTATTTTTACATGAAAACATACATTCATATACACTGTTAATGCTAGTGTATCTTTTTCTCAGAAAGAGAAACTCAACAGAGTGCACTCACAGTTGCAAGGAACTGTGCAGCATTGGAAGGAAGGGAGAGGTCTCTGCCTGCCTTCAGAGCCGAGGGGGCGCAGAGGAAGGAGACAATGTGACCACTCCGGAGAGTCCAGGCAAAGAGACGTTTACTGGGAAATACACACAGCTTGTATAAGTTCTCTGGGGGAAGGTGCCAGATCTGGGACTGGATTCGGTAACAACTCAGGAAGTGTCTTAGGTACTTTGGATAGCAAGTAGGGGAAATGGAGAATAATAACCAATAGGAAGCCAGAGATTTGGGGACAGACAGGGCTGGTAATCAATGGAATTGGACAGGGGCGGGGCTCACTGCAGCACTGGCCATGCTGCTCCCGCCAGGAGACAAAGGAAAATCCTTACACGGGGCTGACCAGCTTGCACCACCAGGGCAAGCCTGGACACATTTCCCGTGGCTCCTGTTGTGGCAGTGCAGGGAGGGGAGGGGGTCTGTGAGCCTGTGGGGGGAGGCTGCCTAGCCTGGAGGTGACAAACCAGTTTAATGGAGCTCCAGGGATGAGTCACCAGGAGAACAAAGAAAGCTCTGAGAGACACAATGGACAGGGTGTGGTGATTGTAACAGCCCAGCAGGGAAGAGGTGACCGATTGAGAGGTGATACATAAACTTTGGAACGGAAAAACCCTATTAAAAGGAAACCCACAATTTTAAATCTTCAGCAACAAGTGTCTTCAAGGTGCTTCTCCAATGCTGTACTCAAGATCCACAATTTCCGCTCCTCATAATTTGGTGTGTTTCCCACAAGGAACTATTCACATTTCAGTGTTTCAGGGACATTAAATTGTTTCACAGATTACAGACTACCAAGCAAAAGCCCTGTGAAGCTCTTAGACATTTAGTGGAGAATTCACTATGTGCATGGTTTTACTACCTGTGTTGTACGCTGGAAAAATGCATAAATCAGATTGAAACCTACATTACTTTTAACAAAACTTGTCAGAATAGATTACCAGAACTCTATTTTGGTGATACTCAATAGCTATAGCCAGGAAAGGAGAGCGGTTTCCTTGAAGTCTCTCCCATTAAAAAGGGCTGCCTAGAGCCACAACAGCTCACATATGCATCAATATCCTCTCTGAGGAAACAACTGGAGTAATTTCTAGAAGAAACCATTCTTAATCTGTAGATGCATTGGGGAAATAAATTTACTTGTGACTGGAGTTTTGCTTGACTTACGATCTTCAGATTGTGCCCAAGGCATGAACCCAATGCATTTAATTTTGTTTTTTTCCTCCTTGGTATTATCTCCTCGCTTGTTGCTGTTACTCTTAGGCTCCTCTTCTTTTAGTTTCTCAAGCACTGAATAATCTAGAAAGAGTAACCCCAAGTTAATGAAAGCTTTTCTCAAATAAGCAAACTGATTTTTCAGAAAGTTACAGATTATTATGGATTTTTTTTTAATAAGAGTTCTTCTGAAATAAAAAAAAAAAAGAAACCAGTATTTTTCCCTGAACCACTTCCTTATGCCTAGAAATAAATGGATATGAAATATTTACGTTTATCAAACTGATTATAGATGTTAAGTTTGAAATGATTTAGTAATAAAAATTGCTCTCTTTTATGGCAAAGAGTCTCTTGAAAATTTTGGCTTGAACCAATTTTCTCATGAGCTTTTTGGGATAACCTTTTCCTCTAAATTACAGTGTATCATTTTCTTTTTTGTTCTGATAAACCATCATAGTGAGTCTTGAAAAGGTAATTCAGCCAAGAACTGAAGACATTAGTCAACAGAAGATCCATTCCCTAAATGATGTGTCTCGGCATTATAGAAAACTCTTGTTTAGTCCTGAATTGACTCAAAATGAAAGATTTTGATTTCTTTTTTGCATTTATGCATTTAATATTTTTGATTTCTGAATTTTTCATTTGTTTCAGTCATGCAAATATTTCTGTATTTAATTTTAGACTCTGTTTAACCCAACAACAAGTGCCAGTAAGATGGTTACCCACAGGAGGGACATTTCAGTATTTGTTAAATTTATCAGTAGCATTTGTAGGCTTATAATTGGGTTAAAAATAACTTCTTTTAATAATAATCTTGAAGGTAAAAGTGTCAACATAATTGAAAACACAGTTTTAAGATGAAGGACAAGCAATTTGTGGTGCCACTACCATCTAGTGGGGATTGGGATTTTTGCTGCATTTGTGGCTGCAGTGGTGCTTTGGAGTTGCAAAGGCAGGTAGATGTCTGATGGTAGATACCGGAATGACTTCAAGCATATTTGTCTGTAGAGGAGCAAATACATGAACATTCACATCACTTTCTCTTTTAGAAAGTTTTGTAACATCTTCCTTTTACTATATTTATATTTTACTATATTTGTAATGTCATGTCTATTCTGTTGTCTGAAATATTTTTTAATGTTAGCGAATGTCTCCCTCTCTGTTATTTCCTTTTTTCTCCTCTATATTAATTCTGAATCAACATGTTGAAGTCAGTAGATATTTTGGGTTTCTTTTCCTTAAGAGACTTGTTTGCACACTTTTTCTAAACAGGAGAAAAAGAAAAATCTGTAAAAGGTATGACCTATGGCCATACAACCTAAACACCACTTGGTGACCTTTAATAAATAGCCCAAACAGTATCTTCTATAAAGAGCTCAAAATTTTTTCTTGATATATGAAATACAAGATATGGCAAAAGTACTTCAATAACCATTTTTAGTACAGCATATAAGCTTCCTAATAATATTTTCAACAGGACTTTGGTGTAGCATAGGAAAGCAACCTTTACCAATCAGCTGTCACAGAGTATGAATAGAAATACGTGTATCTTCCAGCTCCACTACTTGACAAGCTGGCTTTGTTTGTTTCTGACATGAAAAATCCATCCAAAAATAGCCAGCTTTGGATGAGAATTAGACTCAGCATAGGAGTAGCATGACCTCATGAAGTTCACTTACTGTACAGTACAGTCAATTTTCACCTTTAGAAAAGTGATGCACCCAGTAGCTCTTTTAAAAACAACCCCAGAGGGATAAGTTACTGTTTACTAATATCCTGTTCCATGCCTCTGAATTTGTTTTAGTGGTAGCCAACTACTAAACTCAGTGTAAAAGCAGTTATTGAACTTCTCACCTTCAATAAAATAGGATAAACTGGAACAAAATAAGGAAAAAGTAAATGTTTTCATCCTAATTTAGTATTCAGGAAAAAATATATCTATAACATCTTCCAGGACAAAATGTAAACTTTCTAAACATAGAATATTTGTATATAATCTGGAGAGGATGTAGAAAAATGAAAAATGTTTGGATATATTTCACTACTTTTCCTTTTAAAAAGGGAAACTTTTCCCATAATTTCCCATAAATTACACTTCTAACTTCCACTGGTATTTATTACTGCCTTCTAAATATATTAATTTCTGTTTTCCGTTCTTAAAGAAAAAATGGGATAGTAAATTATTAACTGAGCATATGCAAACTTTTAAAGTGAAGTTTCAATCTTGTTTAAATGGTTAATATCATAACTCCTGGCATGAGAATTGAATCCATCTTTCTAAAATGTTCCATATCTCTCATATTATACATGTACTTTTTTGAATATATTTTTTGTTTGTGAATCTTTCCAGTTATCAACATTATATGAGTAGATGCAGATCAGGATAAAATTCAGTATCCTATTCCATAGGTTGACAAATGCCCCAATTATTTTAAATGTTGAGATTAAGAGTTCAATTCAAAATTTTGTCATGGTAATGTCTTGGATTCCTTCACTGGACTTCCAGCAGTGACAGTAAGGATGTTAACACTGGTGACTGCCATCTCTAAAAGTTGTCACATAGGATGATGAACATCTGTGAACAAAACCTTGCACTTGAAATAAAATTATTCTCTTCAGAGGCTTCAGAGACTAGAAAGAGAAAATATTTCGGAGACAGAAGAAACAGACTACTGAAGATCTCTAAAAACAGAGGTTAACTCAAGGAAGGAACAAAGGATTTTTTCCTATCTGAGAGTAAATCTTTAGTTGCCACATCAGCTGATGCTGAAAGGAACTTACCGTACAGGTCAGATAGGAGACAGTATTATCTGCAAGAGTTACCTAAATAAGGAAATTAAATAAGGTTCAGTAGAAAAGACTGTAAAAGGACAGTGTTCCATTTCTAGAATACACATGAGCACTGAGGACACTAAGGTCAGCAGATGTACAGTTATGTTTAAAGAAATTCAGTGGTGTCCCCTGGTACAGGCATCTCAAGAGAATGGACCTTATATAGCTAAAGCTTTACACAGTCCCAAAATACTCTTCCTCCTGCATAGTAAGTCTTATAACCACTCAGGCAATCACCCTGATAGGCTGGATCCTATTATGAAGAAAGGGAGATTGAATGACTAATCCCAGTGGGGTTTCCACTGGGGTCAGTGGTCTAGTTAGATTTCTCTAATGGCCTTTGGAGAAGATGGTTCTACAATGTCGTTTTACTTAACCAGTCATTAGTGCTCCTCTGCATGCTCTGTTCCCATGATCCTTTCTGGGCAGCTGTGTTTCCTGTGATTAGCTTTTAATGACATAACCTAACACATTAAAAATTAAATATTATAAATTCAGTTAAAACATATATTTTCAATTAATAATCACAGTGATTGCTGTTTGGATTAGTTACAATTATCTTCATTTTGCTATAACTAGTATTTTGACAAGTTAATGATACATAATGTGGTATATCCCAATTATTTGAAAATAACATAATGATATTATTTCAAGACCATTGAATCAAAAAGTGTTTATATTTTTTACTGTGAAAATTTTAAAATTTTTCCAATTCAAAACATCAGAATGCTTTTAATAGTTTTCAGAGGGCTTTTTATTAGCTAATGCAGAGGCTTATTATTTAAGTTCTTAAAAGGCTAGGAAACATATTAGGAATTAAAAGTTCAGTTTCATTGTGGAATATGTACTGCTATTTATGGGGCAATAAAAAATTTCAAATCCCACATTTCAGTTTTTTTCAGAAAATTTTTAGAATTTAATTTCATTGCAAATTATAAACACCAAGAATTATGCAAAACTAGTTCAGATAAAAAATTAAAATGAAATCTGATAAAGAAATACACTGTATTTTGTAACCCTGATGAATTTCTTCCTTAAATCTTTAAAGTCAGAAAACCATATTATTTTCACATTTTTGCTGGAGTTCCTCTACTTTCATACACAAGCCTCCTAAAAATTATGGTTTATGTTTTTCTACAAGACTTGTGTCATTGCCTTATCCTTCTATAGTATAACTACATGACTTTTGTCATTGCCTTATCCTTCTATAGTATCACATTGCTTACGGAAGAGTTTGAGTATTTGTCATACAGAAAATTAATGTGGCACAAAGTCAAATTTTATTAAAGCTTTAGATTTGGCTCTTCTTCTACCACCAAAGAAGCTTTAAAAGCATTTCTGAATTGATGATGCAGGTTTTTTCTGTTTCTCCTTAGATTTCTCCAACCTGCCTTATGCTACCTACAAGGTACAATGTTAATGCTGTAACAGGGTTATGTTGGCACATGCTGTGTCCACAAGGCTAGTGACAGATTTGGTTGTAGTGACATAGTATTTCATCAATTAATTTATTTGTTTGATTTTTCAGTCATCAAACAGGTCAATGAAATCAAGGTATGCATAGGGTCTGATATTTAGTATTTAACTCTCTGTTCATGGACAAATCCTGCTAAGGTCAAACACTTTCACCAAAATCTAATTAAATAAACAATAAGTATAAATGTAAGGTAATGAATTAATCATAATATAGTTGTTTATCTTGCAGGCTTTTCTCATTTTCTGGTTTGTATTTATAGTGTCAACATTGCATTGTTTCCACTTTCTAAATAAATGAAGAGATGGCAAATAAATGGTTTAAAGTTATGCAATATGATCTCTAAACCACACACAAAAGCTCTACATGAGCTGAACTTTACTAATTCATCAGGAAGATGGAAAGCACACCAAAGTCATGGGACTTCCAATACCTTCCAGTTGCCAGTCTCTTCTCTCAGGTAAACAGTTACAGGATGAGAGGAAACAGCATCAGGTTGTACCAGGGGAGGCTTAGATTAGATATTAGGAAAAAATTCTTCACTGAAAGGATTATGAAGCATTGGAATCGGCTGCCCAGGGAAGTGGTGAAATCACCGTCCCTGAAAGTCTTCATACAGCATGTGGATCTGGCACTTGGAGATACGGTTTAATAGTGAACATGGTGGTGCTGGGTTAATGGTTGCACTTGATGATCTTAGAGGTCTTTTCCAACCTTAACAATACTATGATCTAATATCTATTTTAACATCTTGCAATTTCTTTCAAAGCTGTTATTAGAGTTTTAAATCTTTTCAGTTTTATCCATCTGTGGTCATTCCTCTAGAAGCTGTTTCACTTCCTCTATCCTATCTATATTCAGTATGTTATCTTTACCAGATTGTTTTCCAGTCTTTCCCCTCTCCCGCACTGTATTTTTACCCTCCAGGCTAAACATAACCACTGTTCTGTCTGATGTATATTTTTAGACCTTGCCTAATAATTTCCACTGCCTAGCCTTTCTTTGTTATGCAAGTGTTCATTCATTGATCTATTAGCGTCTTTGTAGATTTGCTTGTTTCACAGGGCATCATCCATGTCTCTTCAATTATATTTTTATTTTCCGCAGGCATATACAGACAGACATATAGATCCATTTAAAGATATTGGATATATCTGTACAGATTCATTAACTTGGATATCTTGCATCAAGTAGTGTCTGAAATCTGAGTTTCTTTAGGTAAAAAATAGCTATGAGTTGTGTGTGCTTGCACAATATTGAACAAAACTAAATTTAATTGTGATTAAAGTATTACATTAATTTAATTTAACTTTGACAGTAGTTATGCCTACAGGTACTTAATCAGTTAAACAGCTCATTTTTTACTATGGATGGTTTTATAGTATTTCAGGAAATCAGTCATTTATCCTTGATTAAAGCTCTTTTGTACATGATCATAACAGAGCTAATAGAAACTGGCAAACTACTGATTTAGTAATAGGAGAATATTCTCCAAATCTCATTTATGCTTAATGTTATATAGATTTGCAAAAAAAATTATTGAAATAGCTTTATGTGTTCTTTATTCCTTGGGCAGTTATATGCATTAATGCTGAAAGTAGTGCTTCACTGGTGTGACTAGCAACAGGAAACATCTAAAAAGCTTCTGTTGTGTTAAATTTTACCTTTCTTCATAGCCTTTCAGGAAGAATATGTCTTTCAAGTTTCTCAGAAGGTCACAGAAATACTAGTTTGGTACACATTTTTTGTATTACTTTTCAATTACTTAAAATGCTGAAATCCATGTCACTCTTCCAATTTTCTGGGCTTATTTTAAAATACCAGCTTCGTGACATACTGTGTATGAGCTCTGTGGTTTTTCCTTGGAAAATCTAGTCTGTGGTACAGACACTACATATTCAAATGGCATGCTATTTAACCCACCACCACAGAGCTCCACCCTGTGTTGCTCACCTACAGAGATGTATTATTCTTTCCTCTGCTATTTTTATTTATGTGCAGTTTTTCACTGATCATGGTAGTCTTATTCTCAAGGACACGTAGGTTCCAGTGACATGAAACTTAGGTATCTGAATATTCATGGGTCACATGTTAGGAACAGATTTTGGGAGATGTACAGCAGACTATCATCGATAATTCCCTACATTTCTAACTATATTTGGACAATATTTTCTTCAATGAAAACTCTTACTTTGCTTTAATTCTGAGAAGACATAGTTTGGGTGAAAGAGAAAAGAGTAATATGTGACATTGAAAGCCCAAGAAATGGTAAGAGCATTTGGTGGTAGAAGGAGATGTGCCACTAAGAACAAAGAATGAGCACATAGGAGTCCTGAGTATACTTGGAAATGGGAATGAGGAATTTTTACTATAGCAGAGAATGAAGAAATAATAATGGTGAAAGGGTAAAAAATGAAAGAGTGGAGTCATAATAGATTCTCAGCAAAAAGTCATAGGATGAGACAGCACTGGGAAGCTTAGTGTCATTCAATGGAGCAATCATAAGACAGAGAAATATAGGAGAAAGAAGTCTGCCTTTCTCAAGAAAAGCAAGTCGGTATTTAGAAATGGACTCAGAAGTGGTAGTTACTAATAGTTGTGCTATTAAAATGGATCCAGTTTTGCCTCTGAGAACATGATCTACTTGTCATGTGTCATATGTCTATCCCTTTCCCTTTTATCAATTTTTCTTACATAGACTGTAGGCATCCACCTCACATGTAATAAGTGATTAAGTTCCCTTGGATACGGATCCCAGCTCAGTTACTAATTTAGATAAGCTATACCCCTCAAACTCCCTCACTGACTAAGAAAGGATTCTTCAGATACTGCTTTCCTAATTTAGGAATCCAAGTTGAAATTGGAAACATACACACTAATCCATTGTATTTCCTCGGGGTTTTTCAAGTACAGGTTATGACAAAACAACTGAACTGATGCTGTGACTTATTTGTTGATAAAAACCAAACAGTCCATACTTTAATTGTTATGTATTCTCATGCACTGTAGACTGTGGTATTTGTTTTGAGGAGCCCTCTTGGATTCAATAGCTGATATCAACTTGCTCTATTCAATTTTTTGTTTAATACATGCAGCCTTAGAGTTAGTTTCTTAGCTACTATTGCTTTACTAGTTTTATATGAAAAAGATATAGTGCCCTTCTGGAATTATGCTTGTCAGAGGAAGCAAGTTAAGACCACCTTTGATTAGGGTAAGAAACAAGTTCTTATCTGCCTATTATTAATTATGACATTCTACTACTGCATTTGGAATTAGTTCTTTTAGGAGTCCATAAATTTTTGCATAAAAAATAGGAAAAATTCAAGCACCTGCATGTACCACTGGCATTTCTCTCTCAAGCTTTATTCTAATGACAAACTGTGTCTGAAATAGAATTAATTTAAACTACGTCCTTAAAAAGTAGTCAGTAGAAATTATTGAATGTGGCTTCACACTATCATGATTGTTTGCTCAGAATGTACTCAGCAAACAGACTCCGTGAGGAGTAAGACATGCAAGTTATCTAGTTTGTAGATAATTTCTTACTCATAAGTATATAATTGAGATGTTGTGAGGGTGAGAATTGCATAACTGTAAGGAAAACATATTTTATATGCTTATCCAGTAGGAAGTTGGCAGTTTTTAAAAGATCATCATTCTGAAAGACTGGAAAGATGATCCCCTGTCACGTGAAAAGGAGGGACAGAAATGCAAAGATTTCTTGTCCCACTTGTATTAATATAAAGTTATTAGCTATAAGCGTGCTTGGAACAATCTGTTGTAGTTTTGATGTAAATTCTCTCCCCACTAGTAACTCCCCATGCCATTAGTTAACAAAAGAAGTAGCTAACTACTACCAATTCCTTCTTGATCGTTTTGGGTGGGGGAGACTGGGGAAAGATGTGTTGGGAGAGGGACTTGGATTGTCTTTTTTGTTCTTGGGGACTACACACGGCTCTGGTGGTGTGTGTACTGCTGTGGGACAGAGGCCATTGTTGCTCCTCCTTGCTGCTACTGAGGAGTAAGCCAGTTTTTTTCCCCTGCCACTGCTGTTGCTCCTGGTTCAGCATTGGGGTCCCGGTCTCCGCTCCAGTCTCACCGCCGCCTGCAGTGTCGTGACCGGCCCACTCTGGCTGCAGCAGTGACCCAGGAGAGAGAGGTCGTGGCTGCTTTCTGGGACACACTGCAGTTCTCCGTTTTCCAGCTTTCCTTCTTCGTTCAGGACAAGGGACACAAGGGAAGAGACAGAGTTCATCTGAGTGCTCACCGCTCGTCTGTCTTGATGGAGAGGGACTGGGAGCTCACCCTGCAGCCAGCCAGGCTGTGACACAGACATTGCTGATAAGGAAACCTGCTGGTTTGGGGGTTGTTGTGTTTTGGGGTTTTTTTCTTGTGTTGGGGAAGCAGTTTGTTCTGGTCTGTTTACAGTTATATCTATACCTACATATATATATATAGATATAGATATATAGATATAGATACATATATATATAAGTTAAGAACAGTTATCCTTCTTATATCCATTTTCTGATTAAAGTTCCCTTTCTTAAATTTGATAAAGAGTGACGTGATTATTGTGGCGGAATCCCCTCCCCCGTTTGTGGGTAGACATTTTGGTTCTTCCCCTCAAAACTATAACACAATCAAAGCTTTATGAACCAAGCACTGCCTGTTTAACAATGTACAGAAAACAGACTGGAAAGGTTTTTGATCTTCCTGTGAGGACCACACTTTAGCCAGGGAGCACTTGGTAATTATAAGTGTCTCTAGAAAATCAAAGTCTTATGAGCCCAATACTGCCTGTCAAACAATGAACAGCACCCAAGTTGGAAGGGTCTTCGACCTCTGCTGTGAGACCACACTTAATAAAGAGGGTGAACTTTCTCTATGAAAATATTAGCTTTAAACATCCCAGAACATTGAAGTTTTATGAACCCAACATTGCCTGTTGAACAATTGACGGCACACGGATTGGAAGGGTCTTCGACACTCTGCTGTGAGGACCACACTTAAGAGCAAGAAGCTCCGAAATAACTTTTATTAATAGAAATGTGCGACAGTTATTGTGGGTTTTGTGTTGCCGGTGATAATGTTTAGCTGTGTGATTGTATTTAATTGATGACCAAAAACCCCAAAAGAAACCAGGATAAAACACATGCTACAGGGACAAGCACACCAAACTTAAGTTTCAATACAACAGTGTACTCCCTCCATGACAGACAGCTAACAACAGAAAACCACTAACCAGTAACACAACAGCCTACAACACAAACATAGAACTCCCCTCAGTAACACAGAGCAACAAAAGAACCTGCACACCACCTGCTCTGTAACACAAAGCAAAAGGAAAGAATGGAGCTGTTTTTCATTAACATACATGTTAAAAAAGAACTACACACCATAAAGGAAACCAACTAATAACAAGTAAGATATATACCTAGTAAGTTGTGAAGTGTAAGGCAAGTTATTGTTATTAGTCTTAAAGTAGCAAAACACAGTTAGTAAATAATAAATAAGGTGCCTGTAGAGTAAAGATATAGCCAAGTGAAATTAGTATCAAAGTGGCTGTGAGGTAGAAGTGAAAGCATATCATAAGGTATAAGGTACTTTATAAGGTATAATGTAACAGGCATAGTATAAGATAGAATGTATAAAAAGTAGTAGGTGGTGTAAGAGAGTAAAGTATAAGATATGGAATATAAAGTATTGAGTATACATAGTTTTCTCACCCCTACATTGTCAGAAGAGGTGGGAGGAGACAGGGCAGCTGCTCTCAGCTACCTCCACAGAGAGAGTGGCGTTTCTCCCCAGTTTTTGCTCATGCCCAATTGCTTTTATACCTCTTTTTTCACTTAGGTTGTTTGGGTAGCTTCAATCAATAATTGGTTTTGGGACAATAGAGAGCATAGGCCTGAGGGGCTCCCTGTATTCCTAGAAAATATTGCAAAGAAGGGCCTTGTCATCTCCACAACACTCCATTCTTTGTTAATCTTGTCAGTCTGGCTTTAACACTTTTGGGAAGCCACTGGGGTTTCTTTGTTCTCTGACAATGGTTCTGGGAGCACCCCTCCAGGGGGCTGAGGCGTTTCCCTCAACTTATCAGGAGTTTACCAGAGTTATCACCTCACATCCCCCTTTTTAGTACTGCTATAAAAATCAAATGACAGACTGTGATAAAAGACCTTCACCTTGTCATTGATTTTAGCAAATAATATTTTTATAAATATTTGTAAAACATGACATCATTTATTTGTCTAATTCAAAACCAAATTGGATCTACCACATGGTAGGATGTCGGATATGTTTAAATTTAGGATTGTAATATTCATATATTGGTAGAATTTTATGTAAATAGAAATACGTGTATGTAAATATAGGAAAAAATTTAATAAATTTCATATATACATACATATATATAAATCAATGTATATATATATAATTATTGTATTATTAAATACTAATTTCATATTGTAAAATGGATAATATAATATTCAGATAATAAATAATTATATAAATGATACTTATTTGATATTATTATATAATTATGTATAAAATTGTAGTTAAAATAGATTATGACTATAATATAAATAGAGACCAGTTCTCTCTTTACATGCAACTCTTATACTCTTTCAAAATAAATAAATTAAAAATATGTATGGTATGACATAATATGGTGTATAATGATACAAAATAGTAATATAATGATATTATATGATATAATATATAATGCAATAAATATAATATAAAACAATATATTCATACCATATCATATAGTGACCTCGAAGAAAAATTCCAGAGAATAATTCTGCTACCGAGAATATAATCAAGTTCTGTTATAAAAGATAGTCTTATTGCCTCAGTTGCTTACCCATGTATTATTTTATATCTGAAATACATTGATTACCTTAGGCTTTGGTAATATACCTACTGAAGCCATCTCAGTCAGAAGCAATCCCATTTGCTTTTCCAAAACTGGCTTGTGTAGATATTTGATATAACTTAGATTCTCAATTTCTGTGTCTTACACGTTCAAAACATATTTCTACTTTTACCAGCATGTTTTAGGTTTTGTCATTTTTTTCCTTTCCATTGCCACTACTGTTTCCTTATTTTCTAAAGAGAGTTTATTTCAAACCTGACTGCAATTATTTGCATGGCATCAAGAAATGTTTTATCATGCCTAGTTTTCTGAAGATGTTGAAATTAAATATAACAAAGTGAAAGAGGGAAATTCACATACTTTTAGATTTAAAAATAACCCCACTAAAATGTGTTATTCAGGTCATCAAAAAAATCTGAAAGAAAAGTGACATTATAGGATTTCCAAGACTAAATCTCACTTCCGTCATGTAATTTCTAAATATTAATTTTAATTTTAGAATGATACAGTGATTCTGCATGTTTCACATAATTTACTTTCATTCCTTTTTATTACTCTTGCTCCCACCAACAGTGATTTTTCTCTCTCTTGTATTTTGCTCCTATATGGGCAATGTCTTCTAAAATGAAATATATTTTATTAGTTCCTCTTTACTTTTGTCAATACTATATTTTAAGAAGATTTTTTGAGTTTCTCCCTTCCACAGAGGTTGTTTTCTTTTGGGGGTGAGAAATTTTACTGGCAAAATTTTTTAATAATTTAAATATTTGTTATGCTAAATCAGGGGAAGAAAAAAAAATGAATGGGACTGAAGAAAGGTCTAAGAAATCTGTTTTATGGGCAAGTGTTTTGACAGTAAGTATTTCTATCTGCAATATTATCTAGAGGTACATCTGATTTTAAATATTCCCATCTGCTAGTGTCTTGAAAGAGCATGAAGCTTGGGGGGCATGTTTGTATGACAGGCTGTATTTCATTCATTAACTATGCAACATATATGTCTGATGAGTATAAAAACAAACATCATTAGAAAGATTTCTCCTGAGGTAAATACTATAAAGAAGATTCCAAATTGCAGAAATTAACTGGAAGCCCCCATATTTTTAAAGAATGAAATATTTTTCCTCTGAGAAAGCAACTAAGCAACTCTGTACAAACCATTTCTCTTACTAATGTTTCTCTCTCTTTTGGGGCACAGCTGTTAAAATATTATTACTTTTGGCATTTTCCAACCTCCTAGTTGTTGATTTTTGTGTGTGTGTGTGTAAAACATTAGCTACTTTCAGCACATACCCTTTTCTTTGAGGTAAACAAATCAAGTGGTTTCAGTCTCTCTTGATGAGAAATTGCTCCATACACTTCTTTCTCACTAGCCCTCTCTGAGTCTCTAATCCAAAGTCAAGTTCTCCTTCGAGGGAAGGAAGAGTAGAGTCCCATCATCTGCAATATTCTAAAGGCATAACATTCTATATCCTGCATTCATGTAACCTGGTCATTCATTTCAGTGAAACTGCTCTCTGAGCTGTAGTTTTCACCGAGCTTCTTGCAGTGATATCCAAGCCCTTTACTGAATTAATACCTTAAGATTTTAACCCTATAAAGTGAAAGAATAAATCCATTTACAATCTTCAGTATATGTTTATCAATATATTCTGTCTTCATCCCTTCCTCAAGGGGTCTTTTAAAGTTTCTCAAAAGCTCTTCTCCACTTGGCTAATCAAAATGCCTCAAACAGCCTACTGGACTGTTTTCATCTCTTTCCTTGGTACTGTAAAGAATTTGGAGCTTTGATCACTGAAAGCATTTTGGGATGCTCATTAAGAATGTAAGTATCAGCACACTGATATTATTACTATTAAACTTTGATTGGTTTCCATAAAAATTGCATAACCTTGCTCTCTGCAACTTTTTGGGGATAATATTTTTCTTTACTTGATAACAGTGGAATGAGTCTCAAGGAATCTAATTCAGAGATGATGACTTTTAGAGGATACTATTATTTAAGGACATGTTTACAAAATCTGTCATCCTCACTATTCTTTTTCATATATAAACAGTGCAGTAATAATTTTTTTCATATGAAAACTATTGATAGTTAGAAGAACATTATTCTCAATTGGGATGATAAGTCAAAGCTTCAAAATTTTCAACAGCTAATCTTCCTCTTCTCCAGCCAAAAGTGTATGTTGACTTAAAATAATATGCTTCAGCAACTTCAGAACATTTTTTACAATCTGAACCTTTTCATTTGTACAGGAGTTACTGTAGTTAACATTTTGAAAAGTCAAAGTATGTAAGAAGCATTCAGCCAGATTTTTTACATTTTTTTCCTTGAAGTGAGAAATTTTCTTATGAGAAAAGTGCTTTTAAGAAAATTGTCTGCTATCCATTTCCTGCAGTTGTATCCATTGTCTGATAGTAAAATGTATTTTGGAGTTGTAACCCTGGATATATCAGTGTTAGAGCAGCTGCAGTCTGGAAACTCCAGTGCTAATTTTGTCTCATAAAGAATGACCTCAGGCTCAGTGACAGTCTCATTCAGGTTTGTAGCCTGTAAAGCTATAACAAACTCTCTTCAATGAGGCATTAAGTCATGTTGCTGTTATGACATGGCACCATATTCCCTAGCACAATAAAAAATCTAGATATTTTCAGGTTCTTTTTCTCTACAAGTAAATGTGTATCAATTTCTATGTGGGTCCTGATCAGGACATTAAAATTTCATTTCCACCATAAGGTCTTCTATTGGTTCTAATGTACATACTAAATTTCCCTCCCTTCTTCTCTTTTGGCAGCACAGTACCTGTTGTACCAATCTCCTGACACTGTTAGCCCCTTCTTGTGTAGGTAGTGAATCTACTCACAACAGCTTTAATAGCAGAGAGACTTTCTTGTTTGACTTAAAGCTTTGTAATTGCTATCAACACTAGTCTCCAGATAGACTTGCCTTGACTCCTATCAGATTGGACACTTTCACTTTGTGTGTAAGAGTTAAAAGCCAAAATTTGTAAAATAATCTTGATCCTATTGTAAATGAAATTTAAGCCATAGCTATAAAGAACACTTTATTTGAGCAAATCATGAATAAGTTGCATTTTCCTGTTGGTCAAACTCTTTTAATGTAACTCTTTTTATGTACTTAAAGGGTGACTACAAAGAGAAGAGCGACTTTCTTCACAAGCTGCTACATCAAGAGAACAAGGGACAACAAGTGTAACAACTTCTTCCTGCATTCCTAGGGAAATCACATTCCTATTCATAGAAAAGTTGGCTAGCTGTGAGATTGTTGAGTGTTAGAATAGTTGCAGGAAAATTATAAAGAGTCAAGGTTCCAAACTCTGGAGTTTTAATAGTAACCAAGTCCTTAAATAAGTATTTTGTAGTTTTCTTTGGAAATAACTTCAGGTGGAAAGCTTCTTTAGTATTTACAATGAAGTATCAGTGGAATACAAAGTACTTTGCTCAGAGAACAAACTCAGTCTAATGATAGTAATGACTTTCTACTCCACTCTGCATTTATTTTATTTCCTGAAGCAGAACTGAAATACTGTGTTTCAGGCTAGCAATCAGAACATATTTAAATTTTAGGGGGTATAATTTTGGTGATCTCCCATCTATTAACTTGCCTCAACACAAACACATTTAAATATCTGCTCTGATATGAACTTCTGTATCTGCTCTTGCACTAGACTGAAAGCTGCCTTAAAAATAGCATTGAAAAACACCAATTAATATTTTATTATAGTGAGTTTGTGTGTATGCCCTTTCTAAAGCCAGTATAGACAATGACACAATATTGTGTCTCCTCCAAAAGTATGTCTGGAACCAATTGCCCAGTATGTTGTTCTCTCTTCTCAGTCTAAAAAGAAGGAATAGAAAATAGTTCTACAGTTTTTTATAATCTTTTGAATTTCTACTTCCCTGTATCTTTTACTCCATACCTTCACAGTCAAACTCAGGTTAGTGATTTATTGAGAGTTTTTATTTGGTTTCAAATATCACTGAACATTTGGCACTCCTTCTCTTCATTTGCTTCTCTTTTTTTCTGTCTCTACCAGTTGAAAATTTAGATCCTAATTGAAATCCTCTGCATGATTATGTGTTTTAGTTGCACAGTCAAACTGACTCATATGCAGCAGGTTTTCCTCTATGAAACCAAGTGACAGGATGCCTGATATCAATTTTCCCCATAATTTTTCAAGTTCCTAAATAGCAAAGAAAGCAGGTAATTGCTTTGTGTAATTGCTAAAGCAGAAGCTGTAAACTGTGCAAAAATGGTAAAAAATAATTAAATGTGCTTCAGTGGTGAGTAAATGTTGAACACAGAGAAACTTTAATGGAAATCAAGTTCCTATTGAGGTGTGCTGACTATTACCTTCAAATTCTTGCTTTACTTGAGGTGTATTAAGACTTAACTGAAGACATCTTAGACTCAGTCTTAGGTCATGTCATTAGTACTTGATATAGCTCAGTTTGCCTAGAGAAATTAAGGAAATGTTTTTAGTGAAGTAGAAAAATGTGAACATTTCAAAGAAAGAAGGAAATAAAAGCAGACATACCCAAATGGAAGTACTGCTATAGTCAGTCAGCATCTTTTGGTCATGATCTCAGTTGTTAAGAACAGGAAATTGCTACTAAGGATTTGGTGCTTTTGAATGGTAAATATAGCCCATTTTCCACCAAATACTGTTAATCACAAATAATGACAAAAAAACTAGGCTGATGTCAAGGGAAAAAAACAAATTAGGCTGAAGATTATAAACCAAGATTATAAACACCAAAGAGTGTTTTACTATCTCCTCCGTCAAACCAACGCCCATTTTGTTGTTTGGGGAGCATTTTCTGAACAGAATTACAGAATTCAACTCAAGGCAGCATTTTCATAAGTGACAGTTGACTGATAGATGGAGACATGAAATTAGGTGCTCCACCAGGGAATAGCTTGCAAAACTAATAGAAGCACAAGGGAAAGCCTAGGAGGAAAATTTAAAAGATGCTTACTACAAATTGTGATTTTTATTTTCCCACAATCTGCAGCTTCATATAATAGGCTTTCCCTCCTAGGGGAAATCTGCCTTCTGCAGAGCCCAGACTACAAGCTAAATGGTGATTGTGTTTGTGTGTTCATGTCTCCATACCCTATTTCAGAAACCATCCTTTTTCTGCTTCTGCTGACTCTTGATAAAATTTGCTCAACTTTCTTCTGTTTCTCCATTCTTCAGATGCATCTAAGTAAAAGAGGCAATTTGTACTGAAAGCAAATGAACAGCTAGAATGTCTCTGTTGTCTAAGCATTAGCTCTCAACATAATGTCTTCTAGATAGTAAAAACTACATTTTGATTTTACTGAAATTAGTATCAAAATTTCTAGTGGGTCCAGTACTTACTGGAAAAAAAAATTAGCTCCTGTTTAAGATTTTTGTAGTAGTTTGGGAAACACTGAGTGAAACAGACCTGTCTAAACCCAACTGAGGAGTCAGTACTATGCCGAGAGTTTTCTAGGAGTCCTCTACATTGGACAGTTGCAACCTGCCTTTCTAAAAGCAATCATAGCACAAAGACAAGAGTATACAGAAAAGGGTCATTTAACTGTCATTCAAGAAGGTGTCCCCATTCTGAAAACCCCCGTAATCACTTTTAATACCTACTCTGATAAGGAGATGTAAATAAACACCAAATACAAACCACATGTATATTCTATAGACTCTAGGTAGATGTAAATATGTATGCAATGCTTTAGAAAATTTAAGCCCTGATATGTACTATTCATTGCAAATTTTATTGTTTATTAATTTAAACCTACATGCTCTTGTCTGTGCTGTACATTTGCCTCCACTAACTTTACAAGATAGCCCTTGAGAGAAAAAATTAACCCACAAATATGATTTCATAATCAGAGAAACCAATTTTAATTAAAGTGATTGCCAAAGAGGCAGTTTCTCACTTGTCACCCTCCTTGTCATAGGCTCCTGATCCTTTCTTTGCTAGCACCTTGTGGCATGTTAGTCATCAAGTTTAGAACCACAGCTGTCCAAAACCAATTTTGCTTTACTGCTAGTTCTGTGGAAAACTGCAGCTGGCAGTGCAACCACAGGAACAAGAATGTCAGGACAAGCAGGTGGCAAGAATATCCACACAAGGGGTAGTGTCCCAATCCGCTGGATCCAAAGGGGAACGTGATTCTTAAATGATATTCAGAAATGAGATTAAGGCAAAACCAATGACAAATGTTTGGTTCCAAACACATAATTAACTTTATTCTTACAAAAAAAAAACAATGCAGAAGGAAGAGTGGGGAGAGGGTAAAGGATGGGGAAGGCTGAAGATACCAAGGAGAGCAGAAGGGAGAAGAGGGGAGAGAAGAAAGTAGGAAAGGGCAAAAGCTACAGTCAGAGGCACAGGAAAGATTGCCATGACTAGGAGATGCTGCTCCCAGGCAGGTCAGGCAGTCCCTCGGGAGTGGGTAGGCAGGCAGGACGGCAGCAAGTCATCTCTTCAGCAGCAGCAGTTGAAGGGGACACATCAGTCACAGGAGAAGCAGGGGCAGGAGTCTGGGGAGCAGCAGCAGGGGTCAAACAGGTTCAGGAAAGCAGCAGTAGGAGCAGAAGTGGGAGCCAGACCAGTGGAGGGGCAGGAGCAGGAGCTGGACTAATAGCAGGAGACCCTGGCAACCTTGGACATTAGGGTTAGGGTTAGAGCTAGGGTTAGGGTTAGAGCTAGTGTTAGGGTTAGGGTTCTCTTTTGCGTTAGGATTAGGATATGGGTGTTTTTTTAAAGTTAATGGTGCAGCATCATTGGTACCTGAGAGCCCAAGGCTGCCACCTTTTCTCTTGGCGCAAAGCTCAGTCCTTCCTTGGCACCAGTGGGTCTGGGAAATTGCCATTTTTCAGCCAAGAATTGAAGACGGACAAAGATTCCTCTTTGAAAAGGAATCGAAGAGGAAAGGTGCCAGCCCACAAAGGGCTGGCCTATTTCTCTCTATTCTGCCAGACCCCCTCCTCTCTCCACTCGTGCCTCCTGGGTTAGGGTTACTGTTAGAGTAAAATACCCTAGTCCTGGGTGCCCACTGGCCAGTTCCCTGGTATCCAGGCAAAGTTTTTCCTGGCACCTATAGGCTGCTCTTTCGGTATCCAGGTAGGGTTTGCTCAGTGTTCCATATGGTGAAGTTAGTTTTCCCCCACATCTGGGATTGTATCAATGTTAGCTGGTTTGTCTGCCTCCTGTGGTCTCAAAAACATCTCTCAGAGCTCTTGCAAGAAGCTCAGCTCATGCGGCAGCTCAACTGCAGCAAAGCTTTTATCCAATACGATGGAAAAGCAAAACTCTGTAATCAGTCTATTACATTACAATGAAATCAGTGTATTACAGGTAGTAAGGATGGACTGCACTTCTGGCAGTAGGACAGACTTAGGTTAACTGAGAGTAAACATGAAACCAAATATCATAATTTTAAAATAAACCTCATGTTTTAATAGCAATTGGAGTGCTTTATTTATTTCTCAGTTATTAAGGGTAACTAGCAAGACATTCAAGACAAATAAGAATAAAATTGAACAGCCAATGTGCTTCTTCATTTTTTTCTAGAAAGTGCAATAGATATCTTAGCCTTTATTAGCAGACTTGTTTGAAATTATGATTTTAGGATTGCTCAGTATTATGCCCCAAAAAAATTCCCTTCCCCATCAAAATGTCTCATATTTAGTCACAAAATACTTTGAGTTGGAAGGAACCCACAAATATCATTAAGTCCAGCTCTTAATGGCCTCAAATGGTCCATACAGGGATCAAACCCACAGCCTTGGTATTACCAGCACCATGCTCTAACCAACTGAGCTATCTAAGGGTTGTGAAACAAGCAGTCCAGTGGTTTGGCAGCAAGGTGTGAGGTTTGGGTGGATGATCACTGACTCAATGTTGGGCACTGAGCCTGAGGGAAAGACAAGATTCATGAGGACAAGTTTCCAAAGGGACCTTGGAAACTCTCCCCATCTCCAGGCATTAGCCGGCTGCAGTCTTCACGGAGCCCACTGCTGGCTCCCAGTGCTGATGGGGCTACCACAGATAGTAATTTTTTTCCTGCAAAAGCAAGTACTGTGATCTATTATACCAAAAACGATGAAACACTTAACCTACAAACTCAAATATTCTAAACTTCTGTGTACTAAAAGGCCATATGACACTTTTGTCAGCAGTCATTATTTTCTGTGAATGCATAAAATTCACTTTCCTAAACTACATCAACCGATTTAGCTCTTACCTAAATTACTTATGAAGTTCCACTGGATATTTGGAATACCTACCTACTATCTTTACATGTCCATCTATTTCACGTATTGGTGGAGTCACTGACATACAATATTACTGTTGTGAAATGTTATAAGCTGTACGTAGCAAGTAGAGTGTATTCATGACTGGTTTGTTTTTTTTCTGTTCATGCTATTGGCTTCACCCAAGAACCAAAAAGTCATATGATCATTTTAGAACTACACATGTTTGTCCCCTGGGAATAGCCCCAGTAAAACCACTCACCTGTGCAACACCTTTTGTTCATAGAGGATCAAAGCCATTCTAGGTCTCAAAAATACTGAAACAGCAAGAAAAATAAAATAAGGATGCCCTTCATCTATTTTTGCCCTTCATCTATTACACAATCTTTTCCAAGTTTTTAAAATAGTTTTATTTTTTAAAAAAGCTTTCTTGTTTCTTCTAGAAACCTGTTTCATCAATTTCAGCCCAAACCCCTACTTGTCAATGTTAATACAGCCTGGAAGAGTTTACAAATTAAAATGATCTATTAGCATCTATACTGACTAATATGGGTTCACAAGAACTGTCTACTACTCAGTGGTTGCAAGTGAAAAATACGTGTTATAAAGTTGCAACATGCATTTAACAACTGATCAGATACTATTTATGTGTTAAAAGAAAAAGACCCAGAGAAAATACTAAAACACTATGGTGAATATGCAAGGGATTATATTATTAATGTGAAATGACAAAACAAAGTGTATAAGATCACTTTGAAAATTTTGATCTAGCTCAGAAAGGAGAATCAAAGGAAGGAAATTGAACACAACAGAAGTAAATTAGGACTGATTGTAGGAAAAAAATGATTACACAATAAATGGAAGAATTCTATAGATGTGAATTTCAGTCCAAAGAGACATCTACTGAAATCATTGAGGAAGCTTAAATCACAGTACAATGACTTGTGGAACATATACCTGAATATAATGGTGGAGGAGCTCAAGAGCAGTCTTAGCTGGATTAGAAAAATGTCCTGGTTGTTGTATTTATTTAATATCCTCATAGAAGAGGTCTCTTATTCCACTAAACCTTTCATTTTGTTCAGTAGGATTACTTTTTTTTTCCCCCAGAGTCCTAGCATATCATGTTATAGTCATGAATTAAAAATATAAAGGAATCAAGAGAGAAGTAAAAGCAAGGAGGAGTGGTGTTATTTTTTATTTGTACAGCTGGTACAACTCCACAAACCAAACAGTTGGAGATCTGGTAAAGATTTTCAAGATCAGAATCATTCATGTTCAGATATAGAACACTTGTGCCATGAATATAAAATTAAACAGGAAGATAAGTTGTTTACAATCAAAATTTAAATACTCTATGCAGTCCTGAGGCAAACAGTTTGATGAATTCAATCCCTGTACAACTGGCAGCATTTTTAAATAACTAATTTAAATGGTAGGCCTACGACAAAGGAATTTCAGTTTTAGTTAAGCTTTGAAACACAAATTTAATCAGTTTACCTACCATTGAAGTCTGTAGTTGTTCCATTACTTGCTGGCTGACACAGCGGATTGAGAGCAATAGAGACAGTCAATAGGAAATTAAAGGCATATTGAGTTACAAGCATGTTGTCCAAATCTAGTCTGCAGTGCCCAGTACCGACTTTGCCAGAGCACAATCAAGAGCGGCAGCTAACATTTTAATCAGCTGAACATTTTTAATTTTCAGAAAATGACCATAATTAGTTAATTCAAGAGTTGCCTTATCAGATACAATTCTAGATGCAATGTTTCCACAGAGCACTTATATTTGATCTTGTTTGTCTTGAAATAAAATATCTTCACTTACTGATGCAACAAACATTATACTTCAATATTTTAGTAAATATTGACTTAATAGAAGAGGCTAATCTAATATAATATTATTAGATATGGATCCAAAACTGTTAATATTTCTTATCAAATAATTTATTACACACATGTACATTTGACAACAGAAATGAAATATTTACCTCAGACAGTTTTTTTAGTCACAGATTTCACTGTGTTCCCTGAGAGCACTGAAACAGAGTAATTTGATTCATCTTCTCGTTCAGGGCTTAGAGAGCTGTGATAACTCAGTACCTATTGCATGTAGCATAGATTAACAAACAGCATCTTCACCAGTAAGACAAGACTTGATGTGGGGTCTACCCCAGCTGTTGTTACAATTTTCTCATCAAAGTCAGCAGATTAAATTGCATGAGGGGCCACTCCACTGCAAAATTAGCCCTGTTAACACTCTGAGGTAATGGAATTCTTATAGCTTAAATGTTTGTGTCCACCCCATTGGATGACAAGTTATTGTATTGTATGGCCAAACTACACGAACAAAGATTTGGGAAGGGCTCTCCCCACGTGGGTGTGCCCTTCCAGCCTGCGCAGTGGATTTTTTAGGTGAGGCACAGCATGCGCAGAACAGGCCCCACTGCTTTAAGTCCGACGGTCCATCTGCCACGGCCAATCGAACTTGGACAGTGACAGTGAAGTCCTCGAGACTGTCTATAGCCCCCGGTACTAACTGGGGTTGACCCTGCTGAGCATCTGAGATCTGATGGGATGGGATGGCAGGGAGGCATTTAACTGCCAGGAGATAGTCCTACTGGGACTCGAACTCACAACCTTGGGATTCAGAGTCCAGAGTGCTCTCCATTACACCACAGGACTGCCCACAAGTTATTACACATCATTTAATTATCATGTGACCACAGTCAGGGCATGCGGCTGAGTATCCTTCACAAACCAGCACCATTAAAAAACTGAATCATGTGAGAAGAGAGCATTTTGAAATTAAGAAGCACTATTTGAATATAATGCTATTTAAAACGTTTCCCTCTCCTGCAAAAGCCATGATGAATGAAGAAATTTTCTGAGAACCATTGCATTTCTATTTGGAACTTTCTAATACAATTGTTTTGAGGTTACGTGGTTAAAAAAAGCAGACAGCTTTTAGATGAAAAGACAGAATTTATTCTAACTATTCAGGGTGATTATTGATAGGAGCATTGTCATGGATGTGGTTCTGGGGGAAAAAGATGGAGAAATACCTTGCAGAAATAAAGCAGTAAATTTCAATGGAGAGTCTTTCAAACACTTTATAAAAACAACCCACTGAGAAACTACTGTGCTACTTCACCATCATCTATGGGACCAGAAAATTATGTTTTCATCAAACATTTGCAGTAGTGTAGTAGTTTTGGCTTTAGTCAGCATAGGTCCCCATTTAGGCCTCAGTTTTTAGCAGGCCTCAAAGGTTGTGACACAGATTAGAGGGGACAGGTATCATCTGACTTAAGCAGCCATAGAGGTATTTCATATCATCTGACATCATCAGGAAGTGTCGGGGAGTATAACAAGCAAGGTGGGAGGAGTCTTTGGGCTCTTCGGTCCATGCTTCTGACCAGGACGGTTCCCGCTCCCTGACTGCTGATATCAGGCCCTGCTGCCGGTCGGCACGTCTGTTTAGCCGGGGACGTGAGCACATTCCTGTTAATTCCTCTTTCCCTCTTGCTGGGAGGTTTCCTTTGGGGAGGGGGTTTGGTTGGTTTGGAGTTTCACCTGTTAGCTGGGGCGACCTCGGTGAGCCTGTTGTTGTTTCCTGTCACTATGTGCTATTTCATATTCTGTGTTAAGCTCTCCTCTTCTTTGTATAAATATAAAAACCTCACTGTGTTTAAAGCCTCGTTTCTGCTGTTTTCCCTCACTCTCCTGCTCTGGGAGTGGACTTTTTGACTGAGTACCAGGCAGTTGGCATTTTGCCAGCTCAAACTATAACAAGTAGAATAATTTTAATAAAGAATTAAAACAGAATCAATGCCTCCAGATTTAAAAGTAATTGTTGGACTTTTTTGTATCTTACTCTGAAACTTCTCATTTTATGACAGCATCCTTTTTCCCTTTCATATTATTTCTGAAACATGGCAGTTTATAATGAGGTATAATTAACTACATAATGCACATTGAGAATTCTGTCCTAATTTTCTAGTCAATTTAATGATGATTGCGAAACATCTATTATGTGTGTATTATCACTTTGTAACCATGTTTACATACTCAAAATATGAGCTATATCCATGCTTTGTGGTTGGTACAGTGACTCTATTTGACTTCAAACTGCACAGAAACCTGAAAGGTATAAGTGATTGTTCAGGATAGTCTAAGCTCTGCTATTTTTGAGAAATAGATAGATGAAAAACTAGCCTCACAAGAGCTGCTATGTTTGCGTGCTACCAATAGTTATGTGAATAACTGATTTGAAAATTAAAAAGGGTATTAAGGTTCAAATAAAAATGAAGACACTGTCTTTTGAAACTCAGCAATAGATATTTTTTGCTCTTTTCCTAAGTGTTATCCTTTCTGTTATTTGGAATTAGTTAACAAATAATTTGACTAACCTTAAAACTGCATGGTTCAGTAAGCAAGTTGTTTTTCTGGAGGACTAGCTCTGTCCCCCTCAATGCAGATTTCTTAGTTTAATCTTTCCACTATGACTAAGTTGAAACACTACTTTTAATCTGTTTTTAGCACATTTTTGAATGCTGTCTGTCTGTTATTCTTTCACAATTCTATGTTGAACTTCACACAAGCTTAAGCATACTCTTCTTGGATCTTTACAATTAACCTCTTCCAGAATACACATTTGAACTAAGTATATGAGTATTTGGTTCTGAAGCACTCTGAAAGTTGTTCAGAATTAGGTCCACTTCTCTTTGGACAGCCTCAGAACAATACAAAGTCAGATAAAACAAAGACCAGCATACATACACAAATATACATGCATACATGCATAACAGCTTCCTTTATTATAGCTCCCTAAGGAATGCCTAATCCATCTTCTCCCTTCTTCCTGAATGTAGGAAATAAGGAGAAATTGCCTTTTCAGAGACCTGGTTTATCTTGTTTTCTCTCTAAAATGACTGATGAACAACTCATAGCCGTACAAACACTTCCAGTTGCTCTGATTTCTTTGGTAGGCAATCTACTTTCTAAAGACTTATTCTCTAACACAGAAACAGATTTTTCTGTTTTCTAAGCTTGCTGTTCTGAGAGTGTTCTGATGTTGCAATTTGTACCTCTGCAAACCATCTCAAGAATGATGGTCTATTTCAGCACTGGCTATATCTCTAGAATATTCTGTCTTCCTGATGAAATTTTGCAGAAGTGTTTTTATTATGTTTGTGTTGGGGGAAATCAGTGTTGTGTTTGGCAAGATTTTCTGAAATAGGTTGGGATTTCAACAGTATAGGAACTTGTTGTTACAGTAAAATCAAAAGTGAGCAATTCAGATCTATAGAAAGCCCTGTGAGACTGAGCTATCAGCCAGAAGCAGCAAGGAGCTCAGCTGCTGCTGGCTGATAGGGAGGAGGCTACTCCCCAAGAATTCACATAGTAGGAATTCACAGGACTCTGCAGATGCACGAAAACAGCCTGGATGAAATAATATAAACATGGGACTTGTGAGAGATAGGTTTTAACCAATTGAAGTATCTGGCGTGGTGGTGTGTTACCTCTTTTAGCCAATAAGCTGTAGTCCTAACCCTATATAAACTGTGTGCTTTGAGTAATAAAAGGTCTTCACTATAAACTTCATAAGCTTGTTGGTGAAGTCCTTTCTCTCCGCCGAAAATTGTTTACTTTAGGAACTTATATGAATTTTCATCCTCCTGTATGTTAATTTTCCCTTTCACTTCTTGACTTAATGTGCTTTCATCCCACTCTATTAGGCAATTGCATGGACTTACTTGCCTTGTGGTCAGACTCGGTGAACCTAGCACTACCTACTCTACATTCACAAATACTCCCTCTGTTTTAAATTATTTATCTAGTGCAGAGGTACTTTCCTAGGGAAGCAGTCACGGCACCAAGACTACCAGAGTTCAAGAAGCATTTGGACAATGCTCTCAGTCACATGATGTGATTCTTTGGGCTGTCTTGTGCAGGGCCAGGGCTGAACTTTGATGATCCTTGTGGGTTCCTTCCAGCTCAGAATATTCCACGATACCAAAATTCTGTACATTTGTTAATAGTTCCATTTCTTATTTCAGAAGAAACTCATCTTTTTTTCTTTTACTTACTGAAGTAGTGACTCTCCACAGTGATTGGAAGATGAATTAAAATACATAGGAGAAGAGTAGCCGGCTCAACATATAGCCCAAGATCAACAATTTAGAAATAATCAGATCTAAGGATCAGTTTATCAGAAACCTATTTATCAAGTGGTACTACTCATGCTGCAAATAATTACTGCCTTGTGTTTGTCATAGGTGTCCTCAGATCCATCTCCCAAGCAACCTTTCTAACACAGGAATAAATGATCCATGGGAATTTAAAGGAATCTCTTGCAACCTACAGAGAAAACCTACTTTATAGGTATGAGTGAATTATCTTTTTTATTTATTACTCTGCATTTATTTTGTAGATGGAATGAATGTACTTACTTCTTATTAGTGCTGTGATTTACAGTCTCGTGGGGAAGCACAGAGAAGCATGTAATGCAGATGCAGCTGTCACTGGGCAACTGGAAAGTAACTAGGAAAAAGATGTTTTGCCTATTGTCATTCAGGTATGCTTACCACTTTGTAAACAAAAGAATTCTTAGGTCACTGTCTTTCTGAGGATTCTTTTGGCTATGTCCTTGAAGTATACTCTCTGAATAGTTAAATTTGGGATAATGGCTTGTTCCTCCAGCTGTGAACTCTCAATTCAGGAGCACGTTATTTTTCAATCCTTGGAGATCACATACATGTTATGGAGTCTATCTCTAGAGGCAATAAAGGAATTAAAACTGACAGAAGTGAAAGATTTTAATAAAATTATCTGGGTTTGCTTAAGAACAGGAAATTGTTACAAAGTTTTCAAGTGCGGCAAAAGAAATTTTTGTCTATATGTTCTGCCTTTGACTTTTCTGACTCTTCAGTCTCTGAACTTTTCTGACTCTTTTGGTTATGGTGATGAACATATTAACATGCGATTCTTGGCAGTGAAATTCTAGCTTGCCTTCTTTTTTTCCCCATGCTAATTAGCCGACCTCTAAAGCTAGAACTCTTACTGCAGAAAAAAATGCAAAGATGTGATGAAGTGTTTACAGACAAATACTGGTTTATAAAACTATTACATAAAGGTCTGAAGTTTTTCAAATTTCAGGATGAGTAAAAGCTCTTATCCTAGGCTTGGCTCTAAAGCTTTAATTTACTTGATTTTCTTAAAAGAACTGTCTAAAGTCAAGTCCCTACACTACACTTACACTGAAATTCGTTTTCACTTCATCCTTGACTGGACCAATAGTGAAGACCACACTCCTCTTTAGTCTGTGCATTTCTTTTATCTAGGCCTGAACAAACATGTCACATTATAAGCATTTTAGAAACTTTGTTTTCTGCCCCTGATGGCCTACAATTATTCTTAGTTTTGAGGTAATCAGTTAGATGTAGCAAATAGACCCTTATCTTTCACAGGGCGGTCATTCTTTGACCCATATCAGAAAAATAATTTGGCATATACAAAACACTCCTGTGAAAAATCAAGCCAAATGTTAGAGGCAGGAAAGAATACTGAAACATAAAACACTAGCTAAGTTACACTGAAGTACGAAACTCAAAACAAAACAAAAAGCCCAGACATTTAGAAAAGCTGTGGTGTTCAAAAGTAGACAGTATATATCCTGAAAAATAGCAGTAATGTGAAGTAGGAAGTGCTAACTTTGTTTAACAATGAAAAGTAGAGATGAATGTGTGGAAGAGGCACGATATGATTCTTCATCTTTTGAGAACTTGCCTAGATCTTTTTTATGCAGAACAGAGGAAAGCCAGCTGTTTGCATATCATTCCATAAGGTTCAATAATTTTTACTCGATGTAGGCATACTGAGATAAATACTTCATTCCTATCATGTCTAGCTGCCAGAATAGATGACACAGAGATCCTTCTGTGGATCTGAACACAATGAATTTATCATGCCTCAACTCTCTGCACCCAAACCCAATCATTCTGTGATTTTGAAATCAGTGGATTCCCTTTCAGTGGAGTAAAAAAATATGTGGTCATATGCTTCTTAAAAAAAAAGGTTCAAACTTTCTTAAGAGAGATATTACAATGAGAAATATTGCATCAGATCTTTAAATAGGGAAAGTACTATGATATTTTTATCTTCATGCAGATTATATAGCACATAGAACAGATGTTGTTGAATCTAAGGCCATCATTATGTCTGGAGACTGTCAGTATGTAACTGAGGTTGCAAATCCCATGCATTTTAATGCCACAGTCAGTGCAGAGCATAAACATATTTAGTTCCCACTGAAATCCTGAATCCTATGCTACAACTTCTCTGGTGTTGGACTGAGCTCAGTAGAAACATTTCATATTTTCCTCCATTTTGTCAATTATACTGCCTTACAAGGCATAAAAGACTGAATTCCAAGACATTTAATTAATGTGCTCTGATGTTATAGACTAATCATTAATTAATCTACTTTTCATTACATATGTCGGTTCATGAGCACATCTAGAAGACTAGATCAACAAATGCATAAATATGAATACTTTGCTAATGATACAAACAGATTAAAACTTCTCAGTTCCTTAAATAAGAGCACAAAGCCTCAAGAAATACAACTGTTCGGTGTTTTTTTGGCTGTGTGTCATTCACTTAACACCCAGATGAATGAGTTTACATCACTCAAATGTGAATTCATGTCCCTCAGCTGTCTAGACCAACAGCCATCTCATAGGATGACAGGACACTTTCACCAGGTTGGGCCATTGCTTGAGGACATAAACGTCAAGAAGTGGCTGGTCTAGATGTGTGGCCTATAAAATACTTTAAATATCTTCCTTATGAGCAAAGGCCTTAGAGTTTAATGTCATAATTCACTAAATCATGTCTTTGAAACCTACATGCCACAGGAAAAGAATATATATTCAGAAGCATATATTAGGAGCATAGGAAGTAGCAGCTGTGGCTATCAGTAACCTCAACTAACTTGAGGGTTAGGAAACAAAAGGGTACCATGTAGGTTATAAATACCAGTTGAAGGGTCATCTCTGCAGCAGCTTACAGTGCCAGAGTGGATGAATGAATTGTAGATAAATGTCTCTATTCAATTGCAATGGAAATAAATAGCATTGCCATTATTACCGGGCACCACTGGGACAATTTTGATTTCCTACAGTGTCTGTAGTTGGGCACCACCCAGAGAAAGATGATTCCAGGTAGACTTAGCTATACGAAAGAGTTACTATAATCATAGGTAGAGGCATCTAGAATCTGTTGTTTTGATTCATCAAAATTAAGGTAGCATGGTCTCTAAAAATACCACGGAGGCACAAAGTTACATAAGTCATGATAGAATATTAATGCAAGAAGAAATACGATTGTGAATGCATCTGAGAATTTAGAGAATGATTTCTTAGCACTGGAAAAATGAAGTTTTAAAAAGTTTTCCAATATTAGAAGGGCCAAAATTACCTGACTGCTTTTAAAATGGTGTTTTATATATCTATGGAAGGAATTCTAAAAAATGTGTTTTCATAGGAGGAGATTTTTTGATTTTGTAGTCCTATGTATGTTTATATTTAGTATGGTAAGCTGCAGTACAGAATTAAAACCAAATTACTTCAGGCAAAAAGTACCTTTCTGTAATATTTTTAAAGATAGGGCAACTGAAATCCAATATAATTTTATTTACTGAACTATTGTCTTAGTTTAAGGGAAACTGAAATGTTTACCAAGACCAGAGGAGAGGATTCCTCCTCATTAACCACACCACACCTTATTAAATTTAGGAAAAAACCAAAACTTTAATTAGAAAATTTATATAAGAAGGATGTTCTTAACTACTATATATAGATATAGATATAACTATGAACAGACCAGAGCAAAATACTCTTCCAGCACCAAAAAAATAATAACCCCCCCAAAAAAGCTGTAGGTTCCTCCTGGTGCAATTATATTTATGGACAGTATCAGTGTCACACCTCGGCTGGCTTTGAGGTGAATTCTCAGTCTTTTCCCATCAAGGCAGAGACAAGGGTGTGTGTGACTCACGTGGTGCAAGATGGAGCCTTTTTTGGGGGGGAAGAGCAGACTCTCCTTGTCCTCTGTTCAAAAGAAGGAAATGCTGGGAGTTGAGGAGTGGTGGTAATTCCCAGAAATCTCCTTGGAGTTGAAGTTGGTCCCAAGGGAAAATAAAGGTCTGAAGTGTGTCCCAAAGCAGCTGTGTCCCTCCTCTCTCTCATCTCTCTAGCTCAGGGTGCCCAGAGATGGAGGGGGGAAGGTGAAGAGCAGAGCCAGAAGGAGCTCTCACCAGCTCAGCAAAGCAGTGGCTTCTCCCCAGCAGCTGCCCAAAATGAAGTGAAGCCAGCACACAGGAAAAGCCTCTCCTCCTCCCAGATGCATTGAATCTGTTCCTCACCTCCACCCCACCATTCAGTTGGAATCTAGAGCCATCAACCACTTCTTTGTTCTCAGTCCTGGCACTTCAACTCCCAAAACCTTTGTGTTGGTAGGGTGAGAAAAATTCCCTGAAGGAACCCTTTGACAACTATTAGTTCTAACAAGCCATAAAGCCACCACCTCATTGTTATGGCACCAGTGATGCCAGTCTTTATGTCCTACTTTATGCCCTACTATTTAAATTTTGGATTTTACCCTATACTGCCATTTTTGTATGGCAATGCATAATAACAGTGCATTACTCTTCATTGAATCTCTTACTAAAAGTTATGTCTACTGCAAAACATTTGGAAAGGCCTCAGTAATTGATGTGCTGCTGTAGCTCCTGCTTATTACAGTAAACGTGTTCACTTCTTGGTTATCTTATTCTTTCCCTTTTCCCCATACATTTAATGAAGCTAACTGTTCTCTAAGGTAAAAGTTTCAATTCCCAAACACATGGGATAGCTACCGGCTTCCTTACATTTTTTAAAAAAATCCTTTTAAAAATAAAATTTTCATGTCCCTTTCTATCATGTAAAGACAGGAAAAAGCAAAATGAAGATGAGCTTTCTTTCTTTCAAAAAATTATATTCTCCCATTCAATAACTGCAGAATTAAAACAGAATGCATAGAGTAATAAAACCTGAAGACCTACTCTGCCTACATTCACAAAGAAAACCATTCAAACTTAGATTTTTAGCTTACTTTCAGAACACTGAAAACCTGCAATCCTGAAATTATTTTTTAAAAAAATGAAAATTGCATTTATAAAGAAAAATATTGTCCAGATTTCTTTGAAGACCAGTTTCAGGTCTGCATAAGAACTTTTAAAATACCCTCTTTTTAATTCTAGTGTGTTCATCTCTCCATGTCTTTGATCTGTGCTTTAAATGCTTGACCTGGTAATAGAAAAATGCATGAAAAGGGAAGGAAAATTCCCTTTTAGCCATAGTAGAGTCGATCTGTAAAGGCTTTCCATGATGGCTGTGCATTCATAGAAAAGCTGAGGAACTGAAAGAAATGTGTCTTCAAAAGAATTTATAGTCTTTAACACAATAGTGCCCTATGGGGCATATATATTATGTGAATTTAATATTGTAATTTATTTTGGTTTGTGTATTGTCCCACTTCTTGTTTGTGTCTTTTCATTTTCTGTTTTTTGTGTGGAAAGATATAAAAGGTCTTTATGGAGCTGAGGTTTGTAGTCATTCAGAAAAAAATCCATGCTCTTTATTTGCACAATGTTAGAGGGAATCATCCTAATAGCCATGCAAAAACCCACAATACACAATCTTAGAATAGTCTTGTATATAGGAGGAAAAGTTTCAAGTTTTCTTGACATTTCACCCTGTCTCTTTTAATTTGTAAACAGCTTCACCAAATTTTCAATAATTTTCCCCAGTCTTCTTCATGCCATGTGTCTGCCTTGCTGATTTTTTCCCCCATTGTCATGATTCAACCAAAATGTTTTAGCTACTTCAAAGAATAAGATGAAGGAAAAAAAAATAACAACAGGTAAATCAAAAGAGCCAGAACAGCAAGAAATAAGGAGTGTCAGAGATGAAGGACAATTTAGTCTGCGGGATGTTGCTATACTGCAATTCATCATGTTAGACTCCAACACTTGAAATGGCTAAGACATATGACACGGCAAATATTTCTAAAAAAAGTGGGTTTCTGTGGGGAAGGTGTTGATAGTAGCACCTCTTTTTAGCTATACTCAATGATTAGAGTATATGTGTGGAGATGAGTCACACAGAGTTGTTGCTCTTGCATTGCATACTACTCCTGTACCGTAAGCAACATCTGCACTAAGCGCACGAGTCAATGGAAAAAGGATGTGTAATCACACATTTATAAAATATCATGACCTTACATGGCAAAGACAAATTAAGACTTAGTAAATCACTTTCATATACTTTCACCAAAGGTTTTGAAAATTAAACAGCTGCTAAAATGAATGACAGTTAAAAAGAAAAACAAAAAAGCTGTAATTACTGTAAACTGCATGTTTGGGGAAAGAGAAAATCACAAGTACATTTTCTCATACTTTGAATCTTTTTTCCCTGAAAAAAGTAGAATAAGATGAGCTACTCATTAGCCTGTAATGTCACCTGGAGAGTAACTTTTCAGCACATAATGCCTTTTGCTTTAAATGTTGGATTTCCTGCTCTTGACAGAGTGAATTGATTGGTTCTTTTTTCAGATAAGTGTCATAAAGTCATTTAAACCTAAAAATTCCACTAATTATGGATTGAGCCACTATTTATATGATATAAAATGCAATGTCTCCCGTTTTCAGAGAGCTTCTCTTAGTGTTCTATACACGAGCAACAAGTGAATGAACTGATACCTGATGCAACAGCTTTATGAGAGTGGCATTAAGCCAGTGGAGGTGGATTAGCCAGGCACCATTATTTTTCAGTAAAGTCTAATAAAATTTTGAACTATTAATTTTTCACAGGATTTTGAATGCCATGAAATTAGTATTTGCTTTCTGTTGAAGTTATTCTACTTCCAATCTAATTCTTCAATGAAGTGATATGTCCTACAGAATAAAACTGTTAATTTGATTTTTAAAAGCCTTTGGCTCTTATTTGGTGTGCAATTTTTAAGGTTTTTCAAGTTGCAACATAAAATATATGGGATGGAATTAAAATGTTTCTGTCAGATACAGACAATGCGCTTGATCTAACATTTGTAGGCTGGTATGTACTTGAGTACTAGTTTTTATTATTTCCAGTATTGTGTCTTAGACCTTGCCAGTCTGATGACTCAAACTGACAGATTGAATTTAGTGATAGACTGTGTGGGATGCAAAGTTACTTTAAAGGATTTGTGCCTTATTAACATAGTAATTTCATAAGCTGAAACCCACAGATCTCTTACTATGCATGGGATATAGAGCACTCTGCAAATACACAGAACATAAATATGATATTCAATTATGTATAGGACCTATAGAATTCTTCTAACAGTCATGATAAAACATACTAGAAACTGCTGCATGTAGTGAACTAATTTGATTTAAAACATAGTTTGGTGGGTTTTTTAAAAAACTTATTTATTTTGCTTGAATTGGTACCACTGAGTTTTGTTTTGAAGCTATTGCTAAGTGCAAACCATGTTATCAGTAATTTTCTTGCCTATTGTTTATTGACTATTTCAACATCTTATTTTTAAAACATACCATGTTTTTTCTGCATGAAATTCATCTTCAGTCAAGCCTTTCTGTTCTTTTTTTCAGAACTATTTGCATTTCATATTAAGGTTTGATTTCATAAATATGTCTTTATTTTTCTACTTTTATTTCTATTTTGATCTGCTTATTAATTTTTGAGCTTGTTTTGGCTTGAATTTTAAATTATTTCTTTGCAAAATGAGTTTTGACATTAAATAAAGGTTTGGGGTTTTTTTTACTTTTCACAAACAATGGGCAAGAGAACACGCAACTCTCACCTATAAACACTATTAATTTTGATAAATCAATATTTCAGGATAGGGCAAAGTATGTAGCTCAATCCACTAAACATTACAGGTCTATACTGACAGTCATGCATCTGGTCAGAAGAGGTACAAATGGTAATCAGGATTTTCCAAGTGAATGTTAATTTACAGTAGGAAGATACATTTACCAGTTTCAAATCAGAGTCTCTTCTTCTCTACTGACACTGCATGTTACAGGACTGTGTGGAGATACTTCAGCTAATCAGAGAGTAGCACCTTTCTGCAATAATTTATCCTGTGGGTAAAGTAGGTAGCACTCGGCTCTGTGATACTGCAGTGAAAATTGTCAGACATAGTTCTTTCCTTTCAGATGCCTGGGGGTGTCACGATGTGACATGGAGGCATATCCTTATTACTGTGTTTGCACTTCTAATAATCCTCAGCTGTCCTTTTTCCTTCCTAGCAGCTTTTTAGACTCAGGCAATACTTGCATACTTCTGTTTGTTGTTTTTTTTTCCTGCAAAATATTCTATAGCTTTAGGTCAACATGCTGCTACTTCTTAATATTCTTTTTTTAATTGATTTAAAAGCTAATGTTTTTTCCCTGTAATTCCGTGTTATGCACAGAAACCTGGGGGATTTTTAACATAATATTTGATGAATTGAACTCCAGATATCTACTGAAAACAGTTTTGATACTGTTTCTTATATAATTGCACAATAATGGATGTATGTATTTTAGTTTAGCTTGATCAGTTTTCACCTTCTGAAAACTGTGGCAATTAATCTATATTCATCTTGGTTTGATTTAATTATCAGAGAAGTTTAGACTGATAGACTGCTAGAAATATGGGAACTGGTGGATCAAATCCAGAATTCTAGATTGTCATGATGAAAATATTCACAAATAAAAACTATTCTACCTAATCTTACTCTCTGTGGGACTAAGATTCCATTACTGCATATTTTCACAGAAATGTTCCAGTGAAAAATTTGAGTAGCAAGAGAAATATAACAGCAGAGAAATGTTGAGACTATTGATAATATATGCATAACATGCAAAAATTTAGAAGAGTCCTATCTCTTTTTTTTTTTTGCTGTAATTATCTGTCAGAATATCTAATCTCATAGATAAGGTTAGACTCTTATCAGGTTGCTCTGCTTGTTTCCTAACATCATATGTTATGCATACTGATGTGTGCCCTGCTGCTCTGCTCTAATCAGTGAGGACTAGCAATGCTTGATTATGCAGGATAATGTATTGTCCCACGGAAGCAAGTTTCTATATAGACAGAATAGGATCTGAACTTCCACAAAGTATTGATCCCAGTCTACCATGTCACTTTGGTCAACTTCTACAAGCCTTACAAGAGTGCCAAAAAGGATGAAGCTGGACGAGAAAAAATTTGTAATCAGATGGGGAAGTACAAAATAATAATAATCTAAATGCTTTTTCTCTGCACCAAAAAGCTCCTCCTGTCCTTTCTTCCTCAATATGAAAAAGGAATCACTGAAAATCAGTAAAGTTGAAGAGAAGTCTTTGTATAGCTTGAGTTGGCGGTTGTTGACCTCTCTGACTCACAATGCCACAGTCACATTTTCTCAACACTATATTTTTTCATTTCGAGGAGCATACTAATAATTTTCTGGTCTTACAAAGGAGCTTGTATGTCAGATGATATTTGGAGTCTTCTTCCTCTATTATATTTTAAACGTGCCTTTTATATTAACTTTCACTCTGTTTGGAGAACCTGTGAAGTTAATAAAGTGATGAAATCTTCTAAATATTTCAGTTTTCAGTCTCACTCTAATTGTGTATTTCTGTGCTAGCAATTCTACCTTTTTATAGGATTTTAAACATTTTTGTTTGCAGTTAATTTTTTTGTTCCCAACAGGATGCAAATAGCCAGTGGGATTCCTTTATTAAGAAAGCTAACTTCGCTTCTAAATATAGTGTCTTGCTATTTTCCTACCTTTGACTTTTTCCTTCAACTCTTCTCTTTTGTAACTTTTATCATGTGTATGAGATTGTCATTGATGTGTGAGATTACTATTTCTCAGCATGGCATAAACAGATTCATTCACTAAATTTCTGTGTAGATTTTTAGGGGTTTTTTTTCAGCTCCAAGGCTTTGCTAGACCACTAGTATTTGTCTTAGTTGTATCATCACATGAGGCACATGTCTGAAATATCTCTGACAGTAATCAGGTAACTGTTGATTACTTAAAATTGGCATTAATGATATGTGAAGGAACAAGGGAAAAGAGTATTAATTTGCCTTGGGTCTGAAGTTTTTGTTCATGCTTTAGACCCACCATCAGGTGCTGTTAAACTTAAATTTATCCTTTGTACTGAATTTGTTTAGGAAAAAAAAAACACACTAAAAAATTCATCTGAGGATTGCTCCGCATGAGACAATATGCATTGCTGAATCTTCTCACTTCTTCTTTTTACCAGACCTTTTACAGATTTCTATCACACAGCTGGGATCCTGCAAACTTCAGAATAGGCTTTGAAGGGAAGACAATTTAAGACAGCAAAAATAAATAAAACGTAGAACAAAACGATTATAAAAGCCATAGAGTAATGCTGGCACCAGAATAACTGAAAATGAACTAACAATGATAATACTTTGAAATCTTGGGAAGGCTTTTAATCATGAGAATAAAAATGCTGCAGAACAACTTGAAAAGTATAGAGGAGAAGATCTCCAAGAGCTACAGTCAAATTATTCTTATGGCCAAAGATGAACACATCATATATACTGGTAATTCAGTCGTAGTTTAGAGAATGTTTTAATAAATTAATAGTCCAAATTGTCTATTGAATACAGAAAAGTTTCTTTAATATTAATATTACAATTAAAACTGTTACAGAAAAAAATCTTCCTAGTGTAATTCCCAGTTCTCTGCTATTGTACTCACCCTATTAGTATTCCCCTGGGTCCTAAGACTAGAAATCCCAGTCATTCTTAAAAGTGTGAGGAAAAGCTGCAATTTCTTGTTGGCAGTTTGAAATCTTCTGTGGGAGAACCATGGTGTTCATCTTGGATTTTTTTCCCTCCTCAGTCTTGTTCTACCTGGTTTATTTCTTATATTTCCATCAAAGATTCTGCTTCCTTGAAAGTTGCCCCCAGCCTCTCCCAGCACTTGTTACCCTGAGTGACAATTGTGGCTCCATGGTTCCCTGCAACTTGAGCACCCACCCTGTTCCCAACACTTAAATAAACTGATCCTTTAACAACTGTTACACCAAGATAAAACCATCTCTGGCCAAGGTGAGTGGAAACAATTGCTGAGCCTTGCACTGCCAGATCACTTTTCCTGGTAATAGCACAAAGCATGGAAAACACATCTTCAGCATTTACACAGGGATTACATTTTCCTGTAATTTCAAGAGATTGGACTCACTAACCCATGAATAACCTAAGCTTCATATTCTTAAGTACTTGTGCACGGTAATGGGCAACACATATTTGCAAATGAAGTATCAGAAGCATTGGAAGTGTTAGAATGACAGACAAGGCTCTTTACTATCACCAGTTCAGTAAAAGAGATCCAATAATTGACTTACTCCAGTGAAATTGTAATTTTTTTTAAATGTCCCTTAACGGACATAATGTTAATAATGTTAAAAATACACTTTTGGGGGAAAAAGAATGACATTGGGATGTTTTTCTTAAAATGTCAAAGCTTTTGATGGAGGAAGGGTTGTTGTGTTTTTATGGGGCTTTTTTAGGGACATTTGGGCTGAGGGTTCTATTTTCAGGAGTGATTGCACATTTATGTTATGCATTTACATAAGGTATTTATTGAAAAGGAATCAATTTGCAGAATGGACACTCACTACTGAGTCCAATACAGAGAGAGATTTTACTACTGTTTCATTGCCTCTTTCTTCAGGCTTTTAATTTTCATGGTGTCATGATGACCTGCTTGCCAAAAGAAGTGTGGTAGGTACACCAGGTCAAAATGCTCAGATATCTCTCAGTCACAGAGCACATTCATGGGAGATGTATCTGCAACCTCCCTCATACGCTGAACAGCATCATGTATTGAATCTCTGTGTTACCACAACTTCTTGCTTCATCCTAAGTATGTGAGATTTGATATAACATTTTTCAATTATATACCTTATAATAAAATTTACATGAAGTCAATTGGATGACATTCTGTATTTTTAAAAGGTAAAATTTTCACATGGCTAGAAATAATCTCCATGTTCTATGGAGAATTCCCCCTCTCTCTAATCTTCTTTGGTCCACAAGAACTTGGGGGGTTTTTCAGTACTTTGTCACACAAGCGTATGTTCTCTGCCTTCAAACAGTTGTGATACAAGTTCAAAGTCTTGAGATACTGCATGAGATGTGTAGGATTATTGTTTCCCACTTCAGTGTGCTCTGAATTTATTCTTTTTCCTATGTGCTATCAGATTCATTTGAGCAAGAAGTATGGGCTACACTTGCACAGAACTGGATGCTTGGTGCCTGGCAACCACTACCAAAGCAATGTAAGGGCTACTACTCAAATGTTGGCTGAAAATGAATTCCACCTTCTTTTACCTGTACAATTTTGATATGGAAGCACTTCTAGAAGCATTCCACTGGCTGAAGTATCTTGGGGTCTTGGTGTATGCTTGCACTGAGTGTTTCTATAATTAGCATCTGCTTTATCAGCATTACTTTCAGGCTAAAGTTTGAAGGATGTCACCTATCTGCTCCTGGGCCCTGTTAATCCGAAGGGCTGATGTTTTTTGCACAGTGTTAAACTGGCAAAGCTCTACATAGTCCAACTGGTAGTGCACAAATGTGTGCTAGAGGAAACTGAATAGAGAGTTTGAGAACTTTTCCCTTGGAGAGCCTTCAGAATTTCAAAACAAGATTGAAAGCTTAGCACGTAGCATGATTTGATGAAATCGGGTCAGATGATAATTGCTGACTTTTTTCTTATGGTGTCTGGAAGTAGAAGACAACTAAAAAATTCTCAGTATATTTGAAAAAAATGAACTGAGAAAAATGCAAATTATCTAATAAAGTCTTTCAGGTTTGGAACAAAATGCAATAATAGATCCTTTCATGTTAGCTGCACAATGTGTGCTCAAGGTAATACTGAAGCATAGCCTTGACAGGTGCTGAAAAATTTGCATTTAACATTCTGAAATGATTTTTTTAACTCCCCTCAAGATTTAAAAAAAAAAAAAGCCAAAACTTCAATTCATTAGAAGTGGTAAAACAAAGGTGATAGTAATTATTTCAGTTTAAAACAGTGCTGTTTCATTTACAATGATAGCAGAGTCCATTTTACATAATATGTTTTCATTGAGCAAACATGGGGATTAGTGACTGCTTATCTGTATTGTGTTGCATCTTTTTACTGTGTCTGAAGAGCAGAGCAGAATTTATTGTTTGGAAGTTATTAAAAATAGCTATAGATGTTTATGTTTTATTTAGAAGCTGTCAATAGTGTTTTTATTTGGAGAAGAAAAGGATAAATATTTGGAGAATGTATAATTTCATCATCAGTTAGTAGTCTCCAGAAAAGAGAGAAAAATCATGAAACTGTCATTTTACTTTGAAAATAAGTCCTTAGAAAAATTCTTCAAAGCTGTAATTAACAATCAGTGTTCAGAGACAACATATGGCCAGACCAGCCCATGAAATTCTTAGTCAGTGAATCTCTGCAAGATCTTACCCCAGTAACCATCACATGGATAAAAACAGATTTGGGCCTGGAGATATTTAAATTAACTTAAGTGAAAAACTACTTTGTGCATGATATTGTCTGAAATAAACATTCTTGGTAAGGAAGTTCATTTTGTTGACTATCAGATTGTTCAGTCATGCTCATCATTTTAGTGTGTTGTCTTAAAGATGCTCAGGAGCAACCAGTCACAATGCAGATGGATCATTTATGCTTTCTAAGAGAACAAGCAGTTTTATGAGTATTCAACATTTGAGGAGGGAATAAATTTAACAGAAATAAAAATTATTTAGAAATATACCCTCCAGCAACCAAATACTCTTTAAAAGTGGTGAACCTGGAAGACAGAGGGCTTCAGGGTGACCTAATTACAGACTTCCAGTACCTGAAAGCAGCCAATGAGGAGAAAGCCAAGATGGAGAGAGACTTGTTACAAGGGCATGTAGTGAAAGGGCAAAAGGCAACAGCTTCAAACTGAAGGAGAGTAGGTTTAAGCTAGATATTAGGAAGAAACTCTGTACTGTAAGGGTGGTGAGCCACTGGAACAGGTTGTCCATAGAAGTCATAGATGGCCCACCCCTGGAAGTGTTCAAGGCCAGGCTGTATGGAGCTCTGAGCAACCTGGTCTAGTGAACAATGTCCCTATTGATTACAGGAGGCTTGGAACTAAATGGTCTTAAAGGCATCTTCCAACCAAAAAATTCTATGAATTAAAATATGAGAAACCCTTTGTTTTTTTTCTGAATTGGTGAGAGTTGGATGGTTGTAAGGATAGGGAATCTTCTTATCCATTGATGGTAAGCCTTGATTACAGATGTGTGAATAGAATAATCCTTAGTCTAACAACATCTTCCTATCCCATTGCTTTAATTCCAGTAGTAAATGCTTTTTCTACTAAGTTAGAGTGAGTGTCTGAGTTATTAGTCTTAGGAATCTTAGTTTTGCATTTCCTTTGTGCATGCAATTCTTCTTTAAATCCTGATATGAAATCCTCATTTGGTTATACAATTAAAAGATTAATAAGAAACAGAAAAAGAGTTAGAGAAGTCTCACATGAACACCAGCTAGGTCTAGTTCCAGTGCCAAAGAAGTTCTCCATTTGAATTTTATACAACAGACAAATGTGTGAGAATAACAGAAAGGAGAAGGTGAAGACATTTTGAAAAAACAAGTCCTGATGGTCTAATAATAACAGCCTTAATTTTGTCCGAAGACTTCTTGAATTAGGTTTTGCAAATCTAGTCAGTTTATGATTTACTAATCCTGAAAAATCTCGCAATTTATTCCTGAAGGTATTGCCGAGTACCATACTTCAAATACATGCTTTGGTGCATGCTGATGATCACTTGTGAAACAATTTACTGAAATTGTCTCTTTACTGGTACGTCATCTCAGTTGCAGTCCATCATATTTGTTTAACAACTATTTTCTGTCTCATACAGCTGATGTTGTTTGTTCTTCCATTTCAAGGGTTAGCTATCTCCCTTCAGCCTTATCTTAAAGGTGGAAAAAAACGAGAAAAAAAGCAGTAATAAGCTGTTGTGAGGTACAATCATGGTTATGTTTGAAAACATGAAATCAGAAAACTACAAAGGAACACAAAGGGCTGAAGTGGCAGAAAAGGAAACTCCTTCTCTAGGAGATTCCTTTTTTCTTTCCTAAAAGATGTATAGATATAGATGCTTATGGCTGTCTTTCAATAATTTATTTGCAGCGATCTGAATTGTTTGATTGAGTTTCTGATTGAGTTTTTGAATGTTAATAATGTTCTTCATGGGCAGTCAAAAATTACAAGATATTCTAAATGTAATTTGTACTCCACTGGCCTATTTTGTAAAATTTATATACAGCCAATAATTTGTGCAAATGCCTTTACTATATTTTCCACAGCTTTCCTGAAGTCTGTTTGCTAATATTTGAATACATTTTTAAACTATAGTTGGATCATAATGAATATTTCTCCAGCTTAAAAGTGAAATAGCTGACCAAAGATTCATATTTCTATAGCAAAAAACCCCACTGTTGTAATAAATTATTCCAGTGAATTAGAATGACTGTGAGGTCATCAAATGAAAAGCTTTTCATTATGATAAAGGAGTAAAATGCTCAGAGATCACAGAAAGTGTATGACATTTCATTTCTCTATGGAATCTCAGATGTTACTTGCCATAGAAATAAAATAGGACATAATTACTGAAAAACTTCAACCTGTGTATGCTTAAGTGTAGGTAAACTGTAGTTGCCCCTCCTTTTCTACTTCTTTAAGGGCAAATATTCCTTAGAGCTTCTTTTTTTCAAATTTTGCCACTTCTCTGTTTCCATTTAAGCTTTTGAAATAAACAGAAATAGTCCTGGGTTTGGGATTTTTTTTCCTGTTTTGTCTGGCTTTTCTTTTTTACTACCAAAAATCACTTCCAGCTTATTGCTGTAAAGTGATCTGCTTCTCACACTTTTTTTCTGAGTTCTTAGGCCTTTACTGATAAGTGAACTTCACCAACACTATGCCTGGACTTATAGGCAAAGCAGTGAGTTAATTTTTTTAAAAAGGAACACAAGGCCCAGCTTTTGACATGGTTTCAGTGTTACTGCAAAATTGTGCCTATAAAGCCAGCATAAACCAGAGGAGTCATTAGGTTCAAGGTCTGGCACAGATAAGAGAAATACCATGACTGTACTCATGGTGTACTGGTAGACTGACAAATTATGAGAGGAAAATCAAATAAAATAAAATAATTAATCCCCAAAATGCCCGTTATATCATCTGTTTAGACCTCTGGTACAATGTAACCATATATGTTCAAATATGTCTATGTATTTAGGCAGATTCTGGTTGCAGTGCAGAACTGAATCACATTCAGCAGAGAGGGAAGCGCAGAGATCAAAATGCCTCTACAAAGGTAGGGAACTTACTGGCTACCATAAGCATATATAGATAAAAAAAAGGAGATCAAATTGTCAAGTTGCATCCAAGTTTCAGAGCAAATCAACTTTTCCTTCTTATTCCCCTTCCCTTTTATTCCCCTTTTTTAGGAAATGAGTCTTCCTGTTCTTACATTTAGTCAGTGTCATACTACTGAGAGATGTTTCAGAGAAAGGAAATAAAAAACGCTGCAATCAAAAACATATCCGAACAGTTGTGCCTCTAAGGATACTGTTCTCCCTAATCCCTGTGGGAGAGTAGCTGAAGCCTCATGGCAATATTGTTTTCTTAACAGTTCAGGGACTAATAATCCCAGCGAACTAACTCAAATACTCCTATGGTCCTGAAGTTTCTCCCACAAATTATATCAAGCTATAATATTTAGGGGAAAAAAGTGGTCTCATCCAAGGCACACCATAAGGTGGTTAGTTACCATTTTCCATGGAAGCTGTTCAATGGCCTTTACAACCAGGAAATCGCTTCTAATTTCAAGGCCGATTTTGTCTAGTATCAACTTCCAACTATTAGCTCCTGTTACACTTTGAGCAGCAAAACTGAAAAGCATTCTGTTACCTGATTTTTATCCTGCATAGTAGATTTCCACAGGGATTGAGAAACATTTTACACAACTCCTTGATCAGATGAACTATTAAAAGCTTTTTTCCTTTTTTTCACATAAATTTTGAGCATTACTTTCAAAAGTCTTTAGTATTTCAACACTTATGTCCACATATGGATCCCAGGAGGATACATAATAATCTTTAGCTGTTGGTTTATCAGTGGAATATGCAAATTAAACCATCAATTTCCCTCTGCTTTGTGATACTCTTCTTTTTATGGATATAGTAATATTTTGGCCACAAGAATTGTTCTGTAAACTTATCCTTTAAACAATTATCTGCACTTGAATTTCAGTAGCTTTAATCTGTCACCTTTGCTTCCTTGTTTCTGGCTAGTATACAAACAGATTTGTGTTCTTTTAATCAAGTAATTTGAATCATTCCCCGATATTATATACCATAATTTGTAGTCTGTATGCCACCTGCAAACTTCTCCAGGATGTAGTCAATATCTCCATCCCAACAGCTGATGAGGAAATTAAGTAGGGTCAAATAAAGAACTGGTCTTTAAAAGATCCTAGTGTAATAACATTCTTTTTTTGTATATATCGTTCAAAATTTATCAATGATCCTTTTCCTAGTCCAGTCAGTTTGTGAGTTCCGCCTATGTATATCTTTTAATCAAAATGCAAGTTAAGAACATTGAAAAAATCCTTGTGTCTTTAATCATAACTATGATCAATTGCAGATAGTCTCTAAAACCACCATTGAGTTTGTATAAGGAGATGAACTTCCCAAGAAAATCTAATGACTATTTCAAATTACTCTAAGATTCTGAATTGTAAATTAAATGCCCCATTAAATATCCCACTTTGAGGTCATACTAAATAATTTATAATTTCCCAGTTATTTCTTATTACTCTTTTAGAGGAGTTGCACAAGAAATCTTCAGCTTTTGTTCAATATTGTCATCAGTTTTTCAGAGGGCTCATCTCATTTCTTTCAGACTGTAAGTTATAAAAATAAAAGGAAAACAAACAAGAAATCTACTTTTTTTTTCCTAGAGAAACTCATTGTCTATTTTGAAAATTTTGTTCTGTACTCGACAAGAAATACAAACAGCACAGAGGCCGCAACTGGGGATATGACATGTCTAATTCCCAGTATAAAGATTAAAAGAAGACACAATATCAGCATAATTTACTGTTCAAAATTATCTGGGATGTGACAGACCAGATAGAAAACAGTTTCATTGGCATATTGCAAAAAAGGTGTTAAAATGAGATTTATTGTTTCACACAATCAAAATTAATACTTAGTTCCTGAGGTGCTGAGATTCAAAGAAACAAACTGTAGCCTCATTTCCATTTTTATAGCTATAGGTATTAAAGATTTTATGTATGCTTACTGTTTAAGTGCTTAGTTCTGTTGCCAAAACACATATGGTATGTAGTGGCATTTGGAATATCACACGCCTACAGCTGGCTTTCAGAAGGGCATGATTATCTCATAAGCCCTTGGTCATGTCTGCCATCAGCATGTAGCATATTCATGTGCTATGATTTCTTTGTAATTTGAGAACTTTGGGATTGTAATTTGGTATTCAGAACTGTCTTCCTAGTTCACCACAGGATTACTGAAAGGCAGTGTGACCAAAAGGTTTTCTGTTCTCAACCAACCATCAATATACCTTACATACTGTACAGTTATTTTTTATCGCTATTAAAATGAGTTGCACTTACCAAGTTAAGGCCCGTATAAAGTTCATACTGAAATCTGGGTATTTCCATGGATAGTGTCTTAACCAGGAAAGCTCTGACACTGATCAGGTCCTCATCAGTTTAGTGCTACTTCTGTCCCTACAGTCCTGTCACCTACTTTTCCCTTTCCTTCTCTCCTCTTTTATTCTCTTCTTTTGTGTTTGTTTTGTACTTTTTCCAATCACTCCCTCTCCGCTTCCTCTTTGTATACATTAAAAACTGATCCACTGTTCAGTTAACTCTCTGAACACAACAGCCCAGATTTCACTAATGTCCCAATTTTCAAGAAGGGCAAGAAGAAGGATGCTGGGAACTGCAGGCCTGTCAGTCTCACTTCAGTGACCAGTAAAGTCATGGAAAAGAATATTCTGAGAGTTACTGAAAAACACCTGGAGGAGAATGCAGTCATTGGTTGCAGCCAACATGGCTTCAGGAAGCAGAAGTCCTGCTTGTTGAACCTGATTTCCTTCTAGGACAGGAAAACAGTTAATCAAAGGAAGACAGTTGATGTAACCTTTTTGGACTTCAGCCAAGCTTTGGATACTGTCTTCACAGTCCTTCTGGACAAGATATCCAGCATACAGCTGGATAACAGTGTTATGGGAGAGGTGAGCAATTGGCTCATGGGTCAAGCACATAGAGTTATAGTGAATGGGGTAATATCAAGCTGGTGTCCAGTCATTAGTGGGGTACTGCAGCGCTCCATCCTCAGCCCAGTCCTCTTCAACATCTTCCTTAATGACTTGGATACAGGACTCAAAGGGACAGTAAGTTTGCTGATGGCACTAAACTGGGAGGAATTGTTGACTCCCTTGGGAGCAGGGGGGCCCAGCAGAGACACCTTGACAAATTACAGAGATGGGCAATCACCAACCATATGAAGTTTAACAAAGGCAAGTGCCAGATGCAGGCAACCTTGGTTGTGTGTATAGACTTGGAAATGAGATCTTGGAGAGCAGTGCTGAGGAAAGGCACCTGAGAGTCCTGGTCAGTGGCAAGTTGAATATGAGTCAGTAGTGCCCTGGCAGCAAGGAGGGCCAACTGTGTCCTGAGGGGGCATCAGACAAAGCATCACCAGCCTGGCAACAGAAGGTATTGTCCCTCTCTGTTCTGCACTGGTCCAGCCTCACCTTGAATACTGTGTGCAGTTTTGGGCACTACAATATAGAAAAGACATTAAGCTATTGGAGAGCATCCAAAGGAGAGCCACAAGGGTGGTGAATGGTCTGGAGGGGAAGCTGTATGAGGGGTGGCTGAGGTCACTTGGTTTGTTCAGTCTAGAGAAGAGAAGACTGTGGTCTTCAACATCCTAATCAGGGGAAGCAGAGGGGCAAGTACCAATGTATTCACTCTTGTGACCAGTGACAGGACTTGAGGAAATGGCATGAAGCTGAGTTGGGGGGAGGTTTAGAGTAGATATCAGGAAGAGGTTCTTCACTCATAGAGGGCCTGAGCACTGGAACAGGTTCCCCAGGAAAGCAGTCACAGCCACAAGCATGCCTGAGTTCAAGAATCATTTAGACAATGCTCTCAGGCAGATGCTGTGATTACTGCCCAAGGCCAGGAGTTGGATTCAATGATCCTGATGGGCCTCTTAAGTATATTCTCATGTATCAGCAAGCAATGTAAATGTCAGTCAAAAGATATGTTTAACATATTTCTATTCTCAGCATAACATTGATCTATGTGGTCACTTCTGTTTAAGTCTTGTGAAAATTTTTACACACAGAAAAGCAAGCATAGCCTATGTCAAGCCATATTGTGCCCTCCAAAACAACTAGCCTTAAGAGAATGCACATCTGAAAAAGTATTTCACTTTTCTGTAGGTAAAAGACTGCTAATGCAAGGAAGTCACCTTGCCTTGGAGGACAGCATGTACTGGTGAAATGGGCACCATTCATACTAATCATCCATATATACAAAAAACTTTGCACTTGAATGTGGGTCAATAAGTGCTTAGGTTTTAGCTGAGCCACTGTGTTTCTTCAGTCTTCTCATCTATATTAAGTATTCCTTCCCACACAAGCATACATGGAACACTAATTTACCTCTTTTTACAACAACAAAGCAACTAGTTATAAGAAAGACTTTATTGTGCATTTTTAACAAATATGCCAAATAAACTGAAAAACAGCAGAAGAAATGCAAAAATAAAGTACTTCAGAACAGGCAAGTAGAAGAGCTTTAGGATATATGCTGAATGTGATAAATAGCCCTTCTGCTAGACCCAGAGCACCAGAAGAATTGCTCTTACCTTTACAGCCTGTAGCCACGTTAACCAGAGATCCCAGAGCAAGTTGCAAAAAATGACTACGAAATTATAGAGTTGGTTAGTTCATACTGAGATCTTTTATGTGCTTGTATGGGCTTTATCTTATTCTATATTTTGAGAATTAATTCAGTTAATGAGATTGCACTTCATACAAATATACTGAATCAACCTTTTTGATGACATATTGCTGAAAATTTTGAGATGGATTAATTTCTAGTTATAAGCTGTCTGAAACTTAGGTATAGGGAGGAAACTGGTTATTAGGTTCCTTCTGTCATCAAAGGAATTGATAAGTGATACATCTTCTTATGTTCTTATGTGATTAAATTTCTGAGAACCATTATTTCTTTGAGATAACACTTAGATAATTACTAGTATTTTAAATTATTCTATCAAAGGAATCTTAATGTTATAGCCAATATGTAAACGCATGCAAAAGAACACCACAGCATGAGACAAGCATTCAGCTACTTTTATGAGTCATGTTGCTTCTATGCCAGTCATTCTGTGTGGCATCAGCCACTATAACTGAAAGCAAAGATGAATAGCAGAAACTAGTAGTCTAGTGCTTTGATTCATAAACAAATAATTGCAGTCTTTCATTATTCTCAGTGCCCTGTAAAGCTGTACAATGGTATGTAAAAAATATTATGAAATATTTATCTGTTTTAAATTTGTGGTTTATGAAATACAGCAACAGACTCAGAAAATCACAGAATTATTGAGGTTGTCAGGGACCTCTGAAGGTCATCTGGTCCAACTCCCCTGCCCAAGCATGGTCACCTAGAGCCAGTTGTTCATGCCTAGAGAGCTGCTGTGACAGTGGATGATTTCCACCAAATGTTGGTGAGCGATTCTGCCCTGAGAAGCTCAGCTATGCATGATTCAGCCCTAGTGATTCAGCTCTAGCCCCTGAAAATGAAGGAAGACTCCCTCCACTCCGATCCCCAAGGACGCTGCACCCAGAAGAGAGGTCCAGACACCAGGAGGCTCGGTGGCAGAACAACCACACTTTATTGAGATCGCCCGCTTTATGGGCTCGGCAGGGAAGTTTCTAGAACAAGGAGTGGAGCTAAGCTTCCCATTGGTCAGAAGGCATGCAAATGAAGAATTGAAAGTGGACCAATGGGGGATAGGGGTGGAACTTCACAATAAACCAATAGGAAGAAATGGTGGGAAAGGAACCCTAGGGGATTATGGGAAGAAGAAACTTGGACAGGGAATGACTAAGGGAAAAATACAATGGGAAGGACATGTTTATGATGTGCTTTTAATTAAACCTCTGATGTTAACCTAACAACATTAGGGGTAGTAGAAATCAGAGAGTCCACATCCTTGTAGGCCAAGCACTTAAAATACTCCTGCCATTTAGTAAATCCTGGCTCTACTCCCACACTGCTGTATACCTTCAAGGATGGAAAATCCACCTTCTGAACAGAATGACTGGCCACCCTCATAGCAGAAGAGTTTTTTCCTTTTTTTGACAAAGCTCCTCTGTTGCAATTTGTGCCCATTGCCTCTGTTCCTGTCACTGTGCCCGTTGCCTCTGTTCCTGTCGTTGACAGAAAAGGTCCTAGCTCCAGATTCTTTACACCCTTTCTTTGGCTATTTACATTCCTTTCTTGTCTTTCATGTGCTCGGAAATGATTTCCAGGATTAGTTACTCCTTTACCTTCCATGAATCAAGGTGATACTGACCAGTCTGTAGTTTTCAGGCTCCCCCTTCTTGACCCTTTTGATGACAGAAATGACATTTTCTTCCCTCTAGTCTTCAGTCATTCATGATTGTTTAAAGATAATCACTGATACCTGCCAGTTCTCTCAGCAGTTATGGATGCATCCCATCCCTGCCATGGACTTTATATGCCCTGTTTGTTTAAGTATTTTCTGACCCAATTCTCCTCCCCCAAAGAGGATTGTGTTTCTATACATGATAAAATCTAGTTTACAGGTAGATCAGAGGTTTGGCAATGTCGTACAAGTTGCCAGAATATGTTTAGACATATTTTTAAAGTAAGTCACACAAGAGCAGTCTGAAACATCTGGTGCATTTAATTGGGTTAAAAATGTTAGTAAATTGTTTAGTGTTCAATGCTAAAGAAATTAGTTGACACAGAAGGGTCTATGGCTCAAGAGGGTAACTGAAATATCTTGAAACCAAAGTTGTGTTAGCTTTCCACTTTGAGATCTCAGAGGTTCTTCTGTTGATTTTATACATCTTTGGAATTCGTGAATTCATAATGCCTAATGTTACACTAGGCAGAAACAAAGCTAATCTAGGATCTAGATCCTTCTTTTCTCAGGCAGAGATATGAAAACAGGGAATGAGAAATACTGAAGTACATGAAAGGCAATATTTTTGGTGCATGTTTTGCAATACTTTAGTTGCCTGAGGAGATTTTTGTTCAAAGAAAAGGATAAATAAAAGATTGTTACATGTAGTGGATTAGTTGAACTATTTACTAAAATTGTCCCTGAGATATGAGCACTATAAGAGCATATAAATAGTCAGAGCATACCAGGTTGGAAGGGACTTCAAGGATCATCTGGTCCAACCTTTCTTGGCAAAAGCACAATCTAGGAAAGGTGGCACAGCACTCTGTCTAACTAAATCTTAAAAGTGTCCAGTGCTGGGGAACCCACAACCACTTCCCTGGGGAGACTATTTCAATGACTTTTTGTGAAAGTTTTCCTCTTGTGTCTGATCAGAATTTCCTCAGGAGGAACTTATATTCATTACCCCTTGTCTTTTCCATGTGACTACTTTTAAAAAGGAAGTCTCCATCTTCTGTGTAGCCACCCTTTACATATAGGAACATGGTGATAAGATGTCCCCTAAGCCTTCTCTTCATCAGGCTAAACAAGCCCAGCCGTCAGTCTTCCCTTCTATGGCAGGCTTCTCAATCCTTTGATCATCTTTGTGGCCCTTCTCCGGATCCTCTCTAGCCTATCCACAAAATGTACAGTAGTTATGTGAGTTAATATTATAACTCAGTGCTTTGAAACTGAGGATACATAAGGCCATATGTGGACAGCTTCATTCAGTCATCCATGTTTCTATTTGGATAAAAATTAGATGTAGAATTGCTTCCATATATGAAAGTATAAATGCTTCCCTGGCTTAGGCTGCACCCTTAGAGGGAAATCACTCAGCTTACTTTACTTAGGACTGTGTACTTACCCTTTCTCCCTGGAAGTAGTTTTGTCCAGTCCAAAGTTCACTGCTTTGCAGAGGCAGTTTGTATACAGAGGGAAAATACAAGACTTGTGCAATGTCGTAAGTCAGAATAGAAAAGAATGCCTCCCTCATAGTATGGGAGAATGAAAAGTATCAAAGTGTTTATAAAAGACCGAGAAGCTAGCCAAGAAGTTTTGCTTGCTTGTCCAGAAGAATTATATTCTTGATTTGCAGAATCAAGACGTTGGAAAGAAGTAGCAACTGACAGCTGTGAGTTGCAAAGATAAGAGCACTTGTATGCGCTTTGCAGCTTTTATAGACATTTAGAAATTGAACAATTATCTACCCTTTTAATCTCAAGTCACATAAATAGCCTCAAGAATATGTTTTTGCGTAGTGAGAAAGTCTAGGAACTTGCCACATACAGTGGTCTATGGTTTGCTGGGAAACAATTCATGTCATCAGTAGATAAATATTACCTTAACCTTTAGCTATGCTAGAGCAAAGAGAACTGGCAAGCAAAAAATAACAAATTGCTAGCGTTATGAATGATACACACTATTCCTTTTTTCAGCTATAATTAATAATAGTGGACTAGTTTTACTCCAAGGTAGTTGATTATTAAGACATAGCTGAAGATACCGACTCTTGGCCAAGGAACTATATTGCATCCTAACTCACAAATCTATCTATGCCAAAACAAAGAGGCTAATGGATTAACAAAAAAGACATGTACACATCCATTTAAAAAAATTAATACTTCAAGGGCAGTACATAAGCTGCTTTCCTGGAGTTAAATATACTAGTGAAACAGGTTGACCAATATCTATTTTTGTGTAGAACAAATGCATGGTTTCAAGCCAAGCAGGCGTCTCTAGGACAAATTGAGACATTTGCTGCTTATTCCAAGGTCAAAATATGACTCAGTAAACCGTTTGCCAGAATGAGTGTTGAGTGTTCTCCTTTAAGCAGAAGCTGGATATCTGCCTGTGAGGCGATACAAAGGCATGAAGATCTCAAGAACACATCTGAAACTTCCTCTTGTGGAAGTTACAGGCTCAAATCAGGTACAGAGACATCAGTAAGATGCAGGAAGAGCACCTAACACTTATGACAGGAGTCTGCAAAGAACAGTTGAGTGAGGAATTGTATAAATTAGCTGAGAGAAAAAAAAAAGAAATATTTATATTTGGTTCCTAAAGTAAGGCAGCATCAGCAACTCCTGGTTTTCTTCTACCATTAACTTTTCTATACTTGTGTGTTCTACAGTTTTCATACGTACATCACTCTCTCTGTTTTTTTCCAGTGTACATGTACACACACAAGCACACATGTATATGAGCACACACACACATACACACATTCAGATTTTATTAAAACTGTCTTTTATAAGGTTCATATTGATATCCTTTAGTTTGGCTGGCTGCTTTGTCTTTCCTATTTCAGCTATCCATATTTTCTAATCAACAGAAAATTAAAAATACTTACTCTTGTCTGTGTGTTATGGGTTCACGTAGGTGGGCCTAGATTTGGGCTCTGAAGTTTGGACTAGGCCGAACCTGTCAGCTGACTTGAGCTGAGCTGAGCTAATAGCTGACCTCTTCTAGCCAGTAATTTTGTATTCCATACCACATTATGACATCTTCTCCAGGGAAGTAGGAACCAGTGTGGGAGTGGTTAAGGCAGTCGCTTCTCAGCCCTCCTCTTGGGAGGACACACGATGCTGTCCCAGGGGGGATGGAAGGACCAGGCCCACCACTGGCTCACAGGGTATCTCAGGAAAGTAAAATGTGTTGTTCTGGGTCTCTCCTTTCTGCTTGAGTTTGTCTCCCTGGGGAATAAGTCTTTTCTTAACTTAAGTAATGTGTAGTTAAGACAGTAGAATTTGTGTGTTCGTTAAGAAGTTGAGGTGGGGAACTTGTTGTTGCAGACTTGTGTGAGTGTATATTTGTATTCTCTTCTAATTGTCTCTTTCTTTCTGTGAAAAATATATGTAGTTTTAGTATAAATGCCATTTGAAGTGGTTTTTTTCTTTCCCCTCTCTTTTCCTCTCTTTCCCTGGTGTTAGGAGGGAGGCTTTTCTCTCTGTGCTTGGGGGGGGTTGGCAGTTGCTTATCTCAAACTGAGACACTGTGAAGCTAATTTTTCATCAAATTTTTCATTGATGCTCTTTCCTTTTACCATCACCAGTCTTTACAAAAAATTCTGCAAGATTAATTTACTGGCTTGAAGCTTTTCTTATAACTAGTATTGTCTGCCAGTGAGCTATTTGCGCTTAACACCAACTTTTTGAGTGTTAGTCTAATGCTAGATGAATGCCTGTCCTAGCTTTGTAGCAATGGTGAGCTGAAAGGAGGTTAGAGTTTATGAAATGCTGCCCTCTTGTGCCTCATTAAGACCAGATTGGAAAGAGCAAATTGTGTTTATTTCCGTATCTCTCTATTTTTTGTTTGTTTGGTTAGTTGGTTGGTTTGTTTTGTAGTTACAAGTAAGTGATATGATCACATACTCGGCTCATATTTTGGTGGACTACAGCAGATTGATTCTTCCTGTGACTGTTTCATAATTTTTTGATAGTTTCATCTTTTCTTTTTTTGGTAAGCAAAGGAGCAAGGAATATTTCCTGACAATTTTTATTATCAACAGATCAGTAGGAGAATTAAAATAAATGCTCACAGCAGAAATGGCAAGAGGCAAAATTATATAGTTTGGAGAAGTGCATGCAACCACAAAAAATATGCAAATACACTCAAATAAAGAGAATAGGAAAAGGAAAATAATTTGATGATTTCTCTAAAAAGAGTATTTGACATTTCGTTAAGTAGTGAGCACTGTCCCAATGGCACATTCTAGATCATATAAATGCATCTGGATGATAATTAAATCAATAAATAATTCCATTAAGAAGAAAATAATGCCTAACATTTGTATAAATTAGGTTATATATCTGAGCATACTAAGAAAGTAGCTACAAAACTGGAAACAGGAAGGACACCTGTGCTTCCTTAAAGGAGTGAAAGACTTAGCTTTCTTCAGATCTGCCTCATTCCAAACTTACAATATACCTTCATTTTAAACTTGCCTGAGAGCTATAACTGAAGTGAGGGCAAAGATTAACACCTACTCAACACCAGAACTTTCAACAAGGCTTTGTAAGGCCATCTTTATGCTGGATTTGGTCTGTATTTAGAAAACTTCAGCAAAACCACTTGTACATTATATGAGGATCTTAAAACCTAAAAGTTGATGCATTGGTATTGATATTGTTGGGTAAAGCCTTAGATCAAGGAAACCCAAAAACCAAAATAAAACTCCTATAAGGCTTGTACTGCTGCTGCCCTTAAGGTAACTTGTACAATCAGACTTGAGGACAGGAAATAATATAGAATGTAAAGAGAATCAATATTTTTCTGGTCATCAAAAGCTCATGTGATCAATTTGCAGCTATAGCTGTTCCTCACAGTTTGGTTTGTCACACAAGGACAGTGAAATTAAAAAATGAAGAAAAATTTCACAGCAATTACACAACAGTTAGATTAGGTATAATTGCCTGCTGCATGGTAATTTTGTAGCATTTAATTTTGGCATTACAATCACTGTGTCATCTGTGTTCCATCATCAGTATGTTTCCTTGTGTTATGCCTTACAAAGCAGAGCTAAGAGTTTCCTTTAAATACTTCATTGCTGTGTGAAACGAAAACCCCTTGTACATGGGATCAGAACTTTTCACATGAGGTATTTAATCTTTTTGAATTTGAGAACAGTCCATTGGAAATCTAGGAGTGTAAACTAGATTTCTTTTTTGCATTTGTGAAATTCTGTCTCTATTATGAAAAAAACCTCTCAGACCTACCCAGAAGCTGTTTGCCTAAGACTTGTTCCCTACTTTGTGCAATCTCTGGACTCTGACATGAGCTTTCCCTATCACAGAGTGCATAATACCCTTCCTTGGGTTATGCAAAGAAATTTGTATTACAGTTTTACAAATCTGAAATTCTACTTATTCTAAATGTGAAGAGGGGGTGGAGGAACACTGGATTGGAGCAGGAGTTCAAACTTTTTCACTATTGACAAGAGGAAAAGAAAAAATTTTCAATATTATTGTCTCTAACTCAAGGGAAGCCAAAAAATGAAGGCAACACTGTCAGATAAAGGTTTCTCCTGGAAGTAAAAATCCAACAAAATGTTGTGTGCAGTTGAAGCTGTGATAAACTTCTTCCAATACAATCTGCACAATTACCATGAGCAAGTCAATTCAAGAAAGTTACTTAAAAATATTATCACTTAAAGCCAATTATGACCAATTAACAGCAATCAAGAAAGATACATCTGAGTGCCTTTTGATTACTGAAAGTCAAAATGTCCCGTAACAACTATACACAAGGAACTTCTAAGACTACATCAGATTCTGGTAACTTCACAAAATATCTGTAAGTTTATTAGGGTAAAAGCGTGACAATATTTCTGATCCAAGATTCACAGTACAAAGGTATAAATAAAATATATTTAAATGATTAAAAAAAAACAAAACAAAACAAAAAACAACAGAAATACCCAAATTGTTCAGGCTGATGATCTGCAAATCTGGATGAAATGGATATGTCTACTTACAGAGTAGCCAATTCTCCATGTTGCAACCTACATTCCTAATTCCTTGTTCAGCCTATTGTAGTGTGCTAAGGCTTCAGCTCCTCCTGCATGCTCAGAGATACTTTCAAAGAAAAGTTAAGCATAGGAGAAGATGACAAGAGTTCCTATTCTGATGAAGTTGGGATATATCCTGACTCACGTATGAACAAGACTCAGCTACCGGCTGCAACATAGGTTAGATGTCCTCTACTGTGTTAATACAACTGGTTTTTAGTAAGTGGTGATGAATAAATAAATTTATTGCAAAATTAATTTGAAAGACTTCTTTCTCTCAGCATTCTGTAGGTCTGTCTCAAAGAGAAAGATATTCTTATACAGTCATATCAGTATCAGTTGACTTATTGAATTTGCTGTAAATTGAGAAGCTTTCTAATTGTTTGTAGGAAGAAAACATGAGTTAGCATAAAATATTTCTGAAAATATTTCATTTGGTAACATCTATCACTTCAAGGTTGTTTTCTAGGAAAGCTCTTCTCAAACTCTTCAGCATACATAGTCAAAAGTATTTGTGTGGGAGAATGAGTTGATAGTCAATTTCTGAGTGAGTAATTCATCGTCCTGTCACAGTTAACAGAATGGCAGCATTATATCCCCAAAATACAGTAGTGACAACAGTACAGTAAAAATATTTTTACTAGGATGAACTGATCTTGGAAGATTTTAGGTGCTTTTCAATGGGAATGGCAAAAAGTTGAAGTTAGTATAGTTCCCATGGAGAAGAGACATGGACACAAGGGCTATTAATTATCTGTGTCTTCTTCCAAGAAACTAAGGAAATCCTCCCTTGCTTGGCATGACAATAATAACTTAGATAGAACTACAATGCCCACATCTATATGATATATCTGTGCTTATCTTTGCAAGTAGCTATCAAGGACGAAGGGACAAAAAAATTCTGTGTTTCCATCAGATCTCCTGTCAACTCATGCAGAAGTTAGCTAAACTGTGGATGGAATCTTTCCACATAAGACAAAATATTAGAAAGCTGTATTTTCTCCAAAAGCATTTGGGATATTTGAGAAACTCTTCATGGTATAAATTTACAGTGTAGGGCTATCATTCACAGGAATAACCATAAAGGATGGGGAATTCTTAGTAGCCAGAGAGTCCCACAGCAGGGATCTGGTCCTGTCATAGGCTCTGAGCCAGGGATCTGGTCCTATGACATACAATTCTACATCAGGACACTCAAATAGTCATATATCTTAAGGGTATGCCTCTTTTTCAAGCTAAACACTTTGTATGACACATATGTGACACACTCCAGAACTATGAAGTCAGTTCAAGCATGCTTAATTATAAGGCACAAATACAGGAAAAAGATAATACCCAACTTACAGGGCAACTAGAAGGACTCTTCATATCTTTTATAAAAACATAGCAAATTTCGGTTTCATTGACCAAAAGTTTCTCTACCGTTGCCTGATGTTTTATCATGTATCCTAAAATCAATTTGTTTGGAGGAGTCTCCATAGACTTACACAGAAAATCAATGTAACAGGTCTTCTTCAGTGAGTCTCTGGCTCTAGACCCACACTCTGTGGCAGCCATAAGGAAAACAGAAGAGAGGAGAAGGGGTAGGTACACAGAAACACACACCTGTTGATTTCTTTTTTTCTCCAGCTGTTAACTGAGCATTTCAATCTCATATCAAGTGTCTGTATTACCAATGGTAGGAACCAATATATTACATGTGTGACTCTAGCCTAGTAATTTCCAGATATTCACATATATTTGATATCTTATATGTAATATATTAATGTCTCCTCCTCTTAGTCAAAAGCATTTTGAGATCCTTCTGACTGAGAGAAATTACTGTAAAAACTTAGAATCACCCCTTGAACTTTATGTAAGAGGTGAAGTATCTACTCCGGTACAAAACTACTTGCTAGGCAGAAATTTTGAATGAGTAGGAGTGCTGCTTCGGTTATTTGTTTTCCTGGAGAACCTCTCTACTATTACACACACTGGTACGCTAGCTCAGACAAGTATTTCCAGATACATTGCCTTACTAGAATAGTCATTTTCTCAAATTCTTCCCATCCAAACACAGTTAATGAACTCTTCCTTTGCTTACTCATGGCCTGGAAGAAAATGGCTGAGCTTTAGAAAAAAACTCTGCAATAATTCAGAAAAAGGATTGAGCTTCTTGTTTTTCCTGCTTTCTTACTTCCTTATCATATTTGAAGGCTTGTAAACGGCTAGTCCTACAGCAATTATAATGTTGTTTTCAGTTTTTGATTTGTGAGTCCTGGGACATTCATTGCTCCTTTAATAGGGCCCGGACATGTGCTACTGTAAGAAAATATGCAAAATAAAAGGTAGACCATATTGTAATATGTGTTTTGTAACATCTGAAGGAAACAGTTCTCCTTTTGGAAAAAAATTGCACTTTTCCCTTTAAGATTATAAAGCAATCTGGGAAAAGAGGAGCAAGGACTAACTACTGATACTCTACAGATTCATTCAGTATAAAGTTGAAAGGTGTTACATATCCTAGAGCATTGTCTAATCACTGATGCTATGTAATTGCTATTTAGTATCAGATGAGATATAGGAGAAATTACTTTAATTGTGAGCAAAAGGTTCAGCTCTGCTGAAAAAAATCAGGAAAATATATGAGTTTTATATGGTTTCTTAAACATTCTGGCTGCAGATTTAATCAAACCTGTTCAGTGGAATGCCAGTGGCAAGGAGACAATAAGAAACTTGTTGATGCACAGAAGAAATACAGAATGTATTCCAGGTTTTTGAAATGTACAGAAAGCATCAAATGCTTACAGAGTACTTGTGGAACAATGAAGGTGTCTCCTTGTCCTAGAATCCTATAATCTATGCCTTGGAAGGGACATTAGAGGTCATCTAGGTCCAGCCCCCCTGCCATGGGCTGGGGTTGCTCAGAGCCCTGTCCAGTTGGTCTTGAACACCTCCAGGGATGGGGAATCCACAACCTCTATCGGCTAAGGTTGTAGTCCCCTCCATCAGCAAGTACGCTATTGCCATTGTAAGTAAGATGACACAGTTTTTGTATAAAATTTCAAGGCTTCAGAACTGAGGCTTGTTAGGTTTGGCAAGTGTCTTCTCTTATGACGTGAAGCACAATCAGGGAAAAAATAGTGCATTTTTTGGATTATTTAATAGTTACCTGTTATATTGTCTGACTTACATTTGGCTGAGGCATAATATCGTTACTATCCTAGCCTATGCTAATCAGAACCAGCAAGTATGCAGAGGTTACTAATAACAATTAAAATGACTTGTCAGAATGTCTTCACAAAAAAAAAGTCACTGCAGTAAATTAAAGACTGTTCTAGAAATAGAAATACTTTTTTCTTAGTATCCTCTACTTCAGATTGTTCAGCTATGAGAGCTGATTACTAATGTGAAGTTGGTTGTCAAAGTTCCTTCTGTGCAGCATGAATAAGTAATGGATTATTGTATACTCAATGTGATGAAACTAAGAAGGAAAAAAAATTTATACAAGGTAATTGATGTAATACAGAATACTTGATCAGTAACAAATGTATAACAGGACATTGATACAATAAGAAAGAAATTAAATTACCTGAAAATGAAAAAGAACAGCTGTGTTTTTTGATTTAAAAGCAAGGAACCTTGAAACAATAAACAAATATGAAAATTATTCAGGATATTTATATGAAGAAATGAGTCCTGAGATGTATAAAAACTAAAGTGGATACTACTCCAGATTTTTAATCGAGGTTCCTCTCCCTTCTCTTTTGGGTGGTGTCATGCCCTTTTAAAAAATAATTTCTGAAGAAACATTTAATCAAAGACATCAAACATATAAGCAATCAGACCTGCCAGGAAAGGAAATGAAGATGAGACAGGGACAAGTTTGAATCTCATTGGTATTCCTGCCTAGGAGGTTATTGTTAACCTATTTTCCCTATCCTTTCAGAAGTCATTATTTGTGTCAGTTAGAAGAAAGGAAAGAAATGAGAGAGGGAAGCACAATGATGTTCTTCCTAATCTTTAAATGGCACCTAACCTATATAAGTAGTTTGACTTGGGGGAGATACTGATGCTACTGATGCTATAATCATCTTTATCTAGAAATACAAGTGTAAAATTAGTGAGACAGGAAAATTATGTAAAATGAGGGATATTGTTACTAGATCTAAAACTACTAAGATTTATGTAAAGTATATGAATAGAGCTGGTTCAACAACGTCTTTTATGCATTCTGATCTCATCTGTAGACTATGGTTTTGCCTTTCACTATGTGATAGCTGAAATAATATTAAGCAGTGAAAGTGTAGCTCATGGAAAATGTGAAAAAGGCAGTTACTGCTAGAGATTGAAAAACTTTCCTCCCCCACACACAACCTTATAACTTATTTTTTTTAGCACCAATTATGAAATTAGTAAGTCTAGTGAGTAAAGATGACATATTAGGTTGTGTTTCTGCTTTTTTCAATACTTTCTAGTTATGTGTTGCCACCTCAACATCTATTTCCATATGAGAAATTCCAAAATTAATCCTATAGAAGAATAAGTTTTGTCCTGTATGATATTTTCAACTTGATAAAGAGCATAGGATAAGATGCAAACTTTATTTCATTCAGTAAATGCCCAGAAGAGATATAATAAAAAAATGTGTCTTAGCTATTATAAACAGTTCTTTCTCAGACATATATATATATTTTACATGGAAAAGATTCTTGCTTTCTTTGGGCAAGAAGGAAAGAGGTAGAGAATGTGGCCTAATCTCTCTGGAAACCTACAAAATTACAGGTATGTGGAGAGATTATGTTAGCTTTCTCAATATTGATTTTATGTTCAATTATATGTAACCTTTTTCTCCCATCAAGAGTAGCAAACGAAGGGCTGCTTATGTAGTAAAGTATTTCCAATTCAGCAAATCTCCAAAGGTGCAGATTCTAACAACTGATCTGCCAATTTTCATAGCATCTTGGCAGCTTACAGCAATGCACATCTAACATTTGCATTTGCTGCTGCCAGTTCTTCATGTCTAATAAGCACAGCTTAAAAGACATTATCAATTACAGTGTCATCTTCATCAACAACAACCTTCATTATATTTTCCTGGTATGGAAAAGTACAATTTGAGGACAATAAGGCCTTGAAATTGAAGGAAACAGTGACAGTTTTCTATTCTAAGGTTGCTGAGACTACAGCCCATGGGCACTTTCCCTGCAGCTTTGTTTCCTCTCTGTCACATTCATGACTGTATATTTTTCCCATCTAAGTTTTCTTTCTGAAGTAGCATGCTTCTGAAAAAACATATTTCCATGCTATCATGGCTCTCAGACACAAGATAGATGTTTTTTTAATCTGAAGCAGGTAAATGAATACTCATTCCCTTGCAAACTGGAAGAGAAAGTTTAGGATGTCAACAGAAGTGTCATGGGATTCCTCCACTCAATATTCTTCTTTGCTCTGATAGCTCTTCACTTTTAGAAGGAAAACTAATTACCTACCAGTCTATGTGCAGCATAATTGAATCTGGGAAAAGTAGAACATATCTGCTGTGCTCATGATATGCAATAAAGGGGGAGACAGTACTCAAAAAGAAATGAGGAGAAAAAATTGCTGAACTTTCAGGCCTGTCATGATGAATTATAATCCATTATCATTTCCCATTGCTTAGTTCACATAAGATAATGTTGGCAATAAGACAGAGATTTCTGGTCTCTGAACAATATGACCAGAAAATATACTTGAAGACTTGATGAAGGTTACCGTAGATATATTCTCATGTAGACAGACTAGTGTTTGTCTGTTCTTTGAGTGTGTCTACTTCTTAGAATATGTGAATACAGTGTAAATAGATTTACTGGCACTAAATGACCCAGCTTATATGCTGACATCACTGTAATTATGGTATCATGAATATTAATAAAACCTAATATCTTGAATGTTTACTCAGCTTCTCAGGACGTAATGTCAGCTGCTTATAAAATCTAACAGAAGCTAATAGTTCTAGAATGAATACAGCTACACTATGACCGTCTGGTCTTGGCTACTGTATTTTGTCACTTCTTTTGGAACCTAGTTTCATTGCTACCACACACCAAATGCTAAATTGAAATTTCTAGGTTGTTTGTCAATGTGGAATACCTATGTAGCTCCAAATGATCACCTTTAAAATTGCTGAGCATTTGCATGAAGCTTTTGAAAGACAGGAACAGTTCACAGCTCAAGTACAGTGTCACTTGATTTTAAATTCTTTCCCCTTTTTCTCATCTTTGGCAACAGCTCAGTCCAAATAGATCCAAGAGGATACAGATTCCTGATTTGCAGTGAACATACCATACAACATCAGTTTTCTGGATTAAAACACTCTAGTACATGTTCCTCTTTAGACTAATGGAAATAAATATATCTCCTACTGGCTTCAACAGAGTCCTGTCTGACCAACTTAGTAGCCTTATGTGATGGAGTGACTACATCAGTGGACTAGGAAAGAGCTACAGAGCTGCTTGTGCTTCTGTAAGGCCTTTGACATAACATCCTTCTCCCTAAATTGAAGAGATACGGATTTGATGGATGATATGTGCTGGATAAATAATGGGCTGGATGGTTACACCCAGGGGGTAGTGGTCAATGACTAAATGGGCAAATAGAGATCACTGACAAGTAGTGTCCCTTGCGGGGCCATTTTGGGACCAGTATTGTTTAATATCTTCATCAATGACATTGACAGTAGGATTGAGTGCACCCTCAGCAAATTTGTGGAGGGCACCAAGCCTAATTGTGTAGTTGACACGCCAGATGGAAGGGATGCCATCCAAAGGCACTTGGACAAGATAAAGAAGTGGGTCTGTATAAACCTCAGGAAATTCATCAAGGCCAAGTGCAAGGCCCTGCACCTGGGTCACAGCAACCCATGTTATTACTACAGGGTGGGGAATGAACAGATTGAGATCAGCACGGCCATGAAGAATCTGGGGTACTAATGGATAAGAAGCAGGATATGAGCCACCAATGTGCACTCGCAGCCAAACTGGCCAACTGTATCCTGGGCTGCATTAACTGAAGTGTGACCAGCAGGTCGAGGAAAGTAATTCTCCACTTTTAATCTGCTCTCATGAGACCCCACCAGGAGTACTGCATCCATTTTTGGGGCCACAACAGAGGAAGGACTTGAATCTGATGGATTGAATGCAGTGGAGTGCCACAAAAATAAGAAGGCTGGAGCACCTCTACTGTAAGAACGATCTGAAAGAGTTGCAGCGTAAACCACTGGAACAGGTTGCCCAGAGACGTGGTAAGTGCTCTATCCCTGTAAACATTCAGGGTCAAGTTGGACTGGCCTCTGAGCAATCTGGTCTTGTTGAAGATGTCTGTGCTCACTGCAGTCAGCTTGGACTAGAGGACCTGTAAAGGTCTCTTCCAACCCAAAGTGTTATATGATTCTGTGAATAACTGACTTAATCAAGTTGGCCTTAAGCTGAAGGTGTGTGGGTTTAGATTAGACACTAGGAAAAAATTCTTTGCTGTAAGGGTGGTGAGACACTGGAACAGGCTGACCAGAGAGGTTGTGGTTATCCTGTACCTGAAAGTCAAGACCAGACTCAATAGGGTTCTGAGAAACCTGGTCTAGCAGAAGGTTCTCCTGCCCATGGGAGGGAGTTTGAAACTAGATGATCTTTAAGGTTGCTTCCAACACAAGCCATTATATGATTCTATTTGGTGATTCTATAATCAGAAATGTAATTGGAAATCCTGCCATGGATGTTGAGTTTTGTGGAAGCTGAGATGATGGGAAAGGAGAGATTTACAATTCCTTATGCAACTATGCCTAATTGGAAATTTATGAATTTAGCTGTGTTGTCAAGTTATTGTTCTTTCCCTCTTATCTTGAAAGTTATCTCTGCAAGTCTGACTTTCCTCAGAAAAAAAATAGCAAAAATCCCCTCCAAGAACACACAGAGCAGAAAAAAGAAACACATGAAATTACTGAAAGAACCCTGTTGTGTAAAATACATTTGAAGATAGTGAAAACAATATGTATCTTAAAATTAAGCCAAGTCTTACAGTTCCATGCTTTTAAAAAAAGAGTCTGAATCTAGTTGAAAGAATTTAGTTCAAGTTTCTAAACATTTTGGTTATTTACTTGTTCCATTCATATTCAAGATGGATCCATGTTGTGCTACTTGCTAAATAAAGAAAAATTACTCATTTCCTTAACTGGAGGGGTTTCTAACTAAGCTAAATATTGAAACTAGCATAGTGCAATAAGCAAAACCAAAACATAATAGGATTTTTTAACCTATACATCACTGAGGAATAAAATTCTGTGCAGCAGTTTAATTATTCATGGCAGAAGGAAAAATGAAAACTGTGAAAAGATTTCAGTAAAACCTTTGATTAAAAAAAAACCAACAGAACACAGCTGTGATTTGAGAGCTATTTTACCCTTTTGTTTATTAATGGCCATAGGAGTTTGTTATGTAATTCCAATATACATTTCTTAATTGGTATGGAAGTCACACACACAGTGTCTTGCTGTTGCGCATATACAGTTAAAAAGCAAAAGCAATTTGACCATATTAGGCTAATTTTGCTAGACAGATTCAGTTCATGCTTCAGCTGTCAGAACAGCTTCTGCCTCCATACTGTTAGTGATTTTGACATCCCTTTGAGCAACTGAAATATCACAGATTCAAGGCAGGCTAGATAATGGTGGTGCTTTATTCATAGTGATTTTAAAATGTGAGGTTAGATTAACAAATGTTGGTACTGAAGAATGTTTAGTTTTTTCCAAGCACAGAAATGTTTTGACTACTGTTGCACAACACAGGAAATACCTGATTAAATAAAATTCTTCTGCAGATACATATATGAGTATAAATGAATGCATATAAACTGTACATTTTGAACAATTCCTCTCCAGTATTACCTTTTTGTCATTAAGACCAAGAACATTGCCTTTTGCTTTTGTCACAAACATGATAAATTATCCTAGCCAGCTTCCATCTATCCAGTGAAGAGCAAGCTACAAAATCCAGTAGTTGATATGCTGTTGAAGTATACAGCATGTCTACTGTGAGACAGACATGAGCATAGAATTTATGTTTCCTAAGTTTCCCACTTCAGTCCACAGAAATGAATGGGTCTTCAGCATTACTAAGAAAACTTGCCTTGTAGGAGTCACAGTTAGTCTGTGTCAGAACTTGTAAGCTGTATAATGAATGAGACAAGTCATATGACAACTATTTTTCAAACCTTTCTCCCCGTATATTTGTTTATGACCATGCTGAAATTGTCTTTTTTTGCCCCTAGTCATATATTGGCCTTTAAATTGTATGTCTGACCTTCAAAGTTTTTGCTCTCTGGCTGCTGTTCACCCATTCTTAACCTTGAATGGACTGTAGCAGCCTGGTGACACTGCTGTGATCTGCCTGAAAAGCTGCTATCTTTCTGGATGCAATTTCCTCAGATAAAGAATGCACATGTACATGTATTGAGGGCATGTGAATTTAGACTTTAAACATGTTCAATATGAGTATGCATCTTTACATGTAAGTCTAGTGACTACCTTTTCATCAAATAATAGTTAACTTAAAAAAAATAATAAGGCAAGGATTTAGCCAATTTGGGATTAGAAATATGTCCTGTATATTATTGGTCTGTTTGTGTAATAGATGGAGGTATCTGTAAGCACTCTTTTGGGGTTAACAATTGTGTTTTCTCTGCAAAAAGTGAGTTTGACTTTGGTACAAAAACATTTAAAACTTACATAGTCTTATTCTAAGTGTTTACAAATTTTAATCCTGACTGGTGTCTGTGCAGAACGTCCAAATCACACAACTAGGGTATGTTCACTGTACCTACTAGTCTCCAAAGTCTTTGTTGCCTTTAGGCACATGGGAAATTTTTCCCTCTATCTTTATGTAATACTGCAAAAAGTGGAAAGCCTTCCAGTTGGTGAAACCCTACTTTTTGACATATGCCTGTCAGCAAGGGCAGGCATAGCTTTGCATGTGACATGAAAAAAAAAAAAAAGACCTTTCTTGCCTTGTTTTCATTTTTTCTATAAGAATTTCAAGATGTCAACATTAGCTTCAAGACCAGTTTCCAAATAACTAATACCCACTTCACATATTACACAATGAATATCAGATGATACAAAAGATGACAAAAGTTAAATAACTTTTCAGGAAAACAGCCAATTTTCTATTATTTTCTAAATATATAATTTCAATATTCTGTCAAAAAGCTTACACCTAGTAGAATTTGCCAAAGTGAGAATCAGTTTGGGTTTTTTTTTTTTCAGTTCTGCATGAAACATGGAAAGGTATTTCATTTCAGAATATAGGGACTAGCTTTTCAAGAAAGCTATCTATAAAATGGAGATTAATTCCCAGTTTATAATCAGTCTTTTTCTTTATCAGTCTGTATCTCAGTAAACAAAATTTCATTTGACCCATATTTTTTATGTGCAGGTTTTTCATTTAGTGTTCTGTGAAGTGCAACTCTGCAAAATTCAGCTAAAATATTACATATCTACTTAAAATATTAAGCCATACGAAGGAAAGATGTCAACTGTGCCCTATTTAACTGTACCCTAGAAGAAAGCAAAGCAATTTTAAAAAAATAAATAAATCAGTTTTTCCCCATAAATGTCACATTTTGAAAATTGCTTAGTGTACAGTAAATCATAATACTTATGCTTACTATTTACTAGCAAATTTCTTACCTAAAAAATCCACTCTGCATTCTGGAAGGGCACGCCCACATGGGGAGAGCCCTTCCCAAATCTTTGTGAAGTTTGGCCATACATACATAGTAGTGTATATGGAGATGAAATTTTCTCTGCTAATGGTCTGCCCTACATTAGTTACTTGGAAATTTTCAGCTGAAATCCTTGAGTGAAATCTGAGACAAAATTTAGGAAATCTTTTGGTTACACTGAAAGGTAAAGCAGAAATTTACCAAAGACTTTCCTGATGCATTCCACATTATTGTAGTCAATAAATATTCACCCTTTTATTTTTCAAGCAAACCTTGCCCACATTCAACACACAGGGCAGACTGTGATTGAGTGAAAAATTGTTTAAAAAATGTCTTCATGATATTTAGAAATTAAAAGAGACAACATTTATGATGAAACCCTGACTACCTGAGGCTTGAAGTTAAAGGCTGTCAATCAACTTCAATCACCTAGCTCATTTACGAAGAGCACAAGCCTCTCAAATAGAAGCTGTGGTTTAAGAAGCTGATTGATATCCCACAGGAAGGCCTTCTCTATCTATGTGACAGTAGGCAAAACATGCAAAGTACCATTTTCAGAGATGACTGAAGTAAGACTGAGTGATCAAGAAAAGCTCTGAATTGCAACTTAGAATTCTCAGTCTTTAATATAACAAAACAAAGATTATAAATCTTAAGAGGAAAAAGCCTGTAAGAGAAGGAGGATCTCTAGTGATTAATCATGATATTGACACAACAGTTGTTACCAAATGAGATGTGTTAAAGAGGGTTGGTTATGAATCAGACCCAGATCATAAAAGGAAAATTATCTATGCAGTTGTCACTGCATGCATATAGGTTCTAGGTCTTTGCTTGAGACAAGTATCAGCTTTCATGGGTCATAACTGCAGTATTCCCTTAGATCCTGGTCCTTTGGCTGGCCAAAGGATCCATAGCATCTTTCACAGAAACATGATCATCAAATGGCAGACAAGGAGGGAAAGAGTATGATTTGTACAGAGTTAAGGTGAAACTAGAACTTCCTGTCTTCTTCAGTAATATGGAGACATTCCCAAGTTTAGAAAGAACTTGAGATCCATATTTTCCAAAACAATAAATATTCATCACTGCAAATGAGATTAGTGAAGACCCCTTTGATAGTATGTAGTCTTGTAAGAACTGAAACACGCTAAAAAAAATCAGTTTCTTCATTTATCAAAATGCCAAATGATTCGACATGCTCCTAAATTTACCATCAATCTGTAGGATGCCAATTTTCCACATGTGACTGTTGAATATTATGCATCAGCTTTGTGGAAGTACTAAGAAAATCAGTTATAAAATCTGTAAGAAACTGAATTACTGCTATGAAAATATCAAAATATCTGTGAGGAAATCAATAATTTGGCATTCAGTTCGTACTGTGGGTAGAACGCAGAAAGTGAACTCTAGGATGATAGTGAGGATGAAGATAAAAGATACAGAGAGGAACAGGAAAGGTAATTAGATTCATTTATTCCAGGCACAAAATAAACAGAAATCCTTTGAAAGTAGAATATGTTTACATGGTTAAAAACTAGAAGGTGTAGCAGGAGCAATAGGATAAAATAACCAAACTTAATCCTGGTGTCTTCTAATGTCTGCGAGCTTCATCTCCAACCTTAATACTTTTTAATTCAATATAACTCAGGTTTCTGAATGTAAAATACAGAAAGTGTATGGACTCACATACTGCAATATATAAATATATATACTGTTGCTGTGTATGTCACAGAACCATAGAGTGGTTTGTGTTTGGAAGGAACCTTAAAAATTATCTTGTTCCAACACCCTTGCCCATGGGCAGGGACAACTTCTAGCAGACGAGGTTACTCACTTCTAGGGATGGGGCGCCCACAACCTTTCTGGGCAACCTGTTCCAATGTCTCACCACTCTCACAATGAAGAATTTATTCCTAATGTCTAATCTAAATTTAGCCTCTTTCAGTTTAAAGCCATTATTCCTTGCCCTATCACTACATGGCCTTGAAAAAGGTTGCTCTCCAGCTCTGTTATAGGCCCCCTTTAGGTACTGAAAGGCTGCTGTAAGGCCTCCCTGAAGCTTTCTGTTCTTCAAACTAAACAACTGCAACTTTCTCAGCCTGTCTTCAAAGGAGAGGTGCTCTAGCCCTCTAACCAGCTACGTGGCTTCATTTGGACTCACTGCAACATGTCGATGTCCATCCTCTGCTGGGGACCCCAAAGCTGGATGCAGTACTTCAAGTAGGGTCTCACAAGAGCAGAGTAGAGGGGCACAATCACCTCCCTTGATCTGATGACCATGCTGCTTTTTAAATGAAAACCTGAATAATGCTTACATGTGATGTTCTGAGTTTGAATTAATTTTTTGTTTCAAATATGTATAGTAATTCATATTTTTACAACTCTGGATTTTTGTTTTTATGAAATATATGTGAGATAAAAAAATAAGGTAATGAGAATTTTTTAAGATAATTTGGTGAAAGTTTTAGATTTGCTAAGTGCTACAAGAAAATGCTATATTCATTTATTGTTAGTAAGATTTAGTAAGTTTTCTCCATGAAAGGCATATGCAAGGACTATGAAAAGCTTTTATAGTATCTCAATTAAACCAATCTGTGTTAGCAATAACAATTCAAAAATTAAAAAGCCAATTTCACTGAGCACTCACAGTGTGTGGACAGTGCTGATTCTTTTGTGAAAACAAAATGAATCACTAAAACCCTACCAAACCCAACCTCCTAACCTTTCCAAATTACCTGAGTCATAACCATGGCTTTTTATATAGCTTAAAGGATAATTACTTCACAGTTGTGGACTTTGTTAATTTTATTTACACTTATAATCTAGGACATTTATTGGCTTTAGTTATATATAGATAGAGGGAATTAGTTTAGATTATTGCTTTTAATCAAAGTAAACACTCTCTTAAAATATAAGTTCTACCATATACAGATATTATTAAAAACTTTTGCAGAGTATGGTTTTTAAAAAAATACCAAATTAATTTTATTTTGTTTAAGCATACCATTGCCTTATAAACTAAATGATTATATTTGCAACAGAGTCACAAATTCATAAATGAGAGCACATAGAGATTGAGAATTTAATAAGAATTCTCAAAACATTTCTTAAGGAATATTTCCAGAGCCTTAAGGAAAATTCTATTTTCCTTAAACATATGTTAATATCTAAGGTCATGTTTGCACCTGGGCTACTGTAAAGTCTGGTTGTTCACTCTCTCATACTATCAATCACCATAATACTATGATTTCTGAAACCCTTAGGCAAAACTAAGAAGAACACAAATACATTCCCCATTTCCCTAAGTAGAACTTCTTAGTAGAAGTGGAGAGCTTTGAAACACTAGACCTGTTCAAGTGTTTACCCTCAATGAATAAGCCTGTTCAAGTGTCTACACACATTGAATTATGTTGCTATTGCAAATAATAGTCAAAAACCACATCTAATGAAAATGAGTTTATACTATCAAATTTTCATCAGTTGAAATAATTTTAGAAATCAGTTTTAGACCTGAAGGTTTCTGTTGCATAATAGGAAAACCATGGAGTTGTTCACATACAATAAACACCTCCCATATGGCTAAAGTAAAAATTTGTGATTCAGTCAAATAAGTATCTCTTTTTTATCTCAAAGGTACACTGTGAAGCTAAGCCTTAAAAATATTTCTATTTATACTTCTCCATAGGTGGAATATAGTCTTGTTTCTTTGCTATCCCCTCTTCAAAAGCTGCAAAAGAAAAATTACCAAAGTTGCCAAGTAAGCATGACTAAATCCAAAGTTTCCTGAAAGCAACACAGTATTTTCAAATATAACATTTCTCTGTAAGAGATATTTTACATATGTATGCAAGAAGAGTTAGGTTGAAAAAAAAGATGAAGAATTATTGGCAACTTGGAACAAGACAGAAAAGGCTGACTCATGAAAAATGGCCCTCTGGGAATTCTTCAATTCTGCTGTAGAAATTGCTGCATCAGATATTCCTTCATTGCCATCCTCCTCCTCCTCTAAAGACATTTCATAATAATGGGAACCCTTTTCTAATATTGCCCAAAGACAATCAAAAAGGAAACAGCCTCCTAGGAAGAGAGATTGTACTTTTGTATGGGAATAACTTCAATTCATGCAATGGAAATATCTGCACTAGATATAAAGAAATTAGTTTTACAACTGCCAATAATGCATTCATGAAAACCTGGATTTTGGTAGAAGACTGGATTGAGAAACAAATCTCTCACACAAAGTCTTTTCCATGATGACTAGCACCATTTTCACTGTTCAAAATCTGTGTATAATTCTTTGTTTACCTCAGCAACAGAAAAAACAGAAAGGATATGATAACACAATTTTTTAGGACAATATCTCTGCAGACATAGAATTAACATGTAATTTAGACTGGAATGAAAAACACCTGGTGATCAAAGATAGCCTCTTTTTTTCCAATTATAGTATTGCTGACAATAGTGGTGAAATACTGCCATTTTATCTTGATATAAAAATACTTTATTTCCATCAAAATTTTCATGTTGAACACACAAAAAGTTAATACTTCCAAATATTATTAAGAAATGACTGCTTTTGTCACTTAGCTCTTTCAAAAAAATCTATCAAATTGTTTTCCTCCTTCTAAGTATATCTAGTTCGATATGTTTTATTTCAAAAGGTTAGAATGCAAATACTCTTTAACTACCAAGGAGATGGAGTTTCTGGTTCTTCACATTTGCTATTGGGTTCAAGCAATGGACATAAAGCAAAGAGGAAAATTAATCAAGGTTCTGTAGTAACACTCTCTCTGGCTCTTCATATGAAAATAGTAACATGAGTATATGGAAAAAAAAATAGCAACTAGGCAACAAATTAGGTTGTTGTTAGAACCAGGTAAATATTGCTATCAAATCATGAACAAAACAGCTTGCTTGATTGATTGATTTCCTAGCCAGTAGTTATAAAAGGAGAGAAAAAATTGCCAGATGTACCATCAGCACACAGTAGAAATTGCACCTTGAATGAGTAGAAGTCTTCCCTAGGAGCTGTGGGAACTACAACAGTTGAGGAGAGAAGGCTGCATGCATGAGAGGTTATAAAATGTCCGAGGCTTTGTGCCTGTGTAAATACTTGAGGATGTATAATTTATCTAAGGCAGTCTAAGATATGTGAACAAAAAGTATTCGCAAGGTGAATAGCTAACTGAGAAGACGTAGGTTCTGTTCATACAGCATATACTCAGAGGAGAACTGAGGCATATTGAAGATACTTCCTATGCATATAAATTCGTGAGTGAGTTAAATACAGCAGCAAGGACTGATCTCTGTAGTCCCTTAACTGTTTTTTTTTCAAGGTAGATTAGTGGTTTCTAGACTCCCACCTGCTTCAAGAAGGAAGATCCTGATTGAGCTGAGGAGGTGCAGGAGGAAGCCACAAACCTCTGTAAAAGTCTAAGAAAATACTGGCAAATGCCATGCACAGTAAACACTTTTGAAGAGCTGCTCATGTGCGTGGAATTTTAAAAGCAGAGTATATGAATGATCAGGGCTGGCAAGGTGCATACTTCAGGTTCAAGGGTGCTACTTTAATAGATGCTTTTACTGCAGTACTAGAAGATAATTTTGCTGCATATCAATTTGTACAAGTAAGCACAAGTGTCTTCTCAAGAACCAGTACTTATTCTTAAAAAAATATTTTGATTGACATTATAACTAATGAGCACATAGGGAAAATGTAACAAGAAAATAAACTGACACACTGCAAGCTTCAGAAATTTAATATTTCTGTCACAAGTCTAAAACAACTAGGACATGGACTATTTCATCTACTTTTTACTACTGTCTTCACATATAAAATTTAAGTTTTATTTGGTATGATATTTCTTCATTCAAAGACCTGAAGTACTGTAGCTCATACATACCATTTTTTATTTGTTTTGAAACTCTCTTTTTACCTCTAATCATTAACCTCATAGAATAAGTCCAAACTGTGAAGAGGAATTATATTGGAGGAAAAGAACAAATGCAAATGACTTATGAAAAGGAACACCGAAGCTCTTGGAGTGTCCTGAAAGTCTGGGTCTGGATTTCAATGCCTGTACAAAAAGCATAGGATTTTCCTTCCTATCTGTCTTAGATGGACAGAGAGATTTTTTGTTTACTGAATGCAAGGAAAATTCCATGTAAAAAGAAGCCCAAATATGATATACTTAAGGAAAAATGGCAGCCTGTTGATCCTGCAATTTAGAATCCAATAAGATGTCAGAACATTACTCACAAACACGAGAAATCAGTATATGTTTGATTAATGGTTCTAAAGAATTGAAATGAATAGCAAGTAGAAAAGTGGTTTAAAGAAATTTAAAGAAGCCACAAGTGCTCCTGTGACAATAATCACCACATTTTCATACAAATGGAGTGGCAGTGGAACTGTGATTATGTGAGGCAATGATATAAATTTTGTTCATAAAGACCTTGAAATATTCTGTTAAACACTTTAAACACAGAAAGTGTATCTTATTAAGACACCAACATATATACGTCTATAAAACTCTCAATAACTGCAATAGGCTTTAGAACAGAGCCTGTGAGACTTATGTATTGTGAAATCATCAACAAGTTACAGAAGATTCTGAGGTTCCTTTACAGAAAATAAAGATCCTCTTGCTTCTCAGAGAAAGTCCTTCATTTCTGAAATGCCTACTTGACTGAGAACTTTCATCACAAAAGTGTGAAGAAAATAAATCTCTGCATATGTCCTTTACATATAGTATACTTTTCAGACTAGATTATTTTAAACTAGAATGAGAACAAATTCCTTTTCTAACCATAAGACCTACAGAAGTATCTAGTCAAACCATGAATATCTTTATTTAAGGCAATGCTCAAGACCTTATTTTTTTCTTGCAGCCTATTTCTCCCCATTTAGACAGGCCAGGAAGGATTGTATAGGGTGACAAAGAACTGCTCTGCTTTCTCATTCTGATAAGGTACTTCCAGAGCAGAAATTTAGGTCATGTAGGAGAAGAGTCAATTATTGTACAGAATGTCAGCAGACTTTCCTTGTATTCATTATAGTAGTTAGCACACAATGTCAACAATTTACCTCTGGGTAATTACAGCTCTTGAGGAAGAAGACATAACCCAGCAATCAGAGACTGCTCTTCTGTGATACTTAGGGATTATGTAGTTGCTTGAGTGTGTATATGATGTTTTGATCAGGAGAAAAGTACCATTTGTGCTTGTTTCCAGTTTATTTTACTCACATTTTTATTTTAGTAATGATTTTACTTAGTTTGATCTGAGAATACTTTGCAGATTCTTTGCTTTTTCTTGTTTTTCCTGTGTTTTCTGCGCAAATTAAACCAAAAGCTAAAGATCTAGGTTAGAGTCACCAAGATTCAACCTTTGACGGTTCAGCATTTGGAAAGCAGGAGGCAGAGAAGAGGAGGCTCAAGGTGACCTTATCACTCTTTACAACCTCCAGCAGGGAGGAAGGTCAGCCTCTTTTCTCAGGCAACTGATGATAGGGCAAGAGGACACAGTCTTAAACTGCACCAGGGAAGGCTTAGGTTGGGCATTAGGAAGAATTTCTTCACAGAGAAGGTGATTAAACATTGGCATGGGCTGTCCAGGGAGGTGGTGGAGTCACCAGCCTTGGAGATGTTTAAGGAAAGACTGGGTGTGGCACTTATTGCTATATAGTTGACAAGGTGGTGCTTGGTCATGTGTTGGACTCAATGATCTCAGAGGTATTTTTCAACCTACTTGATTCTTCTGTGATTCTGTGATTTTTTTAAACAAGCAGCATACACATCTAATAACAGAGTGACAATTACATGCTATTTTTAAAGGGTATGCATTCTGTGAACACAGGTATCACAGACACACAGCTTTGAGGTCTGCCATGTTATCTGACCACAAAAGCTCCAACCTTGAAAAGTTTTCTTCTGTATTATGATGCTACTTACAAGGAAGTAATGTGTCTCAGGTTTGGCCTAGCTTTTTTACCAACCCTAGACTTTCTCCTCCCTCCTCCCAAAACCTTCCCAGCAAAGGAGAAAAAAACTGCAAAGAGAAGAACTCGAAAGAGACTGAACTGACTTAAAAAGGAAATTATATTTTCTAACATCCACAAACCACCTATGCAATTGTACACACTAACACACTATGTGGGGCCCCACCCCAGAGGGCCCAGAGGGAAAAGGGGGCAAAAGACAAAAACTGATTAACAAGAAATAAGGAGAGACCAACCGAAACCCAAACAAATGAAACAGACAAATACAATTAAAGACTTCAGGAAAGGAGAACAAGCATGGAACAATCTCACCCACGTCCCAGGCTAGGGAGACCAACAGAAACAGAACAGACCACCCAGGCTTCTCCTACTCCCAGCTCCTGGAAGAAGGAAAACTACCACCCCTTCCTATCTCCCCTCCTCCTCCGTTATGTAGAAAACACGTGTGGAATACTTTGTAATGTCCAATTCCTCAGCTATACTGGTTACCGAGGAAGCCATGGATCAAACCCATTACATAATGTTTTTTGGTGATCTGGTAATACAGTGGCTGTTGCAAAGCAGATAATAAAGCCTTGAGGGTGTGGTGGCTGACTGATTTCACCTGGAAAACAGAGCAACCTTAATTTCCCAGCATAGCTTATTATGGACTTCAGTTTGGAGTGAAAAATAGTTGACATGCTTTACAGATCTAGACTGGAAGAAGAAATTAAGTATGCTGCATCCATGTAAGTAAAAACTATGTAAGCAAAAGCAAACATATTTTCTCTCATTCATTCTACCATATGTGATGTTGGAGAACAGATGCTCTTCTAAGTATAGCAGTCATTAAAATGAATTCTTATTTACTGGGCTGACCTTTCTTTGAATTTATTTATGAAGATAATTTTCTTGTTTTGGCATAATTTTTAATTTACTCTAGAGAGAGCAGTAGATGATGACATTTCTGTTTTTAGCAAAGCCTAAACTTATCCTTGAGCTCTACAGTTAGTCAGGTGATATTATAATAAACTTCATATTTGTTCTTCTTGGTGTATATATATCTTTTACAACTCTATGTACATAAAGATAGATAGTCTCCTCACAGTAAGGCTTAACAATCTTCCCATTTTATTAAATAATGAAGAAATCTGCCATTGGGAAAAAGCTACAAATGGTTTTTCAGGCATATTTTAAAATAATTGTTACATCCTCATGGCTTATAGCTATGATTGAAGATTGAAGGTAATTTTATAATGCACATTCTATTATGAGCAATGTCAATATTTTTACTCAGAGGTGAAACTCCACATTTGTAGGAAAAGCATACCTTCTTCGACAGTTCTTTGGATGCTAAACATGCTTCTGGTGTACATGAATACAGATTTTGCCTTTACATTTGAGGAAATAAATAATTGATACTCATTCAGTTTGTCTTTCTACTGTGAAGGGCATAAATAACACTATTTATCCCAGTGCAGACCTTGCTAATAATATGTGGCATAAAAAAAAGATAAGGAGCAGAAGGGGAGTCCTTATGTTGTCTCTTACTTTGTTGTAAGACCTTTTACTGACTTTCAGAAAAAACACAGTAAAGAACAGTGTAGTCCAATATTTGATTGCAGGATAGCAGACATTGATCTGCTATGTATATGTCTGCCATTTTTTTTCATTTCTGCAGTAAGTTGCTGTGTGCATTTTTTTCTATAAATCTCTCAAAGGCTGGTTGCTTTTTACTTGGAAATGGTTACAGTCATCAATCATTTTTTACAAATGAAAGTTTCTGGTAGAATGTGTTCTATTCCAGCTACAATTACAAGAATGAAACATAAGTTGTTCAGCAGGGACAAAAAAAAAGCCAACAAACCATTACAAAAAATATCATTTACTATACTTACTGTCAATAACATAGCAAGAAATAAGAAATAAAGAAGCAAGGGAAAGCAAAAATGCAAGAGCAGCAAAAATTTCACCATAGACTGAAACTTTAACTGCCTGAGATACAGTGAGGAATAATATTTATATGATTGATCTAGGTCAAACCAAATAACTTTCAATCGTTTTGAAGTGAATGTCTAATTCTTAATAACTTCCCCTGCTTACTGGTTCTTTGAGAAGATTTCAGACACTAAGCCATTTTTGATGAAGAGGTATATATTGAACTCAGAGAGATGGAACCAGAAAAAGACTATGTCAACCATGAGACTAGCTGGTAAAGCAAAATTGTTATTGAAGAGAAATAACCAAAGAAGGAACAATGACTGGCATCAGATGTGCTCTCCTCTCAAGAAGGTTTTCTGATGAGCTACATTTGGCAGTATAGTCTGTATAAAGGATGTGATGCCTGAGTTTTTACTCTCTGAGCCAAAATAGTGAGGATGCTATCAGAAAAAATGTTTTGCATTATTTGTTTTGCAATTCTAAATTTTCAGACTTGGTGTTAGACACCAGATCAGAGACTATTAGGGGTTGGTGTGTGTGTGAGAGGGGAGAGGACTAGCCACGAGCACAGTGCCCACGTGGTCAGCCCAGATGGCCACCAAGGTTTGGCCACATGGCATGAAAGTCACATGGGGCACCTGTCAGTCAATGAGCTCTGCCTGGTAACCTGCCCACACCACACCCCCAGAGCCTCCAACTGACTGTGGCACCCCTCTCTGTGGCCAAGGGGACAGTGAGTGGTCAGTGAACCAAAAGTCTTGCCTGGGGGGAGTCACCACAGTAGATAAAAAGGCATGCGCTTTGCCCTGGCCTGCTCTCCTGGAAGCTGTCAACATGTAACATTCCAGTGGTAATTACATGTTTCTCTCCTCTTTTTCTCCCTTTATTCTTTCTTCTCTTAATCTCACTTCCTTTATTCTTTTCTTTCTCTTGTGGGTAACTGAAACCTGTGTTTTCTATATCTAACTTAACTTGCAAGTATTTCACTGAAATTCTGTTAAGTTTGTGTTTCCTGGGTGTAACAGAGATTCCCTACTATAGCAATGCTTGCTAGTCTCAGTAATCTGTTGTAACGCTTTTGTGAAGTTGCACATTATTTCTCATGCCTATTTTCTCACCAAATTAAAAGAAATCTCTTAGAGAAAAAATGTGTAGCTTTTTCTCCTGATACGAACTCAAGAAAAAGAATCGAAAGGCTTTGCCAGAGTATGTGTGAGCAAAATCTCTTCAAGTCTGAAATTAAGGTGAACACCGGTAAAGCTTGGAGCTTCTGGACCAGGGTGTAACTCATAGTATAACAGGTATCAACAAAAAATTCCTGTATAATTCCTTTTGTACTTTACTTCTACATTTACTGAGCAACTCCTTTCAAGCAGGCCATGATCATAGCTTGATAGTTGCAAGGACACAAAAGAGTGACAATAATGACCTGGATCACTGCCTCACATTCTATAATTTTTTTAGCAAATTTGGATGTTCTTCATACAAATTGATCTTTTGAGAGGAAAGATAATAGTTTGGTAGTTGATATAAGCTAGACTCCTTTGAAACTGTGTAGAAAATTTCTGAGTTTAAAATTTCTACTGCTCAGCCAGCCTGTGCTTATTAGCAATCATCATCATCATCACCAGGCTTCGCGAATGAAGCTTTGGGCAGGGCTCTCCCCACGCGGGTGTGCCCTTCGAGCCTGCACAGTGGATTTTTTAGGTGAGGCACAGCATGCACAGAACTGACCCCACCGTTTAAATCCTATGGTTTATCTGCCACGGCCGAGTGAGCTTGGACAGTGACAGTGAAGTCCTCAGACCTAGAACCTACAGCCCCTGGTATTCCAGGCGGTCTCCCATCCAAGTACTAACCAGGGTTGACCCTGCTTAGCCTCTGAGATCTGACAGGATCAGGATTCAGGGTGGCATTTAACTGTCTTTTTAGCAATAGCTGGAAGAAAAATGGTGTGTGTAATTCTTTGTGTCACTATACCTTCACGTACTTTAAATAATCTGTAATCCAAATGAGCCCTATGTTGCTTTTCTGGTTTGAAGAGGTGAGGACTGTGATGTGGAAGGATGGTATTTTGGAAAGGGTTTTTTCCTTTCCCTGATTTCCAATGTTTGGCTGAATACTGATGTACACCAGTCAGAAAAGGCTCACTTTAATTTCTGAATGATGGCACCCAAAAGGTTTCTCCCTAGCTGGTGGGATGAGGGTGAACCTTGCAGCAAATCAAAGGAATTATAGAAGTGATCTCTTCCTTAGCTCCAGGGTGAGTGTAGCTTGGCTGTGCCTGAGATCAGACCTTGTGAATACCTCAGAACAGATGCTTTAAGCAGGGACCTAAGTGAGTATTAGGATTAACTATCTATAGTAACTCACTTCTACTTTCATAATACTTCCTAAGCTTCATGTTGCCTTTTCTGTTTAGTCTAATGAAGTAATGAATTTAGTAGCAAACACTTAAAACATCAGTTACTATTCTAATTTGTATTGAGCAAACCTCTGTTATGCCTTAAAACCCAAACGTTTGAGTCAACTTCCTCCATTTTGATTTAATAAAGACAAAATGGAAAAAGAGAGAGTATTAAAAATGTATTTTTCTCTCCTAAGCTTGAATCACAGGTTCAAATTAAAAATCAATAATATAATGACAATGCAAGGTAGATTTCTTAGTCCTTGATCTAAAGAATAAAATTTTTTCACAAAACATTTGTAAAGAAATATGAACTTTCAATATGTAATCAGTAGGAAAGCATTCAGGTCATTCAGAAATATTTTAGAAGGTTCTCCTTTATTTTGTCTCCATACAATAAGATTAGCCTCTTTGCAAAGTAATATCAAAACTTTCACAAATACATCTGCTGTCCTTTACTGTGAAAAATAGTTCAACTGAACAAATTTCCTCAGCATTCAACTTTAAAATTTGCTACTTCTTTTTTGGAGAAGCCGCCCATGATGGAGACCCTGCTGATTTTTTCCATCTCTGTTGTTTTTTGCAGCAACACTCCCATCCCACTCCCCAAATATCAATATCATTGTTCATTTAAAACATTATTCCTCATCTATTTAAAGCGTAAGCATCTGCTGAATAGTTTGCTTAATCAAAAATTGATTATATTGTGTTTATTCAATAAAAAATACAATCCTTCTTGATATTTAAACAATTAAAACTACCTGATTTTATTTTGCAGAGTAGCTTTTCCTCTGGTTGTACCAAAATAGCAGCAAGAGTTTTACAAGAGGACTCTAAGTTGTTTGGTAATTCTAATGTAATTTTGATCAAATAGAATTTATACCTTAAACTTACTATGTAAATCTGAAAGCTCTCAGGTAGATTAGAAGAAAAGTTGTTACCAAAAAATGAAACACAAACTCTATTATTCCACTTTGCAACCTATGCAAAGTACTATTTCTTTTATTACTGGGTCAGTGTTGCTGGATTTTTTTTTCTGTGTAAAACAGCTCAGTAAGAAATACTTTATCGAAACAAAGATTTCTGCTTCACTAGCATTAATCAGATGGGGTAAAAAGACTGTACCATCAAATCTAGAATAATGTTTACAAAGAGAACATTACACAGTAGAGCCACAGGAAAAAAAGTTTTTTATAAAAAGCTACCTTTCTGAGATTATATATATAGACACACAGATAAACCTTACAGTATGTTTTCAGGATTATTTTACTATTTTTGTGCACTTTGATAGAAGGAAATCTACATTACAAATTTCTAATGATACTGAAATCCTATTTTTATTGCACTGATAAAAAATGCCCCAGATGATGGACCAAAAAAGTATAAAGCATTATCCACATATCTTGGAAGAATCATGACTTCTTTAGACTAGCTCACACTTCAGGGAAGTGAACAAACTTTTATTCCCTCTGAGATATTCTTAGGTTTGTGAGATGTTTTTTCCCTTTCTGCACAAAGCATTGCATTAGGATTTAACACATGAATTTGACTAGTTTTCTTGGATTATTCATAATAAACTCACACATCTGTTCCATTGACAGAGTCCACTTGTTCCATTTATTCTGCAGGAAAAGACATTCCATAAATAATAACTCAGTTCATAACTCTTAAACTTAGCCTATGTACTAACTTTTCATTGGCTTAAAAGTTTTGCTTTATTTTAATGTAACTAAACAAATCTCAGGAGAGTTGTGCAAACCATTATATTAACCTTTTTTAACAACATTCTAAAACATAGTAATGATTTCTTGTTTTAGGAAACACTCTTAAATAGAGATGCCTATAAAAATGTCAATAATTATGTGATCTGTAATTGCATAGGAAAAGGTACTGGAATTTGCAAGCATAGCAGTTCACTTAAATACTATACATGACACCAGGATATTTACAGTGTAAAATGTTGTAAGATCATCCATCCGTTCATTTCAGTTCATTCACTTAAATTAAAATTTGCATTAGCAATGTTCTAGCATAAAAACCAGTTACCTTCTACTTGTAATAGCCCTTCCTGCTATATTTTAATGATAATTTCTAACACTCAGAACGACCTCTGACTTTTTTCTGAGCCATCTTTCTCCTTTTCTGGGCCTCCAGTGTACTAATCCTACAGAATGCAGGAAGCTAATTTCATCTGCTGTCTCTAGTTTTAAGAGTAACTGACTCACCACCTGCCTCAGTGTCGGGTACCTTCGTGTGATGAGATGTGAAAAGTAGCCGGCAGAGGGACTATGAGAAGGAACTGAGAGGACACAGCAGAAGTCCTGAGTCTTGTGCACACTCTCCTATGTCTTGTTACCCATCTACTTAGGGGGAGAAGGGATTTTGTTGACTCACTATTCTTCTCTCCCCACTATTGGAACAACTGCCAGGATGCCCTGTGGTTCTGCTGTAGTATTATCACAGATACAGTTTTTATCTACAGAGACAAGGAATTATTCTCTTTAGGTGATACAAAAGCTGCATAGATATTTTCTTACCTTACCACCTCAATTGGTCTCAGGTAAATTACTAAATTAAGGACTTCAACTGCTAGATACATTTCATGTAAATGTAAAATAACTGGTTCATCACCTAAATATAAAGCAACATAAGGATATAGGCTGCAATGCTTTTTCCAGGATGTGGTTTCTGCTAAATCAAAGGAGAATGACTCAGACATGTAGATTGCAGGTACTGTCAATAACTTCATTAAATTACTTTAATACTTCAAACATATTTTCCAGAAAATTTTCTACATCCAGGGCAGTATAAGCTAACCATCTCTAACATGTTATCTATAATCAACCTGTTATATGATTTCTGTCTCTGATACACTATTCTCTAGACTTAAATTGCCAACCCCCCCCCTTCCCCCGCAAAAAACCCCACACAACACATTATTATTTATCTATGAAATGCTTAAAATCTGGAATTAAAAATCATAGTAGTTTCTTCTGTTTAACTATCTAAACTTAATATTGGGATTCATGCTCATATATTAATAGGAAATACTGCAGCAAGTAGCCCTTTGTTTTCTGACAGATGGCGGTTTCTCAGTCAAAAGCCACCTAAATACACTCCTGCTGCATGTTTAAAAATATTATTCTAAATCACTGTTAAATATTTATGGAATTAAACTCTTTGGAGTTTCTTATGTTTCATTTCTGAACTGAAAACCAGCATACTTTGAACTGATGTTGTAGTCTATTGTTTTTAAAATTCCAAGTATTTGCATTGTACATTTAATTTTTTCAGCTGATGACAAACAACATTAAAGCCTTATCTAGATTTGCAGAGAAGATGTTTTGTATTCTATTTAAGGTCCTATTTTGCTCACTCTTAGGATGGGAATTAGAAAACACAGTTATATTGAAATATTTTTCATTGATACTCAATAACTGCATATTTCAAGTTGTAAAAACACACTGAAAAAATAGTGCAGTTTTAAAAAAGTCTTTAATTACACAAATTCAAATAGGAAAGAACCCATTCTTCAATTTTATACATAGTATTATGGTTTTTCAGACAACTCCTTTCAAATTACTTCGCTCTTCTGCATTTATAGAAGAAAACTTATATAGTGAGTAGTTTACTTGAAAAGAAATAAAGCAACAGGTTGTAATCTAAAACTAAAGTGGTGGAAGAGGTGATGAAGCAATTTCAAGTTTTAAATATAAGTCAACTGACAATTCACAGGAAAAAAAAATCCAAGACTATTTCTTGAAGAAGAAAGTAACAATACCTATTTATGCGAATAAACTTCCAAGTAGCCTATAAATTCTGATGATTTTAGGTAGGAAAGAGAAGATAATTTTCTGAATCTGACAGTTATTACTGGACTTGTTAGCAATGTAATGTTCCTTTAGGTTAAGCTATTGGCAGACATTCCTCAGTAACTAGGCTATAAAACAGCAGAACACTGAGGCTTGATTAAAACTTAAAAAAAAAAAAAAATAAATAGGAGTTTTCAATCACTGACTTTGGGAAGACTTTCATTTTTTAGATGTTATTAACTACAGTGCCCTGAAACACTGCAGTACCCCTATTACAGAGATTATTATGATGCTTTTACTAAGTTTCCTGTTGGCAGATGAACATTTCTTTTAGATGCTGTAAGCATACCTTGAAATGATAGAGCTAATGCAAGCTGGTTAGAATAACAAGCAGATTTTTTACTTTTTTTTTACAAACAGGCCTATAAAACCTCAAATTGTGTATGCACAATCACCTTCAGATTTCCTGGATTTGTAGGGCTCTAATTTTTTTCTTTTTTTTTGGGGGGGGGGAGGGGAGTGGGGAAGGGGGAAGAATAAGCCTTTATGTATACAAATATTAGAATTTACATTAAAAAACTCATTAATTTCAATGTTGTAAATAGTTCTCTAGTTAACATGCCCAAACTTTAGCACACTTTAGCCTATACCTATGTCATAGGGAATTTAATGTATCTTTGTTATGTATCTTTTTAGTCGTGTACCATGTTTTAATGCACAGATTTCTTTTTATGCGAGCATCTCTTCTGTCTTCATCTAGCAACTTTTAGGAAAAAAAAATATGCAGATGGATTTCTGCATTTTCACAAAAAAATTGTTCTTTTTTATGCAATGTATAAGAGTAGTAAGAGTTTTTGCCCACTGACCATAACAACATTGACAACTTGCAATGAAGTGGGATGATAAAAGTGAAATATCAACAAAAGGAAAAGAAAAAATATTTTATCAGTGGATTTTTAGACATGTAGGCATATGCATGTGTCAAGTCCTTAACAATTTTCTATCAGCTTGTTACATAAATATGTGGCACTGATCATGCCAGAATCACCATTTTGATTTTTTTGGGGACAGATGGAAAAATTCAGAGGTCACCTTAGCAGTCTTCAAGAAGGTAAATTAAATCTTAGATTGAACTCGCTCACGTCATTATGAGTAAAGGCAAACTGCAGACAAACTTTTGCACATCTAGCATGTGAAAGTTATCATTGCTTCTGTCTCCCAGCAGTTTTGTTCTAAGTCTTTTTAGTTGGGTAAAACAAATTTTGGTGATCAGTGTACATTATGAACTGCTGAGAGACTTGCTCTTTCTTACTGTTACATTGTCTCAGGTAAAACATGGCAAAAGAGTTTGAATTACATGTGGATTACAGTTACTATAAGCAACACATTAATAGTTATGAATTTTATCACTGGTGGCAGCAGCTTCACTATGGCAAAAGCATCCTTACTCAAGATTACATGTACTAGATGATACTGATGAGGCCAGAACCAGAGTACTGCATGAACATAAATTATTGTTTTCCTTGTGAATGAAGAGAGCCCCATAGCATGAAGCAGTGGGTTTCACTGCCTTAGGAGCTTTTCTGATCCTGACTCCAAAATCTTTCTCTAATGCTTTTGTTTTCCAGATTTTCTTCAGCATAGAGTTTTAGGAATATAGAATTCCTATGTTGCATATACAGGATGCATTATAGAAAAGTTTCCTTTTAAATACTGTCAGGAGAAGTGAGTACAACCTCCCTGTGACCGAGGAAGATGCATATGTAGTTATTGCTGTACTTTGAAGAGCTGCTCAGTAGTTTCTGGAACAAAAGGCAGTTCAAGACAAGAATTGGTTGTAGCATATATGGAACTGATAATTTAGAATTTCAAGCTAGAGAAACTACCTTTACAAAAAGTGACTTAAAATGAATTAACAAGCAAATTTCACTACCACTAGTGAAGGAGAATGGCACTGTTGGCAAACTTCTGGGTCTCATTATTACAAACATAGAAGCAGAATTTGGGGTGTTCTTTTAGAAATTAGCTATTAAACGTGTCATCTTGTAAATTATAGCACATTGTTGAATGAGTAACAGCAGATTGGTTAAAAAACTGGAGTAAATCCAATGCACCAATGGCTTTCTGTCAATCCATCAAGTCACTTAAAGTGGAATTTGCAAAGTTCTACCTAGGATCTGGTTCTGTTCAGTATTTTCATCAATAGCTTGAATATATGAAATAAAGGAAATGTGTGCAGAAGAAACAAATCTGGGAGGAAGTATTAATTTTTGAAGGACAAAATATGGATAAGACATGATAAATTACATGAACTTTGATCATCAAAATTACTTTTGATAAAAATAAATATTAAGTACTACATGTAACATGGAAAATCAAATGCACAAATGTTGAATTAAAACTTGGGTACACAACAGCACTGCAGATAAAAAGGTTTGCAGTTTGGGTCAGTCAAAGTCCTTGAATATGTCAACAATTGTTGTCTTTTATCTAGTAAATAGAGTAAGTCTCTTCTGTCCTTCTTTATTGAGCTCTCTGCCTCAGAGCAGACTAGCTAATTTTTGTGCTCTGGAGGCCCATACACCATCACATCACTTCACAAGCATTTGGTTCTTCCATGGCCGTTTATAGGATTCTACTTAAACCAGTGTGATTCATTACAGACTAAGATAGACAAACTCAGTGCAGTTGATAGGGTGGTTTTTCCATGCACTACTAATGGGCTGTCAAATTGCTATTACAGCTTTATACAAAACGCTTCCCTCTTTTAAGAGAAGAACAAGGTAAAGAAAAGAGCAACAGCCTTTCAAGTACCTTCTTTCCAGCTAAAAGTTCAGTAGAAATTTGGGGTTTAGACTACTTCTGTCAATGATTTTGTGTCAGTAGGCAAAGCAACCATAATGCATGCATGATAGGCAATTGTAATACATTTAACAGTGCTGAACATGTGGATCATTGTGGATATTATACTTGTTGCATTTAGACATATGGATCGACAAGAACAAAAAGAAAAACAAACTGAGGTGACTGAGACAGAATGGATAAGGTATTTCATGTTTTATATCATCATCTGAATATGAAGTTGTGCTAACTTTCCATGAGATTTGGATGGCTGCTCTAGACGCAGAAACTATCATTGGATGTGATTCTTTAAAATCTATATTATACAAGGTTTTAAGTTCATTTGAACTTTTAGCTTGCTAAGTACCTTTGCACAAGATTTCTAAAATGCTGTTTAACATGCTTTATCAAGAATTTCAATGGACAAAAATTTTAGCAAGGTGAAGAGCACCTTATATATAGAAATGTACTGAGGAAGAGACGTAACAGTCACACCACTTGATATAACCTGTCAAAACTATTCAGAGGCCTTGAAGCCTATCCAAGGAGGACAGAGATGACAAGGAAGACAGAGATGAAGATGAAGGTGTAGTCATTTTGAGACCACTGACTCAAATTTGGGAGGCATGGTGAGGGTGGTATGATGAAAGGGACAGTTTTGGGGACATGTGTAACCAGTGAGGTAATGTCCAAATATTGTAATTAGAAATGGAATGTTTTAATTAGAAATGGAATATTATAATTAGATGGTAGTATAACATTGTAAAGGCCTATGCAAACAAGGTGTGCAATATATTTTTGTCCACCAACAGCACCATAATTAAAGAACTGCTTTTTGCCTTTCAATACTCAAAAACTCTCCAGAGAATTATTTCTCCACTTTTAGGTAACAGATGTTACCCCCAAACTCTACCAGACCATGACAGCATTTATGCTTTTCTTTCCCGGATTTTATCTCTGTTCTTTAACTAGAGAAACTATAAATGCCTTCTTCTAGCTTTGTCCTTAAATAATTATCACTCACTGCATGGAAATATTTGAAACCTTTCCTAGGGATATCATCCAGGCTCATCATGGTCCTACTGGGAAAGAGAAGAGAATCAACACAATCCCATGCAGAACATGTGGGAATTGCACTTCTGAAGAAGGACGTAGATTCATAGGAAATGATCCTATAATATTTGAAAAAAATAAAAGAAGAGACAAGAAATGGAAAAAAGAGTAAAGTTTGTAAGGAGAGATACTTAGGAGCTGAAATAAAGTTTTTCTTTTTTCTTTGAGATGTTATTCTCAGTCACCTTTACTCCTCTTTCACGCCTTTCTCCCCTCTCTTGCTGCCTCCGTCCTCTTCCTCTCCAAAGCAAAAAGTTTTATGAGAAGACAAACTTTAGCAAAGTTATTCTCAAGACCCAGTAAACTTTTCCATACTGGTGGTGATGAGTGAGTCACAGAAAATATGTTCAACTACACATTCAATAGATACAAAAAAACAGAATTGATTTTCTTTAGGGAAAACTATGGGCTATTTAGGTTTGGTGGATGTTAGGAGAGCAACAAGAGTAGGTCTAACTACTGCTAAGTCACTGGAAAAAGAAAACATTATAATAAAGTAGAAAAATAAAGCAAAATAAAAATTCCAGGGTCAGAAGCCTTGCTTTCCCAGCAGTGACTGTTCGTGTTGTTACTTCAGCAATCTCTTTTCCCGTTGAGAAAATTACTATGTATTCCAGAAATGTGCCCACATTTTCTAATACTGCAATATACAGTATTGACTTTATAACTTCTGAACCATTTTCCTCCCAGTCTTCCCTTTTACTTCATACTGGGTTTTGTAGGTTTTGTTAACAGCATGAGAAAGAAATAATTATTACAGTGCTAAGCATCTTTTTTCGTTTGGAGCTCCATGGCAGCTGCAGGTACAAAGCGCCCTTAAGGAACAAAATCCAAAGTGATTCTAGTCAATCAGTAGTTTCCCAGTTGCTCTCATTTTGTTTCTGTGAATTTAAAAGATATCAGCATGGAAGATAAAAATAATTTAGAAAATAATGATGTTGCAAGCAATTATACTAATATTGCTTACTGAGCTTTAAATAAAGAATTTTCTTTAGTTGGCTCTCCTTTTGTATTTTATCAGTTTGAGGTTTCTTCAAGTTCATTTGTTAAAATTTTCCAGTCCTAAAATGTTAATTTCTCTGTATTCAATGTCATTTTGACACTTAAGTAGTTTCTTGGCCTTACTTCAAAAGTTCTTGCCTAAGAACACACAAAACTTCCATGGTCTTTTTGTCCCAAGACATATTCATTCACCCAGAATGCCATAGAATAATTCACATACATAGTCAAGGTATTTGATTCATTGAGAGTTCTGTGCAGAAAGGGACTCTATGTGGCAAATCCACAAAGATAGCATGGCAATTATCTAAACTTTTCACTGTTTATGTATTTTAGCAAGCAAAAGCATTAATGGTCTCTGAGTTCAACATTTTAAATTTTTGAATCAAAGTGTTCATAAAATTAAGAAGATAAGTATTTACAGAAAAGGGGAAAATAAAAGGAATAAAGAAGTCAATGTTAATTTCAATTGTTAATGTTCTATAATTGCCACAATTTTTCTTCTGAACAGTACTGATTATGTTGAGCAAAAACTAGATGTTAGATTAAGCTTTAAATGACTGCATTTTGTCTCTGAATATGACGAATTCTTGGGAAATCGTACGTGTTCAATAGAAACGCTGATCATAGAATTGCAAAATTTCATTTAAAAAAATGTTTGAAATTTACATCTTCTGGAAATCAGGGTATCAGTAATCCTTGTTGTTTCTGTTTTGCTTTAGTTTTTTATTGAAAGCGTCAAAAGAAAATGGTGTCAGCACTTTATAAATACCAACATTCTGGTGATACATATTGAAAGAATTTTAAGGCATTGTTTTAATAAGATTATTTTCTCGTGATTTTCCTTGTGGATCTTTTTTCCTTCCACTTTTGAATACAGCAAGGCCTTGCTTCAAACGTGAATGCAAGAAAGCAATAATGGCAAAAGAGAATGGTTGTTCTCCTCTTGCCATTCTTGAGTGTGTCCTGGTCCATCTCAACACTACCCTAGTGTAACAGATCTGACAAATGTTCTCACACTCACAGAGGTTTGTTAAAATAAGCAGAGTTGTTTCCTCGCAGCCTAAAGACCCTACTCATCTATTCTGATCCCCAAAATTCCCATGCACATTCACCATTCATGCTCATATCCTTTCATACTCACATTTGCTTAGCTAGAGAGAGGGAATTGTACCATGATCTACCATAGTTATCCTATTATCCAGAAAGGTTAAGGTGACTTCTTTTTAGTTAATAAGGAAAGTAAAAACATGATGTTGCTGCTATGTTGTTACACTGATAAGTCTAGGATGCTTGTTAGTCAATGAAATATTAAGTTACAATTTCCTAATGGAATGAATATATCATGATATATTATATTGTTAAATCATTACATCATGTTACAAAAACCTATCACAAGGTTATTTAACTAAAGGGTGTTATGGAGTTAATAAACTTCTTACACTGGTAACTAAATTAAGTGATCTTTTTCTATTTCATATATTCTTCATTTCCTAACTACGGCATAATCTTGTGATTAAGAAATTGTTGCTTGGAAGCTTACATATCACGGTCCAGAACACTACTTTTCTGCAAGATTAAATTAAATAATTGCTTTACTTCCAGCAGTAATGCTAACCATAAAACAATCACCTTATTTCATTGTGGAGCAATTATTTTTGTTATTCTCAGTAACAGATATAAAGGGTTGCATCTAGGTTGGTTTGTGTACCATTGCCTTAATAATTTTTTTTGTTCTATGTTCATTGTCTATGGTTTAAACCTCACTGATCTTATCCATGAAACTGAAAGAATATATTTTCATTAAGAAATACTGTACCACATAGGCAGAAATATTTTGACTTTCACTTTTAAAAGCTGTAATTTAAATGCTGATGTGGACTACTACTTTAATCTCTATAGCACAAAAGAATTTCTTAATACATACAATATTAGTTTGATTATCCATATGAGCACTGAAGAAAATATTTCCTTTCAGGCTGTTAATTGACTGGAAGTTTTTCGTGGCTGTTGAATGTTCAGCTTTAATGTTTAAATATCACTATTTGCTGAAGGGAATTGCTTTGAAGAATGATGTTGATGCCAACAACAGCAGATGTGCACTTACATGCTCCAACAACCTCAACTAAAATTCACTTTCAGTAATGTCCAAGTTCAGCAGGAGGGACCAGCTAACACTGTGTGGGGGTGATCAAAGCTGTGTATTCTACCCCCTCTATTCATTCCCCAAGGACAATGGGCCATTAGCAGCAGCTGCCCAGGGAGTCATTATCACCTTCACACTCAGCCTGAGGGGGCGGAGCTGCTAATGGGCCATCAACAGCTCAACACCCCCTGGCTCCAGAGTTAATCACCCACTGTGTGAGTCCCCGCCCAGGGGGAGGGACTGGGTGCTCCCTGAGGGTACATAAGTGGTGGGTAAGAAGACCTTGGGAACTTCTTGTTGGATTCGGAGGAGCAGCAGGACCTTGACAGGAGGAGATTACTGCTCTCACCCAGACTACAGCCCTCGCCTGCACCAACAGGTTTTTCATTTCCTTTTGCTCTGGACTTGGGGGAGCCACAGGGGGTTTCAGCACAAGGGCAAACAAACCCCCTTGGGTTTGTGCCCCAGGACACTGGGTCATACTGCTGGGGTTTTGTGAGTTGAAAGCAATTTCCCTTTTGTGTCAGTGTTTTTATTGTAATATTATTATTAAATTTTAGCTCTGACTTATAATCTCTCTCGTGGTGAGTTCATTTCCCCTGCTGGTTCGCCTTTAAACCAGCACAAGTAATGAATACTTCTAATCAGCTGCTTATAAATAATAAAAAGACCAAGAGTTATTCACAAAAAAAATCCCCAATAACCTGTGGCATGGTGGTAAAAATTAAAAGGTTCTAACATGTCACATGCCTTGAAAGACAAAACTCTCAAGTTTGTCCAGATAAATGTTTCAGATGGCTTTTTTTTCACTCTCCTTGCAGATGAAGGTGGTCTGCCAATTAACTACCAATTAATTGAAGAAAGTATTAAGACAAGTGTATACATGTCATAAATGGTTTAATGACCCTAATTAATATTGATACAGCCTTTTCAATTCTAGGTTTTAACAGAAATAATTCTTAAATTGCAGGTCCAAATCCAAGAAAATGATTCAAGTATTTTTAAATTTTTTTTTTTTTACAACTGTAACAATCTCTGCTAGATTTACTGCTTTGTCTCAACCCTGTAAGTGAGATTTTGGATATTTCTATGACCCAGTTAGCCAGGATACAGTCATCAGAATTGTCTATGGACAGTTTTTCACTACATGTGTAAAGACTGTCCAGCAGTCAAAGTTGTCACTGTTGGACACACTGTGAGAGATGATGCTCATTATTCACAGATCTCACTGAGTTTGTCTGAAACACTTTTGTTTCCATTTATATCTATTTAAAAATGTTTAATTCTGAATTCATTGCTTGAATGGCCCTCAGTCCATCCCCCTCCTGGAGGTTTGGTGAGTGACTTCTAGCGTTATCATTATCCTTTAATTTCTGTAACTATAATTAGATGCAGTAAATATAAATATATTGCTGCTGGGCTTTAAATATACCAAGTCGGATTAATTAAAATATCTTTAATTAACTCTTTTCAGCTTCTTATATAACAAGAACCATAAAATTGCAATTAGTTGCATTGTAAAAAAAATGTTTTTAAGTATTTCCCTGCAGTAACACAAAATGAAATCACTGTTCCTATATGCTTATAAAGAGTGCAAACAGGAAACTTCCTCACTGCAAATGAAAGTCTTAGCTTTAACTTAGTCAATTATGTTTTAAATACCTGGTAGAGCAAGAATCACTTTTCACTTCCTCTGTGAGCTGCAAAAGCAATTAACCTTGTGAAATACTGTGCCCTTCTTCATCTGCTTGAAACATCAACCAAATTCTCTCCTTTGAAGTACCAAAGTTGTTAAAGGTATTTTAGAATCTTGAAACAGGGAAATTTCCAATCTGCTGTGTGACATTCCTTGCTTTTTGTCTGAGATCCATGAAATCTCCCTGAATTCCACTTGTATTCCAAGAAGCAGAAAACAGCTCAGGTATAATTTCCAAATCAACTCTCTGCTTCTTCAGCAATGCTCACCCAGCATTCACCATGTATTTTCAGTCATTTAGGAGCATGACTTCTTGTATGCTGCCCCAGGGTCTTACAAAAACCCCCAGTCAGATTTATCGGATTTTTATAAGGTCATGAAATTATCACCTTTGTCTATCTCCTTTCCTCATGCTATATTGCCAAGTGTTCTCAGACCTTTGTAGGAGAAACTGGTAGCCTGTTTCCTGTGCTTTAATGGGTCCAGCAACTAGCTTATAAAAATTATATAAATCAGAGCAGCTTCTGTGCAGCATTGGAGTTACAGAGTCTCAGCTCCCTCTTAGCAGAGTCTTTCCCTCAAAGCAAGACAACAGGGAACTACACCAGCAGAAAACTTGTACCAACCACAGTCTAGCTCTTTACTGCGATGTAACCCACAAATCAGTGCAGCAGATGGGGGAAATCTTGTGTTTCTGAGAGAAATTAAGTGAAGACAGAAAACCAGGTATGCTGGGAGAGCAGTGTGACAGAACAGTCTGCAGGACAGGGAAAGATGCCCTGGGTTGGTGACAGATGACAATTTTGTTACATTAGGGTTCTGTAGAAATAATGCCTTCTTTTCAATTATTCTCCTTTGTTTCTTCTTTGCTGCTGTTTCACTTTTAAAAAGGTTTTAAGACAACTGCCTTGAAACAAAAATAAAAATTGAATAGTTAAGCTCTTTTATTGCTTGTTCAAACTGATTCCTCATAAACACCCTATTTGAAAGTGACAGCTACTCGCCCTCAGGAAGAAGGGCTTGCTTGTTAGGAATCAGATTAAACCCTTTAAGAGAATAAGCATTTAGCACTTTGAGCAACAATTTGACCCATCTGCCTTACCCAGTGATGCTTCTCTTCCCCTACACATACAGATCTGACTGACAGATTATTTTTCTTAATGCTCAGTCTCCGGGGCTGCAAGGCTTCACCATCTGCAGTCACATGCACATTAGAGATCCTGTCCCCTGCTTTCATTTTTCTTTCTCTCTCTTTTAGGTAGGCTTTGGACCATCAAACCCTCTCTTACAAACAAAATAGGGTTTTGAAAGTATTTCAGAAAAGGAAATGCTTGCACCTCTTTCACAGCTAGTTTTTCACTTGCAGCTGGTGCTATCCCTGTATAAGGGTTTACAGCCAATTCTGCAAAAAATCTTCCAAGTAATATTTAAAGAATTTTTTTTTCCTTTTTCTTTTTTTCTCTTACTTAAGAGGGGTTGCTACAGTTTGCATGTGTATCAAGAATTCTTGCTGTGGTAACTTTCTGTACTGAGAAACAAAGCAAAAAGGAAGTGCTGGAGCCACACTTTTCCAGAAGGCAGAAATTCACCAGAATATAGAGATGAGTGTAGAAATGTCTGGAAGATATTAATGTAAATCTCAACAGTCTTGAAAATTTCGAATTAATACTTCTCTTAAGATGGGTAAAATAACAGATGTAGGGACCTTTCTCTGTTCAGAGGCTGAGTGTTCCTCAGGTGAAAACTGGAGTATCAACCTTATTACACATATGGAAAATACTTGTCTTCCAAGTCAAACTTGAGAATGTTGATATAGTTCTTCTATGAAGAGTATCCAGTTTCTTCAGGGACCTTTTTGTCCTTTGTCCTTTAGCTCAGCCTAGTTGAGTTAAAGCCAAGGGAAAAATAAAGTCCAGGCCTATAGCATGAGTGGGTCTGAAGAGAGCTAAGCAGCAAAAATTTCTCTCTAGAGATTTTGCAGTTTTTTTAACCCCAATGAAAGAGCTGACTTGTTCAAGGGATGGCCTAAACTTAAGGTTGTAACAAAACAGAAAATCTAGAATTTCAAATGGAATAGGGCTGGAAAAGAACTACCACAGTCTCCCATTCAAATTATTGTTATGGGCAAAAGGAAGCACAGCACACATATGGAATTAGAAAGTCATTGTTAGCCTAATTTATCTTTTACCTCTTGAATATTCCAAATTGTCTAGTCAATGCCTCATTAATAATGAATCAAATTCTTGAACATAATTTTCTAGTATCTGCTGCTTTTTTCTGTCATCCATTCAGTGTCCTTCTGGCTCCAAATGCTGACATTTTCAATCCTCCCCAAGAAGACTTGAGGACAGGGGGATAGTAAGAGCTTTCCGCTTATTCTTTTGCATTGCAGCAATCACAAATCATATTCAAGATGAAGGCTACTGCCTTTTACTTTCCTTAGGGAAAGAAAAATAACCCACAGACAATTCTTGATATGATAGCTCTCACTGTTTCCCACTACACTAATCAAACTTGTCAAAGTGTGGAGACGTATTTAAAGATTTTGTTCAGTTCCTCTTTCCCATTAAGATTATCTCAGCAATATCTACTGTATTGATCAATTAGTACACATAAGCACCATAAATACATAGAACATAAATACCAAAGAATTTATTGCAGGAGAAAGAGATTCAATTTCACATTTGAAAAGAAGGTTATTTCCAAGAGTAGCCTTATGCAAAATTATCCCTCAGGAGAGCATTGATTAGGAGTTCCAATCTTTTATCTTTCCTTATATTCATACATTTCCTCATTTCCTTTGTTCACTGTAAGAACTGGTATCTAGAAGTTCACATGGGAAAAGAATTTTGAGAGACGTCATACCACTGTGCTAAGCTGAGCCCTTTGTAATATGCACAGTCATCTTCCTTGAAAAACATACAGAATGAAAAGTGCTACACTAATTCCATGTCTCAGTATATGAACTCACCTTGGATACTATTACTCTGGGTGACTTTACTAAAAAAAAACAATCATAGAGAATGTTTTAATGTGTATTCTGAAAACAACATATCAGCTTGCATTGTGTTCATGTAGCAAGGTTTTGGTAGTGGGGTACTGCAGGGATATATTCAGTGAGAACATGCCAGAAGCTACCACTATGTAGGGCACAGACAGTTCTAGCCAGCTCCAAGATGTACTGGCTTCTGGCCAAAGCTGTGTCCACCACCAGCAGTTGTAGTGCCTCTAAGATATTTATCAAGGGGTAAAAAACAGTGAGGAGCAGCAGCTGAGTGAAAGGAGTAAGAACATGTGAGAGCAACAGCTCTGCAGACATCAAGGTTAATGCAGAAGGTTGGGGGGACAAGGTGCTCCAGGTGCTGGAGCTGAGATTGCCCTGCAGTTCAGGATGAAGACCATGGTGAGGCAGGCTGGCCCCCTGCAGCCCATTAAGGTCCATGGTAGAACAGATATCCACCTAAAGTTTGTGATGGAGCCCCATACCGGAGCAGGTGGATGTGTCCTGCAGGAAGCTGTGACCCTGTGGAGACCCTGTGCCAGGGAACTGCAGCCCCACGGAGAGAAGCCCGCAATAGAGCAGATCTTCTGGCAAGACCTGTGGCCCCAAATGGGACTCACACTGGAGCAGTTTGTGCCTGAAAGACTATATTGAAGCAGTTATGAAGAACAGCTGCCTGTGGGGAGGACCCACATTGAAGAAGTTCATGAAGGGTGGTTTCCCAGTGGTGGAACCCCACACTGGAGCAGGGGAAGATCATGAGAAGGAAGGACTGGCAGAGACACAGCATTATGAACTGACCTCAGTCCCTTTTCCACATGCCTTGGTGCCACTGGGTCAACAGAGGAGGTAGAGATATTGGGAGTGAAGGTGATCACAGGAAGAAGGGAGGAGTGGGAGGAAATATTTTTAGATTTGTTCTTATTTCCCATTATCCCAGTCTGATTCTGACTGGGCATAAATTAAATTAAGTTTTGCATCACCTTGTCCTTGAGAAGAGTATTAATTTTCTTTTATGAGATGTGTATTAGAGTAATTTAAATGCCATATGCATTTTGCATAAGCTTTTGTATGCAAATCCAGCCTTTCCTAAATACTTCTGGAGACTAAATTTTAGCATCTGAGAGATGAAAACTTAATGATTTTTAGACCATTCTGTCAAGTAAAGGAGAGTGTACAAGGCCTTACATCCCTGAAATGACATAATATTCTGCAACACCGAAATGTATTCCCCAATACTAAACAGCAAACCTTTGACTCCAAGTAAGAGATTAAAAGCAACAACTAGAGGATATCTAAAGAAAACAGGAGAGTTCAAAAGCAATAGTGTTGTTTTGCCTGCCTACAACCACAAGGACTTTGAAGTTACATCAGTGAAACTGCACATTTCTTATTTCATAAAGACAAGTGGAGAACACTATTTCTGTAATATTGTGGAAAGGCTTATTTACTCTGTAACACTTCTGAATGAGAAAGTCTGACTTCAGCTGCCTTAGTATGTGTCTAGCTGCCTCTCATATTTTTACAATAATCAAAGATAGAGTTAGACAAAATAAAAGCTGATAGAATTAAAATTCAGCCATCTTTTGCTCAACTATTCAGTTGGAAAACATAATAAATTACACAATCACCTTTATACTGTCTTTTCTCCTTTCTCTCTTTTCCTCCATCCTTTTTTATTCTCAATGCCTAAATTTACTTATTATTTCAATGTAATTTTGAAGGTTTGCTTTGTCTTCAGTTTTTGGCCTGTAGGTCAGTTCTTACCTTTTTTTTTTCCCCTTCACATTTTTAATCAAGGAAATCTTATACAGGTGCACTTCTAGACTTCTATTTCTACAGAAAATTTTTCCTTTTTCTCTGGTTGACATATGAGACACTAATTTGCATCCCTTATTTTTGGAACACTGAATCATGTCATTGGGTATAAAATTGTGTCATAACATAGGAACTACTCTTTTCTCACCTGCTACCTAAAATATAATACCAAATAATTTGCTTGACTGCACATTAACATTAAATAGGAGATTTGTAATTATTTGTCCAGCTCAACATGTGGAGCTCTTGACTTACCTGAATGCTATTCTTTAGTTTACGTGTCCCAGGTAGGAATGTAGTACTCAAAGCCATGGAATAAAGATATATATATACAATTTATGGGTGGTTTGTCCTTATGACCAGGTCATTCAAACCTAGTTTTGTGATCTAATTCTGCTTTGCAAAATGTTGTTTGCATAGCAAGGTCATTTAACTCATGAACAACATGAAGTGATGGAGTCGCTTTGTTCTGGTTCTCACTCTAGCAATTATAGAGACCAGTGTACCATGCATTAGAAGTCATACATTAAAGTAAGCTAGACACTTCAATAGGATGAAATGGTAAAGATCCAAGATTTTGTGGAGTTAAAGCCACGATTTTACAAGTTTGACAGGTCATGTCATTGAACAAAGAAAAGGCATAAGTCCAACAGTGATGGACACTTCAAGACCACCCAAGGGATGAAGTCAGGACACCACTACCCAAATTCAAAGCCAAAAGGAAAGCTCCACCCAAGATTTTGCCCAGTCATTAATATGGAAATTAGAAGGTGTTAACTATGAACTTAAGACTGTATAAACAGCTCATTTTACACAAACAAGTTAGGCAAGTTTTTACCCAGTATGAACTGGCTTGCCTCCAATATTGTCATAAATACTTTTGCTGCTAAAAAGACAAAAAGCTTCTTAGCAGGTATTTATTTCGAAGTGTTTTTCACCATCATGTCATCAGCAAATTTGCTAATGATGCACTTCATCTATGTCATTAATGAAGATATCAAATAACACTGGTCCCTGTATGGACCCCTGAGGGACTCTGAGCCATTGCCTGGTGACTTAGTTTTGCTAGATAATCACTGCAGGAGTAAAATGTTTGCAGGCAGCTAAATCTGCTGAGAATTAAGCTATCCATCAAAGACATTACTGAGCTGTTGAGATCATTCTTCCTCTTCATCAATAAACTTAAAACACATACATTATTCTGTTACTGATCAACAGTATGATCTGACTTTTTGATTAGCAAGGACTCTGTCTTGAAGAATAGACACTCAACTGGCACAGAAAGAGCAGCAAATATTTAAATTAAGAAAAAAGCAATATTTAGATCCATCTGTCATGGCTAAAGAAGAGTCTTCTCAACCCCAGGAGCTGCTACAGTGTATTTATGTCTCCTGTGTCTAAACAAGGGAAAAGAAAAATCAGGACATGTTAAAAGCCATAGCCTCCTAGGTCTTGAGACCCTTTAAGAGGTCCTTAATTCCTGCATAATAGGTAAGAAAAAAACCCAAAGAACCAACTGAAACAACAAAGACACAAACAAAAAAACACACACATTTTTTGTACAATAATTGTCACAGATGCTGATTTTTTCCTGCAAACTGAGACCTCCCATTTCAGAAAGAAAATCAGAATTGTAAATTTTGAATGAAGCATGGGGACATACAAGGGAATCAAAAATATTGATGAGTCTTAATAGACATCTCTCCACTCAGCATTTTACCAAGGAAAGGTGAACCTTTTTCTATGTCACACAATGTTTTTGCAGATTCTCTCTCAGATTCTCTGCTCTGCCTAATCATTCTACTCATGACTATGGACTACACTAAAGCAGCAGAGCATCTACAACTGAGATAATGCAACACCAAATGCTGTGGTGTTCAGGTTGTTCTAACTTCCTCAGGAAAACCTATCAGGAAGAGTAATAACTTTCACCTGCTCCACCAGGTTGCCTTTCCTTGCTTTTTCTCAGGTGGGAGAAAGAAGGGTAGGAAGAAAGGAGACAGATTCATTGCGCATGGATACTCTGAAACTTATGACATTTTAAAGGGATACACTAGTTGTAGTTTTATCTGAAAAGATTTGTACAAAGAGCACCCCTGACAAGAGCAAAAATATTAATCCCTAGCCTTACCACTTGAGAAGCATCTGGTGCAAAAGATCTTGACACTTGGTTTTGTTTTATTTCTATAAACAAGAAGCACATGTATGGGACTCCACTACTTTTAAAACTAAAAACTGTGTTCAAAGCACCATGACTTCTGTATGCTAGGCAGATCACTTCATGCTAGATGTCTAACTTACCAACAGGAAAAATGGCAAAAGAAGAATCTAATATGAATACCATCTTCATCTACTCTCCATATCTGATGTCCAGGATATAAACATTTTAATTAATTAACTAGCTTTTTCCTTTAATCAGATTGCCCTACTTTAGTATGTGTTTTGGTAAGACTCTTCATTGAAATGAACAGCAAAATACAGCAATTTCCTTATCTGCCTTCTCTACTGTATTTTAAACTAGGTGGAAAACATCTTTCTCAATGCCTGAGCAAAGACTAATACAGATTGTATTTCATAGTCATGATAAGCAAAAAAAGATCTTGATTCACTGAAGTGTCAATATTTTCAGCTATACTGGAGATTGAAATAGGAATTCAGCCAAAGAACAACATTTCCCACAGTTGGATGCTATGAAAATTTATCTCTGAATAGCTTTTCCAGCTGCTAGTAGTAAAGATTGAGTATCTCAGGTTGTATAAGCACACCTTCACCTATACTATCCTTTGTTCAGTCCTTCTAAATGGAAAAGATTACTTATCAGCGTGCATGAGTTTTCCTATGTGAAAAACATTAGGCAATTGTCTCAGCAGTTATTAATCACTTGAACTGTGGTGTTTCACTGCTGATTTACGTTAGCTGAGAATATGCTTCATCCTGTTTCTTACTCTATTTATACATAAATCCCAGTGCACACATGTTATCTATTCCACTGAGTCTATCAAAGTGTCAGAGACTTTAAATGGTGCAGAAAAAAATCTTCAAACAGAGAAGGTAACAGTCTGCTGAACTTCTGCAAAATAGTTTCAGACAGAAGAGTACATTCAGAAAGAGAAAAAACGTTGGATGCTAAGAATACCAAATTTAACTTTGATCTGCTTCATATCAAAGAGCACACAGATTCTAATTAGATCTCAGTCTCAAAAATATTATTGCGCTGCAAGATAAAATTAGAAATGTTAGTGTTATCTTGGAGAAACTTGGGGATTTCCACACGCAGAAGAGCATTAATTACAGTAAGTAGTTCACCATGGCTAACTATTTTTGGAAAACTTGCAATGTGCTTGGTGTTCAAGTCCTTCACCATGTTGAGAGCACTACAGAATGAATTCTTATTTACTGACAAAACAAATCCTGGCATGACCATTAGCTATGTTAGTTTTCTTACTCTGCAAAGTACAACTGCAGAGTAAACATATATTTATACAAGTAAGTTTTACAATTCTTGAGTTTAGGTAGGAGATGAAAAGTTTGTACTGAGATGTGATATCTTTAATGAGATTAGCTGAGACAGCTGGAAAAAAGAAAGACATGCTATGGCACCCAAGTCCCTTCATCAATCACTGTACTGAACCACATATTATTATTAGTTATAAACTTCAATCTACAGGATAAGACTATGCACATTGGAATTGCCTTAGAGGGTAAGCAAATTCATACAGTCAACATAATAGTCACAGAATAGTGAGGAGCCATTTGCATAAATGTTTAGCCACCCTTCATACCATATCATACCTCAAACACTGATCAGATTGTTTTGATATTTTTCAGGAATATTTTGTTGGAAAGCTGCTTCAAAACTTCATTTATGTGATTTTTATGTCATAACCAGCCCATACCAATTTTCTTCTACACTGTCGTGGTTGGTTTTTGTTTTTTTTTTCAGATTAAATACCTCTTCCTCCTTCTTTGTATGTACACAGAAAATACTTACAACCTCTTCCACCCTCATTCTGTTGAACTAAGGAACTCAAGCTCTTGTATGGAACACTCTCTGTTATCCTTGAGGCCTAAGGATTTTAGTACATTTTCTAGGTTTCTGGAATTATATAACTTACATAGATTCTCCTAGGTTGTTCTCATCTTAGGTGAGTTACTGAAGCTCTTTCTCACAGCTTCATAAGCTTTCTCATGCCCTAACAAGGTCATGGTGTTTGTAAGAAACCACCTGTAGATAGTACGTAGACTAAACACAAGAAGAAGGCCTGGAAGTTCTGGAACTTCTCCAAGGGGTAGTTCTGAAGACCCCTATAGGTGGGGCACAGAGGGAAATGAAGATCATGGTTGGTTATCGATGTCTCATATGTAAATTGCTGTAGAAGTTATAAAATCCATGACATCCCTTGTCACGGGTGTGCATGTCTGGGTGCACGTGTGGGCCTGTGCATGTGTGTGCGCAGACCTCAAGTGTGTACCTTGAAAGGTTTCAATAAAGGTATACCATCCAACTTTCTCCATTAATATTGTTTCGGAGTTCCTATTCCACAGGAATTTAGGCATCAGGCAACACCCTGATCACCTTGAGAAGTCTTCAGGTGAGAACTTGATCTTATCTTTCTTTGATTCAGTGTAACAATGTTTCCAGAGAATTTCATAATATTTTCACCATGCTGTCCACAGTAGAACTAACTACCTGATTCTGCAAACAGATGAGATTGCAATCCCCAAAATTATTAAGAGATTCAGTCCAGAACAATAACATTTCTGCATGACTTGGTTTTGCTTCAACTTCACTCATTTCCTTATCTTTTTAACTTTGTTGTTTCTTGAATGAACCTATCTCCTTATCAACAGTTTCCCTGGGTATTGTATCAAAAATGCATATTTTTTTAGGAAAATCAATTATTCCTGTTTGGTATAAGTTAGCCTCAGTAATCCCATTATTTTTTTCATTGAATCTCATCTTATTTTGTTAGTTTCTGTGCAGTTCCAACTTTTCTTTTCATTGGACTATAGTCTAAACACTTACAAAAGTCTGAAATCAAAGCAATGATCTTTTAGTTCCTTGTATGGTTTGGGTTTTTTTCCTTAAATATAAGCTGTATGCTTCCTATTCTGAAAGCTCACATGAATCTAAATCAACCCTCTCCCAAACTGAAGTTGCCTCTCTTCTTGGCTTTTTTAATCAATGCTAGAGACACAAATATATTGCAGGTGTACCCAAAAATTCTTAGTAGCTAATAGATTTGTAACTGGTTTTAGCTACTTAACGTGCCTTAGAAGTTCTACAGATCTCCGTCCTGTCCTGGTGTGAGCTAGGGTAGAGTTAGTTTTTGCTCAGTTCCTGTTATAGTGCTGTGGTTTGGATTCATGAGAATGGTGTTGATAACACACTGACATTTTGGGTTCTTGCCGCATCATGTTTATCCTGGGTCAAGGCCTTCTTTTTTCTTGTGTCGTGCTCTTCCAGTGAGGAGGCATGCAAAAGCCAGGAGGGAGTATAGCAGGGACAGGTGACCCAAACTGATCAAAGGGATATTCCATGTCATAGAATGTCATGCCTAGCATAGAAACAAGGGGAATTTACCTGAATGGGGAGCTGATCCAGGTGTTGGAAGGAGGGGTCTGGCATCTGTCAGTGGGTAGTGGGCATTTGTATTGTACATCACTGGTTTTTTCTTTTTTATTTTCATCCTTATTATCACTTACTATTACTACTGTATTTTACTTTTTTTGAAATTATTAAACTCTTCTCATCTCAGCAGATAAGTTTTACTTTGATTCTTCTCCCCATTCCACCGGGGACAGGAGGGAGAGTGGGTGTTGTGTGACTGGTGGCATGGTGCTTAAGTTCCAGTTGGACACAAGAGTCGAATATACAGGTCTGTTTCAAAAGTCACTCAAGAAACTAAGAAGAGCTTAGTCCCTATAAACAGTATGCATATTGCAGCACTCAGTGTGCCAAATGTGAGAAGGTACTCAGAATACAAGGAGTTTATACAGCAAGAAAGGTAGCTAAACCTGTTAGGAACACCTGAGTGATTTCCTAAATCACAAATGAATTCTGGTCCATAACAGCATTGAATATCATATTAATTTCATATATATAAAGTATATTTTTTCAGACCATGTTTTTTCTTATGTAAGATGGGTCAAGAAACTCTGATAATGTTATCCTTTTTTTGTATCTTTAAGTGGAATTTTTTTTTCAAACACTGTTCATGAGACGGCTTGTGGATGGAATACCACTCGAGCTACTTATAAGAGGCTAAAAATGTTGTTAGCAGAGAGTAGCAAATACATGAAGCATTCCTAAATTAATTTCTTCAAAGTAGACACTTGTTTCCTTCATTTATCTGACAAATTTTGGTCCCAATGAAGCAGTATTTGAATAGTGAAAGTAGTAGCTGGACTACAACACCAATTATATGAAGCAGATATTTAAAATATCAAGTCTGATTAGACAAACTATTGCTATTATCTACAGTTCAGACATCTATCAGACTGTCAGTGCTTGCATTCAGTCATAGATCATACACAAAACTCACAACAGAATGTGACTGCTGACTGACAGATAAAAATATTAACATTATACATATCACAGTGAGTTAATACATTGCAATTTAGGTGATTCAGCAAATCATTAGTAGCAACACTTTTTTTTGCATATTTCATTTTCTGCATGCTTTCATTTTCAACTTGGATCTATATTGGGCATACTTCATCTGAAAGAACTAATATGTTTTCCTCATTAACAGAATAATTAAGGACCACAAATAGGTTTCTGTTTATGGCAGAGATGATGTTTTGATTATTTATCCCAAAATAGAATGAAAGCATCTGGCTGAGAGTCTCAGTACTGTTGAAGTAAAAACATGTTTTTAATGCATACTTAAACTGCAAAGATGAATTACTTTAAAATACACAGGAGCATTACAGTATTGCTTGATTACCTATATTTCGTATCAAATGGGTAGATCATAAAGAGCCTTATAGTCAAAGGAGCATTACTAGCTAATACTATTTCCAATAGCAGAATACCATCATGGTCCATCCTGTGCCATGAACGGACTATCTTACTACATCTTGACTGCTGAAAAATGCACAAATGTAGACAAACCTTACAGGTGCATGAGCCTCACATCAACATACGAAGACTTAAGAGTCTCTTTTAAAAGCTTATACTTCCTTGATAAGGTTTTTATGGTAGAATGCTCTTTAAAACTGGTAATATTAGCCAAAGCTGAACTGATCTGTCAGCAAACTGATCTATTGTGATATTTAAACTTTGGTGAGCCATGTCTGACAGTCGATATTTCAAGCAGACCCATTGATATGTTTAAGGCCCAATTCATTCTGTAGTGCAGTTTTTTCAAAATCTATGGTGCATACACTAGATTCAAACATTTATATCATTAAGGGACACACACTTTCTTCAAGCTCATAAATATACAAAGTAGCTGACCTATATGATAATGAGCAATATAAGTAGTCACTGTATGCTAAAAAAGACATAGTTTTCTGAAGATTCAGTCTTTTTTTACAAAGTCCATGCTCAGAAGCGTTCTAAATATTCTAAAAATACTGAAGTGATTTTATTCTCATTTTTCTTTGAACATTTGGTCCCTAAAAATGAATTAAAATGACAGCTTTTAGCTTTGACCTGCTAAAACTTTTTGTATAATTAGAACATATTGTTCAGATATGTGGCTGTCAAAACAACAACACTTACTTATAAAAAATCAGATAAACTGGATCAGATATTTGCCCATTAAGACTCAGTATAAATGTTAGACAGTGTTAATGTCAGCATCAGCTCTGATTGGAAAATGATAAAAATATTATAATAATATTTTTCCTGGCATAACTTGAGACCATTTCCTCTCATCCTGCCAAGAAGGTACATACACATTGTTCTTTTGCCTACAAATACTACAGGGATAGAACCAAAGAAGGGCTTTTCACTCACCTTGGGATGTCCCAGCAAAACTAATACTCAAAATAATAAATAATTGCTGGTATCAAGTTATTAATCCAGACTCATAATTTTGCAGTATCTCAAATGAGAAATGTAATTGAAATCCAAAATAGTACCAGTCACTGATGATTTAATTCAATAAGGAAGACACACTGAAAAAAAAATAGTCCTGAAGGCAAATTTTGGACTATGCTCCTCTGTGGCCTGAAGATAAAGAGCTTCTTGTCACAAATCCTTATGAAATAAAATATAAAATTTCAAATGGGAACAAATGTTGTTTATGAAACTGATTTAATATAGGGTTACTGGAAAGTAGGTTTTGGTGACAGAAACTCCATTTATCTGACAGTGTAACACTTAGCTTTTCATTGAGGGTAAGCTATTACATATGAACTTTTAAAAAATTATTAAGAAATGCTGGCTTCAGTTTGTGTCATATGCAAATTAAAACTGAGATAGGGCTTCTATTTATCAAAGAAAAAAGAACAACTGTAAGAAAATAGTATAACATTCCTGTGATTTGTAATAACTTGAATACCGGAGAGGAACACTGTACTCTATCGACTGGGACCTGAGTAAAGCAAGTTATAAACAATATTAGTGTTCTCTTCCCTCCAAAATAGCAGTTGATGAACATATCAAAACTTTAGGATTCTTAAACATTTTAGTCACTAATAACTTAAAAATGTAATTTTAAAAAAAATTTTCTTTCTGTTACATTATGTATTTTGTGTCTTGGCCATATAACTCAGTCACATTTCTCAAGTTAGTCCCTTTATTCTTGTTTCCCCCTGTAAACACAAAAATCTTTACCTTTTACTTGCCTCCCAGAATGTAGGACATAGGAGAAAGTGGCAGCCAGGATTAGGCTCATGACAAAGCTCTAGGAGATGTGACATGAAAGCTTGAGACTAATTTCCCAACAATTCATTGGTTTGGGTCAGAGCACATAAGATTCCCCCCAGGTGCCTGGAAACTGGATTTACAGTTTTCACTCTGAATGATGCACCAACATACTTTCTCTGCTGCAAGGCAGAAGAGGGAAGGCAGATAAAATAGAAGCTGTGTTTTGCAACAGTCCTCCAGTATTATTCAGAATATAATACGATGGTAGAAACAAGGCTGGGGTACTGAAAAACTATAGGTCCCTTAAACTGCTGCAAACCCTCAAGATTTTATCAAACATCACATTATCTGGTGGTGGAAAGGGTTGAGTTAAACCATTTGAAAAACAAAACAAGAAATATATAATGCTTATTCTTTTACTTATGGAGAAAAGTTTAAAAATATGATCTTTGATGGCTCAAGAACATAAGGCAAAGATAATATACCCTTTGAAGTTCATGGCATTTTTAAAGACCTGAGTCATGCTTTTTGCATGCTCAAAGTTGACAGTAATTTATTTAGTCCAGTATAAGTATGAGAAATGGTAGAATAATACAATTGTCTCATTGTTATCACATATACTTTTAAAGGTATAAGAAATGGCAGACAGTCTTGCCTTCTGTTTTTACACATCAAAGCCCTTTTTTTTCACTCAGAAACAAACTTTCAATCTAGTTCCCATCTGGAGAAATAAGAGTACAAATGTGTGTTTCACAATCTGTATACCAAATAAAAATATTGTGCTATCACCTAGTGCTGCAACACCATCATGGCTTTGGACAAGGCTGAATAGAGCCTCCTGCTCTTTTTAAACCTACCTTCTTTCCACCAGTTGTACCCATCTCATGGAAGAAGAAGAAACCTCCATGTCTTCAAGGGACCCCAAGGCAGAGGATGAAAATGCAAAGTTTTTCTGTGGCTTGTTTTTTTCCTCTAGCTCCTCCGGGAATATGTTGCCCTGGCAGCATACTGCCAGACCCCCAGTGACCTTGCAGCTTTTTTCTGGGGAGAGATGGATTGCTACCAGTGGTGGCTGGAAGGGAGAGGAGGATGTGAGGTGGGCTTTGCTTTGAACTTCTCTGCTTTCACAGTTTTGTAGAAAAGTCCAGAAATTGTATAGTCATTCTAACCAAAGCAGATATAGGTACAGTGTGTTGTAGATGATCCAGAGCGGGGGAAAGCAGTCAGCACAAAAGACTAAGACAGCAGTCAGGGCAAGTACAAAGTATTAGCCACAGTGCCCTGTTCAAATGGTCTTTATGCCCCTGTGGGCAGAGAGAAGTTACAATTACACCACTATTGGCACATTTAACATTTTTTATTTACTGTTTTATAACATGATCACAAAGCACCTGAAAACTGCAGGAGGCAGTTTAAAGACACATTTTAAAGACAGTTCAAAGTCTGCCTAGCTAACATCATAAAGATTTTTAATGGATGGGATTGTGATCAAAAAGTGTAGGATTATGCTCCAAAATGAACCTGAAAAGGCCAAGGCCTTTTGCAAAACTGGGAGTAAGAAGTGTATCTTTCTGAATTATATCCACATCCATACAAAAGTAAAAAAACAGAGGCGGATGATTCTTATCAAGATGGGACCTTTGTGAAAACAACTTAGTTTAAATATCATGTAAAAAACTGCAAAAAATACTTCTAAATTATTTCCCAAAATACTAGAATGTGTCTTCAATTTTAAAGAAAGACATTACCTTATTGCAGAAAACTGACCTTGTTTTCATGCATGGAGAAGCACATGATTTGGAATTTAGAAGAATGTAGGTATCTTTTGGAAAACTAAGAAAAGTTTTCAGGAACTTAGATGTTGGGATTTTTTTCCCATAAAATGCAACTTTTAGCAAGAGGAACTTCTAAAATCAGCTCCCTAATCAGGATATTCTTGAGCCATACCTATAACCTGCCTGTCATGGTTAAAGTAGGTTTTGTATTTTACTCTCTTTTTCCAACATTGCTTTGGAGAAACTGTTCCTTTAAGAGTGAACCCCTTGTCACAGCTGGGGACGATGGTGTGTGCCTGTAGTCCTGGCTTCGAGGGGGAAGTGCCATTCTCCATCTGCGAACCACCTCGCTTCCCCAGCACAGGAGAAATGAAAGGGAACAGCCTCATGAGTCCTGCCAGCTGCACAGCTCCACACACTTTGTCCACTGTCGGGGAAGGGAGTCGTCGCGCCAAGGCAGAATGGAGCTGAGACCCATCAAGCATCTCAGAGAAGTGGCTGCCACCACCTCACAGACCCTCTCCACGAAATCTCTCTGTGGAGTCCCAGCCAAAGGGAAGCCACAGAGAGCTGTCTGCTGTTCCAGGGTTTTCACCCCACCATCTGCCATTTCCAGTCCCTGCAGGCTGTTAGTGTTGCCACTCGCCTCTGGAGAGAGCGAGAAAAGGATGGAGAGAGCCTTCATTCCTACTAAGCGCTTTGTTTGTTGTGCCGCTGGCAAGTAGGGGGCACAGGGAGTCCATGACTCAGCCACCATCTGCACACCGATGAGGAAGGGACTAGGAGTGATTTCTGTCTGTTATTGGCTTAAACTGCTTTGGTTGTATTGTTGCAGTTGTTTTATTTCTTTTCAGTAAACTCTTATTTTTTCACTTATATCTTCTCACATTTTGTCTCTCTGTATTGTTGAAAGGGAGAGAGAGGTTTTAATAAAAGGGGAGAGGGCCCATTTGATGGAGTCTCCCCACCAGCATTGTCTTTAAACTAAGATACTACCACAACTCTATCTGTGTTAACACTTCATCTCACATCAACCGTACTCCCCAATACAAAGTTAATTTCCCAGTTGTTGCTGTTTACCATATTTTGGTTCACATTGCAGAGTAGACAAATTACAAGAACATAGATTCTTTTCAGATGAAGTGAAACTGAAGGGTACACTCTAGGAGCAAACTAAATGCTCTCCAACCACTAACGGGCAATCAGTTCACAGGGAAAGAGCTAGTCTAAGGTAAACTTGGAATTTTTGGTATATAAGCACAGTCTCCCTCTGCAAATTTATGCTTATTGAGTTGTATCATCTATTAATGTGAAAATAAGCTAATGAACTACAGAGGCACTATTTGACTTGAGGACAGTCCTCTATACTCATTCCTGGCTGGAGAATTCTTCAGTACAAAAATCAAACATGATAATCATGAGACAAAAAAAGTACATTCTGTGTTTAAAGAACTGAGAAGAGACATTATATTTGTACTTAACTAAATTATAGGAAAAAAAATAGTTTTTAGAGTAAAAAATGCTAACAAAAAGAAGCAACATGAGTATGTTGCTGAGTAGAAAAAATAGAATTCCCATGAGTATTTTTCCTTCCAAATCAATTAAAGGCTATCTGAAAGGAGATATAGCAAGTACCTGTTTTCTTCTGTACCAGAAATGGAGATGAGACTAGGAATTGTTAGAGGACAGGTATTCTGAGCAGTCAATCATCTTGCCAACTTCATTTACTAAGTACAGATCAAGGGACTAAGAAAATCAAAGCCTACTCTTTCTTTGTAAGACCTGTAAATATTTTTTGGTTTTCATGTGCCTTCTGCTTCTGAGTCTTTAGGTAGACTTTGTTTAGCATTTTCTCTGTTTACATGAAGCATTACATGAAGCAAGACTCTTTATTCAATAATTTATTTATTTTTAATTGAAAGTGGATATCATGTAATAAACCAATTCTAGAAGCTGTAATTTTACAAAATTGATGCAAAAATACAAATTCAAATACTGTCAGTCTCATTATACAGTATCAAAGAAGGGTCACGTGCTGTGGCAGCGCAAAGCAGCCCAAATTCTAAAAGATGAGTGAGTACCTTGGCTCTTAAAAAACTTTTTAACTCATTCATTTCATTCTAAAATGAAATTAGAACCTTATGTGAGCTGTTTGTCACCAGGACATATTCTAAAAAAGGAACAAACTCACAAGTATCAAAAAACAGAATACTGTCAACTAAGCAGTGTTTCACAGAATACGTGTGCAATTTTAGTAAAGGTATTCAAAAATGATTACTTTGATGGCTTTCTCACAATTTGGAAATGTTTAGCCTAGAACTGCATTTGACATTTCTATGCACAGCAGTATGAATTATAAAGGCTGTATCATTTTCACCTTTTTGCAAAGAGCAAGCCCCAACATTAAAAGCTGCACCCAGCCAAAATTAAGTGTAGTAACCCATAATTAGTTTTATTTTAAGTTACTTGATCTGAGAAATTAGCACTTGATCTAAACACAAATTGCAAGATCACAATATTCCCATGAACTGGGAAGTCTCAACCTTCTTACACTCTGTTCAACAAACTCCAGGAAACCCTGGAAATGAAATTAACTTAATTAACACAGAGAAACATTTGTTCGATAAGGAGGAAATATGAGTTGAATAAGGGGGAATTACTAAAGGGTATTCCAGCCATGAGAATCACACTTACACAGTAGCACTCCAGGATTGAAACTGCACCCTGAGTTGAGAGAGTGGTATTATAACTGAGCAAGAAATAGGGAGTGAACTGAAAAAAAAAAACAACAAACAAACCTAAACCAAAACCTTTAAGAAGAAAGAAATGTATAAATAGAGCTTTTTAGAGATCAATCTCAAGGACAGGGCAAAGAGTGACTCTCCTGAAGAAAAACTGTGGTGCATGGTCCGTGCCTTTGTCACAAATTCTTTTTCACCCCTTGCTTCATCCCTGCTCTCCTGGGAATGGTTGAACATCTGCCTGCCCACTGGAAGCAGTGAATGAATTACTTGTTTAGCTGCTTGTGTGTGTGGCTTTTGCTTTCCTTATTAAATTGTCTTTATCTCAACCCATGAGTTTTATAGCTTTTGCCCCTCCAATTCTCTCCTTGATCCCACTGGTGGGACTTGTTTGCTGCTGGAGTTAAATCATGTCAGACACTCAAAATAATAAAACTAGTGAAGCTAAGACTGAAATCCCCATTTCCAGACCAAATTTTCTTCTCTGAAGAGGTGACCTATATTTGGCTCTGCAGTGTTGATTTTCCAAGGGTACAGATAGTTTCCAAAAGAAAAAAAGACTTCCTTGTCCTTTTTGGTACCCAACATGAGGCATGAAAGGCTCGAGATAATGACAGATTTGACTGGGATGTACTAGGTTGAATTTATAGCTGTTAGTGCTGTTTAGCTAGTAACCAGCAGACTCCTGTGCTTTCTGAGGGGATCACTTTCCTAACTGTGTATTAGAATCTAGGGCCCATTGGTGGTCTCTTTTTGCTTTCACTGCTCACTGTATGCTTATTGCCTTACTGTATTGTGCCTGTTAATGTTTTGGTAACAGCCATGGCTGCCAGAAGGCCAGGGTATGGATAGTTTCCAAAAGCCAAAAAGACTCCCTAGAATTCGAGTGGTTGTGGAAATTGTTCATGCACGTCTCAGGAAGTAGCAGACTACCTTTTTAACTCCCAGTATTAGACTCATAAATATGAAACGCTACTACTAAAATCATATTTTTTATCATGTCTCAAAAAATCTTGTCTCCTTTTTAAAGCTAAAGCAGCACTATGACACATCAATACTAACAAACAAAAGTTTCTAGGAAGACACTGATGTATTACTTTAGTTCAGATACTTTAGAGGTAAGTTTTGAAACTTAAGGAATTTCAGAAGTTTTCCTTAAATTCTTCAAAATGCATCCTCTGCACTTAAAAAGGAGAAGATTTCATTGAAAATATATGAAAAAGAAAATTTGTATGGCCTTAGTTGTCAACCAATGCTCAGTATAACAGAAGTTTGCATTCTTAAAAAGACCATATAGGATATTTTTGGTAGCATACTTAAATTTTTTAAAAATCATTTTCTGGTAAACAGGTTGACTAATTGTTCAGTGGTCAGGCAGTTACTGAAAGGGGTCAATCAGATGTAAAAGATTTCACTTTTCTGACAGTGGATTTCTTGTAAAAACTAAACCCAATGTAAAGTCACTTAAAATGACTGCTTAAGCAACCCAGGATAACACAAATATGTTCTTTTACAAAGTCTAAGGCAACTTCTAGTGTTCTAGTTAATTAGCAAGAAAACAAACTGCACACCCCAGAGGCAATTCATGCAAAAATTCTGTGTGCCTATTTCAGTTAAATTATTTTGTGACACTTTTCACTATGTATAGATTTCATATTAGATTTCTAATTCCTACTCAAACATTTTATACAGATTTCTAATATGGTCTTTCAATTTTAAAACTTCATTTTCTTCTAAAATTTTATGACTCCATGTGGAATGTATGAAATTTGCTGCCCAGGTAGTTGCAAATAATATTATATTGCTTTTTAAAAATGTAATTAATATTTAAAAATAATCAGTGAATAAAAAATTTGTGACTCCAGTATGTTTCATACCCTAACATTTGGGTTGTTAAAATTCAGAGAGCTACATTAGTCTCTTTTGGTCCCTGCTGCCAGACCAAGTGAGTTCTGCTCTCTCCTACCCAGAAGAAATGAACACCTCTCTGCATCAAAGCAAAGCTTTGAAAGGTCCTGTTTTGTTTTCTAAGTTTAGAATAAAGGCAAACCCCAATAAACACATAGCTTGGAATAATTCTTGTGTATGTTTAAAAATATTGTTGTTGAAAAATCCCCAAACAAAACTGTTTATTTTTATGTATGGTGGTCAAATGGTATTAAGATTCACATAAACCAGACTCTTTGGTAAATCATGTTCAGCTATAAGAGAAAAGTTGTCATATGTGAATGATGAAGTGGCATTACCAGAAATATTATCATACTTTACTTTCAAGCAGAGTAAAGAAGTAACTACAAACTTCAAAAATTACAAAGTGGAATGGTCTTTTAACATATTTAAGAAGTAGTAATGAGTGATACAAAATTACTGCTGACCCAGTAGAAAACATTAAAATTACTAGAAAAATTAGTTTAAACTATTTATTAAAGTAAATTAAAATAAATAACATGTAAAGTGGCTAAATAATATTAAAGTGCAGATAGAAGCACTCATATAAAATTTTTCAATTGCAAGGATTACATCTTGTTAGAAATTTTGCAATAAACCATTTTTACTCCATCAGAAAAGCCAATGTGTAAACTATGTTTTCCCTATATAAATGCTACTCAAATTGAATTTCTGATTAGAAAGTAACATATGCAGAGGCCAGAGCATGTTTATGCAATGTTGGAAGCTCAAGATTATTGTGCTGCTCCAAGACCGAAAAAGTAAATGGAACTGGACTTCATAATGTGAGTCCCACTAGCCATAGGTAATGACAGTTATCTGGCTATACATTCAAAGCTGTATGCTTTCCACATGAGTTGAACAGCAACAAATGCCTACCTCTAAACACAGTGGTTAAAATTCCACCTTCAGCTGTGGAGACCCTATTCCAAATCGTATAGAGTCAGCCTACCTTCACTAGCTTTTCTTTCTAAAAACAGTCTGCCTCAGTCATTTTAATTTCTTTATTTTATGAGCTTATCCTCATAAAGAACTAATGAGGTAGAGTAAGAAATTGATAAAAGATGTAAAGTACAGCCTTAGTCATTTGATCCTTACTATACTGCATGTCTGCTGGTAAATTCCCCAAGGTAAACTGTGAAACACTTGTTTAGAAATGGACAGATTCAAGAAAGGATAACACCAGTCCTGGCAAGGAATTAAGGGCCAAGGAAAACATGGAACCTTGTCATGACCTGCATGCCTTTTGGAATCCTGACACTTGTTCAAGTACATTAGTAACATGACATTGAAGTGCCATGTATGACAGTACTGTCTTCTTTAAGCATTTCAAAACATATATTACAGAGATTTCTAAAATTATTCAGAAAAGCCAGGTGATAGGATTTCTCAAATGCTATTCCATAATTAGCTGTTTTCCTCCACAATCAGGGCAAGAGAATCAACTGAATATATACAAACAACTGCATAGCACTTGATCCTGTCACATATATACCTATCAACTATTTCACATGTATTTTTTCTCTGAAACCTGTTTCAGGAGGCTTTAATGTCCTGGACATCATCCTACAGTTAACATAGCAGCAATACTTGGAAATGCCTTCAATTCATGAATTCTGGAATACTACATATTGTCACCAGATGTCAACTACAAATGTACAAATTATGTAAAAGTTTTTAAAGCTAAATCAAAGGGTTGTTCTAGGTTTCAGGCACTGCTTTATTCACTTAAGTGATACAAAAATAGTATCATGTTTGTCTCTTGAATGTTTCTTTTATTTCATCCTGTAAATGGTAGATAATGAAAACATTGAACCTACCAAAACTGAACAAATATACGAAGGGAAGAGAAATAATAAAAATTTCAGTTTCACAACATATCATTTTACCCATCATTTCTAACCAGTTTCCTCTCCTATCACTTGAAAAATTTTACTGCAAGTCTTTTAATTAAATAGAGGCTTCAGTTTTCAGGGATCTGTTTGTAAACTGGCCACTAGAGAGGCACTGACAGGGCAGAAAGTTTGAGGAGAAAATACAGTGTTCTAGTGAGTAGCCCTGGGCTTAATTAAAAATATCTTTACAGCTTTGTTGAAAGCTATTTCAACCATTTTTGGAGCTTTTACAACAGGGATTCAGTTGTTCCAAAACAAATTGAGAGAGGCATTTCTTCCTGTTAAACTCACCATATGTAAACACTGGATGCAGTCAATATTCAGCAGAAGTGGTACAGCTTACACTTGCCAAGGTCTCTGAGTGCTAAGCTAGGCCTTCAGAAAGGCCCACTTTTAGACATTAGGTCATCTGTATAATGATGAGAGCAGAGCAATCTTTCCTTGGAGCATTTCATTTTCAAATTCAACTACTTGGGTCATGACTTGGAAGACATAATGTGTTACTACAAAGTTTCTGAGTAGAGACATATTTCAATTCTCTTTCACTTCTAGTGAGAGCACTCATTGCAACCATTTCCAAAGCAAGGTGGGCAGGGAAAGCTACTACAGAAACCCACTTATGCATCAACCTTGCAATTTGGTTGCAGTTCCAAAGCAACACCATTCACATCTTCAATACCAATCAGCCTGTTTCTTTAGCCAAAATCATGCACTAGTTGGGAAAAAAATACTGAGTTTAAGAGCAGGTTTGGGGTTTTTTGTGTAATTCCTTACATTTTTCTCCTCTTGACTTTTTCAACTACAAAACTCATGCACTGTCTTGAAGTTCCCTGTCTCATTCCATCCTTTGATCATACCAACAGCAAGGACCAAGCCTGAAATTAGAGCTGAGTTTTCCTGATCACTTCCTCAGAGATAACCAGGTAGAGTTGGTAACTATGAACTAATGTTTTCATCAGTCTCCATTCTGCTACTGTTGTAAATCTGACAGCTTTTTATATGAAAATAGGTTTGTATACTTCAAAGAATGCATGGCACTCTGGCTCAATACATCTTCCTTCTTTCAGACTTGGAAGTCAACATAAAAAGTTTTTTCCAATCTAAACAGTAGAATTCAACTGTCTATCAAAAATATCCAACTGAAATTTTCTAAGTTTTCAAATAAACTTTTAGATGGATTTTTTTTATATCCAATAGAACAGAAATAAGGAAATACACTATAGAAACAGAGTTGTTATTGAAATCAGTCTCCTCTTCCTCAGTAAAAGTAGAGCAAGAAAAGCACAACACCCTTTATAATCTCTCTGTGTTAAAGTTATCTCTTGAAGCAGAGCTGGTGAATTGCCAGGCCTAAAAACTTCTCAGACCCTGAAAAGAAGTGCCAGGGATGCTGAATTTAATGATGCAATAAAACTGAAAGATTAAAGTCCAGAGCACTATTTCTAGCATTGTTTATATATTGGTTTTGGTAAAGGAAATAAAATAGTAAATGGATAAAATACAAGAGTCCTTTTGGGAGTAGAAATTACAATTTAGGAGTACGCCTTTAGCATGAAATGAAAGTCATATTACTGAGCTTCACTATAATTTTCTTTCTCTAATTATTCTACTCTGCATGTGCAGGAAAAGTAATACCGAGCATGTCCATCTATATTCAAACATCTTTCAAGTTCCTGGGAAAATACTTTTCCTACTAAGTAGTATGTAAAAAGGCACACAACCCCAAACTATCCAATTTGCAAAAGAAAGGAGAAAACTGCTCCTGCAGAATAAGTAATGGTATTGAGGTACAAGCTTTCAATCACTGTTTGGATAGTGCTTTCACAGTGGCCAATACACCACTAATGCCTAAACACCCTGCCTTTTTTTCTCAGTATCACTGAAGGGCTCAGTTTGGTTCAGCAGGTACCTGATGTCACTCAAAATGCCTCAGGATATTCCACGGGGATTTCAGTTAGGAATCCAAGACAATCAGGAGTTTAAGTGCACAGAATCCCTTTGTCAAGGTCACCAGTGTGTGACTTGGATACCCTACAGCTATCTTAGGTTAGCACTGCTCAATTGGTTATTTGCTGGGAGTCCCCACATACTGAAGGTACCATGGCCAGCATGCAGGCAGCTAGTTTGTGCTTTAAACATTACATCTTTAAAACATGCAAACATGAAAATGAGGTATTAAGTACTAAGGATCAGCACACCTAGCCCATTGTGTGGACATTGGTTTCAGTATATAAGAATATCAGCATTGAGGTGACCTTAAAATTGTTTTCAGTGAAACTCCCAAAGACCAGAGCATTTCTGTCAGTAAAAAACTTCCTGTGATTCTCCGATTTCTGAATTTTAAGTAACTTTGTTTCACACCCATGCAAATCAGTTTATAGGTCAGTAACAGAACTATTAAGAATAATTTAGCAATAGATGATTTTTGAATCTAAAACCAAATGAAATTGAATACTTTTATGGTCCATCTCAAGGCATCCAGACATGGTTTTGAAATTTATAAGTCATCTGATTATGTCATTTGACTTACCATATTTTATGCAAAGGTCGTAGAAAAGGGCCCTTTCTCTCTAAGCTATATTTTCCTACTATAATCAAAGACAGAAATTATGTAAAACTTACAGGAAATCATAGAAACCTTTAGTGCTGATCCAAATATTTGGTATTTAAAATAGAACACATGGAGCACTATCTTTCCTGTAAATTCAGAAATTTAAACTTGCTTTTGACTCAAACAAAATACATTACTTGCATTGTGATACAGTATAGTGTTAGGGAAGTGAACAGGGCTAGCCAGTTGGCCTAGCCACAGTACAAAAAAACCCCTTAATAAAACAGTATGGTTCTTATCCAAAAGTCTGGTATAAACATAAGGCAGCAGACAAAAGGTGAAATGAGATAATAGTGGTCATTATGGTGATTAGTGTTCCTAGTGAAACAACTGATTAACTTTGATTTAACTGCTAGATTCCTTTATGTGTTACCTCAAGGATGCTATGAATATGTTCTCTTATGGGTAACATAAGCTTCATTTTAAAAATATCTTTCTGCAGATCCATCAAAAGATAAACAGTCTTCTAGTCTAATATGGTCCCCACTTGGTTACTCCATAAATAAATTATTTTTAAATAAAAACACTTATCTTTATTTTGTTTGCTTTTGCATTCCCATCATAAGACAAAATTAAGAATTTTATTTACCATATCACTATAAAATAGGACTGATTTGGTTTCAGCACTGATTATGAGTTGAGTGCCCTCTCCTGAATTAGGAGCTGGCTGGAGGGTTGGGCCCAGAGAGTGCTGGTGAATGGAGCTGCATCCAGCTGGCAGCCGGTCACTAGTGGTGTTCCCCAGGGGTCCGTATTGGGTCCAGTCCTGTTTAACATCTTTATTGATGATTTAGATGAGGGGATTGAGTCCATCAGCAGCAAATTTGCTGATAACACCAAGTTGGGAGGGAGTGTCGACCCACTGGGAGGCAGGAGGACTCTGCAGAGGGATCTGGATAGACTAGAGAGATGGGCTGATTCCAATGGGATAAAGTTCAATAAGGTCAAGTGCCGGGTTCGGCACTTTGGCCACAACAACCCCCTGCAGCACTACAGGCTGGGCACAGAGTGGCTGGAAAGCAGCCAGACAGAAAAGGACCTTGGGGTACTAATTGACAGGAAGCTCAACATGAGCCAACAGTGTGCCCAGGTGGCCAAGAAGGCCAATGGGATCCTGTCCTGTATCAAAAATAGCGTGGCCAGCAGGACCAGGGAAGTGATCCTTCCCCTGTACTCTGTATTGGTGAGGCCACACCTTGAGTATTGTGTTCAGTTCTGGGCCCCTCAGTTCAGAAAGGATATTGAGGTGCTGGAGCAAGTCCAGAGAAGAGCAACAAGGCTGTTGAAGGGACTGGAGCACAAGCCCTATGGGGAGAGGCTGAGGGAGCTGGGGTTGTTTAGCCTGGAGAAGAGGAGGCTCAGAGGTGACCTCATCACTGTCTATAACTTCCTGAAGGGAAGTTCTAGCCAGGTGAGGTTGGTCTCTTCTCCCAGGCACTCAGCAATAGGACAAGTGGGCATGGGCTTAAGCTCTGCCAGGGGAAATTTAAGTTGGATATCAGAAAAAATTCTTTCCAGAGAGAGTAATCAAGCATTGGAATGGGCTGCCCAGAGAGGTGGTGGATTCACCATCCCTGGGGGCTTATAAACTGAGATTGGACATGGCGCTGGGTGCCATGATCTAGTAAATGGACTGGAGTTGGACCAAGGGTCAGACTTGATGATCTCAGAGGTCTTTTCCAACCCAATCGATTCTATGATTCTATGATTCTATGAGTCCACCAATGTCCTTACAAGAGAAAACTTAAAAAGGTAAAATCTTGAGCCATATATGACTTGCTGTGATTTGCTTTCTATTATTTAAAAAAATTAAAAGAGAAATTCTTGTCCCTAAATTAACTGTCAAGCATGATTAGGATTGCAGTCTCCTAGGAGAAAAATGCTACTTAAAGTAGCACGATTCTGTACATGACACTAAATGTACTGAAGTGACAATCAAACAGGAAGCCCTTGGGTCAAAATGATATGAAAATAAAATTAAAATATTTACAAAAAATAAGGTTTAACATTTCTTTCCAGCATTTGAGGGAGCTGGGATTGTTCAGGCTGGAGAAAAGGAGGCTCAGGGAGGACCTTATTGCTCCCTACAAGCACCTGAAAGGACATTGTGGGAACATGGGGATCAATTTCTTGTCTCTCAACTGACAAGTAACAGAACAAGAGGAAATGGCCTCAAGTTTTACCTGGGGAGGTTTAGATTAGATATTAGGAAAAATTCCTTCACTGACAACTTGGATGGGCATTGCAAGAAACTGTTCAGGGAAGTGGTGGAGTCACCATCCCTGGGTCACCATCCCTGGAAGCATTCAAAAAATGTGTAGGTGTGCTGCCTGGGGACATGGTTTAGTGGTAGGTGTGCCAGTGCTAGGTTGTGGGGTGATGGCCCCTCTGATAAGGCCTGATGGGTTGAGGGAGACATCTCAGCCCCCTGGAGGGATGTTCTTGACCGAGGACAAAGGCTTTCAAACTGATAAGATTAACATAGGGTGGAGTGTTAAGCAATAACATGGCCTCCCTTTGAGATATCTTCTAGGAGCCATTCTAAGAGCCACCTCCCCTCAGGCATCTGCATCACCATCACAACCCCGCCCACCCCACCCCCCCCCAAAAAAGATTGACTTTTAGCCACACAAACCACATGGAAGAGGAAAAAATGGTATAAAAGGTGTTTGGAGGTTAAACTCCAGTGGGAGAGGGAAAAATTCCAGTGTCTCTGTGAGGGTAACTGCTGCAGCTTGTCCTGCCTTCTCCTCCTCCTGGAACAATGTAAGGGTGAGACCATGTGCTTTCTATTTTTCTAACTTTACTTTCTTAACTTTACTTTCTTTATTTCTTACTTTGATTCTTACTTTATAAGCATTTCTTTTACTAAATGTGTTTTTCTACCTTAACACTAATAACAATAACTTGCTTCACACTTTGCTATTTTATTTTGGTTATTGCTTTTTCCTATTCTTACTTTATAAGACCAGCTCTGTTTTGCAACTACAGTAACTTGCTTCACTTTCAAGGTGCAGTTTCGTTTTTTCAACATGTATGTTGATAAGAAGCAGCTCTGCTCTTCCCTTTTGTTTTGAGTTACAGAGAGAGTGGTGTGCAAGATATTTTATTGTCTTGCGTTATTGAGAGAGTGTCTGGATAAATGTTTTAGGTGGCTGTGTTTTTAGTTAGTAGTTCTTTGTTGCTAGTTTCTGTCTATTGTGAAAATGGGATACATTGCTGTATTGTAACTTGAGTTTAGTGTGTTTTTCTCTGTAAAACGTGTTTTGTGCTGGTTTCTTTTGGGGTCTTTTATTATCAATTAAATACAATCTTGCAGCTGAACGTTATCACCGGCAAAGCAGAACCCACAATAATTGTCACATATTTGTATTAATAAATGTTATTTCGGGAGCTGTTGTGAGAAAAGTTCTTTTTTTGGCTTAAGTGTGACTTCATATTAGAAGTCAGAACCCCTTCCAACCTGTGGGCTGTCCAGTAGTTGGCAGGCAGTGTTGGGGTACATAAGGATCTGATTGTCTGGGATAAAGCAGTGCCTGAAACCTAGAATAACCCTTTGATTTAGCTTTAAAAACTTTTACATAATTTGTATATTTGTAGTTGACATCTGGTGACAATATGTAGTATTCCAGAATTCATGAATTGAAGGCATTTCCAAGTATTGCTGCTATGTTAACTTTTAATTAATAAAGTTAAGACTAGAAATCTTTGTATTGCTGTCTCCCTCCTCCCTTTCACGTGACATAGGTTAATGGTTGGACTCAATGACCTTAGAGATCTTTTCCACCATAATGAATCCATGATTCCATTTCTTTGTAAATGCAAAGCCAGTTCTAGGAAAACAATAACAAAGGAGCAATAAATTAACTAATATGACACAAGTATTGACAGGATACAGATGGTAGGACCATTACTGAATGTAACATTCTGCAGTGTTTAGAATTTCTTTAAAAATAAGATCTTGTCAAAAGAAAGGACATTTTCCAAAGAAGTGCAATATTTTTTTCTTAATGAAACAAAATTGCACCTGTTATAAGGGAAGTATTTTAAACTATTACTTTACATTGTAATTGTAGAATATTGTTGGTACCCTCTCTCAGGTTGCCACCATTTTTAAGTATTTAATTCATTCTGGTGTTCCTTTTTTCACTTGAAATACACATATAGAAATAAAAACCCCTAAACAATAAATGAGCTTTTTATGTGAAACCTAGTACTATAAAGGAATTTCTATCACTCTGCAGTGTACTGTTTTTGACAACTTCTGCACTGAAATTTGGGGTTTAACTCTTCCATGGACTCTTGAACTGATTGTTAAAATTTTAACAGTAGGAAATTAACCTTGCACAGACCCCCTGAGTAAGTCTCTGACCAGCCAGGATGCAGAGGGCACCTGAATCAATTTTTCTCAATGACCTTTTCTTTTCCACAGAAATAATCATATTCCTATGTAACTGGGATGTTTTCTCTGTCAAACTTTCCCATCTCCAACTAGACCATGTCTAGACTACCCCTTTTCCCCTCTCCCACTCCATTTATTCTTTTTACTGCTGTCAGAATTTTCTGACTCCAGATTTCTCTGCAAAGTGCAGTTGCTTCCTTCTCTCCCTCACACCAGTAAAATTTGCTGGCCTCTAATTTTATCAGACAGCTACCTTACTAAAATTAACATGAAGAATGTGAGCAGACTTTGAGAAAAGACTGATCTGAAGTGACCTATATGACAGGCATTTTAATATGTGCTGAACAGCTGCAAACATAATGCTGATTTTGTGCTCCTGATCTACCTTGATTTCTCTTTACACTTACCTTGTAAGGTTTCATAGAATTACTTGGTTTTGTAGGATAATGTTCATATTTGCATGATAACTCCAAAGGCAAGAATCTAGGTAGATGTCTAAATATCACTGAATTTCTGACTCTGTATGGTTTCATAGAAGACTAATTTATTTTTTTTCCATGTGTAGAGTGCTGAAGAATTTCTATGTCTTTTGTAAATGCTTAAGGTTGTGCATGTTGCCTTTATAGGCAGACAAAGTCACAGGTATTTGGATCATGACTGCATGAAATGATGCTAACAGATGTATTCAGTGGCACTGTTCTCAAACCATGTTGAATACCTTAAATTCAGATTTACATATTTAGGGCTATTTTGACTACTTTTCTGACATTGCAATTCCAAGCACCTGCTGCTTTGTATGAAGATCTTTTCACATAATCTGGTGTAGACTGAAATGTAAGCTTCAGTAATAAGACATGCAGAGTTTGTTGAGGAGCTGCAAAGTTTGATTTGGCTCAATTTCTGACTAAGTTCTCCAGCCGCTCAAGACACTCTCCAGCTAACCATGTAGTGTGTCTCCTCTAATACCTCCTACTGATTTTCACAGCCTGCATATCTTGCTATTGCCTCTTTTTCCTAAGTTATATGAGAAAATTATTATCCCTGAAATCCAGAATATTTGTCTCCAGTCATAAAGGTGCACTTAATAAGAGCAACACCTCCTCTTCATTGCAGAATCTTTCTAAGCCTTGTGTTCTGATTAATGATCCACTCTAATCCGTTCATCTCCGGCAGGAGGAAGCGAAATTAAGCCCCTTGTATTTTATTAGACACTTAGCAAGAGATGGAACCAGCATCAGCCCTTAATGGTAGAGACTAAAAATTCATTTTCCTATGGGATATTGATTGTCTACCATAAAACTATAAGTATTCCTTGACACGATTTTTAGAGTGTACTTCTTGGGAAAACCGATTTAACCTCAAATGTATAGAAACACGTAGGAAGATGTGCAACATGGAATTGGTGAAAGATTTGCTGTTTTGAGAAAAGAAAGCAACTATCTTTAGACACTTCAAAAATTCATTGTACTCTTTAGTGCATGTCATATTTAGGCACTGGATTTTTCCCTCAGTTCCTCATCACGTTTTATTGGTATTTTTTGTTATCTCTTTTGAGTCTAATTCTTAGTAATTGTTTCAGTCAAAAATGGACTTAAAGGAAATTTAGTTTCAGATTTCAGTGCAGACACAATTTTAAGTGTAGAAGAGCAGATGCTTTCTTTTTCCAGAGTCTATTATGGAAATATTTAATTATATATATATCTTACCTGCAGAGGCAGATAGAAAGAAAAATAAAACTTTGAAAATTTAAATTCAGATTTCTTCTTTGTGGAAAAAACTTAGAGGATATCTTACAACACTGCAACTTGGGACATAAGCAAAAGTAATAATAACTACATCTCTGAGAGGATGGGATTTTGCCAATAATTTTGGAGCTGAATTACTCCATTGTGTTATGCTATACACCAAGATGGTGAGTTTGGCTCTCATTCATTAATTTTAGAGGGAAAATTAGTTACTCCTAAAGAATATATCAAAATATTTGAGACATAGAAAGAGTATTTGTCAAACTACTGAAATAAAATCTCATCAAAGCAACATGTAAAATACCCGAACTTTCTGTAAGCTCATGTGCACTTCTTATAGCCTATAAACAACCTGTTATATTTAAATCTGCTACTTCATATTAATACATTTATTTAAAATTACTTTGCCTCTTGGTTTTGAAATTCAAAGAGTTACAGCATTTCTGAGTTACAATTGCAGCTTATGTTTGTGGATTACATTTTTGCAGTGATGTTTGCATCTATGCTACCCTTAATATCAGATCAAAAGGAAAAATCAAAGCAGTCATCACAATAAGCCTTAATAATTAAAATACACACCAGAAGAAAAAAAAACCCTAAACCTCAATGACTCATAATTCCAGAAAAATATGAGGGGTCACTCATGTCTCAGTGATTGGTTTTTAGCAGCTTATTCAGAACATCAATATTCTGAAAGGTGTTTCTGGCTGCAGTTCCAGACAAATTTGCAAGCTATATGGACAAACATGGTGCCATCTGGAATGTTTTTTGCTCTTCTGATTTAAAGAACAATACTTTAAAGACAGCTTGGGTCTGCCCAACATCTCACTGTTAATGCTTACTAATATTGCACTCATCCTGGAATTTAAAAGCACACTATATATTACTGCAGCCTTACCAGCTAAGTTTAACATCTCAGAGAAATTAATGGATCAGAGATATGAAGATTTTCACTAAAGTCCATTTAGATCAGCGATTACAAGCTGCAAACCATATGATTCATGCAATTACCATAAATGTGGTCATTCAGCAGCCTAGGCAAGAATATGATCTCATTCCTGGTCAGCAGGTCTAGCTGTACATATCAGTGTGTCATGAGTCTGGAATACAGTTCCCTCTGTGGGACAACATGCCTTTGTGGATTTCTGCTTAGTCCAACATATACAAGCGTAACCTCAGAACTTCAGCTGAAATTTCAGATTCAGGGTTAGGATCATCTATAGATAATTTTGTTCTTCAGCCTTCTTTGTTCAAATAAAAAAATACCTTCAAAACAATTTTTTATTATTAAATCAGCACTCGTTTATACAACATATCAGACTGTACAAGTAGAGAACAGCCCAGTTTAAAGATGTGGAAAATGTATGAGGTTGTGAATGTCCTTCCTAGCAATAGTAGTTGATACTTCTATTGCTGTATGACCTTCCTGAAAAGTCAGGGAACCCTCACTACTTTTGTTGCACTCAGTTGATATTTACTATGTTGGATACTATGACTATAAACTTTTAAATGTAAGCTGATGGTGTGCTCAGGCTAGCAACATGAATGAATTTCATTTTCACTTATGTTTTTTAAATATTTTCAAACTTAAATAAATAAGAGATGAAGTTATAAATCTGTAAAATACAATAAGCTGACTCCTATACTATCTCATACACCATCTATAGACAAATTTTCAGAACAGGAGAGAAAGAAAGGGTTTTTTCTCATATGCTCCTTTAAACCTTATCCTTTGAGGTTCTGTAAAAATTAACCCTGTGGCATAATACTAACATCAGGGGGGTTTTATCTACAGGAATATATCCACAGATGAAGATGCAGGGTAGAGGATGTATTAGTAGGACATTCCAGCTGTATTGGGAACATCACCTAGGTTAAATAGAATTCTTTCTGGCACTATGGTATTTAGTTAGAAGCAGTCTTCCAAGCGTACTAGTCTAACCCATCTATTTACTGATCTAGTCAGTTGGAAATTCTTCTCTTACCCTAATCCATCAAGTAACATTTAAGCACTGCTGTGCAGTCCTAGCAGATAAGGAAAGAGTGATTATCTAGGCTAGTATCTTGCTACAAAAATTCTTTTGATTTTTTTAACTTCATTTATCAGATCAGAGATGTGAACTTTCAACAGAAGTGAGAATTAGGTTAAATGAATTAGTGTCTCAACTATGATGCCAACACATTATTTCTGCTTCTTTGAAGCTTAGCACTTTTCAACTACACTTCTTGGAACTTGTTTCTGGAGCTGAATTGTTTTTGCAGAGCCAGTGGACCACTCCTGGTTTCTCAGATGAAAAAAAGGTATCTCAAGTCAGGGGGAGTGTTAGAACCAGTTGACTTTTTTTTTAACCTGAACAAGTTCAGGCTATGGGAGATGGGGTTGTTTAATCTGGAGAAGAGAAGGTTCAGGGGTGACATTATCGTTCTCTACAACTACCTGAAAGCAGGTTGTAGCAAGGTGGGGGATGGATCTCTTCTTTCAGGCAAGTAGTGACAGGAAAAGAGGACAGTCTCAAGCTGTTCCAGGGGAGGTTCAGAGTGCACATCAGCAAGAATTTCTTCATGGAAAGAGTTGTTAAGCATTGGAATCAACTACCCAGGGAGGCCATGGAGTCACTGTCCCTGGGAGTGTTCAAGAAATGAATGGGTGTGGCCACTTAGTGCCATGGTCTAGTTGACAAGGTGGTGATCAGTCAAATGTTGAATTTAATGATCTCAGAGGTCTTTTCCAACCGAAATGATTCTGTGATTCTGTGAAGTGCTTTGTAGTGTAGGAAACATACTTCATAGGTGAAGACTTTTCAATGAACATGTTCTCTTGCATGTGATACAGTTTATATCTGCAAGCACAGAGACTAATACGAGCATCTGAGAGGTAGGTTGAAAAATAAGACCAGTTCTGGAAGGTAATTTTATTTTTCTCCCTTCACTTTAAAAAGTGATCAAGAATGTATAGAATTTTGGAGCTATTTCATTCCAGACCTGCTAAATTAAAAGTGGCTTCTGCTGTTATAAAATTAGTTATTTACTTAAGGCAAAATATATTGCAGAATGGCATCTTGTTTTTTAACTGTTTTTATAAAGAAGTATTCAGTGAATGATTATGTACACTGCATTATGAAATATTACATGAAAGAGGGAATGCCAAGGATTGAGTTACTATGATTCATAAAGTTCTGCTGAACCTTAATGTTAAATTGAGGTTACCCAACATTGTCCAAAATATCTGCATTAACCCAGCCTAGGATGCCTGTTTAAACTCTTGCCATGGGTATACTGGAGAGTTTTCACGGAAAGAAATACCATTTATGCACATTGGAACCTCTGTTTAGTACAAGGTATATTTTTTAGCTGAGGCTTCCAGATTTTGGAATCATATAAATGATTAATCACAGCAGGAGGCCAGGACAAGAACTAAATCCAAGTAACTGTGTTATCTTTTCTGTAATTTGCTTCTTAATTATATGGAGAGCTTTTCTTTGGGGTGTTTTTTTTTTTTTGTTTGGTTTGGTTTGGTTTGGTTGGTTTTGTTGTTTTGTTTGTTTGGGGTTTTTTTAATTTTCTCTTTTAGCAGAAATTCCAAGATGATTCTTTGGGGAAAACTTGTGAAGGATGGAATATATTTCAGTTTCTCTCACCTATTACAGCTACTAGATAAGCCACCCTGTCAGATGCCATAAAATCAGTGAATCTTAAAATTACGGTATGGACATTATTAGAACAATAGGTACTTCAGGCTATTATAAAGAAAACCTTGTGATAAGTTATAAATATGCTAAAATTTACATAGTCAGTTCCATGAAAACAGAAGCAGAGGAATTGACAAAGGAGAGAAAAAATGGTTTTATTTAACAATTGCAGTGCTACCACTGCAGAAATAGTTCTGCTCTTTCTGTGTCTGTATGTGCACACATTTTACATATCTTTATATATAAAGCGTATTTCAATTTTGGATCAAAGATAGATGTTCAGTGTTGAATATGAATGGAACAGGAAGCAGAGAAGTGATGTAATAGGGCTTTCTTTAGAAAATATAATCTTACATATGATTTGTTTTTATGGATATGTCATACCACATCATCTATAAAATATCTTACTGTTACATATATATTCTCATGATTAAACTATCTGAAGGACTGAAATATTCCTTCGTTAGGATTGCAAGTCTAGTACTTAATTTTGAATTTAGAAATTCACTGAGTCACTGAGAAAAACATCTGCATTCTTCGAGTATATATTTCTATTCATATTTTAGGTGATAATCTGCAATGACTTCTGCCTGCCTTTTAATCAGTCAGAACTTCCCCAGATTTTTTGATGTTCCTCCAGATCTCTAGAATCCTGCTTAAAAATTGGTGCCATGTAGCCTAATTTCAAGTTTTTGGTACTGAAGGACATTTAAGAAATTGCATAGTGGAATGAGTGGTCTGACTACTCAATCCTTGATATCCTGTAGAATTCTTAAGTGAGCACCAACTCAGCCTGGCAGTTTGTTCTTGTTCCTATTGCCAATTTGCTCTGTCATTGTTCTACCTGAGCTCTAGGTTTGAGGCACATCCCCCCATGGGAAGGAGCTCCAGCAAACTCAAGATTGGCCACAGATGGATGAAAAACCCCTGAATTTTCTTGTTATAGCCTTATATTATCCAAACTTCTCTTTTCGTACCTAAAAGCCATCTTGAAATTCAGCACCATGACCTGTTGCATCTGTAAAAGGGATTTATTACTAGCTTATTACTTTTCATAAGGGAGTCCTTAAAGTTTTTCAAGTTTTATGTATTTGCATTTAATCTGTAATGGTTCATGATATTTTTTGCTTTCTTCACTTGGACATAACTTTAGCTTTTTGATTTAATTCTGTAACTCTGTAATTGTGCAATTTCTGTCTAGCCATGCTGGTTCATTTTGGTTTTCCTAAAGGCCCACTTTCTCACCTATCATTAAAGTATGACTGCAAAAACTTTTTCGTATCTAAATGTAAGTGAATGCTAATACACTGTGCTATACATTTAACATAAACGTGTTCTGTTTCCTTGGATTTTTGCTTTTAAACACTTGAAATTAAATTCAAACAAGTAATGTTTTACTGTCAAAGAGGAGTCACAGCATATTTACACTATAGCATGAACATGCTCCATAAGAAAATTGCTTATGTGCCCAAGTCTTTATAAAAACAAGACTTTTATCCAAGTAATGAATTGATGTTAAATTACTTTGCAGTTTAATTTGGTTTTTTACTAGGGACCCCAAATAAGCATGGCCTAACATACAACCAGTGTGCAAATACTGTAAAATCATAAAGAGATGGAGATGCAGATTGACAGACAGGTAGATCTGAGCTAGGTAATACAATGAATCTCCTAATTTAACATGTTAAAAAGCCTCAGGCTAGCAGCCTAAGAGGTTGTAACCACACTGGGTCAGACCATTCAGATTTCTCCAAAAGTGACCAGCAAGGGAGCTAAGAGCCCCTCTAGTAGAAACCCTATGGTTACTATAAAAGCAAAGTAATTTTTTCATCCTGGAAGCAGCTCTTTGTTTCAAATTGATGCTTGAAGTCATTGCACTGCCATTGACTCTACCAATATTTAGCTGCCTCTCAAAGTCTGAATTTCTCTCTTCCTTGATATATTCCAATTATATCTAAGTATTAATCTAATCCTACATAATATTGTAATAACTGACAAGAAGTATATATATGTGGACATATTTCATAGAATCATAGAATGGTCTACGTGGGAAGGGACCCTAAAGAACATCTAGGTCCAATCCTGTTGCTATGGGCAGGGACCCCTTCCACTACATCAGGTTGCTCAGGGTCCCATTCATCTTGGTCTTGAACACTTCTAGGGATTGGGCATCCACAACTTCTCTGGGAAAACTGTTCTAGTTCCTCACCACCCTCATAGTGAAGAATTACTTCTTGACATCTGATCTAAACCCACTCTCTTCCGGATTGAAGTCATATATATACACACCCTTGTAAACAGTCTCTCCATCTTTCTTGTAGGCTCCCTTCAGGAAGCCTACAGAAGGCTGCAATCACGTTGTCCCAAAGCCTTCTCTTCTGCAGGCTGAACAACTCCAATTTTGTCAACCTTTCCTCATAAGAGAGGTGCTTTCATCCCTTCAATCAACTTAGTGACCCTTCTTTGAACTCACTCCAACAGGTCTATGTCCTCTCAGTGCTGAGGGCCCCAGAACCGGATGCAGTACTTCAGGTGGGATCTCACCAGAGTAGGGGGGCAAAATCACCTCTTGACCTGCTAACTACATTTCTTTTGGTGCAGACCAGGATATGGTTGGCTTTTTGGGCTGTGAACCCACATCACCAGGTCATGTCCAACCTCTCACCCACCAGCACCCCCAACTCCTTCCTGGCAGAGCTTCTCCCAGTCAGTTCATCTCACCAGTCTGTACTGATAAAAAGGGTTGCCCCAATCTAGGTGCAGCATTTGTACCACATAATTTAGTTGTGAACTTACTTTACACTGCACAAGTTATCTGAACATTTATTGAAAGGTTTCAGTTTTGTACTATCCACTAGACAGACTACAGCGTCACAGTCTGGATACCATAACTATTACAAAGAAACCTTAAAAAAAATCATATCTATTTTGTTAAAGAAGAGGTAAGCAGGATTTTTTTTTCCTTCAATCTAAAAAATTCGAAGTAGAAAACCAAAAAGTTTAACCTAAAACTAAAATGTAATTTAAAGTCAAACTACAATGAGAGGCAAAAAGGAAAGTAATTCTATTGACAAAGAACATGGTCACTGCCTGCTGCACCTGTTGCCACTCCAGCTGATCAGTTCTCCCTGTTGACAACTACATTTGTCTTCCTCTATCTTTCTTCCTGAGGGATGATTACAGACTCAAAAATCTAGACGCAGTCTCTTGACACAGCCTCTTTGGCACACCCAAACAGCAAAAGGAAGCTAGGTAGCATGTAGTTTCTGAGGGTTTACCCCACCTCTCCTCAGGAGTGTGTCACTGTTATGCAAGTAACATGCAAGAACCTGAACATTGTTAGTTTTGGCCATTTACAGTAAAGATAAAAGTCACTGTGAGATATTTGATTCTTTCTAGGTTCATAGAATCATAGAATCCTTTAGGTTGGAGTATACTATTAAGATCATTGAGTCTAACCATTAACCTAACACTACAAGTCCACATCCCTAAGCACCACATCTACATGTGCCTAAGCACCACATCTACATGTCTTTTAATTACACCCAAGGACAGTGACTCCACCATTTCCCTGGGCAGTCTATTCCAGTGCTAAACAATTCTGTCAGCAAATAAATTCTTCCTTATATCCAATCTAAACCTCCACTGGTGCAACTTGAGGCCATTTCCTCTTGTCCTATCCCTTGTTACCTTGGAGAAGCGACTGACTTCCACCTCACTACAACCTCCTTTTAGTTTTAGAGAGCGATAAGGTCTCACCTGAGGTTAAAGGTTGGACTTAATAATCTTAAGGGTTCTTCGAACCTAAATAATTTTATGATTTTTTGCATGCACATTTGTTAAAGAAATATGCAAAAGTCTTTTCCTCTTGTTACTTTCCATTTAACATGATTTTAATTCATGTAATTTTATGAAAATGAACAGTGAAAAGTTACGTCCATTGGACGGCTTCATGCTGACATGTATTAGTCAAAACCAGAGTCAAACCTTTTAGAAGCCCAGCTGCTTTAAAAGACTACACAGAGCTACTCAAGTGATGCTGGGCAATTATGGGATAATCTTTGAGATTTTCATGTCTGAAGATTAAAAGAATTCTAGAAGCATAAAAGAAAAAATGAAAATCTGACATATATTATTGCTGTATTCCATCTCTACTTTTTTAAGAAATTCATCTAATGACTATTTAATGTGTGGCAAGGGCACAAAGTTGTTGCAAAGGGATTGGTCTCATGTAGGGGCAGATGCTGGATCTTTGGCATAGACATAACCAGAAGACATGTATTTCCGCTAGTGCCCTTGAGGCACAGTGCCTCAGTCTTGATGTATCTCTGTATCCTTGCCTGGGCACTTCTGCTTTTTATTCACATTCTTCAAGACTTCTCACTGAAGCAAAATTTCATATTTCTTAGGCATAGTTGTGGGTAAGCAAACCTTTTTACTGATATGGAGCTCCAAAGATACTCCTCTGTAGCATTTTTGTCACCAAAGCACATTAAAATACAATACCAACATAGATATAAATGTAGCCATTTTTTCAAATTGGCTATAAACATAAAGATAGGCATGTGCAATTCTGAAATTTTTTACTTTTATGGTAATAATCTACTTGAATCAAAAGTTTTGTGACTGGATTTTCAAAACTGCCAGGAGACAGAGACACAGAAATGTTCACACACTGTCTTGTCTAACCACTTAAACCAGCAGGTGTTTATACCCTTGTTGCTTCCAAAGTGCATTCAAGCATTTCAAGTAACTATTTAAATATCATTAGAAGTCTGACCTTTAGACATTACTTGTGTTGGGAACTAACTCCTCATTTAGAGACATAAAAATTGAGCTACTCCAAAATTGATGCATCTTGGATGAAATTAATTTATTTCAAAATCTAGGTCCCTACTCATACCTCTTGCCAGCAACAAAATGAGCTGCAATCCAAGTGCACGAAAATATAAATCTCAAGTCCTGCTGAGTTTATAAAAAATTTTCCCCTCAATGTCATTACCCAAAGACTAATATGACAAAATGCAGAATCACTCCTCTCTTTGACAAAGGGTTTTTATCACTCTGTCTACAATGATACATTCAAATTATAAAGTTTGCACTTTGAAAAAGAATTTGTATAGTTATAATGCTCATAAAAGCATCATTAATGTGCAAACATAGCTGAAGTTAAACAACATTGGAAATATATCATATTAACATTAGATACTACTTACACAGAAACTAATTTCTGTAAATTTCTGTAAATTTCTGTAAATTGGTGGGTTGCTAATTGCACAGTATCTCTTTTAAAAGGCAAGGAAATCAACAACTTAAAGATGAGAGGTATGCAGCCTGCTCAAAGATGCTCCTTTCTAAGAGCATACAGATAAAGGACAAGTGTAGCTACAGGCAAAACTTCCTTTACTAATGTAGTGTAGGTGGGAGATGTCAGCCTACATTTCCATAGCCACACTAATTATCACTAGCTAATGATGTCTTCCTTGGAGATATTCCTCAGTGTCTTTCTCTACTTAATGACTCTAAATTATTTAAGGTAATCTTGATTTAACATTATTTCATGATAACTGATTTCTTAATTTATTCACAACTAAATGATTATTTTAAACATGTTGATAATTACTAATTTCAATACGTTGACTCTATTGACAGTGTTCAAGTTTCAGAATTTGCCCATGAAAACATTTAATAATTTTTTCAGATAACATTCCCACTATATTCTTGATTGTCAAAAATGGGAAGGGAGGAATTGTCATTAATGTTTTAATTGCAGTATTGATATACTACATATTCCTTAACTAAAGCAAGCAATTATATGCTTCTAACAGAGACTCCAGTATCTCTGGTTAGGGCACCACTATCTCTCAATGTTTTCAACACATGCAGAAAGTTTTATTTAAATGTACAATTATATAATTTTTCAGTTTCAACTTCGGGAACAGTGTCACGAATCTTTTTAATTTTAGCTCTGTTATTTTAGAAAGAAATATCTTGACACTGGTAAACTCAAAAAGTAAGTGTAACTCCAAAGTTCTGTAACAAAGGTGTTTGAGCTACATTTATGCACAGGGAAAATGGTGGGAAAAGGGGGAACCTAGACTACTTAGTAGGTATATTAATAGTTTTAGTCCAATATGAATGAAAGTTTAGATAAAAGTACCTGCTTTTTGGTTGCATCTGGGGTTTTAGAAATATTAATATTAATTCATATGCTACTTTGGTTTCTTATGAATATATACAACACATAAGAAATGAAAGCATAAGGCACCTCTTTAAATTCTTTGAACTATATCTACTTACGTTGTTATTAGTGAGTAGTGGATGAAGAAGCAGGATTCCAAAGAAAAGTATTCTGTGACCTTTGGGTCAACAGCTCTGAGTGCTGCCTACAAGCCCCATTATTCTCCCAGATACAACCATGAAAACAAACCAATACCCAACCAAGACAAACTAATTTATCAGTCTGCACTAGCCTGCAAGTAAAAACCTTTACTGCGAGTGACTGTGTCATATAACTTCTTCAAATAATTTTTTTAATTTATTCCACTTGAAGAATTGCCTGAATCAACACCACAGGAAAAACAGTATCATATATATATATACATATATCATATATGCAAGTATTACACACCCTTTATTAAGCAAAGATCCTGAGCAGGGGTCTGCCAGAAAAGCTATGGAGTCTGTCCACAGAGCTGTGCTGTGTGATGAAGGCTGAATGAAGTTCATAATTTTTTATTTCACCATTTCAGAATGTTTAGACTGGAGCAGAAAGAGTGGCTGAATTAGTTACCAATTTACTCTTTATCAGTTTCTAAAATCAGAAGAACTGAACACTGTGAAATGCCAATACCTGAGCTCCAGATTAGTACAAAATAACTTATTTTGAAGTCTTCCAAGGTATACTCTGTGTGTGTGTGTGTGTGTGTGTGTGTGTTCTATTTACTGCCCTCAGTAACAATGTATTTGCGTGTTCATTAAGACACTACCTGACAAAAGTCCAGACCTGTGAAGTCTGTGAAAATCTTTGTCCTACTTTGAACTCCCAAAGTCCAAACTTGGAATCATTCTGTGCACAATGAAATAATAGGGTTCATGGAAACTTGTCTTTCAACCATTTCCAGATAAGTAATGAAGAAAACTTCTTTCCTATTATTTTTCTACTTAATCCTCAACATCCATTTTCTTTTAAGTTAGTGTTGCTTCTCAGCTTCTAGAAGTGTACTGGTGTGCTACTTGTGTACTACTTTTTTCTAAGAATCTACAGTATAGCTGACTAAAAAATAATAAAAAAAAAAGAAAAAGGAAAAACTGCAATAAAGTATGTGCAAGAAATATTGAACCGTAGGTTAGCGTTTATAATTCTCAGCAGATCTATAAAATCAAAGAAAAGGTGTATGTTTTATTTTTGCCCCATTTCATTTTAGCATAGAAGAAAAATTGTACTCCATTTATTTTTGTCATCAAGGTCTCTTTTGGTTTTCTTTTACTTGTGTTAATGGAAATAAATATTTCAATTTCACCACATCATAAAAGTCTGTATTTATGAAAACCAATTGTTCCAAACAACTCTTATTTAAATACTTTTTCAAATAATTCAATATAGGATAATAAGATTTCGTTCTTCTGAAAACATATCTTGCTGAAGAAGTAAAGGAAAAGCTAGCTTTTAAGTTTGACACCCAACAAACACACTAGGGCAATGACCCTGCTGAAATAACAGATTGTATAAACAGTCAAAGTGCTTATGTGTATATTCTTGCACTGTAATAACAACAGCAAAGAAAGAGTTTGGAGGTTCCTGGAGTGTATAGAGGATAATTTCCTTCATCAACTGGTAAATGAGCCTGCCAGAGGTAAGGCCCCTCTAGACCTACTGTTTACAAACAGACAGGGGCTGGTGGGAGATGTAGTGGTTGGAGGTCACCTGGGGCATAGTGACCATGAAATAATAGAATTTTCAATACTCAGAGATGCAAGGACAGCCATCATTAAAACCTCTACACAACTTCTGGAGGGCAGATTTTGTTCTATTCAAAAGACTAATTCACAGCATACCCTGGGAAACAACCCTTAAAAACAAGGGGGTCCAGGAGGGATGGACATGTTTCAAGCAGAAATTTTGAGTGCACAGGAACAGGTTATACCAATGTGCTGAAAGGCCAGCCAGAGGGGAAGATGACCAGCTTGGTTAAATAGGGAGATTCTGAAGGAAATCAGGGATAAAAAGAAAGTTTACAGACTGTGGAAAAAAGGCCTGGCTGCTTATGAAGAATTTAAGAAGATAGCTAGGTCATGCAGAAAAAGTATCAGGGAAAGAAAAGTGGAATTTGAAGTTAATTTGGCTAATTCTGTTAGGGATAACAAAAAGTCCTTCTATAAATTAATAACAAAAGGAGGGGCAAGAAAAACCTCCATTCTCTGTTGGACTTGGAGGGAAATATAGTTAACAAAGATGAGGAGAAGGCTGAGGTACTTAACACCTATTTTTCCTCAGTTTTTAGCAGTAAGACACGTGGCCCTCAAGACAACTGGCCTCTGGAACTGGTAGACAGAGAGAGGGAGCTGAATAGCCCTCCTGTATTCCAGGAGGATTTAGTTACTGACTTACTGAGCCAGCTGGATCCTAACAAGTCTATGGGACCAGATGGGATCCATCCCAGGGTGATGAAGGAGCTGGTAGAAGAGCTTGCCAAACTGCTCTCCATCATCTTCCAACAGTCCTGGCTCTCTGGGGAGGTCCCAGATGATTGGAAGTTGGAGAATGTCACCCCAATCCACAAAAGGGCTGCAAGCAGGACCCTGGCAACTACAGGTTTGTCAGCCTGACCTCGGTGCCTGGCAGGGTTATGGAGCAGATCATCCTGAGTGCAATCACACAGCACCTTCAGGATGGATAAAGGACTAGACCCAGCCAGGAGGGGCAGGTCCTGTCTGACCAACCTGATCTCTTTTTACGATCAGGTGACCCACCTGGTGGATGAGGGGAAGGCTGTAGATGTGGTCTATCTGGACTTCAGCAAGGCCTTTGACACTATCTCCCTTAATATACTCCTGGAAAAGCTGGTAGCCCATGGCTTGGACAAGTGTACCCTCTCCTGGATTAGGAGCTGGCTGGAGGGTCAGGCCCAGAGAGTGCTTGTGAATGGAGCTGCATCCAGCTGGCGGCCGGTCACTAGTGGTGTTCCCCAGGGGTCTGTATTGGGTCCAGTCCTGTTTAACATCTTTATTGATGATTTAGATGAGGGAATTGAGTCCATCAGCAGCAAATTTGCTGATGACACCAAGTTGGGAGGGAGTGTTGACCTGCTGGAAGGCAGGAGGGCTCTGCAGATGGATCTGGATAGACTTGAGAGATGGGCTGATTCCAATGGGATGAAGTTCAATAAGGCCAAGTGCCGGGTCCTGCACTTTGGCCACAACAACCCCCTGCAGCGCTACAGGCTGGGCACAGAGTGGCTGGAGAGCAGCCAGACAGAAAAGGACCTTGGAGTACTAATTGACAGGAAGCTCAACATGAGCCAACAGTGTGCCCAGGTGGCCAAGAAGGCCAATGGGATCCTGTCCTGTATCAAAAATAGCGTGGCCAGCAGGACCAGGGAAGTGATCCTTCCCCTGTACTCTATATTGGTGAGGCCACACCTTGAGTATTGTGTTCAGTTCTGGGCCCCTCAGTTCAGAAAGGATATTGAGGTGCTGGAGCAAGTCCAGAGAAGAGCAACAAGGCTGTTGAAGGGACTGGAGCACAAGCCCTATGGGGAGAGGCTGAGGGAGCTGGGGTTGTTTAGCCTGGAGAAGAGGAGGCTCAGAGGTGACCTCATCACTGTCTATAACTTCCTGAAGGGAAGTTCTAGCCAGGTGGGGTTGGTCTCTTCTCCCAGGCACTCAGCAATAGGACAAGTGGGCATGGGCTTAAGCTCTGCCAGGGGAAATTTAAGTTGGATATCAGAAAAAATTCTTTCTAGAGAGAGTAATCAAGCATTGGAATGGGCTGCCCAGAGAGGTGGTGGATTCACCATCCCTGGGGGTTTATAAACTGAGATTGGACATGGCGCTGGGTGCCATGATCTAGTAAATGGACTGGAGTTGGACCAAGAGTTGGACTTGATGATCTCAGAGCTAGCTTTTAAGGTCTTTTCCAAACCAATCAATTCTATGATTCTGTGATATGTAAAGACAATTTCAAAATATTTCAAACAAAAATTTTTCTGTGAGTTAGAAGAAAAAGTGAGCTCCCTCCTTATGCAGTTGGTCTGAGATGCAGGTAAGACTTGTTTCAGTTAAAAGCAGCATATTTTTCAAATGTTCATTGACTCAACTGGCTACTCTACAAATTCATGAAGAAATCTTACTCCCCTCTCTGTAAAAGACAATGGTCCAACTTTCCTGATTCTCCCCAGGTCGGTTGTCAAGCACTGACTGCAGGAACTCAGGTACAGAGTAGTTGTTTATACTGATCAAGGTCTGGGCAAACAATCAAATTTCATGCACACTTTAGCGTGTTTTAAAATGTGATGAAACTGAGGCAACTCTCAAGTATCTTTACTTGAAGTGAGTTTTGTTGAGGAGAATCTTTCATATCCAACAAGCTGCTTTACAACTTGTCTTTGAAAGAGGGAAACAGTTTGCAGAGAGCTGAATGGAGTCTATAATCACACTACACTCATCAAATATATCTTTTTAAGATGGTGTTGATAATCTTGAAGTGCCAGAATATGATTAGGAGCCAACCAGGAATGCAAAAACAACAAAATATTTCCTACCTGCCTAGGCACAAAAAGGTGCTTGGAGAAAAGAATATATTTTATTGTTGATCAAACATAGTTTATTATAGATTATGTTGCACAATGGATTATATTTTAATGTAGTTTCCAATATATCTACATCTATATACCCATATCCAGTAAATATATCTGTGTATGTATATACTATAGATGTGGCTGATCATAGGGAAATTTCAATTAGTTCAGTTCCACTGTCATTTTCTTACTAAATAAAATAAAATTGTCCAAACAATGTCTTCTCTAGCTGTTAACATATTATATTTCCATACAAAAGTAACAGCATCTGTATACAACCCAGCTAGTCAGGTATACAGTTATGGATTGGATTGTTCTGAAATCAAAGCTGCATCTCTGAACACAAAGCAAAGAACTGATTTCAGTTCTTATGTTTACTATGACAAACTACTGATAGGCTGATATCTGTAGACTTACGATGTATGGGATTAAAAGAACCCTTCAACATCTCAGACTTCTAAGACATATACCTGCCTAAGGTCGCTGTCCTCCCAGTATTTGAAGGCTGAAAAAAAAGACAAAATACATCATCAATTTGTCTACTGATTGAAAACGTGGCACTGAGGAAATCGTCAAGTTCATCATTTTTTTCATGTAGCTAGGAGAAGCTCTGTGTCAAAACAACATGAAAGTTTTGCCTAAGGCTGGATATATCTTTGCAGAATGAACATATCTTATGGTTAATGACACAGCGGGTGCACAGAGGAAATATATGTTGAGTATCAGAATTGCTATTAGACTTGATCACTCAGGTTACTAGCAGGAAAAAACAAAAACAAAAACAAAAAAAAAAAGGAAAAAAGAGAAAAGCACTCTTGAAACACTTTTTCCTAATTGTCTTTATGAAAAAAACCCCAACTAAATATTCACAATTGTATTTCTGTTATACCTACACATAATCATCATGGCTAGGCTTCGCGAACAAAGATTTGAGAAGGGCACTACCCACGCTTGCTGCAAGCGTGCTGGTGGCTAAAAAGGCCGATATGGGATAGGCAGGTCCGGTCACAAAAGGCACAGTGGAATGTCTCCCTAGGTGACATTGGCAAGGAACGGTTCTGTCTGCGTTGTCTTTTCTCCTCAAGACTGACTCTCCGTGCATTCTCAAAGGAAGCAGCAGCATCGTGAATGGTGTGTCTCCATGAATCCCGATTGGAGGCCAGAGTGGACCATTGGTGGCAGTCAATATGGCCAAGGCTGAGGTGTTGTTTTGGGGAGTCCTTGTATCTCTTCTTTGGGGCTCCTCTCTTGCGGCAGCCGGTGGCGAGTTCACCATAGAGCACAATCTTCGGAAGGCGGTGATCCTCCATCCTGGAGACGTGCCCTGCCCAGCGTAGCTGCGTTCTCATCAGCATGGCCTCAATACTGCTGACCCCTGCCTGTTCAAGAACAGACACATTGGTCACATAATCAGACCAGTGGATGTTTAGGATTGAACGGAGGCAGCGCTGATGGAAGCGTTCGAGAAGCCGCAGGTGGTGGTGGTAGATGACCCAGGATTCAGACCTATATAAAAGAGTAGACAGTACAATGGCTCTGTAGACACTAATCTTTGTACTTTTCTTCAGGTGTTTATTGGACCAGACTCTTTTATGGAGTTTTCCAAAGGCTCTGTATGCCTTTGCTAGCCTGTTGTCTATCTCTTTGTCGATCTTACCGTCTGAGGAAATGATACTTCCCAGATAGGTGAACTGCTGAACTGACTTAAGCTCTGAATTGCCTGTGGTGATGTGAGGATTATGAAAGACTTCTTGAGGTGCAGATTGGTAGAGAATTTCCGTCTTCTTCAGGCTGACTTCCAGCCCAAAAAACTCAGCAGCCTCTGTAAAGCAGGATGTTAAGCGCTGCAGAGCTGCTTCTGTGTGAGCAATGAGGGCGGCATCATCAGCAAAAAGCAGCTCACGGACAAGGTGATTCAGGGTCTTGGTGTGGGCCTTCAGTCGCCTTAGGTTGAAGAGGCTTCCATCGGTACGATATCAGATGTAGATGCCGTTTTCTTCATCGAGGTCTGCTGTGGCTCTTTGGAGCATCATGCTGAAGAAGATTGTGAATAGAGTTGGTGCAAGAACGCAACCTGGTTTCACACGATTGGTTTTTGGAAAGGGCTCAGAGAGTGCATCGCCATATCTGACTTGTCCACGCTGATCCTCATGTAGCAGGATGATCATTTTGAGGAACTTGGGAGGACATCCTAAACGTTCCAAGATCTGCCACAGGCCTTTTCTGCTCACAGTGTCGAAAGTTTTGGTGAGGTCAACGAAGGTTACATAGAGACCTTTGTTCTGTTCCCTACACTTCTCTTGCAGTTGTCTGAGAACAAACACCATGTCTGTGGTGCTCCTATTGGCTCTGAAACCACACTGACTTTCAGGTAGAAGATCTTCTGCAACAGTGGGTACTAATCTGTTCAGAAGTATTCTTGCAAGGATTTTACCAGCAATGGAGAGCAAAGTAATACCTCGGTAATTTGAGCAGTCTGATTTTTCTCCTTTCTTCTTGTACAGGGTGATGGTGACTGCATCACGGAGATCTGGTGGTAGTTCCCCTTGTTCCCAGCAACACACAACAAGCTCGTGGAATTTGGCATGGAGTGCTTGACCTCCATGCTTCCAGATTTCAGGTGGAATTCCATCAACCCCAGCTGCCTTGCCAGGTTTCACCTGTTGTATGGCCTTAAGTGTCTCTCCCATAGTAGGGGCTGTATCCAATTCATGTTTCACCGGTTGTTGTGTAATGTGCTGAATTGCTGAGCCTTGGACTACACGGTTGGCACTGAAGAGAGTCTGAAAGTGCTCAGACCATCGGTTCAGGATGGAGGTTTTATCTGTTAGAAGCAGTTGACCATCTGCACTGAGCAGGGGGCTTTGAACCTGGTGTGTGGGTCCGTACACTGCTTTCGGGGCCTCATAGAATCCTCTTTGGTCACCCCAATCTGCGCATAGTTGTGTCTTTTCTGCTAGGTCAAGCCACCATTTGTTCTGGATGTCTCGAAGTTTCTGTTGGAGCTTGCTGCATGCAAGACGAAAGGCGGCTTTTTTTATATGGCAAGATGGCTGAGCAAGGTGTGCTTGGTGAGCAGTTCTCTTCTTCTTTAGCAGTTCCTGGATCTCTTGATTGTTCTCATCAAACCAGTCTTTGTTTTTCTTGGAGGAGAACCCTAGGGAATCTTCAGAAGACTGCAGGATGCAACTTTTAATATGTTGCCAAAGCGCTTGGGGAGAAGGATCTATGGGATTATCTTTAAGTCTAGTTTGAAGGTTTCCCTGGAAGCTGTCTCTCACTGTGGCTGTTTGAAGATTGCTGACTTGGAGCCTCCGCCTTGGAATGCCGCCTCTCTTAGGTTTGGGCTTGAAGTGGAGGTTAAGTTTGCAGCGCACAAGGCGGTGGTCTGTTTGACATTCTGCACTCGGCATCACTTGAGTATGACTGACATCACTGACATTTCTCTGTTGTACTAAGATATAGTCAATGAGGTGCCAGTGCTTGGATTGAGGATGCATCCAGGTTGTCTTCAGGCTGTCCTTCTGTTGAAAGATAGTGTTGGTGATTGTGAGCTGCCGTTCTGCACAAAATTCTAGCAGGAGGCGTCCATTGTCGTTGCAGTTTCCAACGCCATGCTTGCCCAGGACTCCTTTCCAGGCTTCAGAATTCTTACCTACTCTGGCGTTGAAGTCACCAAGGATTATGATCTTATCATCTGCAGGAACATTTTGGGTGAGGCAGTGCAGGTCTGTGTAGAATTTGTCTTTTTCCACTGGGTCAGCTTGGAGAGTTGGGGCATATACACTAAAAAGAACAAAATGTTGCTTGTTGTGTAGAGGGAGGCGTAAGGACATAACGTGATCGGAATGACCTGTCGGCAGATTTTCAAGTTTGGAGGCAATGTAGTTTTTAATCATGAAGCCAACTCCTGAAAGGTGTCTTTCAGTTTTGGGTTTGCCTGACCAGTAGAGTGTGTAGCCAGCACCATGTTCTTTAAGGCTGCCTTCCTCATGAAGACGAACTTCACTGAGAGCAGCAATGTATTTCTGTTATACCTACACATAATAAAATGCACATAAAGATAATTCCCTGCAATCGCCAATGAAATGCTGCATCTGAACAATATACCACCTATAAAGTCAAGTGTTGGTTTCAGACAATGTAAACATTCCTTAAAAGTCACTGTGTATTTTGAAACATGTCACTATGCATCTGTGCCTCACTGAGCAGTGTATCAGTCCTGTCCGTGAAAGTATGACTTTAGGGGCAACATAACTGGAAATGTTCAGAATCTGCCACATTTTCTCAAAGTCTCCAAAGAAAAGATAGCTCTGCTTTAGTTTTGCATAGAAGGAGAAAGAAAAATCCCAAAGTCAATCAGTGACTTGGAAGATATAACTATATTTAGAGATAAAATAATAGAATATTCATTATTGGCGAAGTTTCCTGTTTAAAGCTTAACTATTCAATTTAGCACTAGCTGCTACAAAATGAAAGTAAAGCCAGCCTTCAGCAGTTTCTATAAAAGCTTTAACCAGGAAAATGTTAAGTATTTGCTTCTTGAAACAGTACCAAATCAAATTACACAGCAATATTACAACCAAATATCTCAAAATAATTGAATTTTAATCTATTTTTGTCACATTGTAGGGGGTGCTGTAATGTACATGTAAAAAAACCCTGCATGCCTAATTCTCCCTTCTAGAAGTATTTCTGTACTTCCACACTGACAGAAGAAAAACACTGTGCTTTAGGGGACCTATACCAAGTATGTTCTGTAGATGTAATCAGCCTCTGCAGCCACATTACATATGTCCTGAACGATGCCTGTGAACTCTTCATTTACTCCACTAAGCAGTAAGTTGTATCAAAACATCTCTGACACAATGATTTAGTTGGCTTAGTCTCTGAGAAATACTGAGCTTGAAAATATGTAATAAAGATTACTTTAATAAACATGACATCATTAAACAAATCCTTACAACTATGTTTTCCTCTGGTACAGAAGGAAAATAAGGGTCTTTAGCTTAATGTCAGAATCTACATAAGTTCATATTCCATTTCTTCAAGTACTGCAACTTCTCAATTGAGAATGGCTCTAGAAACCATCTTCCTATTTAATTTGTGTAAGATTTGTAAATATAAGGTTAAAGAGATCATCCTACATCTAATTACCAGTTTTTAAAGTTCCCAACGAACAAAAGGAACATTTCTTAAGTGCACTGCAATAGCATTTTCCCTGTAAAATGGCAGAAGACATTTGAGAATGAATGGAGTCATTAAATACATTTCTTTTTCACCTGTAATTTAAACAAAAGCAAATCAAATGAGAAGGTCATCTGGAAAGGTAACCGTTGATGTGTAAGCTGACTTCAGTGGCACCAGTGGAGCAGGGGTTACATGCAAGGCAGAAAGGTCAGTCAGGGAAAAGACATTAAATAGAAATTTAAAACATTTTATTTTAGAACTGGTTCCTGTAACAAACTTTAAAAGGAATATGAAAACATTTGTTTCTAACTATATACTTCTTGCATATAATTATTTCTTAGCAACAATTCCTTCAGATATTGTCAGGTTTTGTCTCTAAAAAGCCATCATAGCTATTTTAAGTATGAAACTTCCATTATAAGGGGGGAAAATTTCTGAAATTCAAAGTATTTCCATGTAGGCACCATTTTTAGGATGAAAAACATTAATTCTGAAGAAATTATCCACTTTCTTGGCAACTAAGGTCTCTATTGTCTATATCCTGGAGACCTTTCTCAATATAAATAGATAATAGCTGGACACAGTATTTTTCTCCTGCTAATACAATGCTCACACAATAAAGCACTTTGTATTTGCTGTCAGAGACAGTGAGCTTTGTAGCTCAAAAGGAAACAAAACAGAGCAGGAAAAATAAAATTATGTGTATTTTCATAGAGAAACCGTAAAAGGAATGGATGTGCAACATTCAGTATATTCTGTGGAACATTCAGTATATACTGCTGACACTGTTTAATTGCAGGAGAAAGTTTTGGAGTCTGGTCATTGAGAATGTCTTGAATGAATTACTTCCATTATTCAGTTGTAAAGAATTGGTATGTAAACTACTATGCAATATTAATATACTGCTTCTCTATTTTTAGTATTTATAAAAAAACCTTTAAGAATATATATCCTCTTTTGTTTTGTACAATAAATTAAAGGAATTATCTTAGTTAATGAGAGAGTCAGCTGTAGAAGGTGCCCTCCTTGATCTGCTGCTTGTCAACAGAGTGAAGTGGAGATTTGTCGCCGTCTTGGCCACAGCAACCACTAAGCAGTCAAGTTTAAAATCTCTGTTGACAGGAGGAAAAGTGCCAGAAAAAACTTAACTCTGGACATGAGGAGAGCAGACTTCAGGCTGCTCAGGGAATTGGTAAGTAAGGTCCCCTGGGAAAATGTTTTTGCAGGTGCTGGGATCCATCAGTGCTGGTCACTTTTCAAACATCACCTCCCTCCTGAGGGCACAGGAGCAGGCCCTTCCCAAATGTCACAAGTCAAATGGATGAAGCAGAAGGCTGGTTTGGCTGAGCAGAGAGCTTCTCTAGGAAATAGGGCAGAAAAGAAAGGTGTACGCCCAGTGGAAGCAAGGTCAAGTGACACGGGAAGAATTCAGAGATGATGCTTGCCACCATAGGGAGAAAAATCTGAACTGGAGTTGAAGCTGCCAGAAATGTGAGGGACAATAAAAGGAGTATTTTCAAATACATTAGTGACAGTAGCCAGTGTAGAAATATCATCCACACTTTACAGGATGAGGATGATCACCTCACAAACAGGGACAGAGACAAGATAGAGGTGTTTAATGCTGTCTTTGTCTGTCTTCAACATGGGTGATGGACCAAGGGGTCTCAGTGCCCTGAGCTGGAGCACCACAACTGCGAGAATGGCCAAATCCCAATCAACTCTGAAATTACATGGGACCTGCTGCTCTGCAGCTGGTTCCCTACAAATCCATGAGGCTTTATGGAACCATTCAAGAGTCTTCAAAGAGCTGGCTGACGTCATTGCAAAACCTGTTGATGATTTTTGAGCAGTCTTGGGAATCCAGAGCAGTCCCAACTGACTGGAAGCTAGTGAATGTTGTCCCAGTTTTCAAGAAGGGCAAGAAGGAAGAGCCCAGAAACTACAGGCCTGTCAGTGTCACTTCAGTTCCTGGTACAGTTATGGAGAAGATTATTCTGGGTAGTATTGAAAAACACCAAAAAGACAACACTGTCATCAGTCACAGCCAGCCTAGCTTCATGACAGGAAACCTAATTTCCTTTTATGACAAGGTAACCCACCTAGCTGATGAAGGGAGGCCAGTCAATGTAATCTTTTTGAATTTCAGTAAAGCTTTCGATACTGTCTCTCATAGGATCCTTGTGGACAAAATGTCCTGCACACAGTTGAGTAAACACATCATGTAGTGAGTGAGCAATTGGAAAGATATTAAGATATTAGAAAGTGTCCAAAGGAAGGCAACGAAGATGGTGAAGGGCCTTTAGGGAAAGCCATATGAGAAGCAGCTGAAGTAACTTGGTCTGTTCAGCCTGGAGAAGAGGAAACTGAGGGGAGACCTCATTGCAGTCTACAACTTCCTCATCAAGGGATGCAGAGGGGCAGACACTGATCTCTTCTCTTTGGTGACTAGTGACAGGAACCAAAGGAATGGTCTGAAGTTGTGTCAGGGGACATTTAAGTTGGATATTAGGAGATTCTTCACCCAGAGTATGGTTAGTCACAGGAACAGGCTCCCCAGGGAAGTGGTCACAGCACCACGCCTGCCAGAGTTCAGGAAGCATTTTCACAACTCTCAAGCACATGGTGTGAGTCTTGTGAATGATCCTATGCAAGGCTGAGTTGGACTCGATGATCCTTGTGAGTTCCTTCGAACTCAGCGTATTCTGTGATTCTTTGATTCTGTGATTTAGCACGAAAATATTAAGGTAACCATGACAACAATGTCAGTAACAGTACTCAACGGAATGACAATAATAACAATATGTAAAGCAATGGAATGGGAGCCTTTAAGCAAGCAGCATGTTCTGACCCAGTATAATTATTATAAGCACTTACTGACTTACGCTTTCTTTCATCTGTGATAAAGGTCCTTATTCCCAGAGGTGCTGCGTGTAATTGAGCTTTTCACAAAGTGCAATAGTCAGAGATATGTATAACAGCTAGTCAAATCTATTTAGATAAGAAAGAACACACTGCTATAGGCCAGAGAGTTCTTTACTTACACTTTTGATATAAGCCATTTTGGACTGAAGAATACAATAATAGTTGCATATTTGAACAAATTCAAAGTGGTCAGCCAATTTATTAATATATTCTATGTTCAACTAGAAATACATTTAATAGCCGTATTTCCAAGTCTCAGAAAAGTAAATATTTATAGTCCAAGTTCTGCAAATAGAGGAACAATGGTTTTGTCCTACCAAGGTAATGGAACTGAATAGACTGATAGACACAAAGACAATATTCTGCAGAATACTCCAAGCTGCCCTCATCCCATTCTCTGATAAACCTTTTTGTCAGTCACACACACACACACACACATACATACCCATCCCTACTGGGCACAATCTCTAAGTTTCAAACAAGAGGAGTCTCTGTCTCTGCTCAGACAAAGATGGGCAATGCACAGACACCCACCAGGACATCAGATTCTACTTTTAGCTGCCCTGAAACAATTTGAGATCACCTCTAATTAGAAACTCAGTTAAGGAATTGATATCTGTCCAACTTTTGATGTACAACAAAACAAAATAGGAATGAAGGCACACCTAAGAACTGTATTACAGTTACTTGCCATCCTGCTCAAGGCACTTGCATAACAAAAGAAAAACAATATTCCTTAGAAATAATCCTATATCAAATGAAAATTCCCTGCTTTTCATAAAGGAAACTCAAAGCTGTAGAACACAGGAGTTATATTTCTGGGTTAGAGAAAGTTTATGGCCATGCTTTTTATAAATATTTTCTCATCATGCTTTACCAGTATATGTTTGAGTTACATGACTTTTGATATGTTCATATCATGGACAGAGACTGAACTAACTAATTTAATTGGCCTTTATTACTAAAATATGTTGTATATAAAAATAGAAAATTTGCTAGGAACAAAATAATCGCATTCTGAAAGAAAATCATGGAATTTCAGCTGCAGTTTTTATATGGAAGGCTGTACACAGGGCTGATATTTTTTTACAGTTTTAAAAAATTTCTCAAGTTATTTCCAGAATTCTTTATCTTATCTTGCAATTGAATGCAGACCATTACTTCAAAGGAAGTCTCAGGAATTTAGATTATGGTTCCTTCATAAAATAAAATAAATTTAAAAAACCCAAACCAAACAAATAAACAAACAAAAACCCTTAACATCTCCTATGACTATAGTCAAAGGGGTTTCTCCAGCTCTTATTTGACCATTTTTCAACTCTTTCTTTCAGCTAAAATGACATTATTTGTAGACTAATTTGAAGACCACCCCATCTTCCATCTTCTATTTTCACCTCATATAGGCACTTAGGCCAATAAGCAGGATGAGTCAGAGCAGTTTACTACTTTCTTGATGCAAGAGCACTGTCTGTGGGAGTGTGCACTTATGCATGAGAAAAGGAAAAATGATCCCAGAAAAGGAGGAGGAGGATTGAATGGGAGTAAAATACATCAAAATGGCATCACAGAATTTCCACCATAAGAAAGATTTTGCCAAAGAGACTGACATGTGGGTGATTTTATCCAGGCTCATTTATACATAACAAAGCTTACAAATATGCTGTTCAAATCTTGTATTTAGTTAGAAAATGTGTAACTCCCATGTGAATCCAATAAAACAGGATGGGTGAGGGAACAAATCCACCCAAGGAGGAAGACACATGAGTTTTATTTCTGTAGAGAACTCCAGTAAAATATAAAATAGAGTGCCTACCAACACTTATGGCTCTGCACATTTAGGCAATTAAGACAGTCAATATTCCACACAGCAGAGCATGGGACAAAGTTCCTCCAGGAACCAGAGCCATGATAACTGAAACTTAAAAAAACCCAGACATGGAGAAGCAACCCAACACAGCCCCATGTATGGCTGTATTTGGTATATTAGTCCTGCAAAGATGGATGTTCTTTGTAGTATGCTTCAGTAAGATACTTTTTCTTCTTTCTTTTTCTACCACCTTACTCAACTGTCTACAACTGACATTACTTTCTCATATTTAGTTCAAAGCACAGGTCAAAAGATTCACTTTTTAATATTTGTTTCTACCATGTATCCATGATGCTTTTGAATGTGATGTATTTGCTTCTAATTTTTAGCATTGAATTCATATTTTGGTTCTGTAAGTACCAATTTCTTACAAATTGTTTCCACTCAGTTGGATCCATTGTGAGCTGTCTCTAGTTTTGTTCTTTCTATCATTTCTTTTATTTACTCTTTTAGCTTCACAGAATTTCACCTTCTTTTTCTACTGTATCTGAAAGGTCAAACTTATAAGAGCCTACTACTCTCCTTTGTTTTGCTTGCTTTTTTTCCCCCCCAAAATTGTCCAAAATACACATTTGTGTTGATATAAAAAGATCTAAATTACTGTTGCCAAGGAAAGTACTCCTTTCTTTTTCTTTTTGCATGATTCACAGAGAAGCAATATCAACCCCTTATAGTATGGAAAAAGGGCATGGCATCTTGAGAGAGTGCCACCATGTTGTGTTTTGTCCTGCGAATGGGAGGACAAGCTTTTTCTGGGATAAAGTAAGATGAGATGGAGAAAGAAAGTGGGTACCTGCTTTCTTCCAGATGTATCATCATGTTCAACCTCATCTTTAATATCTACTATTAAAATATTTGCTGTTTCCTAATCTCCTATTTATATGGAAAAATAATATCAGTTCTATGATATAGATATATGATATATATGCATAAATACACAAAACTTAGATGAAACCTTTCTGATAGGACAAGAATTTTTGGGCATAGGAAAGTTTATGAACTGGATGAAGTCTACAAAGCTGCAACTCTAAACTGCACAGGAACTAAATATTATTTTAGCTACAGGAAACATTTGACATTCATTATTTCTGGCATATCCCTCCACTCTTGTCCTTTTCAAAGAGCTGAGAAGAATTTGTATTCATAATGATAGTCTCAATGACCCCACATGTAAAAAGAAAATCATAGAAGAACAAAGAAAGCAAATATGGTTTCTGTGCATGAGACTTCTGCAATACAGGAAGGAAGAAAAATGTCTACAAGATGCAAGAAATGTCTGTGTGATGAGTCACAAAAAAAGTTTTTTTGGTAGCCATTCAGTAGTATATAGGCATACAGTCAATTGCTTCATGTTTTTGTTGGTTTTTTTTTTTTTAATCCTGTAATCCTGTAATCATGAAAAGGTGCATGACATTAGAATTAACTTTAAAAAATAGGTCATTTTTATATTAAGGGAGATTGGCTTTTAATAATAAAAGTAAACATTTTTCTAATGCAACTCTGAAAAGGTCTCCTAATGCAGTATATTGCTACAGAGTTAGGTTTGTACTCATTTATTTTGTAAAAATATATCTATTTTTATGTCATTTTCTGAGTACTAGTCAGCCCAACTAGTGAATTTCACATATTAGGAAGTGCATGAATTAGACATTTACTTTAAAATTCTGTTTTAAACACTATTTTCAGCCCTTTAACTATGTTAGGAAATGAGTGAATTTATTCCCTTTCAGGATCTGAAACTGTATAGCAGACTCCAAATGAAAAACATAGAGAAGGCTCAATAAACAGGGTTTTCTTGAAACAAAACTACTTGTGTCAAGCACATTGTATATGTTGAAGGGTTAACTGAACTGAGGCTGATCCTTGCACCTTACCCATTTAAAAAAAAACTAGTAACAGACGCAACCAGCCAACATGTAGGTATCCTCTTTTGCTTGTGTTTTTGTCTATTTCAATTGCTATATCATTAAAGCAGGAGTTTCTTACTTCTCTGTACTAGTATGACCTTGGCTATGTAAGAGGCATTGTAATGTTCTGATTAACTAATATTGTACCCAGTTTCCAGACCACTGTAGCAATATTTACTTCGATGAAAATATTATTATTTATAACAACTACAAATCAGACTCAGCGATTTCTTTTATAAGACATTCCACAGTTAATATCTTTTCCATTCTTTTTGATGTGTAAATTATTTTCCCCAAGGAAGGCCACTTACCAAACTAGGTAATGCATTGTTCAGAAAATGTGCCATTCAAGAATGTGGGTTTTTTTATGTCAGCAGGAAGTTTGCATCTCGGCATATCAAGAGCTTTATCTCCATCAGGCTTTTGGTAACCAAGTGTGATTCTTGCTGAATCAGAGGAAATATACAGGGAACCATCTTGGCTACTCGTTTAAGTTGCCCCCAAACACAATGGGTAGAATTTGAGTGAGGATAGTCGCTTTAAATCACAGCCATTAAACACAAACACATCAGTAGCTCCTGCATGCCCCTGGAAGAAACCGCAGGTATCAGCAATGTCTTAAGTAATTTGCTAGATGTGAATGCCAAGTTGACAGGTATTTTATTTTCCATTTCACCACGGAGACCAAAGCAGTAACCTTCTCAGGGGATTTCCTAAAGGCAATTCAGAATTGAACACATCAATAATAAAAGCTTAGCTATAACATATTTTGAAGAAATATGCAGAAACAGAAACTGCTTAAAATGCCTTGTTAAAAGTTGAATTATCCAGTGTTAGTAATTGCTTCCATACTGAGACAGAGGAAAGGTTTTTTTCATTTAATCTGAGAAGCTATCAAAGAGAGTCTGCGTAGACGGAATCCCTTTACAGTGACATAAGCACTGGTTATCTTTTCACTCTTGTTTCCCAGGTGCACTGTCTGTCTGTCTGTCCTTCATTACTCCATAATAAAATTTCTATTACGTATCCACTTTCAAACCAAATTAAAATCAAACTATTCCTACAGTTTCATTAACAAGTGGAAGGGAAGGGAAGGGAAGGGAAGGGAAGGGAAGGGAAGGGAAGGGAAGGGAAGGGAAGGGAAGGGAAGGGAAGGGAAGGGAAGGGAAGGGAAGGGAAGGGAAGGGAAGGGAAGGGAAGGGAAGGGAAGGGAAGGGAAGGGAAGGGAAGGGAAGGGAAGGGAAGGGAAGGGAAGGGAAGGGAAGGGAAGGGAAGGGAAGGGAAGGGAGGAAGGCAGGAAGGAAGGAAGGCAGGAAGGAAGGAAGGCAGGAAGGAAGGCAGGAAGGAAGGCAGGAAGGAAGGCAGGAAGGAAGGAAGGAAGGAAGGAAGGAAGGAAGGAAGGAAGGAAGGAAGGAAGGAAGGAAGGAAGGAAGGAAGGAAGGAAGGAAGGAAGGAAGGAAGGAAGGAAGGAAGGAAGGAAGGAAGGAAGGAAGGAAGGAAGGAAGGAAGGAAGGAAGGAAGGAAGGAAGGAAGGAAGGAAGGAAGGAAGGAAGGAAGGAAGGAAGGAAGGAAGGAAGGAAGGAAGGAAGGAAGGAAGGAAGGAAGGAAGGAAGGAAGGAAGGAAGGAAGGAAGGAAGGAAGGAAGGAAGGAAGGAAGGAAGGAAGGAAGGAAGGAAGGAAGGAAGGAAGGAAGGAAGGAAGGAAGGAAGGAAGGAAGGAAGGAAGGAAGGAAGGAAGGAAGGAAGGAAGGAAGGAAGGAAGGAAGGAAGGAAGGAAGGAAGGAAGGAAGGAAGGAAGGAAGGAAGGAAGGAAGGAAGGAAGGAAGGAAGGAAGGAAGGAAGGAAGGAAGGAAGGAAGGAAGGAAGGAAGGAAGGAAGGAAGGAAGGAAGGAAGGAAGGAAGGAATTTTCCCACTGAAATCGTTGACTATTAATGGGCCTCATCAAAGCTGCAAGAAAACTGTCAAGACAATGAAGGATTAACACACATACAGCTATTGCATATTCTCATATGTTATCAAATTTTAGTAAGCAGTAAACATTTTAAACATAATCTTGACCCAAAATCCAGTAAACAGTCTTTCAGCTCTATAAAATTACCGAAAGAGGAAATTTTCTGACACGACTTCTTAGCTTCAGTTTGTAGAACACATTTTTATAATTACTGTTCTGGTTTATCTACATATAGACTATTGTAATGAATCATATAAATATACTATATCATTGTATGTTTGTATGGCCAAACTTCGCGAACGAAGATTTGGGAAGGGCTTTCCCTAGGTGGGGGTGTGCCCTTCGAGCCTGCGCAGTGGATTTTTTAGGTGAGGCACAGCAATAATTGAATAAAAATACTTAAAAATAAATAAATAAATACATTAGAAAGACACATCCTAAATTTTTGGAACACCTAAAGCATATGAGTTATTCCTCTTCCTTCTCCCAAACACCCCATAATTCTAGACAATTATAAAAACTATTTTTTTCCTCTCTCTGAGAGGCTGTTTTGCAAATATTTGGCTGTTCATTGATGTTCACAGAGAATACCAATACATAAAGTTTCCTGCCAGATCCAATCCATTATTACTTAGAAGAGTTATATTTCTAGGATCATAGACTGCCTTAAAAAAAGTAAATTTACCAGAAAGATCCTGAAGTTTCCTTGCCTTATCCACCTGCAACAGCCAAGTGTGATCTAGAGAATAGAGTAAGATAATCTTTCTATGATTAATGTTACTAGGTATATTTTGTCATTTTAACAATGAAAATCTTGATTTGAACTGGCTTTTCATGGTTTTTTGCTTCCTGAAGTGCCCAGTGCAGACAATTTCCTGCAACTTTGAAAGGCAAGTGCCAGTGTCCTGTTTTTTCCAGATCTCCCTACTGATTGCAAGTATCTCGCTCAATGGACCTCAGCAACTGGTTCTCATAATCTAATTTCTCAGTATTAATGTGTTCCTACAGAATACTCTTGAAGTATTAGCAGACCAATGCGACAGACTGCCTTTAAAAAGCTAGCTGGGTTTGGCATTTAGTTTATTTGTTCATTGTTTCTGGGTTGGTTTTTTATCATTACTATTTTCCAGGCAGCATGTTCTGATAGACAACAGTAAAAGAAGCAGAGATCACAACACCCAGAGCTAAAATTGTATTCATTTTCTATTATAAATTCCCAGTTTCATTTCCTATATTTTGCAAAATTGGTTTGCCCTAGAAAATATTCATGTCTCAGAAGAAAGAACAGAATTTCATTCCTGTTGCCTTTTTTGGTTTATTTTGCAGACATTATAAAATCCCTTTTGTTCTGCTTCTGTTTCAAATCCTTCTCAACAATTGACACTTTTCTTAAAGTTAAGTAGTTACTTACTTAAAAATCCATTGGAAGTATGTGTACAATATATAAGTTGAAAAGAACTTTTCTTATTAATGAATGCTTTTAATTTACTATTTTGCATTTGTTTGAATTTTTGCATTTGCTCACACTGCCCATATTAGTTATGCATATTTTGCGGGGTTCAGCAATGGTTATTTTACATCCACAAATATATTTTACCCCGGTGATCATACACTGTAGCACAGACAGTACTCTGCTTGCCACTGGAGTACTCCCAGCACTCAGAACCCCTCTCATGGCTCTACCTATTTCTCTGAAATAGATCATTACCCAGGCTGGGAACTCCACTTCCTGAGTGAGTTTTCTCTCTAGAGAGCAGTGTCCATGGAAGGGCTTCCTGAACTGGGAAGACTAAAGGCTAGTCAGGCATAGTTTTAAAAAAGCCTAAACATATGCCCCTGGAATTCCGGGGGTTTGTGGAAATTTCACGTCCAATTAACATGATGTCTTTTGTTGGACAAAAAATTGTAAAAAAGGGATCATAGTTTTACCACTACCAAGAGCTCTCTTTAGTAAGATAATTTCTGTTTTATCAATCCTTTTAAAATTCATTGGGTAGCATGAAGGTTTAGTGTCCTTTATAAACACAGGAGTCTAATCCCATTACTTTAGAGAAGGCTATCTTTTGGTGTGTATGTTTGTACATATAAACACAGGGGTTAGGATAGACCTGTAGTTCCCTTTAAGCTTACCAAGCTTCATTATATCCAACATAGCTTTAAACTATCCAGTCGTCAGTGGTAGTCAGCATGGATTCACTAAAGGTAAATTGAACTTGACCAACCTGATTGCCTTCAACAATACAAAAAAAGTACCTGAATGGATGAGGAGACAGTAGTGCATATTGTCTACCTCAACTTTAGCCAGTCTTTTGACACTTTCACAACATCTTCATAGGCGAGCTCATATGTATGAAATTGATGAGTGGATAGTGAGGTGGGTGAGCAGATTCCAGAGGATTGTAATTAGCGGCATAGAGTCTAGTTGGAGGTCTGTCACTAGTGGTGTCCCCTGAGGTTCAACACTGGCCCCAGTGTTGTTTAACTTATGCTTCAATGACTTGGAGGAAGGGGCAGATGTCTCGTCAGCAAAGTTTGCTGAACAAAAAGCTGGGAGGAGTGACTGATACCCAGAGGTCTGTGCTGCCCTTCAAAAGGACCTCAACAGGCGGGAGGGATGGGCAGAGAAGAACCATCCAAAATTCAACAAGAGAAGTGCAGGGTCCTGCACCTGGGGAGGAATAATCCCATGCACCAGCACAGGGCGGGGGACTGACCTGCTGTAATGTAGCTCTAACAAGAAGAACCTGGGGGTCCTGGTGGAAAGCAAGCTGTCCATGAGGAAGCAGTGTGTCCTTGTGTCCAAAAAGGCCAATGGTATCCTGGGGTGCATTGGGAAGCAAATTGCCAGCAGATCGCAGGAGGTGATCATGTCCCTCTACTCAGCTTTAATGAGTTTGAATTGGAATGCTGTGTCCAGTTCTGAGCTCCTCAGTATGAGAGAAACATGGAGCTCCTGGAGCAGGTCCAGAGGGGGGAAGCAAAGATTTTTAGGGGACTGGGGCATCTCTCTTACAGCAATAAGCTGAGAGAGTTAGGGCTGTTTGGGATTCAAATGCAACGGGGGGGGGGGGGGGGGGGGGGGGGAGGGGGGAAGGAAACCAAAATGAGACAAATTATTTGTTTTATTTGCTTTGTTCTCTGAAATCTTTAATGCGCTTCAATGCAAACAATTATTTATTTCTTTGAATTCCAAGATGTGTCCTCATCCTCCATTTCATGAAGTCCCTAAAACATGAATTATTTGAATCTAGGCACTTACTTTCTGACATTCTTAAGTATCTGTTGTTGTCTGTCCACTGCCGAGACATGAAATTTGCTATATGCCTTTGTATTCTGATACATTACAGACTTTTTTATGAACTCAACACCCAGAGATTTCAGCAATCACCTTGCTGTTTTACTTTCCCAATTCCCTCTGTCCCTCTCCCCCACCAACACAGACACAAAGCACCTTCAGATTTGTTTACTAGGGGATGCTTTTCTCTCCCAGGCTCACTGCTATTTGCTTAAAGCCTACATGACTAATACCATCTCTACAGAAAGGCAAATACATCTAACAAGACCTGACAATGAGTTAAGACAAAGTCTTGCATGAAAATTCTTCCTTATAAAGCTCTTCAAAAACTTTATACACTTCTCCACTGCAATGTGTGCTCCTCTTTTCTTTAAAACACATGATGTGCAAATAAAAACTAATTGTGGGGACATTAATTTGAAAATTTGACATTTTAGTGGGTAAATACTATGACCATCTTTGACACCATGTTTTTAATTTATATTTTCATTTCATGAAACCTGAAAAGAGTGGTTTTGAATCTTTTTCATTAATTATTTTCATTTCAGCTCTGGGAAGCCTGTATTTTATATAATTAAATTTTACATTCTTTAAGAATACCCTTAGTTACTGCCATATTGGCATAACACTATTTAACTTCTGTAATATTTTGGAAAATAAGTCTCTGAAATTTAGGAAGCAAAAAAGCACACATTCATTTTAACACAAGATTACACTAAAAATAATCCTGTCAAACTCCTCATTACAAAATCTGCATTTTTTCCTATTTATTATATTCATTCACAGTAATTTTGAAGCATCAGAAAGAAGAAAACTCAGTGAATCAAAGCAAGTCCCAAAATAAAAAAAAATATTAAATGATTGCTGGAGTTTAGGGTTAGAGTTATGAGCCAGATCAGGCCATTTTGGGAGCTTTAGACACCCACATACAAAATCAAAATCAGAAATATCCCTCCAAGATGATGGAACTTTTTAAATGTAGTCTAAATAAGTAACTGTGGTGTTCACATTTATGTCACATAGACATTAATATTTCTTTCCCCTCCTGATCTTGGCCTGGCACTCCAGTCATTCCAGGACCCCACAGAAAGATAAAATTTCCCTTCCTGCACCACCACTCCCCTCTCGAAAAAAAAAAAAAAGGGAAAAGAAAAAGAGAAATCTAGCAAACACTTTTAGACCCTGTCTTGAGTTGAGCTGGCAAAATGCCAAAATCCCAATACAGAGTGTCAGAACCTGCCACCCTCCCCCCACCAAGAAAAGGGAGGAAAAAAACCCCTCTGGAAACTCAAACTAGGTTTACACTTAAACTAATTATATATATTTATACAGAAAAGAGAAAATTAAAAGAAAACTACAATATAACACACACTTACACAAGTTAGGAAGAAAACCAAAAAATAACTCCCCATCAAGCAGAAATCCCACCATTCTAACTACAAATCACTCTGGAAAACTCAATTCCCCAGAGACAGATCCAAGCAAAGATAAAGACTAAGAACAAACATTTTACTTCCCTAAGATAACATGGTAGTAAGCTGGAGCTGGGCTTGGTCCTTCCATCCCTCCTGGGATGGCACAGTGGGTCCTCCTGGGACCACAGCTGAAGGGAACTGACTAAGCTACTCCCACACCGTTTTTTCTATTTTGAGATGATGTCAGAATATGGTATGGACTACTACTGGCCAATAGTCAGCTGTCTGCTACCCCAGCCCAGCTCAAGTCAGTTGATAGACCTACTCTGACATCTAAATCCTAAATTTAGGCCTACCCCTAGCTAAACCTCCAACAACCCTCAGACTGTTTTCTTTAACAAGGAAAGTAAAACAGAGACAGGCATGAACAAGCAATAATTTTTCAGTAGATCTGGCACATTATAACTTATAAAATACATTATTAATCTTAAAATTTGAGAATGTCCAAGGTTAGAAGGGACCTCTAGAGGAGATCATCTGATCCAATCCCACTGCTCCTAAAGCCAATTGCCCAGGACCATGACCAGTAACACGCCTCAGGAAAATTTCTATCTAACTTTACCTTGTAACTGGCAGTCAGAGAACAGTGATGCTCTTTTAAGAACTTGATTTAAAACCTCAGGGGAAAGGCATTATCTTAGTAGGATAGGTTCCATGGACCATATACCCATGCAATTGTACAGAAAAGATAATTTGAATTTACTTTTTTTAAAAAATGGTTGAGAAACTAACATGTAGAAAAATATAAAATTCAAAGAATGTTATATAATTTGCCCTTACTCTCCCTGTGTTTTAGAAACACCAGTTTTGCGTTTGTCTCAACACTCTCAGCGATACTTGCTCATGGCACAAGCAATTTATATGATTACATATTTTGCCAATAGAACCTTGTGTCATTCACTGCATTCAGTGAAGAGACAGAACTAAGTTAAAAGTACAATCAAAAATCTAATATGTCTTAGTTTTCAAGTACTTATTTTTACCAGCCATATAATGTTTCCTCACAGAGCTTTCATACATGGAATAGACTTCCATAATCAAAGAATAATTAAAAACTGGCATGCCTGACACTTAAAGTCTTACTGTGTCTACCATCTGTAGCCATTTAGTCTTGAACAGAGCTTGAACTGAATATTCGTAGAGTATGGTGCAATAGGATGTTGTTCAGCAATTTTTGCTTGCTTTCTTGTGCTCCAGTGAGTTCCCTCTCCCATTAGCATCAAGAAGATTTACACTCAGGAAATTATCATGTGTCCTGATCATGTTTTCTCACTAGCATGGCCTTTTCACACATGGTCAGGTCAGGTATGCTGAAGTTGAAATGGCTTGATCACAGTAAATATGCAACCAAGAACTGCAGGGGAAGGAAAGATCAAGAAAAAATATATGCATACAGAAACGCAAAACCAAGAGAAAGTCATGTCACATTGTTTTAGAAACATATTTGCCTCCCGAAAAAATGAAAATAATTCCTTAAAATTAATATATAACATTTAAAATATTGATGAGAATTTAAAACATTCCTCTGTGATCTATTCAAAAGATTTGAAGTCTCAGTTTGGGCTTGCATAAACTACTCTGTAATGTGGCTTTGATTTAAGACACCCTTAGGCTGTAGTGCCTACAGGAGACACAAAGACCTGATGGGTTTGTGAAAGGCAAGCCAGAACATACCTGTGATTTTTGTAGGTTTGGGAGCTGCTGTTTCATTTTTTAGTACTTTTCTCACGTACATAGGAGAGAACAATGCTCTAAAATAGAAAAGTCTTCTCTTGACCATTATTTTAAAACTTGTCAGAGTATGCCTGAATAACTTGTTTTGCAGAGAGAAGGTGCATGAAGAAATAGAACTTACTTGTGGTACAAGTAGTTAATTGGTAATAATAGATGCTGTGGCCCCATTACACAAGTGGTTTTGAAAAGTTTTGCCAATTGGAGGCATTAATTCCTACATTACAATGAAGAATACCAGTGACCAGTCTGAATGCATAAAACTCTCTGACCAAAATATTTTCAACAAGTCTCCCAAAAATATATAAGGTTATCATTTAACAATGTATCCATGAAAGGCCCTACACAACTACTCCTTTGACTTCTATATCATACAGCCACAGGCCTTCCCTCAGTGTGGACAGTTCTTTGATATTAACTAGTTCATAAGTGTTGAGCTGCCTAGTCTTCCAGGTATTAATTATTTTGCACAGAGGGGTTGACTCATGATTTCTTATAATCAAGGAATGCTAGAAGCTCATCTTTTGAGGTTTGTAATACCACCCACGAGTACAAGTCAGGCTTTCAATTTTTAGTAAAATACATTATTTTCCTGAATTTCACATCTCAACGTTTTCAGTGTTTATCAATAGAGGAGTCTGAAGTATTTGAAAAGATGTGATACACTATATCAGATCCTCAAAGTTTGCAAAGCATTTTTCCTCAGGTTTTTTTTTTTTTTTGACTTGGCATAGTCTTTTTTCTACAGTTCAGAAGTTTTAAAACATTAAAGTCTTTGAGAACAAATTAGTTAGTATACTACTCTCCTTTGGCTCAGACACTCATCTGTCTCACTGCCCTTCACTAGAATATTATATGGACAGACAGATTGATGTTAGGCAGAATCTTTTCCCTTGTAAATCCTGATGTCGTTAATGATGTTTTTTGTGGGAAGCAGCCCCTTGGTTACAATTCTATCAGATTTTAAACTTGAAATTATATACATTATTTAAATTTATATTTTAATACTATGACAATAAAAATTTTAAAATCCAATTCTACAATTCTAGGATTGTAACAACTGGGGTTCAACAGAGGTTGCATTTATTCAGCCAAAGTAAATCTACCTCACAAGGGATCTGAAATTTTTACAAACACTGCTGAATTAGAGCCATCAATTTAGTCTTCCTCTATTATGCTTATCCAAGTGTTATTACACTCTGTTGTTGATGGCTTTTAAAGCTGCGGGAAAAAATCAAGTTAAGTGTAAAATGCCTTTTTTTAGAAGGACTTTGGAAGGTTTCACACCGCACAAAGAGATTTTAATTGACCTATTGATGAAATATTCTTACTCTATTTAAATCACTTTCATTTACTAAACATATTGCAGGATTCAATATAACAGGTGTTCAGTCCAAAACAGGGAAAAATTGAAGTTTCATTAAAATATATTTGCTTTCCTAACTTTAGTTAAAAGTTATCTTTATGGATTTTCTACAATTATTGGTGTACTACATTGTAAATTTCTTTGAGACTTTTTGAATCTAAGGTTAATGTGAATCATTCCGGTTTCACCACTGTTACAGGTTACAAATACAACCTTACCTTGGAAATTTTAAACAAAGTACCTATGCTTTTCTTTGTCCTAACTGCATTTTGAAAGAGTAATTCCCCCCTTAAATTAGCTGGTGATAGATAAGCAAGGTACAAAATAATTAGCACATTTAGTTACTAAGACATGAGTCTCCATCAGACTTTATACCCTATAAGAGGCAAAATAATTCTAATGCAAATGTGAATTTCAGTGCCAGATAAAGCATAGTCTTACAGAGATACATTTTGAAATGAGAAAAAGGCTTTGAAGAGTTAACTAAGGTGATGTTGATACCTAGCTCTGCAAAGTACTGTGTGAACCTTTGATAGATTGTTCTGTCCTTCTGGCTAAATAGATGATGTTAAGAATGTACCCTAGTAATCATAAATAAAGATTAGGTGGATGCTCAGAGAAGATAGGGAGGACATGAGTCAAGAAGGTCTACAAGTGTCAGCACTTGAGTCAGGCTAACAAAGAAAGTTGAAAAGTTCAAAGTGAGGAAGAGAAGCAGAAGACCCCAAAAGCGAGGGTGAAGGCCGGAACTACCCCCCTGAAAACCCTGCCAAAAGAAGGTTCAAAAAGGCTGTGACTCAGGCACCACCTGACCTCCACTATTATGAATATGATAATTAGATGTTGCAATTATATGAATATGTATGTTAAGATGGTGTAACTTTGTTTAAAGACTGTATAAATTACCCTGTTTTTCACGGAAACTTCAGAGCTAGATGTCCAGTGTGAACTGGCTGTCCCCCCAACAATGGAAAATAAACACCTTGCTGCTTAAAAATAAATTGTTTCTAAGCAGTTCTTTTGGTTCCATGCCTTTTTGGCATCAGTTTAAAGTAGTATTTAAGGCAGCAATTGATTAATTGTTTAGTCAAGAAATTTAGAGGGGCAAATATTTAATAAAGATATATATCAAATCAGTATTCCACTTTTCTGCACAAGTGCAGGAAAAGTTCCAACCCAGACCGATTCATGTATCAAAAAATAACAATATGGTCTTTGTCTGTATTATAAATGCAGAAAAAAGACATCAGAAGCCTCACTTTCTAATTCACATTTGTGGGCCCAGTTTATCCATTTGCTCTAGAGAATTCTTTGAGATATTTGTGGCATAAAAAATCATCAGACTAAATGCACACGTTGCTTCCAAACCTGAGTGCAGCCTGACCTGTGATCAGCCTGGAGGTGCTGCAAAACGTGGCTGGCATTTAACTAGCATTTCCAAGAGGAAGCACAAGGTTGTTGGAGTCTGAAGTATTTAATTTAGATTCTACAAACATGCAGAACTCCTCAACCACAGGCAGTTTCTACAGAATCTACATCTGTGACTAATTGTGAGATCACCAGGTAATTTTTGGGAGGCCTGAGCATTTATCACTGAATGTTTTTTTTCATAGTGAGATCCACTACAAAAGCAGCAGTTCAAGCCCTGCTGGGCAGGCAGATTATACCTCTCTCACAATTGAGAGCTGCAGGGATATACTATAGCTACACCCTGAAAGCAGAGGAGGGTGGTGAGAAATACAGGGTTTCCTATAGGAATGCCAGAAGTTTCTTACCTCTGTGACTATGGGCACATCTAGTCAAATTCTGCTTGTAGTTCATACCTAAATTAGGTTAAGGATTGGGTGAGGGGTTGTACTGGAGGAAAATTACAGCAGCCCAAAGATTTCAATGTGTTAAAGATATTAATATTTAACCAGATGCATAGAGGACAGTCCTTTAAGACATGAAAACAGTGCTACCAGACAGTATCAGAACTGCTTGTGTTTAGTTTTGATTTTCAGATTGTTCTCTTTGATTTTCATTACATCTTTGTAGTTTCATTCTGAACTGTAGTCCATGTAGTTTCCTTCTGAACTGTAGTCCATGCCAAACCTGTTGTATTCAAACATGATATATATTTTAGCAAATACTGTTGGCTCTAATGAATTCTTGTCCTCTTTACTACCTCCATAAAAAAACAAAACCCAAAAAACAAACAAAACAAAACAAAACAAAACACCACCCAAATAAAACTATCAAACAGCCTGCAGCCTTTTTCTCTAATATTTTTACTTTGCCCTTTTCTGCTGCTTTTTATCCAGCTTGCTGAAGTCTGCCCTTTAGAAGTTCACTGCACATCACTGCTGAAAGAGGCATGGGCAGCTGTTACTAGGATACTGGATTTAATTGTTCGGCATACATGATCAGGTGAAGACATGCATATATACATTCACTGAACCTAAAGGTGTCCATTCTTAAATATTCAAAAGGGCTGAAGATATGACTACAATGCTGTATGTATGATTTTTTGACTGACTACAGGATGTGCCTCAGATTTTTTGATCTAGTTGTTGCTGTCTTTTTGCTGATTATCACCATCCTTTACAATACACTATACACTGCAAAAGCAATGTACATAGAATGTGTTAGAGAAGGCCTCAAAATGCCAAAAAGAAGATGAAAAATTGCATTAATAATTTAGAAAATTATAAAGAAACAAGTACCAGGGAAAATATGATTTCTGGTGGCACTATGTTAGCTTGTGGCATTCCTACAAAACTTTGTGCAACTCCAGTTCATCTCCTGAAGCCACCTCTTTTTGCATTTGTTATGGGTTTAGCCAGGTGGGCCTAAACTTAGGTTTTAAAGTTCAGCTAGGCCTAGGATTGTCAGCTGATTTAAGCTGGGCTGAGCCAGCTAACAGCTGACTTCTTCCAGCCAATAATATTGTATTCCATACCATACTACATCATCTCAAAGGGTGTAAAATCCAGTGTGTGGGAGTGGCTTAGTTAGTTCCACTGTGGCTGCACTAAGAGGAAGACATCTAGCAGCTCCTCTACTATGCTAGGCCCTGCTTCTGTTGCCTCGCATTTTGTTTGCATTCAGGGAAGCAGAAATATTTTGTTGTTATACTTTCTCTTTCTTGCTGAGTGTCTTTTGGAGTGCTTATGAATTTAGAGTAATGGGCTTTGTATTAATTGGGGAGTGGGGAGTTATTCCTTGTTATATATGCATAACTTGTGTAAGTGTGTGTTATATTGTAGTTCTCTCTTAGTTTTCTCTTCTCTGTATAAATACATGTAGTTAGTTTCAGCATAAACCTGGGTTTGAGGGTTTTTCTTTCCTCTCCCTCTTCTTTTCCCCTTAGCTGGTTGGGGGGAGGAGGAACCCTTTTCACTCTGTCCTGGACAGTTGGCGTTTTGCCAGCTCAACCCAGGACAGCATTATACTATCCCTGCAAGGCCCAGGTGGACATAGGGATCATGCCATAAAATATCTTGCACAAAATCAGGTTTTGTTAGGACATAAAACAATCCAAGCAGTATCCCCGAAAGACTTTGGGATTCTGAGATGTGTCTTAGTGTCTTTGGAAGATGGAAGAGAAACTTCTACTGCTCATTTCTCTTCCTGGAAAACAAGCAAAATGTACAAGAGATTAGATGATCTACTTTTAAGAAAACCTGTCACAAAGCCAGAAAATGAACCTTCAATTTCCAAATAATTGTTTCATACTTTATCATCTTTTCTTTCAAATCTACTCCAAAGTCTGTTTACATGGAGAGACTGATATTTGCAATGTTAATCAAACCCATACTCCCATTTCCCAGAAAACATTTCAATGCCCAAAGCAGCTGTAGAGACACTGCCAGACTGTATATTTCAATTACTCCTAAGGGTGGCAATAACTGCTAGCTACACAACAAGAGATTATTGTGCTTCTTCATACTTTATCTATCTGTATATCCAACAGATAGACAAGTGAATTAAACCTCACTACTTTCCCTCTGTCTATGAATATTTCAGCATAACTCGCTGTAAACCAATCCTTTAGAGGTTGTATCACTCAAGATGAAGATTCTTACATCCTTGTAGGCACAACACTAAGCTTCATGAAAAAGACATTGGAAAGCACATTTAATATCGAAAACCACATCCGTGTTCGGTCTTCTACCAAAAACTACTTCCTGTTTTTTCTCAGCTATTTTATTTCTTGCAGTGGATCATGCTTTGCCCTTTAGATATTAGGGGTGTAGGCTATAGTCTTATTTTTTGTTTTATTTTTAGTTAGTTAACTATAAGATATGTTAGTACAGGGAGAAGGAACTTTGAACCTACATACACATCTTGCAGAGGTACTTGTTTTGAAAGAGATGATCCATACAACAATAAATATATTTTGCTAAATTACTGTCCTTCATTAGCTCACCTACTGAGCACTGAAAAAGGCAAAGTGTAAATTAATAAGCTCTGAGGAAATGCAGAGTGAACTGAATTATCAGTTTTCACAGGGGAATAAAAAATGGAAGAGATAGGATTGAAAGTTTATAAAGCAGTGAATAATTAGAAATCCCCTATTGTAGACAGTATTTGTGGAGACCACACTAAAAGTTTTGTTAAGCCCCCAAGGACTACGCTAAAAGTCCTCAGCACATGACTCTCTCTTGTTTCAGAGAACCACTCTGCTCCTTCCAAGAGGGTATGCTAAAGGGCTACCCCTCACTTTCATCACAAAAGAAAAGGAATACAGCTGAGCTATTAACATACAAGGGCAAAACATTTGCTACTAAACTTGTTTAATGCCATATAAGCATTAGGTTTGCCTCTACCTGAGCAACTGTAGATCAGTTTGCCAAATGTGAACTCTTTGACATCTATTTTCTGTACACATCTATTATAGAAGCAAAAATTAATCAGCATTTGTTTTTAAGTATTTTTTTAATGTTGAAAATTATTTTGGTCATTAGATAGTGGCCATATGATCTTTCAAAGTACTAAGGATAGGCCTACATATATGTGCACTAAAATCAGTTTGGCCTGTGGAAAAGCTACCAACATTTCAGTTTCGCCTTCTAATCTGTGTGTTTAGTTATGTACTAATTATCCTCAAGGCAGTTGTTCCAGAATTGCCTTTGCCACAGAAAGGTCCATGGCACTGACCTTCCCTACACAGGTGGAGGAGCTGGCTCAGCTGGGCAAAACAGTATTAGCACAAATATGTGCTACCTCTAAAGAAGACTAAATAGGCAGGGATTCAGCAAGAGCTGGCTTGTGCTCTACAAATTGGGAGTTGCCAAAATACTGACATGTGTCCATGCCTATCAAAGTTAATGATGCCAGAGCAGTTCACACAGTAGATGAAAGAGGTCACATGAATATGAGGGCATTAAAAAGAGAAAATGTTTTCATTTTAGCTTACCACTTTTGCTTTGCAGGATTCTAGGTTTATAGGAATGGAGTAATTCTTCAAGCACAGACAAACAGTTCTTCAGTTAAATATTTTATCATTAGTGAGGAATAAGGCCACTATCCTGGAATGACAGAGGATATGAGTGTACATGTCACATCTAAACTAGAAACTGTCTATGAGAACCTGAAGTGAGAACCTCAACCTGTGTTAGATAAGTTAAGCAGCTAGAATAACATGTTAAAAGTGTAAGACCTGGAGAGGTGGCACCCACACTCAGGGTCTATTGAAAAGACAGCTTTGAAATTACACTTCCAGTTTCCTTCTTGAAACAATGCCTGAAATGGTGTCAAAGGTTAATAGCAGGACCTTAATGGCACCAAATGTGCTATTTTGCACAGTTGCAGGGAGCAGCTTCACACAGGAGAGTTCAAAGTTTCTAATTTGCAAAAGCTCTTAAGGTCATTTCACTCCTAACCTGATTACCACCCATTACTCCATCTCATTAAAGCCTACAATTCATGTCCTAAATATAATGTGTTTAGACTTATGTGTAGTTTGGGTCTACGTTCTCATTGCAATTAAGCAGCAAAGACAAAGCTGCAAACTGAGGACTGCTTGTTATTTATGAATTCAGTTAGTGATTTCCTTTATAGTCCAGTGATAGCAAGAAGAAAAGTATTTTGTTTGGTATATTTATTTGTTGAGGGAGTGGTAAGAAATATGGAGAAAGAGAGTAAGAGTCTGCTGGTAAACAAATGACAGGTATTTTTTAAAAGGAGTTACAATAATGGGTGTAAATACAAAACAGAAGTGTAGAAGTACATACCTCAACAACAGCACTCCATTTTGAAACCTCCAAGTGGCTTTAGGTGTAAAAATAAGGTCTAGTGTTGTGGGCACTGTCAAATTGTCAGTACATGAAATCTTTCTGAATTAACAATGTCACCTTCTTTCCAAGGGAGGTGTGGGCAGACTTGCAATCATTTGGAAAGTGAGAACAGTCAGTTGCATGGAGTACAGCATTTGATCTATTTCTAAACTGTTAAAAATACCCCTTTTTCCATGGCCATTGCACAGTTTTTAAGTAGGTCTTTTCCTCAAAGGAAATGTGAGATCAGAACAAGGATAGCACAAGCCCTTCTAGAAATTCTACAGTTTTGGCTTTGTGTTTAGGCATAACATGAATAAATTAAATGTTGAAATGTCATTTTGAAAGAGAAAATACAAATTTATGCCACCTTTAAAGACAATGACTTTTGGTACACTGTTTGTAGGGAGAACTGATTCTCTCTTTCCCTACTGGTTTTATCCAAATTCTTCTATTTGGTTGACTTCAGTCTGTATTTTATCAGATCACTAATCCTTTAAAAATGTAATAAAAGCTTAATATGATAATTCTTGTAAGACATACTTAAACAAACTTGTTCTACTTGTAAAGGATTGAAAACTAATTACCGTATACAGATTCCTAATTCTAAAAGAAATCTAACATCAGCCCATGCAGATGTCTTTCTGTCTGTATGGTTTAGTCTAAATCTATAATAACTCTCAAATGTAAATTTGATTCTGCAGCTTCTCCCATGCTTCTGTTTTAAAATAAAAGCAGTAGTTAAAATCTTCAGCTGATAGTCAGTGAAGATCCCGATGGCAGTACCAGGACCATATTTGGTTGCACTCGATAACTCCAGTGACATAAGTTTGTCCAAGGGATGTTGAACTAAAAGCAGCACCAGATAAATTTAAGTAAAAACTCGTTTTTGCTATAAACAACAGAAAGAAGCACATCAATTAACAAGTAATCAATAAAGAAATTAACAATAGTCAGGCAAGTAAATGCCAAGGTTACTTTCAGATGAATCTAAATGACAATTCAGGTTCAACTCCTTGGAAACTGATCAGAAACAACAGAAGAGTTAGAAGAAGCAAACTAGCAAACTAGTAAATACTGCCTGAGTTGTGGGTATTAGATACACATCTCTATAAGTCTCAAAAATAAGTACACATTCAAAGTTTGATATATCATTGATTGCATTGTATAATGCAGTCTCATGGACTGATTTTTGGAATAGGGAAAACAGTAGGACTCAGTAGGGCTCTTTTACTGACTTTACACAGGACTTATTTGCCTGCAAGTAACAGTAATCTTGTAAACGGCCTAGAATAAAGTCATAGTTTATGCAAATGAAGACACCAGATTATACTCCTCCAAGATCCATCCTGATCGTGGAGCAACATGATCAAGCCCAAACTAGTTGTGAGAGTTTATATCCAGTGATAGTTTGTCTGTGTGTACAAATAGCTCCCAGTTCATACACTTAAATCCAAAAGGTCACCAGGTTCAAAAGCTCCAATAACTTTTGTCACTTGAGTGACATATTCATGGAAATGAGTCAGAGATTGAAGACATCCTATCCATGACTGTCCTTCCTCTACTTGTAAGTATGTAAGCATTAGGATTAAGAGGGATGAAGCTCTCTCCTCCCCTTGGCCAAAGAAACTGTAATGTAAAGGTGAAAATGAAAGATAAATATGTTTAAATGCCTGAATTGTGCATGTAAAGTAGATATGTGACAAATTTAAGATGTGTTTTAGTTATTTACCCAGGGTCATGGGATGGTTTGTCACTACATGCGTTGATTATTTACGCTGGCCTGATGTTCTGCAAAACAACATTAACATGGCATGATAAAACAGGCTAAATCTCAAGAGAGAATGATTTCAGTTTTTAATTGAGATGGTTTTTCCTGTCTGAATTTATTTTACAATAATCCATCAAGTTTCAGAAACTCAACTCAGATATTAACCAGACAGTGTAAAATCAATTCAGTATGATCTTCTGTAGTGTCTGTCTAATCTGAGAGCATATCTGTGAGGGACAAAAAATAACTTCACGATCCCAGTTATGGGGATAGAAACTTGAATCCCTTTATTGAACACCGGGCGCTCAATTTAAGGGCCTTGGGATAGCACATGCTAATAGGGAGGAAGGGTTATGGTAATCCAGGGAGGGCCTATGTTATCTAGAGAATTGCACAAAACTTTGCTAAGTTGCACACACAGTTACTGTTTCTCATACTAGGGATTTACATGAGGGGAAGAGAACAAAGGGTTACAACATGGTCTGAGAACATTCCTTCCATAGTCCTTTCTTATCTCAAGGAAGGACGCAGCTTTATCTTCAAGTTTAGCATCACTAGGCCTCCTCTGTTCTTGGTGACAGAATTTCTCTCAGCCTTTGTTGACCAACACTTGTTGTTTAAGCTTTCTAACTCTTTCTGCTGGAAGCTGAATTTCAGATTCCAACATATACCAGAAAATATGAAGCTCCTTTAAAATTCCATTCCCCTTCAATCAACCTGGAGATGAATGAATATGAGGCCAAATGTTGCCAGACTTTTGTGGGACAGTTTTGCAAAATTCACTTCCTAAAGATGAAGTAAATTTTTGTGGTTATGCTGATTCCGGAATCTGCACCCACAGCATAATTAACTTACTGAGAATATGCTGCTCTACATACAAATAATTTCAATCACAAAACTCACCATAAACTTTCAGATAAGCTTGAAGAAAGCTATTTAACTGGCAAGTTAGTTTAATTCTTGACCACTATAGTAATATATAGGGACTAAAAACAAACAAACAAAACTAAACAGAACAAAACACCCCCAATTTTATGAGTTTTATGGATTTTCTTCTATGTATACTAAATTCAGCTCTCTTGGCAATTTTAATGTTTTTGAAGTGATTGTTCAAGGACAGAGCAAGACTGAATCAATTTATGGAACTATTCTTTCAGAGTAAGGGTAGATGATGGCAAGTTAGATGAGCTGTGTTAGAATCATGCCTATCAGTAAAAACCTATTCCTTGAGTAATGCAAAATATAACAGAATCTGTCTTCTAATCCTGACATCACGATGTGTGGTGAGGAAAAAAAAAGTGTGTGTTTAAACTCACAAAGTATTTACACATTTTTCTTCAGTGTGGAGTTGAATTTTATGGAAGAACTTCAGTCAAAGAGCTTTGATTTTGACAACCTCAGTGACCCATCTATCTAAAAGACACCAGTCTGAGCCCCTAGACTGAAATCTAACCTTGTGTCCTACTCTGAGTAACAGCAGAAGTTTTCCTAAAACAGTATTGGAAACAGGAGATGCACTGGGATTCTTCTATATTTTCCCTCTTGCCTGCTGATTATGGAAATCTCAATTCAGGTACTTTTTGAGCTATCCTCCCAGCTGACACTTCTGTTTATTCTCTTTTTTATAATTTTGACCCCTATCATCTGGGAAAGTACTTAACAGAAGACTTTCATCTCTGCATTCCCTTCTAAATCTTCTGCTTTTTGCAAACTCCAAGATCTTGTCCTACAAGCAGAAAAATTAATAATTCCCTACAGATTTTCTTCACATGATACAAAATTATATAAACCTCTATTGAGCTCCTTCTTCATGCATCTCATTTGAAAGCTATGTGTCTTAGTCAGTCCAGCTTGCCTGATGTGGAAATTTCTATTTCTGACTATCCTTCTTAAAAATCTCTGTACCTCACAGTTCTACTGCATCTTTTTTGAAAAACAATGTCCAACAATTCATTCAGCATTTAAGCTCTGAAAGCATTATGTATTCACAGCATCATACGGATATTCTTTCTTTCTTATTCTGTTCTTTCCAGATAATTGTGTGATTTTTGAATGGCTGCTATGCACCAAGTTAATATCCTCAGACAGCTACCCACAGTGACTCCAAGGTCTTGTTCAACCCAACCTCCTGAGCATCTGCCATTTTTAAATTTCATCTGAAATTTCTCATTCTTTCTGTTGCGCTTTTTGAGACTGTTTTGTGAGGTCTTGCACCTTGAGTAATTTGCTGTTATCCAGAAATTATGTAATCTTACCTGAAATTATGCAATTTATGATACCAAGATTATTGCATAATACAGACCTCATGTCAGATCCATGTGACATTTCACAGGTAAAATCGCTCCATTGCGAAAACTGATCATTCAATCCTTGTCTTTATTTTTGGTAGCCAAAGAGAAATTCAACACTTATTTCTCAACAGTTTCAATGTGTTGTTTGTATAGTCTCTTCCAAAGATCTTTGGAAGGACTAACAAAATGGATAACCCTCAATCACGTGCTTATATGCATTTCTTCTTTCAATAGCTTGGATTGTTAATTGCACCTTAAGCACAATAAAATGAGTCATTGGCAGCTCAGGCAAGCAGTTTCTGCAGCTAGCCAGATTTATATACTCTGAAAGTATCTTGTACTTACATTTGATACAAAAGGAAGCACTGTGGACACTGGATATTTTAATCTCATGTGCACATGTCTTTGGTACTTGTACCCAACACCATCTTTAAAGATGAATCAATAGCCATATGAGTTTCACTTCATTAATGGACCTTTTGAACTCAGTATTTACATATGCACACTTATACTTTTATATATCTTTTTATTTTCATGTTTATTAAAAGAAGCAGTGGCTGTCAGAGCCTTCAAGCATAAAAGAAACCAACAGCCCTCTGTTCACTGTTCAGAAATAGCTTTTATAAGAAGCCCAGTCTGGCCTAAGATTATCAAAAGCAGGATTCATCTGAGGCTATACCCACCAGAATCCTGCTTTTTAGAGCAAGAAACATGTTTGACATATAATGTAAAAGTGTGTGTAAAAATGTAATTATAGTGAATTTTAAAATGAAACATTTCTCTATTTTCTATAAACAGACTATTATTACTCAATACATCTATTTGAATTAAATTGTGTTAAACAAACAAAAAATGTTATTTCAGATTGAAAATAGCACAGCTGGTGACATGATGAAGCATTCCAAAGTATCATTATTACAGAAGGAACAGCAATACAAGGATAGTAAAATGCACAATTAAGAGCAAGAATGAACAGTAAATGATGGCTGCTTTTAAAGTTAAAAATTCCTGATGAAAGAAAGCAGCTTTGAATATCTGCACCAACAGATCCTTCACATTCACAGACCATATCACAGTTGGACACAGCAGAGTTTTAGGCCACTGTTCAACAATGTCTATTGATTTTCCACCATTAATGAAAATAAAAAGAAAGAACTTCCTTTTTTTTGTTAGTGATAGTTCATCACTTGCACTTTAGTAGGTATGTGATAGTGTCATTTTGTTTAATGAGATACAACAGTAGCTCCTGACAATGGATACTAACACATAAGCTTGTCAAGGCTTAATTGTGTGGTCCTTCACAACAGAGAATAAAGTTTATGATACAACATTAAAAATGTTGATTGAATATGCAGAACCGTGAGCACCATCTGGTTGCCTTGTTTGTCTAACCTCATGGGTTTGTCACTACAGCTGCTAATTGCATTATGATATTTTCATGATAGGTCACTTCTGCCTCAGAATGCATAGGGGCATATTCCACTTTATATCTACATCAGCTTCAGAATTATGATTGACTTAAATTTTTCCCTTTCTGTATTGGGGGTGGGGGAGGAGGGAGGGGGGGGAGGGGCGGTGAGGGGGAGTTTGTTGGTGTTTTGGTGTTGGGAGTTGGTTTCTTGGGGGGGGTTGGGGTTTTCTGGGGGGGTTGGGGTGTTTTTTTGTACTGTGCCTAGAATTGTTCTTTTTTTCATTTTGGATGGTTATTGCCTGTTCAAAGACAGTTTTTAATTGAAATTCTGTGGATAGCTTAATTAAAATATCTTCTTTCATGCATGCCAGTAACACTACCAGCTTAACGTAAAAACACTTCTAAGTAGAGACCTGGTTCTGAGTCACATGAATATAAGTTAATCAAGTGAGATGCAACCCTCCCTCATTCATTCAGTATATAAACACAAAGACACTAATGTAATTTCTTTCTCTTTTGTGAGTTATTTAATTATTCCTCCCCATTTTCAGCATACCATTGCTTGGTGTTTCTAGGATGTAAATTGACCTATGCAAATTTTCTTCAACATGCAAATGTCTAGATGCAGATGTTTAACTCTACTCCCAGAACAAGAGGCTGTCATGCCAAAGAAGAAATGACAATTTCAACCCACCATTTTTTTCCCAGCTGAAACTTATAAATGTATCATTTTAAAAGGTCAAGAAGAATTGAGCACTCTCATGAAGAAATCTCAAACATCAGATTAAAAGAACTACCACAAAAAATGAAAAATTACCCTAGTAAAAAGCCACTGACCCTCCTCTTATGAATAGGCTCACATAAATAGGAATGCATGTTGCTTTCCAAAAAGTATACAGGCAAGAATCTAGATTACAAGCAGCAAATAGGAGAATAAAGTTCTTTGTCATTCATAAAGGACAAATTCAACCTTTGTTTACATGGATAACGGGAAGTGGAATTTCAGCTCTGCATCCTTTTCCTTTATAAGTGTAATTGATTATGCTGTTTCCACTGTGCCTAAGTATGGAGCTGAAAAACAGTACTGCCTCTGCATACAGAAAAGCTTCTAGGCAAATTAGTAGTTCCTCTAGATCAAGTGCTGCATATCACTGCAGTGAAGTCTATCATGCTGAACAAAGAGATTGTCTCCACCAGTCAGAAATTATTTTTGTTAAAATTTGTTTCAAATTAATATGCTTTTATTCCACCAGAGATCTAAATGAAACCAGGAGAAAACAGTATTCCCTTTCCTTCTAACATTTACTGATTTATATATGTGTAATACAAATGACCATTCTGAAGATGTTCTTTTTCTTATAAACACACAACTCTGTTTAGTCCAGTATCAGCCTTTGGAATCATTCAGAAAAAAAGTAACACTTAAGCAGATCAGCTAACTCAACTGATTTGCCCAGGAAACAATTGCTTTTATTTACTACACATCATCTTTTGCTCTGAGTGGGAGTTCTCTGCTTACAGCCCAGATTACAAAGGGTCTGTAACACCTGCACATGTTCACACCAACTTGTTCTCTCATGCAATGAATGCCAGTGCTAAAGCAAATGCTAGAATTGAATATGCTGAAAGCCAAAAGATTGGTAAATTCAAACTATCCTGAGTCTAACCTACTGGGCTTCCATAACTGACTCAACATGCATCCAAACAACTCAGGTTAGTGTAGGAGTATCTGTTTTGAACAGAATACTTTTTTTTTTCACTGTAAGGAATCATTAAGTTTTTTGATACATGGTCAAAGCACCATTACCACAATTATCTTTAGTTTCAAGATTTGTATTTCTAATAAACATATATATGGAAATAAATTATTTAGATAAGGAGTTAAACAAGCAGCAGGAAACTTAGTCATTTAGGAGCTGGGTACTTTTGAATCTCCCATGTTCATCTAAATGGATATCTGCAGGAGCTTTGTATTTACACTGACTTCAGTGACTCCAGCCCACAGTCTCTTAGAGTTAGCTAATTTCATAGTTGTATTGTCTTCATGCTTTCTAGAGTGACCACATATATCAAAAGTAGTGCATTGTGATAAATCAGACTTAAATTTTAAATATTTTTAAGCGCAAAAGGGCTTATCATTTTCACTCACTAATCGAAGACTGGAGGAATTGAAGCCCAAATATTTTATAAAAAAAAAACAAAATGCTAATAATAAGTTATTTTACAGTTTATCAGCATGAGCAGGAATATTTTCCATTTAGTTATCAGAGAGGAACAGAGCAAAACTTGCACAGGAAGAAGGTTATCAAATTGTACACTAGAAGTGAAGCATCTGCCTGAACTCAGGAGAGTATGATGTGGTTGAACTTGGTAACAGAAGAATCCTGCAAGCTACAAATATTCTTTTTTTGAGTTAAATATACTCCTGTAACCAGGAGTCCTGGTGATGTCCTGATGGTGAGGTGTGTGAGGAATACGGAAGAGAAATTCAGAGAAGGTTAAAATTTGCCTTACAGTGCAGAGCATAAAACCCAGGTTTTTTTCCCCAGATCTTTATTCTTGGCTCAGATATTATTCCTACAGAAATAAATTTGGTTATTTTTAAAGAGTGTAAGAAAATGGAGTTTTACTGAGGAAAAAAAAAAGGTGCTAGACGCTAAATAATATTCTGTCCTTGGCATTTCACAGTACCACAGAATCCTTAGGATTGTTTGGGACCTCTGGAGATCATCTAGTCCAACTTCACTGACAAGGCAGGTTCACCTAGAGGACGTTACACAGAAATGTGTCCAGGTGGGATTTGAATGCTTCCAGAGAGGGAGACCCCACAACCTTCATGGGCAGCCTGTTCCAGTGCTCTGCCACACTCAATGTAAAGAAGGTCCTCCTCATGTTGAGGTGAAACTTCTTGTGTTTTAGTTTGTCTTGGGCTGAGCTGGCAAACTGCCAGCTGTCCAAGGAGAGTGTCAGAGCTTCCCTACCCTCACCGAGAAAAGGGAGAAAAGGGAAAAAAACCCTTCAAACTAGGTTTATGCTTAAACTATCTATATTTATACAGAAAAGACAAAATTAAAACTACAATATAACAGACACTTACACAAGTTAGAAATAACAAGAAATAACTTCCCACTCCCTATCGAAAAGAGATTCTATCACTCTAGATCTATAAGCACCTTAAAAGACACCCAGCAAGAAACAGAAAGTAAAACAACGAAATGTTTCTACTTCCCTGAATTGAAACAAAAATGAAAGTAGCAGCAGCAGGAGCAGGGCCCAGCACAGCAGAACAGCTGCAACCCGTCCTGCCTCTACTTCAGCCATGACAGAACTGAGTGAACACCTCCTACATCTGTACTCATATCTCAGGTTTGCATCATCTGGTATGAAATATTTCTTTGGTTGCTTAAGTCAGGTGATACCTGTCTCCTAATCTACGTAGATTCTCTGAGCCTGCTAATTTGAGGCCTAGCTAAAACTAAAGCCCAAACTACCACAAGTTTATGACCATTGCTCCTCATCCTGTTGCTGAGCACAATAAATCTGGCTCTACCTTCTTGACACCCACCTTAGAGATATTTATATACATTAATGAGATCCCCTTTTTGTCTTCTCTTCTCTAGACTACACAGGCCCAGCTCTGTAGTCTCTTCTCATAAGAGAGGTTCTCCAGACACCTAATCATATTTCTGGCCCTCCACTGGACACTTTCCAGTAGCTCCTTGTCTTTCTTGTACTGAGGATCCCAGAACTGGACACAGTATTCCAGATATGGCCTCACTAGGGCCAAGCAGAGGGGGAGGATCACCTCCCCTGACCTGCTGGCTCCACTCTTCCCAGTGCACTTCAGAATAGCACTGGTCCTCCTGGCTGCCAGAGCATACTGCTGGTTCATGGAAAACTTGTCATACACCAAGACTCCCAGATTCTTCTCAGCAGAACTGTTCTTTAGTAGGTCAGCTCCCCAGCTGGTTCTAAGGGTTTTTCCTCCCCAGGCACAGGTCCCTACATTTGCCTTTGTTGAACCTCATTAGGTTTCCCTCTGCCCAACTTCCCAACCTATCAGGGTCCCACTGAATGGCAGCACAACCTTCAGGTGTATCAGCCACTCCCCACAGTTTCATAACATCAGCAAACTTTCCAAGGGTACATTCTACTCTTTACTCTGTCATTGACAAAAATTTTGAGTAAGACTGGACACAGCACTGATCCCTGGGGAATGCCACTGACTACAGACCTCCATATGGATTCTACTCTGCTGATTGCCATGCTCTAAGCTTTGCCAGTGATCCATGTCACTGTCTGCACATCTAACCCACATTTCATGAGCTCACCTATAAGGATGTTCTGGGAGACAGTGTCAAAAGCCTTGCTGAAGTCAAGGTAATACTTATCCAATGCTCTCCCCACGTTGACCCATTCTGCCATGACATATTAGAAGGCTATCAGATTGGTCAAGCTTGATTTCCCCTTGGTGAATTCATGCTGAATACTCCTGATTACCTTTTTTCTAGATGAATACAATATGTCTCAAGCTGGCTACTACTGCAGATACCTGCCCTCCACTGTGAGACTGCTCTCTGTTGATTTCCTGAATAACACTGTTTCCCAGCATCTCCTAGCTTTGTTTCATTGGCTGCTCTTTCAAAAGTTGAAGTTAAATTTTACAAATCTGAGTATTACCACATAATATTATCTTTAAAAAGTATAAGGTACTGTCTTGGGTTGAGCTGGCAAAATGCCAAATGCCCAATACAGAGTCAGAGCCTCCCTTCCCCCACCAAGAAAAGAGAGGAAAGGAAAAAAGCCTCAAAACTCAGAACAGGTTTAAACCCAGACTAATTATATATTTATACAAAAAAGAGAAAATGAAAAGAAAACTACAATATAACACACACAACGCAAGTTAGATACAACAATTTTCTACTACTCACTAAAACCAGATTTCATTACTCTAAGATTCATAAAGCACCTTAAAATACACCCAGCAAGGAACAGAAAGAAAGAATAACAATAAAATGTTTCTACTTCCCTGAACTCAAACAAAATGCAAAGTAGCAGTGGCAGCAGCAATGCCCAGTACAGCAGGACAGCAGCAGCACATCCTACTCTACTGCAGCCATCATGCCAACTGAGAGAACACTCCCTACTCCTGTATTTATATCTCAGGTTTGTGTCATCTGGTATGAAATATTTCTTTCGTTGCTTGAGTGACACCTGTCTCTCCTAATCTACATCAGATTTTCAGGGCTTACTAAAACTAAGGCCTAGCTAAAACTACTACAGATACCTCTTTTATGAAAGAAATACAGATAAAGTAAAAAAACTCTATTTGGGGGCCTCTAGGGGATCCCAAGTTAGCATACGAGGAAGTTGACATACTAACTCATGAAAAAAAAAAATCTCTTTCATTCCTGTTCACAGAGATACATGTCAAACACCATGGGGACAGGCTTCTCTCACTGCTGTGCTAAGGGATGAAAACAGTTTCAAAAAACTACCAAGACCCGGTGCCTTTGTCAGCTGTATCCCAAGAAGAGGCATTTGAAAAAAATAAAAGGATGAGGAGGTTACAGTATATAGAAAAGAAACACCAAAAAGAAAGTTGACAGGTGGAACAGAGAGAAATAATGTTGGATAGACCTGAAAAAGAATTATATTTTAAAAATGGGTAATAATTAATTATGGGAACTTTTTATTTTTTTTCTTTTTAGCTGCGACTTTTGGAAAAAAATATAATCTTATTTCTTGCTTCTCCTCCATCTAAAAACAAATGCCTGTAGCCTCCAATCATCTGACACTCAATGCCTTCGATGTAGACCAGAAGCACTTATTGTTAAAACTAAATGCAATAAGAAGATATCAAAATTTCAGATGTATTAAAAAGCAAGCTATCATGGACCAGCTACAAAATAAGCATGGGAAGTGTGTCTAAAAGTATCAAAGAAGAACATTTACTGAGACATTACCATATCATGATCTTCTCCTAGAAACTATCAGTTTTGTAGGACCAAAACTTTTCACAGGGGAAATTCTAACATTCATTACCCTTTTATTAAGTCTCCTGGTTCCAGTAAAGGAATTTCTGCTTGACTGTCAGAAACAGTATGGCAATCAGAGCAGCTTCCTCCCCCGCCCCCTCCCCCTCCTTCCCCTCCCCGCCTTGCCCCCCACAAAAAGATGTTTACTTCTTCATAAGAGCCTTGGTCAGGGGAGCTCTCAGGTACACTCCTCCATGCTCTCATCTGATACAGTGTGTCCTCTAGTAGAAATAGATACAGTTGCAAGCCTGGGGACTGAAGACAGAAAATGGCTTGTGAACGACTACAATTCAATCCACATCTTAATCATTCTTTACATGTAAGTGTAGACCTAGAGTTAGATATTTACTTGCAACTACTTTGATGCTATGTGCCTGCACAAAGTAGCATCAAGATCCGAATTTGAGCATGAAAACCATACAGCCGAGTGACAGCATCCTGCTTGAGGTTACAAAGCTGGCTCGTGGAACATCCTCCACCTCCAGTGAGTGAGCATCCTCTGTGTTAATTTTGTCACTGGGTCTGGGGTTTCTTCAAAAGGCAGTAAGACAAAAATTGACTACTTTTTGAAAAATTTAATTACCAGAGAATTCTGACATGCCAAGAAGGTGGTAAGTCTAGCCATGGGCAATATTTCTATTACATATTTGCCTCGAAAATCTGTTACTAATTCTAGTTAAATAATTTATGTCCTTGTATCAGGCTACATGCAATAAGAAAGCTAGTAAGATATGTACAATACTTACTAATTCTCTCAGAAAACATCAGACAATCTAAAGCCTAGCAAATATTTACCTATTAGGGTTTTATTTTTTATAGAAAATACTCTGCAATTTTCACATTCAGTACCATTAAACTATAGCATATATGTCAAGACAAGAGAAGATTATTTACATTAAAGTATAGTTTTTAAATGAGACATTCTTGTTTAGTCAGTATGATATCACAGAATCATAGAACAGCTTGTGTTACAAGACACTTTAAATATCATCTAGTTCCAACCCCAAGGGCAAGGACATCTTTCACTAGACCAGACATTTTTCTGAAGTTTAAACTCTACAGTATTTTTGTAGGCTACATTTCACTCTAGTTAAGAAAACCAAAATGAAAACCATTTAACTTAGAAAACGGTGAATAAAAGAAGTTGAATAATTTCATTTCTCATTTTTTCCTGTAATGAAATATGTTATGAATTGTTAGTACAAAAAACTATATACAACAGAGATTCAGATACAGTAAAATCCCCACTTTTACAGGAGAAAGGGCACATGTACCTTTATACACATGTTTATACAGCTGTGTCTCTGTTCTTACAAGTCTTATCATTCCATGCATGAAGTAGGAATTTTCTGACCTGAGCATTGAAAAGGCTGATCAATTCACATTGTAAGTAGTGAAAGCAAAGGTACAGCAAAGATACATAACTGTTTATTAAGAGACTCCACTTCAAAATGGTTTTTTAATTATTATTTCAGCACATCACTGTGTCTCCACTTCTATTTTCTGGTACTTGTGTTAACAGTTTAAGAAAAGAAAGAGAAGCAACACATGAAAAGACTAGTAGGTGGAAAGACCAGAAAGACCTTCACCCTTAGGAGTATTTATCTATTCCATACAAGTTGTTCAACTCTGAATTGTCTTACAAGAAGAAAGAAAAGAAACATGGAATATCCACCTCAGAATCCTGAATGAACTGACAGGTACAACTGGGGGAAGGTTGGTTGGTCAGTGTAGCTCAGGCATGATATCATTCGAAGATATCAGATTCTAGAAAATAGTACTGGAAAAGGGCTCCAAAGTAACTGAGCCTATCCTCCTTCAAAAGCTCAAATTTAATAATGATAATTACAGAAAATCAGAACATTTTCTCAGCTACTACATTTTCTTGGCAAAAATTGCACTGCAATGTTTTTGTAAAAGCATCAGAAGTCCAGAGCATAAAAATAGCCAACAACTTTCAACCACCAACTCCATTTTTAAAGTGATGCTCTAGACTATCTTATAAACAACATCTTGAAACTTTAAAAGAAAGGTATAATCTCTAAATTTGATCAACAAAAATTCTCTTTGAATTTTCTTTCAATTTGATGATCAAGACTGTCAGGGGAAGTCTTGAAAAGGCTAGTAAAGAATGTGAACCTATTATTCTTATGATTCAGAACTTTTGCACTGAAATCCTATACCTGAATACCATCTATATAGTGCCATTTGTTTCATTTGCCTGTGGCATAGAGGTGAGAAGACAAGAACAGTGTTTCCTGAAACATCAAATGGAGGGGGAGAAGGGGGTGAGACAAGCTGCCCTAAAGATGTAACACGAATTGCACACAGCTGTGCAGTAAGTGGGATTATGAACAACACTCCTGGTACTTTTTCATATTCTGGGAGCATTGTCAGAGGCCTGACTGCTTCACATCAAGTTGAGCCTTCACCTGCTGGGACTACATAGTTGAAAATTTTAGCACTTTACCCCTAAAAACTTTTTTACTGGTTATTTCTCCATGGGTTTCCTGACAAGAGCATTGATACCTTCCTGTGCACGTTCTTAAACAACAGGTAGTAAATACAAGAGAGCCTAAAGAGAGGTGATCAGAGTGTAATGGTTTGCCCCATGGCTTCCTCAGTAACCATTGTATCTAAGGAAGTTACAAGTATTCCATATGTGTCTTCCAGGTAGCAGGGAAGGAGTGGTTTGGTCTCTCTTTCCTTCCTTGGCCGGGGAGCTCGTGGGAGGTGTTGGAGTCTGATCCCTCCGGTTGTTGGTGGTTCTCCTGTCCTGGGTGAGATTGTTTCATACTTGTTCCCCTTCCTTGAGGTTTTTACTTGTGTTTGTCTGTTTCATTTGTTGTTTTTTTTTTTAGTTTGAGTTTGTTTCTTCCCAATTTTCTGCTTAATCAGTCCCCTTTTTCCCTTTCCCTTTACCCTGGGGGTGGGCTCCTATGTACTGTGTATACAGTGTGGCTGTAAATGTTAGAAAATATAATTTATTCTTTTTACTCAAAAAAATATATTTTTTTCTGAAACTAACTACATGTATTTATACAGAAAAGAGAAAATTAAGAGAAAACTACAATATAACACACACTTACACAAGTTACATATATATATAACAAGGAATAACTTCCCACTCCCCAATTAATACAAAGCAATCTATTACACTAGATCTGTAAGTACTCTAAGAGACACATAGCAAGAAACAGAAAGAGTAACAACAAAAATGTTTCTACTTCCCTGAATGCAAACAAAATGCAAGCAGAGGCAGCAGGGGCAGGAGCAAGGCCTGCTCCAAAACAGAAGCTGGATCACGTCCGGCTTGTACCTCGGCCATAGCAGAACTGACTAAGCCGCTCCCACACACTGGATTTTACACCCTTTGAGATGATGTAGTATGATATGGAATACAATATTATTGGCTAGAAGAAGTCAGCTGTTAGCTAGCTCAGCCCAGCTCAAATCAGCTGACAATCCTAGGCCTAGCTGAACTTTAAAACCTAAATTTAGGCCCACCTGGCCAAACCCATAACAAGAGCATTCCCAAATTCCTTACAACAGATCTGCCTCTCAGACAGTTAGTCAATATACAGCAACAAGGTTTGAATACTGATCCCCCACTGAATATAAAAGCTTTACATTTAAATTAAATTCTCCTCTTAAATAATTTGCATTTAAAAGAGATTTTTACAGAGGTTCCCAAACAGAATTGTGAACACCCTTAATTACAAGTTGTTCGAAAACAAGCAATATGGTTTTATATCAAATTCACTATTTTTCAGAATCAAAGGGAAACTCTAATAATGTTTTAAGCTAAGGTTCTAGAGCATTAAGAAAATTATATCTAAGGATATCAACCAAATTGTGTTCAGTGAGTTCACCTCTTTGACACAGTCCAGAATACAAGAGACAAAAGTCCAGTCTGGGAACAAATTAGACTCCCTTTACTGTTTTCCAGCCCTTCAAACTCTACTCCTTAGGCACTCTTTCATCATCAAGGGCAAGGGCAAAGAGGAGTCAGGGAAAAGCATTACTAAGTTTTCCCTTTACATTTCCACAGAAAATCAGCCACTGTTTACGTCAAAAGAAGACTCCGATCTCAGTGAATATCGTGCATAGGAGAAGGGATGTCATATGCGAGTTCTTCACTCATATAGAATTGCAATCCCACTGACTTCAACCAAGGTGCTGCATTTGAAGCAAAAGGATTTTTCAAGTCATTCAAGAGTCACATAGCATATGCTGGTATTTCTGCTCACCTCCAGGAGGGATATTTTCCCTTTTTAGTGTAGCTGCACAGCATGAAATAAGGCTTCTCTGCACTGCTCTGCAGAGGTGCACCATTTTCAGCTTACATAAACCAGGACTTCTTGTACTCTTGACTGTGTGTGCCCTAACAGCCTTTCATGTCTAACGTTTAAGTACTGTAAGAGCAAGGTAGATATGGTTGATTGAAAATGAAAGGATCTTCAGTTATTTTAAAATTACACACCATGTAATTCTGTTAAACAAAAAAAATGTTTTAAGGCACTTCTGCTTGCAATATGGGTAAAAATCTTTAAAAGTTCTTCCAAAAACACCCTATTATTCCCCCTCATTCTTATATTTTCAAATATACATGAAAGCACCTTTTATCTTTTTGTCTGCCCACTGAAAAAATAAAAAAAAATTTAAAAAATTGAGAGGGTGAAAAACAAAGAACACTGCACTAATCACTAATTAGTTTTTTTCTCCATTCATAGAAGTGGTCCTTTTTTAAAGAAAACTCCTTTCAAATTTTTACCCTAAGAATTGTTACCCATTCTACCTGCTACCCAGAATTTATGTTACACAATTTTTAAACTGACATTTGTGTGTCCACACAGATGAAAACTTCATCTTGCTATTCCACTATTTAGAAAAGATTACAGTTCAGCATATTATATAATTAATCTAGAAATAAACAAACAATCTGGACACTTTTGGTCACTTGAAGATAAAGTGGTTTTATTCACATTCACTTTATGATGTTTGTGTGTGGCAGCTACCACCTTTTCACAGGATTCAGTAAGGTACAAATATTTTCAGACCGTCCAATTCAATGCAGAAAATCATCTGGGCAAAAAAATACTTTTTCCTGTTCTTGCAGGTCTTCTTTTGGTGTTACATTTTTTAAAATGTAAACAACTTTAATTAGCACAAAATCTAAGCTTTAAAACCTAAACTAGGTAATAATGTGAGAACCTGTAGTGATTATGGCTGTAGTATTATGACACCATATAAAGTATAAATATTAATCCAATTCCCATCATATTATACAGTCCCCAACATAAAAAATTTATAAAGATGAATTATGTATAAATTTGTCCATATTAATAAACATCCATACCATTCTGTAAAATATTGCTCCATATCCTTTGTTTATTTGAAGTTTAACAAGTCTATCAGAGGGTACAGATATTGCTCATTTGTGTCTTTTCTACTATCTTTTTCTATCAGGAATAAACCAGAAAAAAAACAAACACAAAAACAACCAAACCCATGGTTTGTAACATTCCAGCAATAAGCAAAACCAGTGGAAACATTACCTTTTATAAAACAGGATTCCTTGAGGCTTTCCAATGGTAAAAATTCACTGCTTTTTTAATCAAATGATGGAATATTCATCCTGGTAACAACCGCATTCTATTACATAGAGAACAGCATGTGGTAAGTATTTATACAAGATATTCAGCCAGATGCACACTAACATTCACTAATAAAAGCTAAATTAACACAGCATCTGCTGAGAGCATTGCCCAGCATGCCAGGCTTATGCCAGGCAGAATACGAGGTAGTACTGCAGGATCCAAGCTAATCTACTATCTATCCGGCCATATATTGTTCCCAGCTTTCAAAACAGCAGTAAGTTGAAACTGCACATAGCACCAAGGATCAGAGAGCAGCTTAAAAGCTGCCGTGGTCTGATATCACAGGCAAGAAACATACTCAAGACCCAAATCTGCACTAACAAAGCAGCTAAAACCAGAGTATGGCATAGCTCATTGGAAACTTATTTCTCCCCTATAAAGGGAGAGGATGTTAATAACTATGGATTGACAAAAATGTAAAAATCTTAGAAGAAGCTTGATGAGAATTTCTTTTTAATGAAAGACTGAAATAATGATCTTTTGATACTGACAGGCTCAGAAAAAAATCACTTGATTCAAGATAGTAGAGTGTTCTGGCCTATAAGGAGTTTTACCAACTGCTTTTGTAAAAATTTAAATCTTAAATGATTTTTTTATTTCACCAATTTATCCTAAACATCATGTCTGATAGACAGATGAATGCACCCATCTTACTGTTTTCAAATTTAGGACTTGTATGAGATTGTAAGTATTATCAAAAGTTGTCACTAAAACATTTCTTTCCCTTCACTATTGCTCTGCTCTTCATTTGGCTTGATCTGATTAAAGGAAAACCATACAACCATAGGACATCACAGGTCGGAAGGAACCATAAGACACTTGTAGCTTAACAACTTGTTCAAGGCAGGGACATCAATGGGATCAAGTTAGGATGTTCAGGGCCTTATCTAGTCTGGTCTTAAAAATCTTCAGGAACGCAGGCAGTACAAGCTCTCTGGGCACCCTGCTCCACTGCATGGCTATCCTTATGGTGAAAAGGCTTCTCTTCTCTTGTTGTACTCTGTATCTGTTGCCCCTTGTCCTTCCACACGTTGAAGCTTCTAACTCCATCTTCTTGGTGACCTCTCCAGGGGTACTTTGCAGCTGCTATTAGGTACCCCTAAATCCATCTCTTTTCTGAGCTGAGGGAGTCAGCCTCTCTTCTTTGGGTAAATTCTCTTATTCCTGTCTGCCTCAGCAGCCCCTCGCTGAACTCACATTTTACATCTCTGGTACTGTAGGGCCCACAAATGGATATAGGATATTTTAATGAAAGCCATGTAAAGGGGGATAATTTCTTCCCTCCAGATGCTGGCCACACTCATTCTTAGGCAGTTCAGGAGGTTTCTGGCTTTCTCTGCAGCCAGTGCAGATGCAGGCTCACATTCAGCTCACTGCACAAAAGGACCACAGTGCCATCTGCACACAGCAGCTCCCCAGCATGGCAGTCCTCAAGCTGGACCATGACCAGAGACTTTTCCTTACCAAACATCATGCTTTTGCATCTGTTCTGCTTGAATTTCATGAGATTACTGTTGGCTGTTTTTAGAACTTTTCTAGGTTCTTCTTGATTATAGCATTGCTCATGGTCATACCAACTGTTGGCACCAGTTCACTGCTATTTGCATATATCATGAGTGTGTACTTCAGCACTTCCTTCATTCACGGATGTTCTATGGTACCATCTGTGGTGGGAATGCCATCTGCAATGGTATGGTGTGTTCTCCTGGTCCTGAGGCTTAGTCCATAACCTAGGAAAAAATGCGCTCCCCTGCTGCCCCTGACCACGTGGTCTCAGCCTGAAAAGGACACACAGAGACCACAGTAGAGGGAGGAGAGAGTTTATTTCTGTAGGTCAGAGTTTACATGGACCTCGGAGGGATCCAAAACCCTTCAATAGGAAACAAGAGGGGGTTTGGCTGTGGGCCAATAGGAATCAGGGGATTTACATTCAATAGCAAGAGGGTTAGGTCACATGCATGTCGCAACTTCCCTCCAGACCCCTGAGATAGCAGGTATCTCAAGGTATCCTGGGAAGGAGAAGCAGTGACTTTGCTAAAAGATATTTAAACAACCATTTGGTACATTTAAACAACCATTTTGTACATTTAAACAACATTAAAAACGTCATTAGAGGTGGTTTCCTCATTCTCTTCACAAATCCATTTCTGACAGGACTTTCTCCATTCCAAATATTGTAAATCAATTCCTACACACAGAGATGTTAAACAGAACAGATAATAGTGTAAACCCACTTGGTATTCCATCTCTAGAGTGCAAAGTTAACCACCACATTCTGAGTCCATTTATCCAGAATTTTATTCCTCCTTTGTAGCATCTCCCTACCTCTTTTGTATTGCTGTTTAATCACAAAGATCTCGTGATAAATATAGCTTGTTTTCTTCAGTACCAGTATGGCTTCAATCTGAAAGAAAAAGTCCATGTTTCCCTAAATCCTTTCTTCTTCAGAAGTGACTCCCATGGGATTTCACCTATCAGGTCCCTGATTAAGCTAAAGTCTGCTCTCCTGAAATCCAGGGTCAGGACTCTGCGACTCTTCTTCCTCTTTCCCCTCAGGATTTTATACTCCACTATTTCATGAGCAATACACCCAAGGCTACCATTGATTACCACATCCCGAACAGATTTTTCCTTATGAGTGAATACAATATTGAACATCAACTCTCAAAGGTGCAGGAGGTGCCAAGAGCAAAGAGATGCCCCATCAGCATCCTCAGTCTCCTGGATGTTCCCTGCCTTGTGAGCCACCCCATAAACTGTCACATACCTGCTTGCAAGACATGCTCATGCATCTTCAGGTCATGGTAGCCTCAAGGCCCAGGAAAAAAGCAAACAGAAACCATATGTAGGATGAGTCCTTTCTTGCAAATCTACAGTCTGTTGGAATCCTTTCCAAGAATGAGTGACTTAGATCATGAACACTGTCCACTTCATGCTCACAGGAAGACCACTTCACTGAAATACACATGTAGGCTGTTCCACCATGTCAGGGAGAAAGGCTTTGAAGTTTGCAAGAGCATTCTTAGTAGATGTCACAGTTGACATCCCAGAGTCACTGGTTTAGCTTCTCTGCACATAGATTAGCTTAACACTATAAAACTGTATCTGTGTAAAATGAAATGTAAAAGAACAAAAGTGTGTCAGCCTTTCTACTTGTGTTTGAAAACTGCAGATTACTTTAGGGGAAGGGGTCAAGAGAAATTCAGCAAATGATCAGTTACCTTTCTAGCTAGCTGTCGAAGTTTATAACAACAGGTAAACCTTGCAGTTGTTTGCCATTGCCAAATTCAGTGGAGTAATAAAAATAAGTAATTTAAGGCAGCTATCTTGAGTACCTTGAAGTCTGGGCTTCCCCTACTGCCCCATTGCTGACTCTTGAAAACTATTACCTTAGGGAAGCACCTTCATGAGCTGTGCTTTGGAGGAGATATGCAAGTTTTGTTTCCATTAACTACCTACTTTCATTTCCCAAAACACACACATTCTGCTTCCAAACACTTCTATTCTGAATGTTAATTCTCTATGGCTTCTCTCAAAGACAGTAATCACAAACCCACCACCACATCTCACTGAAGTCCCAGTTTGCATGCTGATTTTTTGTGCTGATTTTCCATAGAGCTCTGTTCTGCACAGATTTACTTTTGTGCATGTGTGTGTGTGGTTTCCAAATATCTATCTACATTCTTGTTTGCAAACCAAAGAAAAACAGATATATGAGGCTCAGAGGGTTCAAGGGTCATGAAAAAGGACAGGAATAATGTGAAAAACATATTAGAAGTTTTGTGCTAGAAAATCATGTAGGGGTAAGAGAAAATGTTTGAAGAATGAAATATTTAAAATTTGAATTTTAATTACTAACTTATAATGCATGCATTATAATTTTAGTTAAACCTAGAAATGAGGAGACATATGAAGTCATGAGAATACATGGAAACAGTTTGAGCAGAAGTGCCAGTTTAAGTATTGAAGCCTAATTTCATACTATAGAAGTTAAACTTTGCACAACTTACCTGAAATTCAGCTATTTTACAACAGTGGTAAAAAGCAGATCACACTCAGACTGATAAATTCAATGCTTTGATATCTAATTTACAAGGAAATGGCTAATTCAACAGAAATTCAAATATATAGGCAGATATAAAAAACTAATTAGGAAGTATCACAGCAATATTATAAAGGTTGGATTCTGCTGCAGATAAAAATACACAAAACTATTCTTTGAGCAGGAATGGAAATGCCGAATAGTCTGGTTTGAATCAATAACAGAAATAGTGAATTGAGAAAAACTCCCATATTCTGCAAGGAACTTTCTATTGAGCTATCCCCAAAGTAGTAGAAAATCCATTATTGACAGTGCTTGCTGGGAATAATCTCTCATGGCTCTATGAAATGCCTGAGAACTTCTTTGCCAGTAAGCACACAGGCTTCCACAATCTCCCTAGGGTTCTGCTCCTGGAGAAACAGTACCTTAAATAGGGACCTTTCTGTCTGAAAAAAGAACAGTTTTTATTAGATTCTGAAGGAAAAAGATTTGGGTCATTCCTGAGAGACTTGTTTGTCTGGGGGAAGCAAGTGAACTATTTATGGCCTCTCTGGTAAGAAAAGGAAAAACTTATTTTCTGAAGACTCTCTCTCTCTTGCTCGATTTAATAAATACCTTGAACTACTAGACATTACATTAGTCTTTTGTGCACCTCAGAAATGAAAGAAAATATAATCATAGTCTGAACAATATGTATTGGATTTTTTTAATATTGCATTTTCCGTTATTTTTATCTCATGAACAACAGCTTTAAGAAAGAAGTTTTCTGGTTAAGATTATATTTACTCTGTGATCCAGTGTCAATGCAAACTACTTATGTAAGTGACTTTTAATGTTGTACTTGTTTTTACTGTACTTAAAGAAAATAAACCTGAATGTTCTTAAAGCCATTACTACAGTTTTTACTTTCTATTACCAAAGAGAAACTGAATCAATTGCAGTCATACGTTACCTATAGATGTAGATCAACTATATACTTTCATCAAAAGCTGCACTTTATGGTCTACCATCAAGATTATTACAGAAATAATATGGTATTTCTTTACAACAGTTATTATCACAATAGAAGAGCCAAAAACTTTACATAAATGTATATTAAATAGTAGTGGGTATGAAAAAATAAGCAACTTCTGGCTACAATATCCTTGACAAATCTTTATATGTATTTTATTTGTTTTGCAATCAGTCTTAATGTATAGCATTTCCCGGGCATATGCCTGTTTCTGGAACAGTGAAGCCAGAAGGATCAGGTTTTTGATATGTATTAACACACATGAAACTAGATTTCCTCAATTTCCTGACAATGTACCATTCTGTTTGACAATATATTTACACTTTAAATTCTATTTGGCATTAACCAGTGGCAAAATTATATACACAACAATATTTTCAGATGATGACCACAGAAGGAGCTGAGACTGTTTAGGACCTCTAGACTTTTGTTTGTAGCAATCTCCTTGTTGGAGGTTTTTGATTTGACGAGTGGCAGTGGAATACATCAAACACATGGCTTCGGTTCTCTTCAGGGTAAGGATAATCAGACAATGGAAAGCTAATCAAGCTAGCTGGTTGATGCTGCAGGGACACAGATAAGAATCTTCACATACACTCTGCAGTTTAGCCATGCAGGACTCTTCTCCCAGCATTTTCAGTCCTTTCTCTAATATCAGTCTGTCCAAAATTCACTCATTTTCCAGCATAGAATTGAGGACTGAAGTTCAACATCCTACTTTCACATATAAAGAGGTAATTCTATTTCTTGTGACCATTCATATGAGACTGACACAAAGCAAGGATCACAACCTGTGTGTTGAAGAAGCTCAGTTCCTAAAACCATGGCATCTTATTTCCAGAAGTGTTTTTCTGTCATAATGTTAAAGATCAAAAGTAAACCAATATTCCCACCTCACAATAATATTAATACAAAAATATACTCTAGTGGGTCTGGCTTAGATGGAGATAATTTTTTTTATAGTATCTTGTGTGGTTCTGTGTTTGGTTTGTGACTGAAACAGTGTTGATAACATACAGGCATTTTGACTATTGCTGAGCAGTGTTTGTACCCATTGCACCTATACAAAATCTTCACGCTCTGTCAGAAGCCTTTAGTCTCATAGCCCAAAACATCTTGGAATCTGCCATGACAACTAGTGTGCTTTTGTAAAGAACAGTGATACCTGTAACAAATATTCTCCTTGAGACACATCCTGAAATCTTTCAGATACAATGCTGGCTCCACTGCAGTTCATTCCTTAGATGACAAAACAATAATGACCTTCCTATCATTAAAACAGAAGTAAGGACAAGGAAAACCTGAACATATTATGTATTAATTTAGGAGTTCTCTTTCTCCAAAGTAGCAAAGATTAATCAGCTTATTCTTTCTGAATTAGTATTCTCATGAATACTTATGATATGTTCGACATCGTGATTCACCCATAACAAGAGAGTGTATTAATTACCAGAACAGTTTTAAACTTTGAAAGTTTATCAAGTGATTATATGTCTTTCACAAAATTATGGTGTATTAAAAGTCTCTTTTGAAGTAGTTTGAAATACCATAGTTTTACAGAAACAAGATATTTACTTCTCTCCTTTTAAGATAACTTCATTAAGGAAATGAGTTGTAAGCAGGTCAGTATTATCTGACCTAATGAATTCAAAGATTCAACTAGCAGGATAAATTACACAGAAAGAAGTACTTCAGAAGTTATAAATAAAATTTCAATTCCCCCATGAAAATTTTTCTTTTTAATGTAGCCAAGAAGTGATATTCCACTTCCCACAATCCAGTTCAACTAATTATGTACTTTGCAGTGCTTTATCTAACAGAAGTTTTCAGAATCTTTGCTGTTTCTACTGTCCGATCATACTGTGCATTTTGAGTATTGATTGTCTAGGCTGTTTGAGACATGAAACAGAATAGAAGATGTAATTTATATCAGCTGAAATACAAACCAAAGTAGTCCTCTTGTTAGCTACATTAAGAAAATTATCAAGAAAAAAATAGAAGGTTTAGAGCATTTATCTCTGTCACATTCAGTGACTCAACTGTTTCAAGTTAGTCTTCATGGAATCACAGCATATGCTGAGTTTGAAAGGACCCACAAGGATCGAGTCCAGCTCTTACCCCTGCACAGACTGGATATTAGAAAGAAATTCTTTACAGAGAGAGTAATTAGGCTTTGGAATGGCCTGCCCACAGAGGTGGTGGATTCTCCATCCTTGAAGGTTTTTAAGATGAGACTGGATGTGTCACTGAGTGCCATGATCTAGTAGTCACAGTGGTGTTGGATCAAGGGTTGGACTTGATGATCTCAAAGGTCTTTTCCAACCCAGTTCATTATATGATTCTATGATCTCCAAGAGCTACACCATGTGCCTGAGAGTATCATCCAAACTCCTCTTGAACTCTATTAGACTTGGGCGCCTAAGCACTCAGCAAATATTTGAAGGAATAAAAAATAAAGAACAAGAACTGGCAACAAAATACATCATCTTCTACATATTTTATTTCACATGTACTCTGTTTAACAGGTACTTAACTTACAAGTCCATGGCTATTTGGGAGTTACTATCAGGTAACTTATGTTCCCATTTTGGGTTTTGTGTAAACACCAACATTTAGACACAATGGAGTCTTTGTGCAGCATATTCTTGTGTTCATATCACAGCAATCAGAGGAGACAGAACATGATATAAGATATAATATTATACAACCAAATATTGTATGATCCTGAAATTAATAAATTTAACTAAATTATACTTTTCACACAGGGATATATCACACATCAGAATGAAAGTCTATGAATAGAAGAAAACATTCCTCTATCAGCAGCATGGATAAAGCAAGTACTTTGGTGGTTTTGTTACAATTACTTTGGCCAACAAATCTGATGTCTAGGTCTTTTGGTGACGTTTAGCTTAGATTTGGGAACCATTTTTATCATTGCTTAAGATCAACATTGTATAGTTCAGTTTCTTTAGTTTCTTTTAATTATATCACAATCTTCATGGAGGCTAGTTTTCCTCCAAAAAATATCAGCATCTTTTTATTCTTAACTTTCAACCATCTAGACTTTTGCTTAATAAATCTGTTCTAAATTAATATATCTTAACTGCATACTGTACAGAAGCTGCTGAAATGATGTGTTATGCCTCCTATAGATAGATGAAAAGTAAAGGATGCAATTTTAATGACAGCCTAGGGAGTTTCATTACTTCCCTGAATATCCAAATGTCTGGTAACTGTTGCTATCAAGGCTTGGGATATGTCTGAGGAAGGTGTCACTGGGTGAAATTTTATGTCTTGCTATAAAAAAGGTTAGAATCAGAGAATCAGGAAGGTCAGTATCCAATTTAAATATTTATGAAGACAGGAACCGTTTCTTCATTTTAGACACTTTTATAAGCATCTACTGAAAAGAGTGGATTGGATGCAAAAGGACAAGAATATCTCTATCAGTAGACCACCAATAATATCTGTTAAATTGGTGCAATGACAAATAGGTGAGACCCACTTGCGAGATTGAAAGAGAGTCACATGTAAACCAAAAGCCCCACTGGTCATGTTTTTTGTCTCCTAGCTCATGTTAAAAAGACTCTGATACAGATCCTTGGGCCAAAATACGTGGGTTCAGTATTGCTAAACGCAAGGTTCAAAGAGCTGTGTACTTAGATCTCAGGTGATGTCTTCAGCCTTCTAGAAAAACTTTGTTCCATTAAAAAAAAAAAGTTGTTATCTACTTAATGATCTAATGATTGATCTTATCAAATATGAGAAGCAGCACTAAAATTTCTCAGGAGGCCTTAACTTTGCATGACAGTTCCATACACTTAGAGTGATCAGAGTAATTCAGTGTTTTCCACTCTAATACACCTAGGAGTAAATAATTAAAATCCATATATAATAGATATGTACATTATCAGTTAATGTGATACAAATTATTTGCAACCAGGTAGTGTCTTTTTGTTTGTTTGTTTTTCAGAAGAAATACTGAGCTTCACTGATTTATTTTTATGAAGTAGTGGAATTTGGATCATCAAATTTTAATTTCTTTACATATGATTCCCAAGTCTTTACTTTCTTCTTTGATCTAAAGATAGCATTTCCAAAGTTAGCAAAGATAAATGTGAATACCAACAAATATTGTAATGAAGACATTTAAATTTATTAAAGAGTTAAACAATACCAAAACAACAACACTAATTAAAAGACTTATTAATAATTTTAAATGGCTATTTGGATCTTAAATAAATACCAAACTGGTTATGAGATGACTCCGTGAAGCAAAAACAAATGCTACAATACCAGAACGCTAAGTAGTTATTCAATGAGATATTTCCAGTATGGCCAATATGTCTTGAACTCTGTTTCCCATAATCCTACATTGCACTTCAAAGCTGGAATTTAAAGCACTGGGATTACTCTTGTCTGAATTGTGATAGGAGGTGAGGCTGAGTAAATAAAAATATCTACGTATATGTCATATTTATGGAATAAAGAAGTAGGTTTCCATCTCTTTGTTGTGGTAACATGGGATTTGTTAGGCATTTCAGCAAGAAAAAAAGTTATCTCTAGGGTTCAGAAAGAAAAATTAAAACTAGAATAGTTTACCTTTATTTTTTTGTCCTCCTTAACTAGAGGCAAGTTGTTGACTCATGTCCCAGAGCCTAGCGGAAACTTCAAACATTACTTACTCAGTTAAAGAAGGTCAGATGCAAAGACATTTGGAAAATATAAAGACATATATAAATGCATTATATAAAATATTTTGACTACTGCATGGTAATGTAGTACAAATATAAAAACTTGATTTACTGAGTGTTTTTTGGTGTACCAGTACTACATCAAAGCCAGAATGAGACATAGACATGTTGCCATTGGAAAGTGAAATACAGTGTCCAGGGCACTTAAATCACAGCAATGATGCTAATTTTTGTTTAATTTTGAAATTTGTCTGGTTACATCATTCACCCTATTAATCATTTACAGTACTTTCAACTATGTTTGTGTTCACATTTTTTAAATTTATTTGCTGTGATATTAATATTAAAATTGATTGACTCACAGGACTACTTTTGCAAAACATTGACTTGAAAGAAAGTTTTAGGGGGGTGTGAAAACACATTTTCATATGCAAAATAATCAGATATGGCAATAATTCATTGTCCGTGATTATGCCAACTATGATATTTTGTCTTTGAGAAGTCATGGAGGTAAGGGATAACATCCCAGAAGACTGGAAAAAGGCTAATATCGTCCCATCTACAAAGGCTTAAAGGAGAATCCAGGAAATTATGGGTCCATCAGTCAAATGAAGCATGTGATTAGGAAAAGCCAGCAATGATTCACCAAAAGCAAATTACACCTGACAAAGCAGATTACTGTTTATGATAAAGGAACCTGCTCAGCAGATGTGAGGCAAGCAGTGGACATTGTCTACCTGGGTATGTCCAAGGCTCTGATATGGTTTCCCACAGCCTCCTGCTAGAGAAACTGATGTGTGATGGTCTGAACAAGTGGTCCATGTGGTCGCTGGGGAACTGGCTGACTGGCCACACCTGGAGAGAGGTGTTAAAACCGCTCCCTTTCAAACTGGCCACTGTCACAAATGGAGTCCCCCAGGGATGGATCCTGGGCCCAACACAGTTTAGTAACTTCATCAGTAATTTGAATGATGAGGTCAAGTGTACCCTGATGCATTTTGTCAGTGATACCAGCTGAGAGGGTAAGTGGACACTTTGGAAGGGAGAGACACCCTGCAGGAAGACCTGGACAGGCTGAAAGAGTACGCAAACAAGAACCTTATGAGGTTCCACCAGGACAAGTGTACACTCCTGAAGATGGGAAAACATAATCCAGGAGAGCAGCACAAACTCTTATCTACCTGGCTGAGGAGCAGCACTATGGAAAGGGACCTGGGGGTCCTGGTGGACAAGCAGTTCAATGTGAGTGAACAGTTTGCTGCTGTAGCAAATAAAGCCAACACAATGCTGGGTTGCATCAACAAGGGCATCACCAGCAGAGATAAAGAAATCACTATCCCACTCTACACAGTACTGATCAAGCCACATCTGGAATACTGTGTTCAGTTTTGGTCCCTGCTATAGAAGAAAGACTGGAGAGTGTCCAGAGAAGGCCCACAAAGATGACCAAAGGACTGGGAAGCCTGCCATGTGAGGAAAGTCTGAGAGAACCGGGTTTGTCCAGCATGGAGAAAAGACACTTAAAGGACATCTCAGCATGTTTCAGTATGTAAGGGGTGTATACAAAGAAGATGGAGACTTCCTTTTTAGAAGGAGTCAAGTGGCAAAAGTGATGGGTACAAATTAGTCCTGAGGAGATTCTGATTGAAAACAAGAAAAAAATTTCCATGATAAGAATAATCAGCCATTGGAATGATCTCTCTATTATGTGGGAAGTGGTAGATTCCACAATGTTGCCATTTTTAAGATTCAACTGGACAGAGTGCTAGGTCATCTTGTCTGTACTGGTTTTGTCAAGAAATATTGGACCAGATAATCCTTAAGGTCCCTTCAACCTAGGGCTTCTATTATATTATAATCCTATAATTCATTTAAATCAATTAACAATATGGTTTGGATTTTTAGGTTTGGGGGGTTAGGAATAATCACTACTTCATACTGTGGATTGCAGCTGACAATTATCTGGATAAAACAACAAGAATATATCTATTGCCACATAGGAACATATTCATGTAGAGTCTTCCACATTGCCCCCCAAATTTTGTGTGCATGGTATAGTTGAAGAAATTAATTTAAAAATTTACTGGCATGCTGAGTTTTACAAAATGTTATCCGTGTATAGAATACAGGTAAGCTTAAAAACTGTAATATGGGATGATCTTTGCAACAGAAAGGCTAACCTAGGTTCTCCTTTCCACTGCAGGTTTAACCAGTCTGCTGTAAAGAGTGAGCTGAACAAGAAAGGCTTGACACCTGTGATCCTCAGCAATGCTAGGTCATGCTGCTCTTTGAAAAGTCCAGTTTGTCAGTTTTGTCATGAGCCTCCTCATAGTCCCCTGCTCAATGTACTCAGTTTTTTTCATCTCCATAGTCTTTTTTATGATCAGGTTGTGAAACTGAAGATGAGACAGACTGCTTTGATGAGACCTTTGCCTGGAGTGGCAAATTTCAGATAATTAGACTGAAGATGAGGATGAAGTCACTCATGAGGGAACAGGTACCTGACATAAATATGAAAAGAAGTTATATTTCACTCCAACAAGGTGTTTTATTTGAAAGCATCATATTGTGAAATATTGGCATAATCCTGCCCATCTTGGGAGCCGGACTTTCCATGTGTGACAGTACTGGGCTTACAAAAAATGTAAAGCCCTGCTCAAGCAGGAAATAACAACTCTTTGCAGGTATCACCGAATATAGAAAAGCCAAAAAGAGATTGATCCATGACTTACTCTGCTGGAAGGGAGGGGAGAAGGAAAGAGAAAATGAGGTAGAAGTAAACCATTTGCAGCTTCCATCTGTCACACCAAAGGTAATGGAAATACCTGTTTCCAATCTTTCCTGGCTTGCTTCACACCTTCCTGAAGGACATGAATGAAAACACAAGATGGAATTTTCCAGCTCCAATTCTTTCATATATTTCCTGCATATCTTTCTCATTCTCTGCCTATTTGGATGGCTGACTCCTACTTCAAGCATTTTCTTTTTTGAAGTCAGTTCTCCTTTCTCCCCAGGGTTCATCTCATCTTTCATTCAGTCTCAGCTTCCCTAGGACTATGATTTGGTTCTCTACTGCAAACTGAAGCAAAATCTTTTGCAGTGTCCATCTGTGACACGTTTTCCAGCTACTCCTGGCCTTCCCTTTATTGCTGTTCCTAACACTTAGCTCTAGTCAGGAACTTTTTGGATTAGTATTTTCCTACACACTAATGTACATGGCCGTTGCGCATCCTTCTTTCCTACATGGACAACCTTAGATCAGAGGAGTAATTTTCTCCCTTTTTTCAGTGTATTCCACTGACATATTTCCTGCCCATTTCTGCTCCACAGAACTTACCACTAGTGTAGGTTTGGTCTCCTCTAACCTACAGTCAGGCACTTTCTCTCTCTGCCTCCTCTGGGCCCCAGTTTTCTGTCCTACTGTGACATTCCACTACAGCACAACCCTCAGACTGCAGTGTGTTCTGTCTCTCTTTGAAGCTGGCCCGAGTCTGGGGTGTTCAGGAGGCACTTGGGATAGTGGGGAACCAGCACAGACACTGAGAAATGGCTCTTCAGAAGTATCAGCTACTAAACCCCCTGCAGATCATATACAAACCATGGTAATTTGAAAGCCAACTTTTTAAATGTTTGCACAGGAAGACATAAATGCTTTTCCTTGACACAAAAGGCTGACTGTGTGAAGAAATTCAATCCATGCAATTGAAGTCTGGCTAAACTACAAGCTTGTTAAATAGGGCCATAGAATGGGAAAATTCAGATGGTCCCATTTACAAGGTTGTGCAGAGTGGAATGGGGAAAAGAAAAGGGGCAGTGTCAGCCCTGTCTGTGCTATCCAGAACTTTACCTTCAGTGTCTATTAACTGTGAACTTGCAATGAAATATCATTGTATAAAATACAGTAAGTTTGTAAAGCTGTCATGAGGTTTCAGGTTAGACTTACTCTGACTCACTTCTGAGCCCAGTGAAGTCCTTGTAGTGTGTGTGTCCACTTCAGCAGGGAAGGCAGTAAGTTATTCTGGTTGCTCCAGTTTCAAATAGCATTGGATGTTCTGCAGAGACAGACAGAGTCTTAAGTCTCCTCAGGAGCAGAAAGGTGAGCCCAGACCTCACACATTTAGGAGTGTCCTAACAACCAAGCGGGAGGAGTTAGCTGTGTGTTTAAAGACTATGTCTCCTGCTCCCTCAGGCACTCTGAAAGAAATTAATTTTCCCTGAGGTAAGGAACCTTGCTGCAATGTGTCAGACACCAAACAGATACCAAACACTAGATAGATATATGGGCCAACCATGTGAATTCTCTTACTAAATCTTTCACATTCACATTTCTCACCAGCTTAGTCCAGGTGTCTCCTCTAGTGTGCCAATCATTCTGGTAGCTAACAATACATTTTGGGTTCCATTTTTCTTACAGGAAGCTAAAATATCAGATATTGCAAATATTCTTCACTCTCACTGAGTACCATGTGCACCAGTGAAAATAGGACTGAAATAGATTTGCTTAGTTATTGTCTAAAGATGGTATTCATCTAACCTACATTACACATGCGTGCCTGTGCCAAGAGGCAAGCTCCAAGCATAAGACATATTTATCCTTTAAGTAACACAAAGCTGAAAGACTTAGCAGGAATGACATAAACATGACTTTCAATACTTTTGCTCAAAAAGAGCACAGTGTGATCATCATACTTTTCCAAAAACAACAACAAAAAAAAGTAACCATTTTAAAGACCTGCTATAAGCCTTTTCTATAAAATCTAAGTCCTATTTATACAACAGGTATTTTCTGTTGCATGAACACTGTTCCACCTTTGCCCTGGTTATATTCCTTTGAAAATTAAAAAGTATCTTTTATCCAACCCACTAGATCAGCTAAACTTTCTATCTATTTATTTGACCTTACTTTCTTAGACCAGTCTGGAAGGTACATTTCCCTTTTTTGCAATATTAATATGTAGAGAATATCAAGTCATCTAACACAGCACTAATGAATTCCAATATCATACCAATATGCTCCCTTTGAATTAATTAAGAAAGGATTATTAATTTTCCCTTGTATAGGAATTCTCCACAAGTTTGGCTTTATAAAAAATTGATCCATTAATTTTACAATTATTTCATAAAGTTAAATATAACTGTGGCAAGATGGGATTGTTTTCCTACAAAATCTATATTAAGATATCAGCCTTCAAGAAACAATAAAACACCAGGGACTTTTTCAGACTGAATCTCACTAGTCAATTTCAGTTAAGAACGAAAATTATGAAGACTTCATCTAAAATCAAAGGTGATTTGATTAGAAGCTTGTAAACCACAGCACAGCCATATCTGAATACTGATTGGTTTAATTAATACTAATTAAAGTTGCTTGTTCTTCTCTCCCAAGGTTCACTGTGCTCATCTTTTTGACCAGTCCACAAGGACGGTCAAAGTAAGAAGTCCAAAGGAACCAAAGGTTTTGTTTCCTTAGGACAAGGACACAGACAACAGTTAGGAAGACAAGTTTTTGTTGTTTCGCTATGTGTGGTCAAGTAATCTCCCATTTTGGGAAGTGAAACATCTAAGCTATAAACGTCCATAAATTCAAGCCAGGTGTACTCATTAATCATCTGCACAGGCAGAATGTAGCCATAGGGCAATTTCAGAGACTAAGAAACATCAGTAGACACCAAGGACCTCAAAAGTTTCTTTTGAATGAAGCATTTTCCAAGCAAAACAGATCATGTGTTAAAATAAAGACATAGACATCCCTAAAAGTATCAAACAGCTAAATTCCACATGCAATGTCCCATTACTGATGTTTAGGACAGAAACAAGGAGGCGATACTTGTGGTCTTTGTATAAATGAAATATCACAAAAAACCCTAGGAACTTCTTTATAGTCCCACATTCAATGATCAGGTTTGATAGATTTCTAGTCATAATATCCATCCCCTATTATTTTTTCCTCTGAAAAAAGTACTATACTATCACAGGCAGGAGTGGAATCCTTAGACAAAATTTACTAAAGGAGCCCTGCTGTTGAGTCACAAGGTGCAGAAAGGATTCTCTTACTTTCTAAACTCTGTCTCAGAGAGTAGTCAAGGTGTGGCTGAATTCAGTCATGGCTGAATTTAAGGAATTACAGAGGTGGGATTGAACCCTTTTGGTCCCACAGGTTTTAGTGATTGGCAAAATGAGACTATATATAATATGAATCACTTGTTATTACGAATGATCAGACAAATATCTTAATCAGCATTAATTACTACACAATATAAAAAGCTAAAAATCTACCAGTATAGTATAATATAGGATAAAGTAGTCCAGGATATTAGAAGATAGGATGGTGCACTATAATAAAGCAATTATATAAAAGCCAACAAAAAGAAATAATTATTTAGTAGAGATTTGATGTAATTCACCCATACCAGCACTCATGGGGAGACCTCTTTCACTCAGCCTTCAGGAATATCCTTGGAAGCTGTCCCCAGCCAAGGGAGAAATCTCCACACATACACTCAAGAAGAACCTGACCATATGAAAGGGGACTAGACTTTTATAGTATAAAAGGATTGACTGGTTTTCACAGTTCTACAGGCACTCTTCTTCTTTCGCAATCTGAATCTCCCCTGATGCACCTTGAGTTGATAATACAACTCTGTTCCTTTAGTGTTCTGCCTGAACATGAAGACTGTTGAGGTTGAGCTAGCAAGTCTGGTGAATCAGGATGGGTTTGGCATAATTTAACATCAAGACAGCATCCTGGTGCCAGCAGTTCAACTTGCATGATAGCTTTCATGATGGCTTGCATAGTATGCATTCTCTGATTGCATTTTAGATCTTATTAGAGTGGGGCTATCCTGTCACATATACTATTTGAATATAATCAAAAAAACCCCAAAAATACAAAGCATCTAAATACAGATTTATTTTTTTAAAAGTGACCAAATATAAAAGATCTCTTTGCCTTTTCAACTTAAGACATACACTTTACCGAAGACTTGAAGGAAAACAGAATTATTTTATGCTTGCAGTGGATAGCACAATTTGTATGGTGTAGATATATGTGGGTTCAATACAAGAAAATAAACATTGGCACACAAATCATTCCAAAACACACTATAAGATCCTGGATAATACATTATAATTTAGTTAATTTCTAATATGTACTTAAACTTTTACTTAAAGCACAAATTAAAAGTTAGATATCCATTCTTTATTTTGTATTCAACATCCTGAAAATTATTCTTGATCTGCTGCACTCATATCAGAAATTATATGTTAGTAAATTGAACAGTGTTCCAAAAGATATTTGACTGCACTGCTCATATTATGCCTCCTTAACAATATTACACTGTGCAATTAGATACTCAATCTTAATGTAACAATATTACACTGTGCAATAAAGTATTGAATCTTAATGTATGTATGTAATAGGATTGAAGTTCAGTTTACATGCTGGGTCAGATTTTGGTTTCTTGATCTTATTTCTTATGAGCACAATCTTAGCATCATGTTAATATAATCACCATGTAAAAACTGTAGTTGCATTACACAAAAAATATTAAAAATTCTAAGGTTGCAAAGTCAAAGATTAAAATCTTAGGAAAAGACAGAGACAGAACTACCTATATGTGGGGACAGTTTAATGTAAAGGGATTGCTGGGTTGCTGCATTATGGGCCAAGACTACATTTACCAGAAGACTACAGTAGGAGAAGCCATCAATCACTCATGCTGCCCTAATAGGTTTGAGCTGACTGATGAAGATAGCACATGTCATATGAGAGTGTAACCACCCTCCTGGGAAGGGTATAAATGCCCATATGCAACCCTTAATAAAGTTGATTGATTACTGCACACAAGCTGCGATGGGTCCGTGTCTTCTTACTGCCACACCTATGTATGAAGATACATCACGGAATTGTGTCATACTTTTTAAAAAAAGGATCAGTATTCAATACGAATGCATTTAAATTAAAATGAAAGGGGGGGAAAAAGGTTACAAAGAAGTCCATACAAGGAAGTTTAGGGTTACACTGTCAGTAACCAGCAGGGGAAATGAACTCACCACGAGAGAGATTATAAGTCAGAGCTAAAATTTAATAATAATATTACAATAACAACACTGACACACATGGGAAATTGCTTTCAACTCACAATACCCCAGCAGTATAACCCAGTGTCCTGGGGCACAAACCCAAGGGGGTTTGTTTGCCCTTGTGCTGAGACCCCTGTGGTTCCCCCAAGTCCAGAGCAAAAGGAAAAGAAAAACCTGTTGGTGCAGGCGAGGGCTGTGGTCTGGGCGAGAGCGGTGATCTCCTGCTGTCGAGGTCCTGCTGCTGCTCTGGATCTGACGAGAAGTTCCCGAGATCTTCTTACCCACCACTTATGTACCCTCAGGGAGCACTCAGTCCCTCCCCCTGGGCGGGGACTCACACAATGGGTGATTAACTCTGGGAGCCAGGGGGTGTTGAACTGTTGATGGCCCATTAGCAGCTTCGCCCCCCTCAGGCTGGGTGTGAAGGTGATAATGGCTCCCTGGGCAGCTGCTGCTAATGGCCCATTGACCTTGGGGAATGAATAGAGGGGGTAGAATACACAGCTTGGATCACCCCCACACAGGGTTAGCTGGTCCCTCCTGCTGAACTAGGACAACACACAATACAATTGTTCCCCATCCATTGACTGATGCTCAGCCCATTCTGAGCTACCATTGGCAGCTTCTGGCCAACTCCCCCTAGTTTATGTACAGAACATATGGTAGGTACCATACTCTATGATAGGGAATTGTTGCAACACCTGATTCTCCACAGGCACAGTTTTCAGTGAGCCTTTATGAGAGGCAGCAACCTCTAGTTGTTAAATAAAACACTTTGACTGCATCTAATTTTAATTTTTCTGTGATTTATTCAAAGTCCTCTTAGTCATGGGTTACAGCTGCTTAAAGAATGTTGGAAAAAGGGGTCAAACTATATTAACACTAAACACTTTTTATCCATTCTTGTGCAGGAATTTCACTAACTACAAGAAGGGCTATATGTAGAACTATTTTTTCACACAGTTGCATACAATTTTAAAACCTACACATACCATCCAAACCATCCAACGACACGCTGCTATAGCTAAATATTAAATAATATATATTTCATAAAATTTCTAGATCATATCAGTCTTTATGCAACTTAATTTTTAACTTTGAAAAAAAGCTCTTTAGATGTATTCCTCCACAGAGTTTTAACAGGTTTCTTTTCTTGCTTCTGTGTGAGCTCAAGGTCTTCAAAGAGATTCCATTGTTATCTCAGCAGCTTACACTTGTGAGTTCGTCCTTGTCTCACCAGCTTGAAAATATATGTTTCCCAACAGGGAATATCCCCTTGGCCAGTTCAGATCAGCTGCCCTGGTCATGCTCCCTCCATGCTTCTTGAGCATTTCCTTCCTGGTAGACCATGGGACACTGAATAGTCCTTGATTTGGGGCAAACACAACTTGGCAACAACCGAAGCATCAGTGTGTTATCAAGAGTAGTCGTGTAGTGAATCCAAAACACAGCACTGTACCTGTGCACTGTAGGAAGATAATTAACTCTATCCTAGCCAAAATCAGGACACTGACACTGGTAATTTTTATTACAGCTAAACTATGCAAACATGAAAAATAGAAAACCTAAGTATTTCACTTGTCTATCAGATGTCATATTTCAGACTGGGACTAATAAGAGGCTAAATACATGATTAATTGTGTGTCTAGCTGATAAAAGAACTAATAAAAGTCTGGCTAACATAACTAGCTCAAATGCTTTTTAAATCCATGCTCAAAAATCCACATGTTATGGGAAAAGTCTTAAAATACTCTAACTACACAGCATAGACAGTTAATTAACTTATAAACTCATAAAGGGTATCAACTTCTGCCTCTGAAAATTAAGTTAAAAGACATTGTTCCAAGACAGATTTCAATCATTTATTCAAAGGGAAATTTAATTCATATTCCACCACATCCCTGTGTGAATCATTTATAGTAAGGAAGAAGCATCAGAAATTTATGTTTGATATTAAATATCAATGACCAGTTTGGCAAAGTGCAAGAATTGCAGAAGACAACAGACACTATGCTGTGTCTTTTCTTCACTGTCAAACATGGAAAACAGCAAGACTGGAGAGAAGGTTAATCTCTGGAGCAAAAAGAAGCCCTTTGCATCACTTCTGTGCCTACAGAGGCTTGTTTGTGAATGCACACAGGCTTATGTACAAACGCACAGAGGCTCAGATGGAAAAGATGAAGCACTATTCTCAAAACTACAACCTGAAATTAACTGGAACACTTTATGTCATTAAAAAATTAAGAATAATGTGACAGAAAATTACATTTTTTACTGAGGTATTATTACTCTTTTGGAAACTTTTTTTTAAGATTAAATAAAGAAATGAGCTAATAATATTGTAGTATTGATTATGGCGTTGAGAAAAAAGTTCCCCAATTGTCATTTGTTCTATTGAACCAGCAAAGTGATGTTTCATCTTTCTCCTTTTATGCAGAGTTTTTGTATTATATGAATAACTGAGAGGTCATAACTATAAAATGACTCATAAGGAGAATTATTAATGCTGGTAAATTGGATAGTACTCCATAGCATATGACAAAGTAACTACTTTCTCAAGAACTCCCTACTCTTTGCAATATGCACTGATAGTATGCTTTGTACGTGTATTATTAAGTCTATGCTGTAATGGATAGATCCTGCAGAATTTTCTTTTCAAATGCAGGTACCACCCCATAAAAACATCCCATTTTTCTTCCTACATAGAAATGTATTTTTCTTGCTGCATGCACTTCAAAGGTCTATATATAAATAAGAAGATGAAACAACATTTACAAATAGGTGTGGAGATCTCTCCTCTGGATGCCAATAAACATGAGATCAGACATTTCTCTGCAGAAGCAGTGGATTGTTTGACAGTTGGCTGACAAGGATGAAAATGGTGCAGATCTGAGGCAGGTCACAGATCCACTGGCTGTAAATGCTCCTGTTTTATCTATTGCATACTCTTTGTTTACCTCTCCTCCTTTATTGCTTATTAGTATCTGAAATTGTACTGTCTTTCTAATTTTATCTATTTTTTCCTTGAAGCCTGGTTCTCCGCTTAAGTATCTGTAAATTTTCTTAAAGGTTCAACAACCTATATGTCCTGTGGTTCACATTTCACTGACAAAAAGTACATCTCATAACCCCAGAATTTCCGAGGTCCTATTGGTATACACCCCCATAATGCATCATAACTCTGAATTAAACTGCACATAGAAAGGAACTTCAGTTGTGGAGCAAAAATTCAGTTTTTCAAGTGTTTTGGGGTTTTTTTCAGTCTTTTCCCTAAGGAAGTAGTCACAGCACCAACCCTGCCAGAATTCAAGAAGCATTTAGACGATAGTTCAGAAAGCATTTGGATGATATTCTCAGGCTCATGGTGTGACTCTTGGGGATGGTCCTGTGCAGGGCTAAGGGCTGGAGGATCCTTGTGGGTCCCTTCCAACTCAGCATGTTGTGTGATTTTTCCATGTTGGACACAGCTTAGGTTACAAGGAACAATAATGCAAACTGAAAAAATAATGCAACAATATTTTGGATTGTCAGCATTTCTGAGGGAAGCTTAGACAAACAGCCATAATAAAATGGAATAAAAGTGAGAAAAATTTACTGATTTTGAAGACTGCTCATGCTCAAGGTCTTAATATGTACAAGGTGTTTCAAAGATAGAACAGCGATGAAAAAGAAACAACTGTTAAAAAGGGGCACTAGAGACCATGTAGTCCAGAGAGGAAATGCTTATTGTGAAAGTTAAGAATTCAACAAAAAACATGGAAAAAATGGGTTTCTACAATTAGAAAATTCTATTAGTTCAGAATATCTAGTTTAGAATATCTTCTGCAGCTGTTGGCTATTGGATACAAACGGAAACAGTTGCTCTTTTTCCCAGATTTTACACCTAGAGGAACCAAGACAGAGAAAAATAAAGTATCTGCCTTAGCTGATCTGTTGTCCCAGCAGAAAATACAGGAACTAGAGTTCAAGAGCTCTGAGCTCTAATGCAGACACTAGAGAGACACTGCTCTAGGTACATACAGTGTGCTATCATTAAAGAAGTTTGCATTTTGAATTTAGAGTGTAAGACTTCTGTTTTAGGGACCAAAGAGGTCTCTAATGTTTTCAGAAATAGGAAAGTGAAATGGTATATAAAAAAAATAGATACAGCAATATTCATAGGCTAACCTATAGTTCAACAAAAAATGTTAATTGGGCCCTAAAGGAAGTACATGTGGCCTCAAAGGAACAAAAATACCCACACATAAATATCAGAAGATAAACAGTAAGTCAAGTTTTACAGAAAATACAAAAAAGCAATACTAAAATTTATCCAAACAGGCATAAGATCAACAGCAGAACTGCTCACATGAGGATAGAATATGGTTGTTTGGTAAAACATCAGACAATGAAAAATAAAAAAATCCAGGTGCTGACATTTAATGTCTCTCCTCAAAAATGTTTCAACATCCCTATTTAAGAGAATTTCCATAAAATTTAAGAAACTGCAAACCACAAGTATGAATAACAAAATATTCCTAAATATCCTAAACCTCACATACAAAATACACACAGCAATATACATTAAAGTTGCAAAGTGGTCTGAACAGAACAAAAAGCTCTTTGATGCTTCAAGCATAGGTGAAACTGAAATCCTAATATGTAGGCAAACTGTCAGCCAGGGGTGACTGGGAATAACTACTGAGATACAAAGAAAAGCAGCAGGTTGGGACTGAGCTAATTTGGGTGGAAAGTGCTGGGTCTTGGCAAGAGAGAATTGCTCCAGTAAAGTAGTAATGGCTCAGTAAGGCAAAAATAGTATCTAGAATTCAATTTAAATAGAATTTAATTTAAAACTTGTTCAAGTGAAATCTTTTCACTGATTTTCTTTTCTCTTCATGTACTGTTTTCATAGGAAGCAAGGGGGGCATTTTTCCATTTTTAAAGTTCCCTCTTTCTCCTTAACATTTTTCATGGTCTCCCTTCATCCCAAACACACTCTTTGTGTAATAAGCTAGGGGACTGGAAGAGAGATAAGAAAAGGAGAAAAAGAATCCAAATTACTGACAATATAAAAGGAAATTAAAAACAACAAACAAGTGACACATTCTAACTTTTAAAGATAGGCTTAATTTGTAATAAAAAAGAGAAAGAATCCTAATTAATTTGGAAAAATACAAACATCATAGATAGACATCATAGGATTAATTCACAACTGAACAAAAAACTTTGCAGGACCATTTCAATAGAATTTACTGTCACAGTGGGTTAAGTTTTTCAAAGGAAGTCTTAAGGTCTGCCCTGGTTTGACTCTGCTCAGTATTTTTTATTAGAGGTTTGAATGATGGACTAGTAGAAGGCTTGCAAATGTTTTGTCACAGATTTCAGGACAATAAGGCAAAGGATATGACAGCAGTAAATCAAACCCCAGCAACTGTTCTAGAAAGTACTAAAGTTTACAATAAATTTTTTAGCCAGACCAAGTCAATTCCTTTTCAAAGCACTATTATAGCATATTTAAAACAGAGGTTGCCTGTTCCAACATTGAAGAAATCTCAAACTATAAAAAACCCCAAATATCCTAAAAGAAGAGTGACTGCAAAAGTTGCTGTCATAGGTTTCAGAAGATCAAGAGAACTTCAGCTTCAGCACAAGGGGGTAACTGGTCCCATCTTCCCCTTGCAGGGGCTGGCTCAAATGTGAGGCCCTGCTGCCACACACACTGGCCTGAGCACGAAGCTGCTGAACAGTGCAAAACTGGATATTGCCCTCAGAGCAGCGCAAAAGGCTGCTATTTCAAGAAAAGCAGACCAGAAAGGTCCTTGATCCACTCAGGCTGTTAATTTATTCAATAATACAGAATGAAGGGGTGGTATTTAAGAGGACAAGTTAAAGTTGAAAAATGGATATTGTCAGAGCCTCTGTTGCACTATGTGACATACCTGAGCACACACACGTACACACACACTCACAGAAACAAGCAGCAGACTCAGGGACAAAAAACAGCAAGGGAAATACTACCAATATTGTAATCATGACTTCTATCTTATTTGAGCAAAATACCTCTATCATTTCAACACTGAAACTGTAAAAGGGAAATTGGGTCTCTACCATACAAATGGACCATACATGGACTACAAGGACAGAATTTAAAAGAGGTCACAACAGCATATAGATATGTTATTTACACTGCTTCTCTAATCCAATGCTGTTTTGAAATAAGAAAGGACAGCCGTGCTACAAAGTCTGCACAAGGTCACTGAAATCAACACGACAAACAGCTGACTTCTTATGACATTTAAGCGTCCTCAGTTAAAGCCTCCAAAGACTTTCCTCTTTGAAGTCCTTTCTTGCATTAGTCTAGAAGCCATAGGTAGTAAAAAAAACCACTTTTTGGCAGTCTTTAAGTGCACATAATGCAGTAGATACACTTCACAGGTTCTAGCAGCTTTTTGCAGGACTTTTCCCTCAGTCAGTCAGGCCCTCAGCTAGCTCTGCAGAGAGAGATTGGGTTAATGAAAGCGATTGTGGAATGCATTCTTCTTGTAGTCTAATATATGGGCCATTTTGGTCATTAAAAACTTGAGTCCAAAGCTCATAGAGATAAAAGATGAGCTCATTTACCTTTCAATAGGGCACACCTGACACCTCAGGCTACAGCCTGGGTGTTAAAGAACTCTGTGAGGCATGGAAATGTTTCTGTTTTCATACCAATGACTCAGCTGTGACAACTCCCCTCCTGGGAGGCATTAGCACATTCACACCCAGCCTGAGGGGTCATGTCTGCTAATAGTCTATTAGAGACTGGCAAAATAGGCAGCTGCAACAACCTAGACCATCAAAGATTCCAAAAATATCCCATGACTCACAGACTTAAATCACCCATTGTCAAACCCCCACCCTGTGGGGAGATACTGGGCATTCCCACCTGAACATGAGCATAAATAATCATTAGGTTTGGGGATTTCTGGTACCACTCATCAGATCTAGAGTGGGACCAGAACTTCAACAGGACTGTGACTGCAATTCTCAACAAGACTACAATCATTACTTCAACTGAACTGTGAACACCATCCTCACCAACAGGTTTTTCCTTTCCTTTTACTTTGCACTCAGGGAGACCATGTGGTGCTCAGCACAGGGACTGATGAGCACTAATCTTTTTGTGTACCAGGGTGCTGAGTTATACATCTGGTATTTGTGGGTTAATACCAGTTTTTCTCTGTATCATTTTATTTACTGTAATCTTTTCAGTGAGTTGTAACTCTGATTTGTAATCTCTCTGGAGCTGGGTTCATTCCTCCCAGTGGTTTACCTTTAAACCAGCTCAGCAGATGAGTGGTTTCACATAGTATAAGTATCTATTTTACATGCCATTGTCTCCTCCCCTCTCCCATTTGTAGCTCACCTTAAGGTCTTGCCACCAGCTGGAGTTGTACCAGCCAGGTTTAACTCTTTAGGTGGGGCACATTCACTGCCATTCAGCCACTGGTCTGAATGGCACAACATGAAGATGGCAATGTTGTGTTTAGACACAAGGATGATTAATTCATCAAACCCCATTCTAAATAATCTTGCAGCAAATGCACAGCCCTGTTTATAGTAAGCTATGGTAATTGTATATACCTAGACTACCTGGGTGCATTCACCAGTGTTTTTGTAAGGTCAGGATGTTTATTAACTCATTGTTTTAACATGAAATGAAGGAGAGAGGCATATAAAGTAGTTTCATCTACAAAATTAGAAAAGTAAAACCTAGCATCTCCCAAGAAACACAGGTTGCAGCACTGTAGCTCTCCTGTGTCTGACAGGTAACATTAGATCAGCTACGACACCAAGCTTTCCTTCATTGTCACAGCTATACACATTTGCACAGAGCACTCTGAGGCTAAAGGATAGCTTTGTAGCTATCTTCAGTAGCTGAAGAAACAGAAGCTGAAGAACAGAACTTCTCAGAGTGTTTGCCAACTGTCCCTATAAATTAATCATTTTTTGGAAAGTAAGCAACAAGTAGCAACAATTTAAGCTGTAAAGATAAAGTGGAATCTTCCTGAAAAGATCCCATAACTGTAAGTGACTGTAAGTGAGAACCATCTAAAAGCTGCTCTGAAAAGGCTGTTTATATTTTTATTTCTTGTATGCTGGGAAAACACAAATGTAGTGTAAAACATTACAGCTTTGCATTTCATAATTGCTAATATAAGGAGGTACACAATATATTATCTATTTAGTTTTAGGGTACAGTATACATTAAATTTGCTGATGACACCAAGTTGGGAGGGAGTGTCGACCTGCTGGAAGGCAGGAGGGCTCTGCAGAGGGATCTGGATAGACTTGAGAGATGGGCTGATTCCAAGGGGATGAAATTCAATAAGGCCAAGTGCTGGGTTCTGCACTTTGGCCACAACAACCCCCATGCAGCACTACAGGCTGGGCACAGAGTGGCTGGAAAGCAGCCAGGCAGAAAGGGACCTGGGGGTACTAATTGACAGGAAGCTCAACATGAGCCACCAGTGTGCCCAGGTGGCCAAGAAGGCCAATGGGATCCTGTCCTGTATCAAAAATAGCGTGACCAGCAGGACCAGGGAAGTGATCCTTCCCTTGTACTCTGCGTTGGTGAGGCCACACCTTGAGTGTTGTGTTCAGTTCTGGGCCCCTCAGTTCAGAAAGGATATCAAGGTGCTGGAGTGAGTCCAGAGAAGAGCAACAAGGCTGGTGAGGGAACTGGAGCGTAGCTCCTGTGGGGAGAGGCTGAGGGAACTGGGACTGTTTAGCCTGGAGAAGAGGAGGCTCAGAGGTGACCTCATCACTGTCTATAACTTCCTGAAGGGAAGTTACAGCCAGGTGGGGGCTGGTCTCTTCTCCCAGGCACTCAGCAATAGGACAAGTAGGCATGGGCTTAAGCTCTGCCAGGGGAAATTTAAGTTGAATATCAGAAAAAAATTCTTTATAGAGAGAGTAATCAGGCATTGGAATGGGCTGCCCAGAGAGGTGGTAGATTCACCATCCCTGGAGATTTTTAAACTGAGATTGGACGTGGCGCTGAGTGCCATGATCTAGTAAATGGACTGGAGTTGAACCAAGGGTTGGACTTGATGATCTTGGAGGCCTTTTCCAACCCAATCAATTCTATGATTCTATGAAATTAATCTTATTAAGTTCCTCTTTTATTCTTAGGTCTAGTATACTAATTTCTGCACACATACACAACTATGAATTATCTAAATAATGGTTTTGATCATCTAAATTCAGAAGTTGACTACTGATAATGAAACGTGTATCAGATTAAATTACACTCAAACTATATATTTCATTTAGAAGAGATTCCAGTGATAAAGTTTGCTCTGATAGAAAGCTACAGATTCGGAAGTGCAAGTGTCATCCTATCCTCAAACAACCTTGTACCAGAATAGCATTTCCAATGATAAAATACACTCCCTGCTGTCCAAATCATTACAGAATAATCTCTTTCCTTTTGTAATACAATACGTAGGGAAACTGTCCTCATTGTGGTTTCCTAGCTCCATCTAGCGGCCAGAAAAGAACTATAAATTAGTCCACATTAATGGTTTACCACTGGTGGATAAAACTTATAAATCTCAAAACTCTGTTCCTATTCATTTGAAAGTGATAAAGGAAGTTTGTGTTCCAAAACAAACAGAACAGATTGTCTTCACCATGCTTGA